>NC_057813.1:151357321-151993288 GCF_018294505.1 Triticum aestivum
AAGGGCTTTAAAAGAAATACCACAATCGGGCGTCTTAGCGACACCACATAAAGGGCTTTAAAAGAAATGCCACAGTCGAACGTCGGGGCGACATCACAGAAAGGACTTTAAAAGAAATACCACAGTCGGGCGTCTTAGCGACACCACATAAAGGGCTTGAAAAGAAAGTAAAATACAATAATGCCACAGTCGGACGTCTGAGCGACATCGCAGAAAGGGCTTTTATTCACAAGTAAATAATACTCATAATAAACATTCAATTTATGAGAATAAATGGGTTAGTCCATTCACAGGAATAATCATTTAACCGGACTTAGCACTCATGCGATTCACCGGAGTCTCTGTCATCAAAACTGACATTTGATCAGGATAAGATAATATCGATCTTGGACATGGAATAGATGATTTGGAGGAATATATGACTCTGCAGAGTTTGTACAAATTTTTTCCCACAGCTAACGGATTTCCGTAGTCCCGAAGGACTAGTTCCGTTTACGGTTTTTCGGGAGAAAACACAGCTAACCAGTACACACCCATTCTACCTCTCGATGCTAGGAATCACCCTAGACATCGTCCAAGAAAAACTTTTGAGACGGGGAGATCACAATCTCGAATAGCATGGGATCAAATTTATATACGCGCGCTCTAAGGGGTGCCCCCCTCTCGGTCCCAACGGGAAACACCCATGCCCCCTGACCAGATGACTGGCTTTAATCCAGGGCCATGGAACCATCATCACGGCCTCTCCTTTTTGGTGTGTACCAGGAAAGCGGTTTACAACTTACTAAGCCATCTTCCTTACGGAAAACCTGTGGTAGTACAAGGAAGGAAGAATGGAAGGAACTGGAATGATACGAGTTGACATTGAAGTCACATAGTCTGGCATAAGCCTAGCATGCTACAACACTGCCATCTTACCCATCCTCATGCCAACACATGGCCATGCATACTCACATCCATCCACTCATGGAACTCACTTGCCTCATCGTCTCAGGTAACAGGACATTCATCGGTATGTTCATCAACATGCCATAAACTACTTAATGCAAACATGCCAAAACAATCATCATATCAAAAGTTCAAACATGCTTGCCTGGTTCAGAGTAGTCGGAGCCTAGCTCGGTGAAGTTCGCGGCTCCGTCACCTCCTTCGGTATCTACAGTATAAAGAAAATATATGCGCTATCGTAAATACCAAGGGGTGCACAAAAAGTATTCCAAATATTTTTCGAATAAATCTGATAAAAAACTAGACAAAATTTTAAAGAGAACAGAAAAAGAATCAATCAAAAATACCTTTCTGTTTAAAAGTTATAAAGGTTTTTGTCCAGGGACTCATCTGTAATGAAACAGAAAGTTCCCAGGGGCTAGCTTATAAAAACAGAAAACGCTTCGGCAGAAACTACGCCAGCCCAAAGGGAAAGCGCATTTGGCAGAAGGCGTTTTCAGCAAACGCTTCGTTTAGAAAGGACAGAGAGGCTGACAGCGGGTCCCGCCTGTCAGGTTTGAATATACGAACGGGGCGGCAGATTTCGCCGGTGCCCGAGAGACGCGGTGGTCGCCGGCGGCGATCCACGGCGAGGCAGGGGGATCGGAGGGTACCTCCGTCTTCCCGCGTCGGTTGGTGGTGGTGGTGGTCACCGGCGACGGCGAGCTTTGCTCCGACGGACGGCGGCTCGGGTGGTCGAGGGACTCGTCGGAGAGAGTTGCGAAGGACAAATTGATGCTGGCGTTAGCTTACTGGGTGCTAGAGGGAGTAACTGACGGGGTTTGGGCGCCGGAGACGGCCTCACCGGAGCGAATCGTGGTGGAGGCCGAGGCGGATCGGGGCGGCCGGAGTTGGGGGAGGAGACCTCCTCGAGGTCCTCCGGGTGGCTTGGCAGAGCTTTGGTGAGGTGTAGAGGTGGTGCGTGCTCGAGGGTGAGCTCGGGGGCCCTTTTTATAGGCGGCCCGAGGCGGTGGCCATGAACGGGGGTCTCCGGTGAAGGTTACGGCGGCGCAGGGCTTGGTCGGGGGTAATTAGGACGTTGGGCGTCATCGTGGAGGTCCACGGTTCCGTTTAGGTGCTAATCGAGCTGGGATTTGGTGCTATGGGCGAATTCGACAGAACGGGGCGGCGCGGGCCCGTCGGCGGCAGTGAGCACGTCCCGTGCTTGCCGGGCCACGGCGACGGTGCCACGGGCGTGCACTGGCATGCATGAGGCCACGCGGAGGGCAGAGGGGCGTTGGGCAGCGCCGAACGGCGTTGAGCCGCCGTTCCGTCCCCTGTCAGCTGCTACGGGGGTTCGGCCGCCGCAAGACACGCCGGCGCGGGTGGCCAAGGGCGCCACCGACGCCGGGAAGACGCCAAGCGCGTGTGCGGGGGTGCTGGCCAGGGAGAAGAAGCCGCGTGCAACGCGCCAAGCGCACTGTCTACGCGTGATTGAAACTGACGGACGAAAACGACACTGAAAACTGAATCTTTCTGAATATGAACAGCAACAGTGCACGCCAAGTGTTCGACAGAATGATCTAGGCATGTAGGAATTTTTCCTTGAGCTGATTTTTGGTGGAGTGGCTTCTCATTGCTCCAGTAGGCTGCCTGATTTTTGGTGAAATTTTTGGAGAAGTGTAGGTATGAATTTCACCAAATTTGGCAAATCTGGTCCAAACTTGCAGAGACTGAATTTTGAAAAATTTGAAAAGAGAAGGAGTGGATCAAGATGGTTCTGGGTTGTGGGTACAAAGGACTATCCAGGAGAGTTGGTTTGAGGTCAAAACTCAAATGAAAAAGGGTACTTGCTTTGAAAAACTCTCAGGCTCCAAATAATTTTCAGAAATGATTTGAGTGAAAAGAAAATTTAGGATAAAATCCAAAACTTGCTTGGATTAGTTGAGACAGAGAACTTAGGTTGATTACAAGGAGGAGGGGAGGTTTTGGAGGGGTTTTACCACATGGGCAAAATACAAAGTCATGGGTGGTTTTCAAGATATGAAAATCCCAAGTTTTCATAGAGTTTCTTTTTAAAAGAAAAAGATTAAACTCCCAAAATAAATTTGAGAGGGAACCAACAGAGAAGAAGTTTCAAAAGATCAAACACCATAGCTTGAATAAAAATAAAAACCTTGCCAAAGAGAAGGAAGTTTTTAAGAGGAAGGTTTTCTGGAAAAAAAATTTAAATGGCCTCTTTTCAAAAACCACAAAGTTTTTGCTGAAAACCAAATAAAAATTTTGGAGTGTCACACTCATCTCCGGATCCGATGCAGAATTTCGTCAGTGCCTCCCTGTTGTTCTCCGGGTACACATTCTCTCTGCTTATTGCCGAGACGTGTACGAGGAGAACAGCGAGGAGGTGCTGCCGAAATTTTGCGTCGGATCCGGAGCAGAGCATGGGAAAACGAACCCGATCTACACATACTCGGGTGGGATTAGGACCTATCCTTACCTATTAGCATGTAGGTTGGATGGACGTAATAAAACTAACAAACTCCATTAACTGATGGATTTGGTTTGCTTAATTATGTATATATTTCTTGTGTCTCCAGTAGGAAGTCAATATGAGTGATCGTGCGTGGATGTACACTGGTTACACTAGTCAGTATGTTTGGACCGAGGAATGGTTAACAAAAACTAAGGGGTTTGTTAGAGCCGCATTTGCAAATGGCCAAAAATTTAGCTGGTGCCCCTGTGTCTGGTGCGACAACTATAATCAGAGGGACGAGCTTGAAATGAGTAAACACCTGCAGAAGTTTGGTTTTACGCCTGGTTACACGGCCTGGACATTACATGGTGAGTCTGCCCAACGTGCCAGAGCCGAGGTGGTTCATCGTTGCACCGACGAGCATGGTACCGGGACCACAGACATGGTGCAAGACTTTGACGATGCTCGGGACTCAGATGAGGAGATGGAGGAATCTACAAAGGACTTCACTGAAATGTTGGAGTCCTCAAAACGTCCTCTCCACGAGCACACTGAGCTTTGTCAGCTGGATGCCATCTCACAAATAATGGCTTTGAAGACTCAATTCAACTGGGGCACAGAATGCTACGACGCGATGATGACAGTTTTCGGACGATTTCTACCCAAAGGCCATGTGCTACCTCCAAACCTGTACCAGTCAGACAAAATCCTCCATGCTCTTAATATGCCCTATGAGAAGATACATGCCTATGAGAAAGGATGTGTCTTATTTAGGCTTTAGTATGAGGACTTGAACTATTGTCCCATTTGCAATTCTTACAGGTATGTTGTGGTAGACAACAGTATGGGTGAGAAGACATAGACCAAAATACCCAATAATGTTCTTCGGTATATGCCAATCGTACCAAGACTTCAATGTCTTTTCATGGTCGAAGAGACCGCCAGACAGATGACATGGCACAAAACGGGCAAAAGAACCGAACTAGATGTAGATGGGAATGTGATGATGGTGCACACATTGGATGGTGAAGTGTGGAAGCGATTCGATGCATTACATAAGGAAAAAACGGCAGATCCAAGGCATCCTCGAGTCACCGTCAGCACAGATGGGTTCAGTGTGTTTAGTCAGATGGCAGCCCCATACAGCTATTGGCCCATGTTTGTCATTCGACCCAATCCCCCCCGGGTAGATTATGCAAAGAAAGAACATTTTCCTGACGTTGATAATTCCAGGGCCCAACTATCCGGGGAAGAATATGAATGTGTACATGCAGCCGCTTAAGGACGAATTGCAAGAAGCTTGGGATAATGGGTTCAAGACATGCGACGCTTTTAGCAAAGAGAACTTCATAATGCGTGCCTGGTACATGTACTGGACGCATGACTTGCCGGCGTATGCGCTCTTCGTTGGTTCATATGTGCATGGAAGGTTCCCGTGCCCCATATGCAAGGGAGATCTTGAGTTTCATTGGCTGACGGCGGGGCACAAGTATAGTTGCTTTGACTTGCATAGACAGTTTCTAGATCCTCGCCATAATTTCAGGAAAGACAAGAAGAACTTCATGAAAGGTGGAGTTGTCAAACACTCTGCACCACCTGCGTTGACAGGCCAACAGACCCTAGATTAGTTAAATTCTCTCGCGCCAGATCCAGAGCGTCCAGGGTATTTCAAGGGGTATAATAAGGAACACGCATGGACTCACAAGACATACTTCTGGGATCTGCCTTACTTCAAAGACCTCCTTTGCCCACACAACATCGACGTGATGCACACTGAAAAGAATATTGCCGAAGCCATTTTTGGTACATTGTTCGACATAGAGGGGAAATGAAAGGATAATACTAAGGCTAGAGACGATCAAGAGGAGCTCTGTGATAGACTGTTACAAAACATGCAAGAACTGAAAGGAAAGCGGAACTGGAAGAAGCCAAAGGCATGGTTCAATCTTGGAAGGACAACTATGAAGGGAATTATTTTGTGGGTGAAAATGCAGTTGATATTCCCCGATGGGTATGCAGCAAATCTAAAGAGGGGAGCGAGTCTTGATAAATTGAAAATATTTGGTCTAAAAAGTCATGATTGGCACATATGGATAGAGCGGATAATGCCGGTGATGTTGCGTGGCTTCATCCCTGAGGATGAATGGCTAGTACTGGCAGAGCTGAGCTATTTCTTCCATGTTCTTTGTGCGAAAGAACTATCGCGTGGCCTCCTAGAAGAAATGGAACAGTTGGTGCGGAGTTGATCTGCAAGTTAGAGATGATCTTTCCGCCAAGCTTCTTTAATCCAATGCAACACTTGATTTTGCATCTCCCGACCGAGGCACGATTGGGGGGGGTGCAAAATTGTTGGTTCTACTCAACCGAGAGGATGCAGAAGACGCTTCGAGCAAAATGTAAAAATAAACATAGAATAGAAGCATCGATGGCCGAGGCATTCATCACTGAGGAGGCATCAAACTTCGTGACAGCACACTACAAAGTCAATTATCGTCATTTGCATAATCTGAAGCCTCGGTACAATGCTGACAAGCCTACAAAGGGTCAATCCAACCTCAGCCTATTCAAAGGGAATCTCGCACCATCCAGTGCTTGGAAACCAGTATCATTGGATGTTGAAGAATGGCGGACCATTTCGCTGTATCTCTTTAACAACCTAACAGAAGTGCGGCCGTACAACGAGTAAGATCTCGTTACATTGTTTCACAACTTCTAATTTCTTTGAACTGCTCTTATTCCTGGATATTTGATGCAGTCGATACATCGCCATATTCTCGTATGGAGTGGTGATCCAAAAGGATTCCGTCGAAGAGTATGAGCTTCTGGCAAAGCAAGGAGGCGAATATCCCGGTTTCATCTCTTGGTTCAAAAAAGGTAATTTCCATTAGTCCCTTTCATTTCTTTGGCTAATTTGCGACTAATGCAACAATTCTTTCTTATTAAACTTGTAGGCTAATTCAGATATTATGGATGCCGAATTGAGACAAGTAGCTAATGGTTTTGACTATAAGGTCCGTTCATTTGACAATTACAACATCAACGGGTATCGCTTGCGTACCTATGGCAAAGAGCTATCTATGGCCGACCGAAAGTCTACAAATTGTTGTGTCTCTGCTATCGGCGAAGGAGGTGTCGAGTATTATGGAAGAGTTGAAGAAATTTTGGGACTTCAATTCTATGGTGATAACTCACCAAACGTCCTACTCTTCAGATGTTATTGGTTCCAGCCCAGGGAGACTAGAAGGACTCATGAACATATAGGGCTAGTCGAAAGCAAACAAAGAACCCATTTGGATGTTCCCGATGTCTATATTACGGCTCAACAGGCAACCGCTAATTGCTTTTTGGTGCGAACATGCTTAAGATCAATGTCACCCTTAGCAACATGATCTCGAATGAAATGATGAAAAACTTCAATATGCTTAGTTCGAGAATGTTGCACATGATTATGACCAATTTTGACAGCACTTTCATTGTCACAAAGCAATGGAACATGTCTCACATATATCCCATAATCTTTAAGAGTTTGGGTCATCCAAAGTAATTGAGCATAACATGAACCAGCGGCAATATATTCAGCTTCGGCGGTGGATAAGGATACCGGGTTTTGTTTCTTGGAGGACCAAGACACAAGAGATCTACCAAGAAATTGACAAGTACCCGAAGTGGACTTTCTATCAACCTTGTCTCCGGCATAGTCCGAGTCGGAGTAGCCAACAAGATCGAAAGATGCCCTCTTAGGATACCAAATGCCAAAGTTTGGTGTATGGATTAAGTATCTCACTATCCTTTTCACGGCCTTAAGATGACATTCTTTAGGAGCAGCTTGATATCGTGCACACATGCACACACTTAGCATGATATCGGGACGTGAAGCACATAGATATAACAATGAACCAATCATAGAGCAATAAACCTTTTGATCAACCGGTTCACCATCTTTGGTCAAGTCATTATGTCCACTAGTAGGCATGGGTGTAGACATACCTTTGCATTCTTGCATATTGAACTTCTTGAATAAGTCCTTGGTGTACTTCGTTTGAGAAACAAAGGTACCTTCCTTAGTTTGCTTGATTTGCAATCCAAGAAAGATTTTGAGTTCACTCATCATGGACATCTCAAACTTCTCCGACATTAGCTTCCCAAACTTTTCACTAAATGAGGGTTAGTTGAACCAAATATGATATCATCAACATAAATTTGGCACACAAATAGTTCTCCATTAACCCTTTTAGTAAAAAGAGTAGAATCAATTTTCCCAATTTCAAAGCCTTTTTCAATAAGAAACTTGGTCAAGCATTTATACCATGCTCTAGGAGCTTGTTTAAGACCATAAAGAGCTTTGTGAAGTTTGTAAACATGATTGGGTTTCTTAGTATTGACAAAGCCGGGAGGTTGCTTAACATAGACTTCCTCCTCTATTTCACCATTTAGAAAAGCACTTTTAATGTCCATTTGGTACAAGGTGATATCATGATGATTAGCATAGGCAAGTAAGATGCGAATGGACTCAAGTCTAGCAATGGGAGCATAAGTCTCACCATAGTCCATACCTTCGACTTGTGTGTAGCCTTGGGCGACGAGACGTGCTTTGTTGCGAACTACTTGTACATCTTCATCTGCTTGTTGCGAAACACCCATTTGGTACTGATGACGTTGTGGTTGTTGTCGGACTTCTCAACCAATGTCCAAACTTGGTTCCTCTAAAAGTTGTGTAGCTCTTCATGCATAGCATTTATCCAATCCGGATCTTCCAATGCTTCTTCAACCTTCATAGGTTCAATGCTAGAGATAAAAGAATAGTTTTCACAAAAGTTAGCTAAACGAGTTTTAGAGCGAGTGATTCTCCCGGTTTGAATGTCATTGTAGATTTGCTCAACGGGATGATCTTTAGCAACTCTTGCTCGAACTCGTGAAAGCTTTTGCTTGGGTCTTCGTTGAACATCTTCTTCATCTTGTTGTTCTTCTTGGCCTTCTTCATTGTTGGCGTTGTCGTTCTCTTGTCGTGGTGGAGAAGGAGGTTGTTGACGTTCATCTTGATGCACTTCCTCGCTTTCTTCATTTTGGTGTGTCCCACTTGTGGATGCTTCCGTATCAACTCTTGGTTCACCTTGTTGTGATGTAGAAGCTTCCACTTGGACGGACGAGGTACTCTCCTTCACCTCGTTGGACGAACTTTGCCAATAGCCAAGTCTTGAATTGCTTCCGAAGGATCTTTGTCTCCTACATCAATTGGCAATTGCTCTACTTGCGAGCCGTTAGATTCATCAAACTTCACATCTACCGTCTCTTCAACCTTTCGGGTGAAATTGTTGTAGACATGGTAAGTGTGAGAGTTTGAGCCATAACCTAGTAGGAAACCTTCATGAGACTTAGGAGCAAATTTAGAGCGACGATGCTTATCAAGAATGTAGCACTTTGAGCCAACTAGTCGAAAGTATCCAACTTGGGGTTTGTTACCGGTGAGGAGCTCGTATGCCGTCTTGCCGAGTAGCTTGTGAAGAGACAAGCGATTTGTTGCATGACAAGCTGTCTCAACAGCTTCTGCCCAAAAGTGCTTCGGCGTCTTGTACTCATCAAGCATCGTTCTCGCCATTTCGATGAGCATCCGGTTCTTCCTCTCAACAACTCCGTTTTGTTGAGGTGTGTACGTAGCTGAGAACTCGTGTGAAATCCCTTCTTCGTCAAGAAAGGTGTCCACATTTGTGTTCTTGAACTCCGTTCCGTTGTCGCTGCGAACCTTCTTGATCTTCACTTCAAATTGATTTTGAGCCTTCCTTGCGAAGTTTTTGAAGATCTTTTGGACCTGCGATTTATCATCGAGAAGGAACACCCATGCAAATCTGGAAAAATCATCAACTATAACTAAACCAAAAGAATTTCCACCGAGACTCTTGTAAGAGTTGGGACCGAAAAGATCCATATGAAGTAGCTCGAGTGGCCTCCTTGTGGTCATGATGTTCTTCACGGGATGCCTTCCTCCAACCTGTTTACCTGCCTGACAAGCGCTGCAAAGTCTATCCTTATCAAATATGACATCGTTAACTCCAAGGATATGATTTCCTTTAGTAAGCTTGTCAAGGTTTCGCATACCAACATGACCTAGTCATCTATGCCATAACCAACCTTTTCAGGATTTAGCAATGAAGCAAATTTTAGGTTGGGCCTTTTTAGTGAAATCAACAATGTATAGATCACCTCTACGCACACCGGTAAAGACCATTTTATGATTGTCTCGTCGAAACACTTGGCAATCTACTTCAGTAAATAGAACATTGAAACCGAAATCAGCAAGTCTAGATACTGAAAGTAAGTTGTATCCAAGAGATTCAACGAGCATGACATTTTGTATGGAGCTATCATGTGATATGGCCACCTTACCGAGGCCAACCACCTTACCTTTTGAGTTGTCACCGAAAGTGACATACTTTTGAGGACTATCATTATCAGCAAGCTCACGAAACATGTCTTTATCTCCGGTCATGTGATCGGTACATCCACTATCAAGAACCCATTCCTTTCCTCCTGACATATATGCCCGAAGATTTGCCATAAGACCAAAGTGCCTCATTGCATCATCAAGATCAAAGTCACTATCATCATCCTCATCATAGTATCCATGTTCAACATCGTCATGTGGTGGATCAAGTCCTAGAGAGGGTGATTCATTAGAATGAGTTTGACAATGATCTTGCTTATGAATTTTTATAGCTTCGGAAATAATATCACTAATGATACCAACATTTCCTTTGGCACGCATAAGGTTTGTAAGCTCAAATAGACGATCACCAAACATAGGATCACTAGTATTCATCTTACTCAAGGCAATAGACTTATGAAGAATTTCATCAAGATTTTTCAAGGAATAATCTGGAAATCGTTCCTCAAGAAATTTCCATATAGTGTAGGCACACTTGAAAGTAGGCAAACATCCAAGCAAGTTTCTAGGCAATCCTCTAATGATAAGTTTGGCAGTTCTTAGATTCCTAATCATGTCAATTGACTCATCATGGGTAGGATGCATAGGATCGACATAAGGTGCACAAGGGCTAGCAATGTACTTGTTCAAATGATATTGATTGAAAATAACAAGCATCTCATTTTTCCACTCATGAAAATACTCTCCATCAAGAATAGGCACTCTATGTCTAAGACTCCCAATAGTAGACTCATCCATCTTCCTCCAATGGTGATTAAACCAAAGCAATGGAGACCAATGCTCTGATACCACTTGCATGTAGGACCTTGAGAAGAGGTGTCTAGAGTGGGGGGGGGGTGATTAGACAATAAGTACCAAAGTTGCAGTTTTTAGGTTTTCTTAACTTTAAGTGGAGATTAGGCACAAGTTTAACATTGACAATACATATCAAGCAAGCATGCAAAGAGTACATGAGCAGCAGAAAGTAAAGCATGCCATTCGCAAGAAATTAAGGGAAGGGTTTGGAGGATTCAAACGCAATTGGAGAAACGGATGTTTTTGGCATGGTTCCGATAGGTGGTGCTATCGTACATCCACGTTGATGGAGACTTCAACCCACGAAGGGTAACGGCTGCGCGAGTCCACAGAGGGCTCCACCCACAAAGGGTCCATGAAGAAGCAACCTTGTCTATCCCACCATGGCCGTCGCCCACGAAGGACTTGCCTCACTAGCGGTAGATCTTCACGAAGTAGGCGATCTCCTTGCCCTTACAAACTCCTTGGTTCAACTCCACAATCTCGTCGGAGGCTCCCAAGTGACACCTAACCAATCTAGGAGACACCACTCTCCAAGAAGTAAGAAATGGTGCATTGATGATGAACTCCTTGCTCTTGTGCTTCAAATGATAGTCTCCCCAACACTCAACTCTCTCTCATGGGATTTGGATCTGGTGGAAAGAAGATTTGAGTGGAAAGAAACTTGGGGAAGGCTAGAGATCAAGATTCATATGGTAGGAATGGAATATCTTGGTCTCAACACATGAGTCGGTAGTTCTCTCTCAGAAAATGTATGCTGGAAGTGTAGGTTCAGTCTGATGGCTCTCTCCACGAATGAAGAGGAGGTGGAGGGGTATATATAGCCTCCACACAAAATCTAAACGTTACACACAATCTACCAAACTCAGTGGGACCGAATTGTTAAACTCGGTCTGACCGATTTAGCAAATAATGTGACCGTTAGGGTTTTCGGTGGGACCGAAATGCAACTCGGTGAGACCGATTCGGTTAGGGTTAGGGCATAACGTAATCTCGGTAAGACCGAACTCGGTGAGACCAATTTTGGTAATAAGATTTCTAGAGAGTTGGTCAGGCAAACTCGGTGGGACCGATTACTCAAACTCGGTGGGACCGATCTTGGTAATAAGTTATCCATAGAGTTTGCATTGTAATCTCGTTAGTACCGATTGCTCAAACTCGGTGAGACCGATTTTGATAATGGACATACACAGAGAGATTACAATCCCATCTCGGTGAGACCAAGATCCCTATCGGTAAGACCGATTTGCTTAGGGTTTGTGGCAGTGGGTATGACTTTTGGAATCGGTGGCGCCGGATAGGAAGAATAGGTGTGACCTATTTTGGCTTCGGGTTTAGGTCATTTGTGGAAGTGGGAAAGTAGCTGAGGGTTTTGGAGCATATCACTAAGCACATGAAGCAAGAGTCTCATTAAGCAACACCTCATCCCTCCTTGATAGTATTGGCTTTTCCTATAGACTCAATGTGATCTTGGATCACTAAAATATAAAATGAAGAGTCTTGAGCTTGAAGCTTGAGCCAATCCTTTGTCCTTAGCATCTTGAAGGGGTTCCCACATCCTTTAGTCCATGCCACTCCATTGTTGAACTTGTCTGAAACATACTAGATAAAAGTGTTAGTCCAACAAGAGATATGTTGAACTTGTCTGAAACATACTAGATAAAAGTGTTAGTCCAAAACCACCTAGGGAGCACTTGTGCTTTCAGGTCCCGAGGGGCGTAATCGAGCATCACCTCAATGTGTGCCCCAATGTGCGCCCAGTGAAGCAGAAGGCGAGGCGGCAGTCCGCTGAGAAGCAAGCTTTCATCGTCCAAGAGACCCGCAAGTTGGAGGTGGCGGGGGTCATTCGCGAGGTCCGCTACCCAGATTGGCTGGCTAACCCTGTTGTCGTGCCGAAGAAGGGGGAAAGGAACGCATGTGTGTCGACTTCACCAACCTCAACAAGGCCTGCCTGCAGGATCCATTCCCGCTCCCTCGCATCGACCAGATCGTCGACTCCACCGCTGAGTGCGACTTGTTGTGTTTCCTGGATGCCTTCTCCGGCTACCACCAGATCAAGATGGTAGTAGAAGATGTGGAAAAGACGGCCTTCATCTCCAAGCTCAGAGAGGTAAAACCAGTCGAGGACATGAGCCTGCCGAAGACCCTCAGAGAGATACAGAAGCTCACCGAGCGCGTGACCACACTAGGGCATTTCATCTCCAAGCTGAGGGAACGAGCGCTGCCCTTCTTCAAGCCGATGAAGAAGAAGGGCCCCTTTTAGTGGACTGAAGAGGCCGACAAGGCGTTCTAGGATCTCAAAAGGTACTTAACCACCCCCCTGGTGATGGTGGCTCCGCGTCCTCAAGAGCCCCTGGTGCTCTACCTTGCGGCCACCCCCTACTCTGCCAGCGCATCCCTGGTGGCTGTTAGGGAGGAGCTAGAACCAAGACCGCAGCAACCGCCCGGGTTAAAGCGAGGCAGGACCAAGAGGGCCTCACAGAGACGGCTGCAGGCGAGAAGGACCAGCCACAGCAGGGAAGCACACCCAGGACAGAAGAAGCCCCTCACCTAAGCGACCAGCTGCCGGGGGCTCCATTGTCTCGGGAGGCGCCCCAGCCTCCGGAGGGCGTCAGCAGCGCCAACACTCCCCACCTTGTCGAGCACCCTGTGTACTTCGTCAGCGCAGTGTTGCGGGACGCGAGGGTGCGGTACCCCATGCCTCAGAAACTCCTTATCGCACTGTTGGTAGCCTCGCGCAAGCTGCGGCACTATTTCTAGGGCCATCCCATCAAGGTCGTCACAGCATATCCCTTGGAAAGGGTGCTCAGAAGCCCCAACTCGGCCGGAAGAGTCGCTGAGTGGAACATCAAGCTGCAAGCGTTTCAGATAGAATTTAGCACAACCAGAGTCATCAAGGGGGCCATGCTTGCAGACTTCGTGGCGGAATGGGCGGAAGCGCCAGGCCTTGAGGCTGGCGAGGATCGATCACTCTCCCCAGGAAGCGAGGCACCGGACGGATGGGTCATGTACTTCGACGGGGCGTTCTCCCGACATGGCGCGGGGGCTGGTGCGGTGCTCGTATCTCCCACTCAAGACAAACTCTACTACGCCGTGCAACTCTGTTTCCAGCACAGAGAAAAGGTCTCCAATAACATAGCAGAATATGAAGGCCTGATAGCAGGTCTGAAAGCCGCAGTCGCCCTGGGGGTGAAGCGTCTCACCATCAAGGGAGATTCACAGCTCCTCGTCAACTTCTCCAACAAGGTATACGAGCCGAAGGACGAGCACATGGAAGCCTACCTCGCGGAAGTCCGCAGAATGGAGAAACAGTTCTGGGGGCTGGAGTTGTAGCATGTGCCTCGCGGCACCAATCAAGAGGCTGATGACATCGACAAAAGGGCATCCAGACGGCTGCCACAAGAGCCCGGCGTCTTTGAGGAGAGGCTCCTCAAGCCCTCGGCGACGCCATCATTGTCAAGCACGGCGCAGCCTCGGGGGGAGCTCCCCTAGCCCCCTGCCTCGGAAGCCCCGGTCTGCGGCCATACCACAGGAGCGCGCCTGCTCCTAGCGCTGGAGCCTCAAGAGGGATGCTGGATCACAGAGCTCAGGAGTTACCTGACACGAGGCACATTGCCGGAAAAGGAGGAGGAAGCGGAATGTGTGGCACGGCAGGCCACGGCATACTGCCTTAAGGATGGACAGCTCTACCGAAGACGACCGAATGATGTGTCCCTATGCTGCATTTCCAGGGAGAAAGGGAAGGAGCTACTGGCAGACATACACGGTCGGGACTGTGGGCATCACTCATCGTCACGAACTCTCGTTGGTAAGGCATTCCACAGCGGGTTCTATTGGCCCACGACACTCAATGACACTGTCGAACTGGTGAAAGCTTGCGAGGCCTGTCAATTCCATGCCAAGCAGATCCATCAGCCGGCGGGGGGCCTGCAGACTATACCCCTCTCATGGCCATTCGCAGTCTGGGGGCTGGATATCCTGGGTCCGTTCCCTCGGGCGCCAGGGGGCTACCGCTACCTCTACGTCGCCGTGGACAAGTTCACCAAGTGGGCTGAAGTGGAAGCTGTCCGCACCATCCCCGCAGGCTCCGCGGTCAAGTTCATCAAGGGCCTCGTGAGCCGATTCGGGGTGTCGAACCGCATCATCACTGACCACAGTTCGCAGTTCACCGGTAACCTTTTCAAAACATACTGTGCTAACCTTGGAATGCAGATATGCTACGCTTCGGTGGCGCACCCGCGAAGCAACGGTTAGGCTGAGCGAGCCAACACGAAGGTCCCAAGGGGCCTCTAAACCAGGACCTTCAAGAAGAAGCTGGAGGCCTGTGGCAGGGGCTGGTATGACGAGCTCCAGTCTGTGCTGTGGTCAATCCGCACGACCGCAACCAAGCCGACTTGTGAGACCCTGTTCTTTCTGGTCTATGGAGCTGAAGCCGTCCTCCCTCGCGAGGTCAGGCATTGTTCCGCCCAGGTCCTGGCGTTCGATGAAGAGCAGCAGGACGCCATGCAGGGGACGGATCTCGTGCTGGGGGAGGAGCATCGTCGAGAAGCCGCACTGCGGGCAGCAAGGTAACAACAAGCACTGCGGCGGTACCACTGCCGCAACATCCGCCCCAGGACCCTTGAGGTAGGGGATCTCATGCTCAGACGGGTTCTCTCCAGGGAGGGACTACACAAGCTCTCTCCCATGTGGGAGGGCCCGTTCAAGGTTGTTCATGTTTCCAAGCCCGGCTCCGCACGCCTGGAGACCCAGGAGGGGGTGCCCATCTAGAACGCGTGGAACATCCAACATCTCCAAAGATTTTACCCATGAAAAAGGCCCGGTGCCTGTGAAGAAGGCGAATGCCTCTGAAGTAGCCGCGTTTTGGAAAAGGCCCGGTGCCTATGAAGAAGGCGAATGCCTGTGAAGTAGCCGTGTTTTGGAAGAGGCCCGGTGCCTGTGAAGAAGGCGAATGCCTGTGAAGTAGTCGTGTTTTGGAAAAGGCCCGGCGCCTATGAAGAAGGCGAATGCCTGTGAAGTAGCCGCGTTTTGGAAAAGGCCTGGTGCCTGTGAAGAAGGCAAACGCCTGTGAAGCTCGCCACCCGTGACACTCTCACGTAATAATGAGTGGGGCTGTACACGCCCCGGAGTCTCCGGAGAGCTGTCCTCGGGCCTCGGGGGCTCCCGCCCATGCCCAGTGGCAGCACTTAGCTCCGCACTGGTGAGAAGACATCGAAGACTAGACTAGGTGCCGAACGCGGCTTCTTTCATTTGCTTTCCGCAGTTGGCTAGTTCGTTTCTATTTGAAGTTTTTCTGAAGCTGTTGCCATTTCGAGCTTGCGACCATTCGTCCATTTCACTTATTTGTTTCGTTTTCTCTAGCGCAAAGTCTCACAAGGGACAAGCATGGGCACCCTCGCGAGTGTTTTTCTGCCCGGTGATTTGGAACTTCCCTGTTCGAGTCCGCTGCGGGAGCACCCCTCCCATTCGGTGCCCCACGGGCATCGCGACACGATCACGGGGCTTGAGTTGGTTCCCCTCGCTACCAAGGATGGAGACTACCACTGCTGGCTAAACTTTGTAGGACACAAGGCGCAGGACGAGGACCTAGCCTCGGGAGGCGAGGACCGCGACGAGCCCCCCCAAGATAAGTGATTTCCACGCATAGGCACACAGGACGAAAACATAGCACATAAACAGTAGAAACAGTGCACCAATTAAACAGCAACAGTTCAGCATGCCCCGTGGGGCACCGGATTACATTCTTTTTGCGCAGGAGAGAAAGGAAAGCAAAAGGGGGGACGACTTGCCCGACGCTAACTCTCAGCGGAGGCTCATACTGCCTCTAGAGCTCAGCTGGATTCCGCCTCCCGCTTCACCGGAGCGCGACATCGGGCCGACCCGCTGCCCTCTCCCAGGCGAGCGCGATGATGAGGGGGCTGGTCGCTACCGCCACTGGAGGAGCTGCCGTCCGAGGGGGAGTTGCCAGAGCTTGGCGGGCCTCGGGCACCGCTGCCCGCACGCCCTCCGCCACTTTCACCCCGACCAATGCCGGGGCTGGGCGCGCAGCCGCGGCCACCATCTTCGGGGCAGCATCCGGCGCGGCGGCCGTCTTCCCCGAACACCCTCACGTAGAGGGTGACGTCGCCGTCAAACTTGAAGTGTAGAGTGCATCGACGGCTCAGGCCACGTGCGTTGGCAAATGTCTGCCAGCCGCGGGTCAAGGCCGCCTCCCCGGCAGTGGAGACCTCCAGGGTATCCCAGGAGGCCCTGTTGCAGCAACCATCTGCCTTAAGCCAAAGGCTGCCCGGGGCACCAGCGAGAAGTTCACACGACAAACTCCGGCAGCACCTCCGCCGAGCGAAAACGCGGCCTTGGGGGCTGCGCAGCCCCAACGCACCCCTTGTTGGCAGCCGAGCGCCCACTGCCGCGTGGGGGACTGTTCCCACGGCCACGGGAGGTCATGGCGGAGGCTGTGGGGTGCTTGCGAGGGCGGTCCCAGCCATGCTTGGCCGGAGGAGAGCCGGGCCCTTCTTGGCGGTCCTTTCCTTTCTCCGCGGCCGAGAACCTCTTCGACGGGGCCATGGGGATAATGAGCAGCCAAGAAGGAGAAGGGGCATAGCAAGAAGGGGTGAACTGGAATGGCTCGCGCCGTTCCGTACATATAGCCGAGGGAGGCCAACCGCCGGCCACTACGATTGCAGGTAATCATGAACCGTTTTGCATGTAGGGACTTGTCAACTCATGCAGTTTCCGAGGCGTCGTGGGGGAGCCAGGACGCCCACGTCCAATCAACCGCCATGCGGCGCCCAAGGTCGCAGGCTATTGGGGCCCGCGGTGCTTCGCACTTGCCTCTTCGCTTCTCCGCTAAGCCAAGTCCAAGCGCGCCTTGGGCCCGGGGGCTACTGTCGGCGTTCTGGGAATGTGGGTACCCAGACTTGCCTGCCTGCGGCCTGCAGCGAGGCTCAAGGAGTGGCCCAGTACAGCCCATCTTCATCAACACATGCTCAAGACCCTCACGAGGGGCCAAGCCTCGTGGGGCGGACGACAGGAGGCTTCCTCGGGCACGGCCTTGTCAGGCTGGCTCACAAGGAGGCGGAGAGATCAAGGCGGGGTACCTCACAAGGTGCCCGTGACGCAAGCCATGACGACCGAGGCCAAGCGGGCGCCAGGCGGGCGCCGGCCTGCGCAGAGTCCTTGTTTCCTCTTTGGTGCAAAAGGGGCAAGCACAGACAAGAGTATCAAGCAAAGGTAAGCATTTCGGTGCAACAAGACCAAGACCAGCAGGACGACAGAACGGAGGTCATTGTGGAGCCCAAGCCGGCGTCATCGTCAGGGTCTTTGGTAGGAGAGGACCAACTTTATTCAGGATAAGTGTACTAGATGTTCCCCTTCAAAATGGCCAACTGTTGGCGCCCTTCCCGCTCAATATTTAGGGAAAGGCCCAGGGCGTCCGCCTATAAATAGGACTAGCCACCCATAGGGTAGGGGGCCGCATCAAGAGCACAAGGATAGAAAGACAGAGAGAGAGAAGCGATTGAACTCCCCCTAGCAGTTCATCGCACCAGCCAAGAACAGACCCTCGCGAGGCTGTTCTCCCCTTGTACTGTTCCTCATCAGCCCGAGAGGCAATCCACCACACCACAAACTGGAGTAGGGTATTACACCACAATGGTGGCATGAACCAGTATAAATCTCGTTTCCCTTGTGTTGTTCTTCGTGTAGTTTTAGATCCAGGTGAGGCGGCGAGACATGGGTAGGCAGGAGGTGTGATTTCCGCGTGCACCCCAGTGTTCGAACCTTGAGGGTCTGCCGGAACCCGAAATCCGACACCCATACACACCTCCTCTAGCCCTGCCGTGCAAGCCACATGTCAGGGCGGGGCTATACACACCCCGGGGGTTCTCCTCAGTGAGAGCCCCCTCCCTCATACTAGTGGAAGCACCATGCTCCGTGCTGGCAGTCGACATTGCTGAGGAGCGGCTATGCTGAAAGGATCGAGAAGAGGTGTCTAGATGGGGGTGAATAGACTCTCAACCAAGAAAAGTAGCAATTTTTAAGGTCTTTAAGTTGAGGTGGAGTTTAAACACAAGTTTAAACATTCACAATACATATCAAGCAAGCATACAACGAGTATATGAGCAGCGGAAAGTAAATCATGCAACTTGCAAGAAAGTAAAGATATGGGATTGGAGTGTTCAAACGCAATTGGAGACACGAAGATTTTTGGCGTGGTTCCAATAGGTGGTGCTATCGTACATCCACGTTGATGGAGACTTCAACCCACGAAGGGTAATGGCTGCGTGAGTCCACGGAGGGCTCCACCCACGAAGGGTCCACGAAGAAGCAACCTTGTCTATCCCACCATGGCCATCGCCCATGAAGGACTTGCCTCACTAGGGTAGATCTTCATGAAGTAGGCGATCATCTTGCCCTTAGAAACTCCTTGGTTCAACTCCACAATCTTGACGTAGGATCCCAAGTGAGACCTAACCAATCTAGGAGACACCACTCTCCAAAAGGTAATAGATGGAGTGTTGATGATGAACTCCTTGCTCTTGTGCTTCAAATGATAGTCTCCCCAACACTCAACTCTCTCTCATAGGATTGGATTTGGTGGAAAGATGATTTGAGTGGAAAGCAACTTGGGGAAGTCTAGAGATCAAGATTCATATGGTAGCACTACAAAAAGAAGACACATCCGTGACATTTTGGGCCGAACAATTTTTTTCTGTCATACTTATGACACTTCTATGATGATAATTGTGACAAAACTTGGTATCATCATAGATGTGGTGGGCTCCTACTTCTATGACAAAAAATCATGACAGAAAATGGGATTTTCGTCCTGGGCGGGCCGGAGACGCAGCTGCATGACATTCTTTGGGCCGTCCATGACGGAAAAAACCGTGGTAGAAGCGAGGGCGAGGAAAATTTCAGGGAGTTCCCGGTTACGGTGGGTGGTCGGGGGCCGAGCGATGCGCGTTTCTCTCATACACATACGCGCGTGTGTGAGAGGCGTTGGCTCTAACTGAACCCGAGCGAGGCGTTGGGCTCTAACTGAACCCGAGCGATTGCACTGTAGGCTACGCATTACTGAACCCGGGCGATCGATCGATGGCTGTTAATTGAACCCGATCGAGAGATTCATTCGCTACTGCTGCTAACTGAAGCCGATCGATGCTGCCTCTCTGCATGAATAGTGAGTGTTGTCGGGGGGGGGGGGGGGGGGGATGAACAGTGGGCGGGGGGGGTGGATGAACAGGACCACGTGTCCTTGCCTCTGGATGAACAGGACCCCGATCGATAGAGCCGGTTGGGGCTGGATGAACAGGATCCTGCGGAGGGCTGGATGAACAGGGCGACCCCGTGGAGGGCTGGATGAATAGTAGATGATGGAGGGGGTGCCCGTGGAGGGGTGGTTGAACAGTAGCCGGTGGAGTAGCGCGCGGTGGAGGATGGATGAACAGGAGCCCGTGGAGGCTGGAGGAGGTCGACGGTAGCCCGTGGAGGCTGGAGGAGGTCAAGGGTGGAGATGAACAGTATCCTGTGTAGTCTCGTTTGGTAGTACGCCACACCCCTCCCGATGAACAGGACCCCTATTTCGACCGTAGCGCTCCAACACAAGTCCGTTTCGTTCGTTTTGCGGTACGCCACACCCCTCCCGATCAACAGGACCCCCGTTTTGACCATAGGAGGTTCGTTTCCTCCGTTTTGCGGTACGCCAGACCCCTCCCGATGAACAGGATCCCGTTTTGAACGTGGCCAGTCGAACACAAGTCCGTTTCCTCCGTTCTGCGGTACGCCAGGCCTTGTTTCCATCGCCTGTTCCGTCCAAGCCCTCCCGATGAACACGACGATGCATTCCATTCCGACCCAGCCGGTTGGCTCCCCCTGAACACGACGATGACGCTGTTTCTCCGTTCTGACCCAGCCATGTACATGAGCCCTGGCCGTACGTATGCGCGAGTAGGCGTTCGAGACTCCGCCCGTATGTACACATACGTGGCCATATTTTCTTTCTTGCACACTGGCCGCTATACGTACGTGTACATGCTACGTGCGCGCCTCTACTATGACACGTACGCGCCTCTACTACGACACGTGCGCGCCTCTACATCCACCAGTATGTACGTACACGTTCGCGACCAGAATGCCAACGCTACGTACGCTTCGTCCAAGTGGGTCCCGACTGTCAGGCACTTCCTTGCGTGCGAAGATGTAGCTGGTGGGTCCCAGCAGTCAGGGCGGTGAATCGTTTTTTTGGACGCACTTGCGTGCGAAGATGTAGCTGGTGGGTCCCAGCAGTCAGGGGGAAACATTTTTTTCGCGAAATACAGTGGCTCGTCCGATGGGTCCCAGCTGTCAGATGGAGGAATCATTATTTTCCGCGTAATAAGGAGGCACTTCCTTGCTGCGGCCGTGGACCCAGCTGTCAGCCTCTCCACATACAGTCCACGTCCGATGGAAGTCATTCCTTGACCACATTGACCACACCGCGCTGAGAGCACCATGGCGGTGGACGACGCCGAGGCCTAGGAAGGGGACGACACGGAGCCGGGGAAGACGCGGCAGTGGATGCACACGCGGAGAGGATTACGAGGGTTCACTGGTTCGGCTATGGTGTGAGGTTGCCATTGCCGCAGAATAACAGGGGGTGTGGGTGAGTGGAGGGATGGCCTGGCCAGCGGTGGGAGTAGTAGGGGGCGGTGAGGCTTCTGCGGCAGCACAGCCGGCCATGGGAGGCAGGAGCAGGTGGCACGACCGGCGCTGCTTTGGGTGGCTAGAGCAAGAAGACTAGAGGTTGAAGAAGCACGACGACCGTTGGATGGACAACGTACGGTCACTGCAGCTAGAATCGTTTATATTGACTAAGTTGACAAAGCCCTTGGTACGTCAACTTAGTAGGCTCACAGGTCAGCTTCCGAAATGGTGTGCCCCAGATGTTAGGGGGAGGAATCATTTTTTGGGCGGGTGAAGCTAGAATATCCGAGATTGAAGAAGAAGCACGGCATCCGTTGGATGGACATCCAACGGCCACTGCTGCTAGAACCGTGTGTTGACTATAAGTTGACAAAGCCTTGCATACGCGTCAACTCTCTTTTTTTTGGGGACGCGTCAACTTAGTAAGGCCAGAAGTGTGTGGTAGAGAACTTATAGCCCATTTGAGATTTGTAAGAATGTGCAGCCCAGTTTTGAATTCTAATGGAATTTACTACAGCCCATTTATAGTTTGTTAAAAGTACAGCCCATTTCAACCAACCGTTCAAAACAGAATTCAATAAAATTTCCCACATTTTGATGGGATTCGAAATATTTTTATCCCAGAATTTCTAGTCAGATTAAATACAATTTCAATATAAATTTATATTACGTAAAAATCCAACAAAACATTGCGCTCGGAACAATTAATGAAATTAAATATTTCAATATCCAAAAATAATATTTTAGAAAGTAATTATGTGTTTGGTGCATTTTTTATAGTTACTGCCCAGTTTTTATAATTACATCCCATTTATTATTTCTTCAAGCCCATTTTCTTGTTAAGCCTAATGTATCCCTCCTAGGAAAGATTTGCAGCCCAGCGGGGCAGAGAATAACAACTTGACCTTGCCTGGGTATTCCTAAAAGAAAGTATAGCTGGGCTAGCCATTTTCAGCTTGAAAAAATTAATATCTGGGCTGGATATCTGGCCTGGGCTAGATGGGCCACAGCCCGCCCAGTTAATACCTGCAGCGATGTTTTCGTTGTTGTTCAGAGGAGAAAAATTAATATCTGGGCACATCAAAAAACTCTGCAGTGCTCACACCTCAAAAACACAAATACTGCTCGAGCTGCTTGGTCCCAGCTGTCGGCCGCTTCTTGTGCAATTCTCTCGTTTATTAACTACTCCCTCCTTTCCGGTTTATAGTGCTCAATTCAAAAATCTCACCAATCAAGGTAGATGGCGAGTGGTGGAATACTTTTTGTAGTTTTGCAAAAGCACTGAATTAATGCTCTTGTTATCCTCAAAAAATTATGTTTATCAATGCATTAATTGCAATGCATGCATGCATAAAGTACATGCATTGGTTAATTTTCTCTTAATACTTGCATGAAATGATTTAATGCACCTTGGAATCTGAACATGTGATGGAAAACAACCAAATTGAGCCTTATAAAATGGAAAAACTAAAATTTTGAGATAAGCCCTATAAACCGAAAAGGAGGGAGTACATAGGTTGACAATGGTGTGGGACCGTGATGTTAGGAAACCAGGAGGAAGCAAAATAAATTATATATATATATAATTCTGCTAATATTAGCAGAATAACTATTCTGATAACACTTCCGCACTGCATGCTTAACACAAATGCACTTCACTTTCAGTAGCAGGGGTGATGCAATACCGAGACTAGTGAACTTCGTGTCGAAAAAAACTGCACGCGGTGTTTTTTTGGGTACATTTTTCGCTCTAATTTTTTAAACTTTATCGGAACGAGACATGTAATATACCATTGAGAAGCTATGGATTAGGCGCAACTTCGCCATCTTGAACACTTATCGAGATTCTTCACAGTTTAAGAGCAATTTTGAAAATGATGCGGCGCACGACGAGTGGCAGCGAGCATTTTTTCGCGTTTTTCTAAACCGCTCGTCGGATTGAAGCAAATGATACACCATTGGAAATATATCGTCGAGGCGCATCTTTTTTGTATCTATTATTTTCTCTAATTCGTTATGGTTTAAGAGTAGTTTTAAATTTAGTAAATCACGGAATTCTGTTTTTCCGAATTTTTAGCAATTTTCGCACTGTTTTCGCTCCAGTTTTTGAACCGTTTGTCGAACGAGGCGTGTGATACGCCGTTGGAAAGCTACGAATGAGGTGCAACTTTCATATGTTGAAATGTTTTTGAGATTCCTTATGGTTTTAGTTAAGTTTAAAAATTGTGCGACTGACGATGAGAGGCAACAACCGTTTTTCGTGAAATTTTCATAAACCCCTGGTCGAAATGATTCAAATTGTATGACGTTGGAAAGATATCAACGGGACGCAACTTTTTCATGTAGAACACTTCCGCTAATTCCTTATGGTTTAAGAGCAGCTTCGATTTTACAAAAATGCGGACACTCTGTTTTTTGCGACACCCAAATCGTCGTGTGCACTGCATCAGACAGATGAGTGCACTGCTTCAGACTGAAAAATCGCACTGCATCAGACACATTAAAATTGTCATGCGTACGCGACGAATGAAATGCATTGCATCAGACAGATGCGTGCACCGCTTTAGACTAAAAACCACACTTCATGGGACAGACTAATGCACTGCATGATTTCTTTTTTGTGGGACATAATTTTTTTTCAAACGAGGTGGAGTGCACTTCATGTCGAGTGTTGGTGAACCGCAATACTATGAAAAGTGAACCTCGAGACTACCGTGGTGAACCGCAATACTATGAAAAGTGAACCTCGAGACTACCGCGAACGGGCAGCGACACTATCGAAAATAAACCGCTTGAGCTTTTTCCAAACTCAATATTTTATACGTGCATAGACCGGGAGAGTGGACCGCAGGGATCGAGCAAGTGAACCACATGTAATGAGAAGTGAGCTGCTTTCCGAGGTGTTTTTGTTTCGGATCACCAAATGAACCACGAAGGAGTTTTATGGCGAACTTCGTGAGAGAACAAAGTGAGCTTCAAAACATACGTATACATTCATTATTTTTACACAGCTACACAGCCATCGAGTACATAGCAGAATGAACGACGGAGTACCCAACTGTACTACACTAGGCTAAGACTTGCTTATGCAAAATTACCATCCATTTTTCTTACTACAAAATGAACTTCAAATGCACTAGGCAGTGCCCTTTTTCTCTCTGCGTTTCTCATAAACAACAAAATGAACTTCAAATGAACATCAATGTTCTCTTCTTTTCCTTATTGGGCGCACTTCTTCTTGAGTAAACTGCACATTGAAGCAAACAAAACACCAACGAAGCACAAAGCGAACCTCTTTGAGTAAATTGCACGACAGGGGGGACTACAAAAAAAGCAATGAACTATGGGGGCGAGCACCGAAATGAACTCGCCGGTGCCACCGGACTGCATGTCTCACCATGAGCCTCATGCCATCAGAATGCAAGCACGCTCGCCGGTGGACTGGACATCCAGCCGGACCGCACTGATGCCCAAAGCAAACTGAAGTGTTGTGCCCAAGTGAAATCTGAGAAAGCCAAAAAAAATGAAGGGGAGGAGAGGATGCCGGAGGCCGGTGCTTGTGGTGCCAAATTGCATCTCGTTCCTCGGCGCACTTCAAGCTCGGGGCACCTGGACTACAAGGGGAGGAGGCCAGCTCGTCCAGAGGACATGGCAGATTTCGCTAATGATGCAACAGAGACCCGTCGTACTGCATCAACCGTCGGGGACTACTTTTGGACTACAGCAGGGGACAATCTGCGGTGGAGCTAGGCATGGACTGGGGTGAGGAGAGGTGAGGCCTTACGGTTGGCAGGGTCCTGGACGATGGGAGGGACCAGCAGGGAGAGATCAATGATGTAGAGGGAAGCGACGAGGTATCCGTGGGCAGTTACCAGGTCGAATCCATCGCCGGCGGCATGGTGGGCCTCGGATCCCTTGTCGTGGAGCACCATGGGGAGCGACCTCTTCCAGATCGGCCGCCACGGATCTCACAAGGGGGCGGTGGCTCCAGTTCACCGGCCTAGCCAATCGTCGGGAACTATGGCTAGGAGGAAGGTGGGGGAGGGAGGTGGCGGCTCATGTGGAGGACGTGACGCCGGATCTAGGCTGTCGCAGCTCCGGGGCGGCGGCCATGACGCGGATCCGGTGGCAGCCGAGGGGCGCAAGACGAGGAGGAAGGTGAGGGGGCTAGGTGGAAGGTAGTGGTGGGAGGTGGAGGCTCGTGTGGAGGAGGTGAGGCTGGATCCAGGCCATCGTGGCTCCAGGCCGGTGGCCATGGGGCGGATCCGGTGGCAGCCTGGGCGAAGGAACGGAGGAAGGTGAGGGGGAGGGGGCATGTCGGGAAGAAGGTGGTTTCCTGGGGTCCGATGGGTTTAGTGGTGTTCGGGTTGGGACGTACACGCAGTTCGTTTGTGTTAGTAGAATAAGCGATTTGGTGTGCAGAATAAGACTCTTAAGGGTGTTATTAGAATAGACTCACCCTACATATATATATATATATATATATATATATATATATATATATAATAAGGAGGCACTTGCGTACGTGAGGCTATGGCCCTGGTGGGTCCTCATTATCATCCTCTCCAAGTAAAGTCATCTCCTCGCCCGCGCGCGCTTTCCGCCCGAAACAGTCAGCGCCGCCCGCCTCGCTTCCCGATGCAGGCAATTTCTCCACCTTCAAACGACACAAGTGCCATCCGTCCGTACATCTGCCGCCCACATTAATGATACGCGGTTGCCGAGGCGGCTACTCTGGCGCCACACGTCCGTCCCTCCGCCATCCACCATTGCTATATAAACTACTGCGCTGGCCATATCCGCAGTCATACACATCCATTCCCTTTCTCCTGTCCACACCACTACTGCCCACCATGGCTGCCTTGCGCTCCAGTGCTCTTCGGGATGGGTGGACGACGGACCACAAGGAGATGGCAGCCATTGCTGCCGACCGGCTGGCCGGCAGGCAGCCGGAGGACGACGATGTACCAATGGAGAACATGGTAGTCGATGATCTAGCACCAACCCCCTCCTGCGCGCCATCCTCTCCAGTGCATTGCACAATGACCATCGACGAGGCCCATGCCCAATATATGGACACGGTGAGGCAAATGCGTGAGGAGCAGTTCCGGGAGGCACAGGCCGACGCCGCCTACAACCACCATCTCCTACAGGAGCACCTGCAGGCAGAGGAGCAGATCACCGCGGAGCAGGAGGCGCTGCTCGACTCGTACCGCTCCGCCCGCGAGGGCCGCCTCGAGTGCTGGCGGTACCGCATGCGAGTGGTGGAGGTTGCGACCGCCTACAAAGAGGGCGATGAAGCGGGCGAGGCGCTGCTTGGCGAGACCGAGGACGAGGCAGAGGACAAGGCCAGCTCCGAGGAGTGCCCGCTCCACTGGCGTCGACGAGGCCCTGCTCCGCCGAGGCCCCACGACGCCAATAACGAGGCAGAGGACACCGCCGGCTCCGCCGAGGCACCGCCCTGCCAACAACGAGGCAGAGGACATTGCCGGCTCAGCCGAGGCCCCACCCTACCGGCAACGAGGGGGAGGATTTCCACCGCTCCGCCGAGGCGCCGCCCGCCGGCAATGAGACAGAGGACATCGCCGGCTCCGCCGAGGCCCCGCCCCGCTGCCAACGAGGCCGCGCCACATAGAAAACGACGAAGAGTAGAACATGGTATGTCGCTGCCACTCGGGTCCAAGCAAGGCCACCGCTGCTACCCTCCGATTGAAGCCAAGCTAGATGGGTTTACCATTGACGGCTGGTTAGCTTCTTGGCGGTGACGTGGAGTCGGAGAGCTGTGCTGGAGAAGAACGCTGCTTCTACTTAACTGCTGGTACAGTTGGCTGACTGACACGTGGGCCCAACAAGCCACATGTCAGTTATGCAACTGCACCTATAGTTAAGTCACTGAAGCTTCTGTTCAGCTCAGCGGGACACAGGTGGGTAGCTTCGGTTAATTAATTATACCTCTAGTGCACCCCTTTTTAGTTGAAGAATGTATGAAATATAATGAAATCCAACATGTTTATATGAAATCCGACCGTGTATGAATGAATTTATTTCGATTAGTTCGAATTCCTGTATCACTGGCATTGGATGAACATGCAAAACAATACGTACTAGCATTATTCCCAGGGTGATCACCTCATTTGCAACAGTTTCACATGTACTCCCTCCGGTCCTTTCTAGTCTGCATACAAGTTTTGTCTGCAGTCAAAGTATCTCTATTTTGACCAATCTTATACAAAAAAGTATGCACTTTCACAATGTGCGAAGTAAAAAGGAACAGAAGGAGTACAAAGAGTTTGAGCAGCTTTTTAGCGTTTCTGTACATTGCAATCAAACACACAGGGCTGGCAATTCATAGAGAACATTCAAAACAATCGATGATTATGCATCTCAGCGACTCACATGTCAGAGGCAATATTTACTTCACAACTAAAGAATAAAGAAAAAAACGATCGACGCTGCTGACAGCAAAGAGCGCCCCATTCGAAAATATCAAACACATGTCTTGCTAAAATCAATGAGCAAAATTTGACAAGGTTGTCCCATTCCAAAATATCAAATGCCTACGATTGTGGAATGGGCAGGGTTTGCCATCAGTTCAGACATTGACATGGCACCTCATGCTAAATAAACCAACTGTTCTTTCTGTGCAGTTCCACCAAGATCAACCAAATTCGCGCGTAGCTTGTATGATTTCGCCCTTATATGTTGCAACGCCTTGAACTTATCGGCACCTCCTTTCTTCTGGTGGAAATGAATGATTCGATGTATTCATGAGCATTTTGTGCATTTCCCATTGAAATCAAGCTGAGCACCCCTGTTTGCACAAATACAAAAAAGTGTTTAGTATAAAGCAAACTGTACTATGAATTGACAGTTTAAACAGGCACCTACATGGTCGATGTAGAGCACACTTTTAGAAAAATGGAACTCACCAGAAAGAATCCTAGAACAACATTGTACTCACGCATCACAGCAAAAAAATGGAGATTTGTCAGTCCTTCTGAGCTGAAGTTAGTTTGGTCTTGTGGGGAGTAATGTAACCATCCTTCAACTGCTCCTTCTGATGAGAAGATAGACAGGGCTTCTTCATCATGGCATAATCGGAACTAGTCACTTCACGTACTCCATATTCTTCTTCAGAGGAAGATGATCCTGTTGTGCAAAGACAAGAGGACTACTAAATGCTAGCATCCCTGTTTGCTTGAAAAAAAGGAAAGGAAATATTTAAAACATCACAGATGAAGCACTTCTCAAGGACAATACCACTTTTTCATGACAGTATCTAAACAGTAGCACAACACCAATAGAGATGACAAAGCTCAATCATATGGATGAAATCAGTGGGCGAGTACCAACCTTTGTCAGGAGGCTTATTGTGTAGAGAATACAGATGAAGCACTTCTCTGGAACCATCTGTTGCTATCTACTGTGGTGGCCATGCTTACTATATACTCCTCAATTAGTTTAATGTTTCCAACATCTTCTTGTGCAGTTCCACTAAAATATATGGTATCTTCAAAGAAGATCCCTGTTTGCACATGTAGAGATAATTACGTATTACATTAAGAGTGTCATCAAATCAGTTGCAAAACAATTCCTCGTTCCAGCCATAGCAATAAATTAAGATGCAAAGCTATATCATTACTTGTGTCATCACAGTTCCAATGCTTCATTACAGCACCGGGCACTACTAGGAAAAGGGCTATAGATAGGATGGACACTAATGGCGCACTGTACATGTGGTGCGCCATTACTAAATACTAATGGCGCACCATGTGTTGGTGCGCCATTAGGTGCGCCATTAGTAAAAAAAGTTTTTTTAATTTTTTCAGAATTACTAATGGCGCACCGTGGGGGTGGTGCGCCATTACTAGTTGACATAGTAATGGCGCACTACACCCACGGTGCGCCATTAGTAGTTTTAAAAAAAGTAAAAAATAAATAAAAAAATTGTTAGTAATGGCGCACCTGTGGACAGTGCGCCATTACTATGTTTTTTTCAAAAAAAATAAAAAAAAATTCAATTTTTTTCAATTTCGACTTTATTTGCAAAATCTCTCTAGAAATTTGTAAAATGGGCATAACTTTTGCATACGAACTCGGATTAAAAAGTTTTTTATACGAGAAAGCATCTACTCGAAAAGTTACATCCGAATTTAACTAGGGAACGATGTTAAACATTTTCAAAATCCCCAAAAACCTAACAGAAAAAAAGTTACGGGGCTTTCAAGATCTATAGGCAAAAAAATTCAAAAAATTTCAAACTTACTAGTGGCGCACCGTGGATGTGGTGCACCACTAGTAACAGAAAAAAAATTGGTTTTGAATTTTTTTTGATTTTTTTTTCAAAAAAGGATATGTAGTATGACCGGGAAGTTTGAAATATTTTTCAAAATTTCATCATAGTCATGAACATGAACAAAGTCCTAGACATCAACAAGGTATAATAGGATTTGATATGCTAGATATATTAACAAGTGCATGTGAAGTGAGCTGTTGCTGGGGTTGGATAGAACTCTGAAGTTAAGCGTGCTTGGGCTGGAGTAGTGTGAGGATGGGTGACCTTTTGGGAAGTTTGACCATGGAGTGCGATTTGACCTAAGATTAAGCATATTGACCCGAGATTAAGAAAAAAGCGGAAAAAAAAATTGAAAATAAAATAAAAAAAATTGAATTTTTTTTGAATTTTTTAATTACTAATGGCGCACTTCTATGTGGCGCACTACAGGTGCGCCATTAGTATCTCGTATACTAATGGCGCACTAGTGGTGCGCCATTAGTAAAAAATACTAGTGGCGTGCTACTAATGGCACACCAGTAGTGCGCCATTAGTAGGCAAAACTGGTGCGCCATTAGTAGGCCTTTTCTAGTAGTGGGGAGTTGATTTTTGTTTTTCCGCTTGTTCTTCCCCTTCATCACTTGGTTCAATAACAGACAAGATTCACCTTCAATGTAAGATTTGGCATGTCAATTAGGGAGCACAAGTATAGCACTAAACAATGACATTATTTTTCTGATGAAAGTGGCAAAATACAGGCCAACAGTTGTGAAATATCCTTACCTTACCTCAATGGGATATTACGATGCACATACAGATTGGAAGTCTTGTCTCCATTTGTGCAGTTCACTAAAATCAAGCAACATTACCATACAAGTAGCACAACATATGAAAGCACACTGCAGAATCATGTGAAAGAAGACTAGTACTGACCTCTCATGATGCGGAATTCAAACAACTCACAAGAAGAAGATCTGAACCAAATTTGCCAACACGGATAGGAAGTAAGATCTCCTCTTGTGCAGTCCCACTAAGATCAAGCAATCAAGCAATGTTGTCGGTGTGACATTTTGGTTGAACTGCACAAAACACTCTTAAAACAAAAGTGTTTTGTGCAATGCAACAAAAGGTCAAAATGGCAACGAGGTCAAGTAGATAACCCTGTTTACACAGAGGTGCAAAGGAAACAACTAGTCGTCAATAACGGTGGTTGAAACAAAAGCCACTAAAAAGAAGCATCTACCTTATCTAGATGGGAAAGAAAGCAAGACAGTAGCATTTCTCCAATGGTGGCATTGATTAATATTAACATAGAGATTATATTAACAATAAAATTCGTTAAACATGTAATTTGCTTTTTACTATGGCATTGCATCAATTTTTCAGCGGCATTATTAGAGGGTGTTTGTTTACAGGGACATTTTGGTGTAGGGACTAAAAAAACTCCGTGTCAGTCCCATCTAAACCAAACAGGAGGGACTTTTAGGGACTAAAAGTGGGCATTTTTGGGACTAAAGAAAGAAGACCCCGAGGGAGTCTTTTTGGGACTTTTTCCAGCAGTTGCCCCTGCCATGCATCACACCTTGTCTCATTAGTTCATTACTAGGGGTAACATGGTCTTTTAGCATGTCATTTAATAACCTCTAGTCCATGTTTGGTCCCTGGAACCAAGCAGGTAGGGACTAGGGAGTTTTTAACCAAACAGGGCCTTAGATTAACAACAGCTAAAGAGTTGCACGGGACAGTGGACGCACCCGCACCATGTGCATCTACCGATGTACTGTGGTCATGCACAGTCCGTTGCAACAAAGAACAAACAACCAAGGAGCATATTTGTGTTGGTCCCAGTTTTGTTATCTTTAGGCACCTTTCCCTATGTGAGCGCAACAAATCTAGTCCTTCTCAAACTCTACAGCGTTGTCCCCCAAAACAAAAGATCAGTTTGTTATAGATGTGCGTACTGCGTTTGTTATTGTTTTCCCTTTTCGACCAACATAGGTGCTGGATAGCCAGTCTGTACTAGTACTTTCGCCCCTTCCTTTCCTCTTTGAACCACGTCCTAGATTTATGCGATACAACTTTCCCCACTACTTTCCCACACTCCTTTCCTCTTTGAATCACGTCCTAGATTCAAGCTATACATGCAGCTAGAGCAATGCATGTGGAATAAGTAAATTATACCTTAAGGTTCTTGGGGCGTGGTTCGGTGGGCGATGGGACGACAACAAAGAAGAAGGGGTCGGAAGCCCTCCCGCGCTGCTGCTGGGTGAAAGTGAATAGCTGAGCCGGTAGTGGATTCCCTCCCTCGCCAACGGCGACAGCACTAAGCCTCCTTCCCTTCCCGGCGGACGGATCCTGCCGGCTCTTTGAGCAAAAGTGAGGGGAGAGAGAGGCCAATGAAGTCTTGTTTAGATCTGGAGAGGGTGAGAGAGTGTGAAGAGAGCAACTACAAGCGCGGAGGCTCCAGCGTGTATATATACTGGAGAGAGAGTGTGAAGCGTGCAAACCCTAGAAAACAAGCGCCAAGGCTACAGCTTATAGAGTACGTGATGAGGTGATTATACGGTCACTACGAGATCGTATAGCTCTGTATCTATCCATTTTGACCAGTCAAAGTATCCTCATGGCACAAATTATGCTCAAGTGTAGTTATCGAACCCGAGACCTCAAGTCTTTTTTGAGTGGAACTCGAGACCTCAAGTTTGATGAGCGAACAGGCTAACCAGCTACACAACCCTCCCGTTATGTTCAATGAGAGGAAAATAACCTTTTATACATTCCTGCATTCGTGTGACAAGCATGCCGTGTTTTTTTCTGTGTGTGTGGGAGTCATTGGGATTTAAATCATAATCGTGTCATGTGGCTTTGGTGGTAAGACTATCCACAGTGGTGCAGCAATAATGCAGCCTTAGTCACCTTACCTCTCTACACATAGTACGTTGGGTCCCACCAGTCAGAGGGTGAAACAAACAAATTAATAAGAAAAAAATAAAAGCGCTAGCGGTGTATCTTACCTCACACGTCTCGCTACTGCTTGGGAACACTGTCCAATTGATCCCTCTGTTCGCTCATGTATTATTTTAAGTGAATCCTTGTTATAACATGCACACAATTTCGGGCACTTGTATTCGACCTAAGTCAGTGTGCTACCGTATCTCGTACTCACTACTCCCTCCACCTAGGTGTAATAAGTCACGTTAGAAGGTGCAGCGGGACCAAGGTGCGTGCGTGTGCATTCATGTGTGTGTGTGTGTGTGTGTGTTTAACAGCATGTGTGTGTTAGAGAGAGCGACAGATCGACCTACTCCTACAGAGAGATGGTGTGTAGTGTACGATTTTAGCCATGAGAGTCGGTGCATCCTCTCGTTTCCGGGCATGTCCGGTAGGTACAGGCGGACAGCTGCCACGCCCGCTCGTGACCAGCCTGGCCCACCCAAAGCCCCTCCATCGCTCGTGCGTGCTTCCCGCCCGAAACAGTCAGCGCCGCTCCAAAGAATCGGCGCCGCGTTCATGCCCAGACAGAGTGGACACGACCTCTCACTGGCGCAAGAGTGATGGTTGCTTCGTCCGTCCAACTTACTGCTGGGTCTATGTGATTTGACGACTCATTGGTCTTTATTACTAAGGTGGTAGGACTGCTGGATGTCCCACGCTTTCTGTGAAAGGAGGTACTACTAGATTACATGGCTCACCTCACACTATCACCATATTTTCTGGACACCGTGCGACACCTAACTCTTTACATAGTACTCCATCCGTCCCTAAATACTACTAGATGAGTCCCCGCGCGTTGTCGCGGAACAGCCGTATATTCTCTGCGTAAAATTATCGATTTCATAGAACTAAAAAAACTCTATAACTGCATGACAAATGTGGTAGCCAAACTAAAAAAACTCCCATCATCATTTAGATCATCCCACGTAAGGAAAAAAGATCAGCCAACTCCTACTGCATAATGGGATTATATTTTCTTTTCGACATGTTAATGGGACTTAAAATCTCACTTACATGCATGCTACCGGTGCATGCTTGCGTGCAGACATGTTGATGTGACTTAAAACCCACTCACATGCATGTCACGGTATTTCTGCATGCTTGCATGTGGCTTAGTGCGAAGCCTCTCAACGTCTATATCAGACGACTATTATGGTCTGATTTTGTTCATCTAACGGCTACATTAATTTTGATGATCTGGCTCAAGGAGAGGATAGTGAATTCCTAGTAGTGGGGGCTAGCTATTACTAGTAGATAAGTCTTTGTAGAGATTCCACTAGGTGAACTACATACGAAACAAAATGAATGAATCTACACTTCAAATGCATCTATATACATCCGCATGTGGTTCATGGTGAAATATCTACAAAGACTTATATTTAGGAACGGAGGAAGTACTAGTATAGTACGTACTGTAATTTATCGGCGAGATAAATTTGTACAATGCTACGAAGCTTCCAGCTTCTGTTACATGTATCTCGCGTCCAAGTTTGCCCGTTGCAACATTTCATCAAATACAAAGGCAACTAATTAACATGCATGCTATTGCATCTCAATGATTGATAGATCATAGCAAATATGTACTCCCTCCGTTCCAAAATAAGTGTCTCAATTTATGAAAACTTTAGTACAAAGTTGTACTACTACTAAAGTTGACACTTATTTTGGAACAGAGGCAGCTAAAGAAAAAAATGATCCATGCAGTCCCTAGCTCTTGAACCGTGAACCCTAACCAGGGTTCAATTTGCTGGCAATGTTCGAGCTTCCTAAGAAATGGAGTTTGCAACCTTTTGACCATCGGATCATTTTGTGCAGTTTCACCAAAATCAAAAGAAATTGAAGAAGCGTGATTAGAATAAGATTACTGGGACTAGTTGACGAGACATAAACTCATGACAAATACAATACGTAGAAGCAAGTAGAGGTATATGCGGGGCAAAGAAGTAGAGAAATATCCACATGGAGTGGTGTGGGCAGCTGGAGCAGTGGTGCAAGCCGGCTGTAAAGGGAGTTGTACCTGAGGGACGTAGCTCAACCTTGAGGAGGGTGGCGGGAGGTTGCAACTGCCCACGTCGCGGCAGTGAGCAAGGGACGAAGGCAACCTCACCGGCTTTGTGAGAGAGAACGGCGGGGACCCGTGATCGGGACGTGCCGATAGTGGGTTTTCGCCGTCGGCAATGGCGACCGCATCTACACTAAGCATCCACCCCTTCCCCCGGCGGACGTGATCTGCTAGGATGTTAGAGATGTGGCCGCAGTCGTTTTGTGTGAGAGAGTGTGAAGAGAGCCACCCCAGCAAGCAACCGTGTAGGCTGGCCCGTCCTGACTATGTATATAGTGGAGCGGTTGCCTTTTCTATTCATATGAACCTATCATGTTGCGTATGTGCCACTGAAGAAAAAAAACTTTATTTATAAATGACGCGGCACCTACTACTCGTTCTCCTATAACCTTGCGCTTGGCATCTCCAACATATTAACCTTCCGATTGGCTGTTCGCCTCTTCGGGAAGTCGAACAATAATGGTAGTGCAGTGTATATCATTCTGGCTATATGAGACCGAATGAATTGCTGCACGTCCACCACGTGGGCAAGGGTCGAGGGGCGAGGGAGAGTGCTACATATGGAGAAAAATGAGTGAATCTACACTGTAAAATACGTCTGTATACATCAGTGTTTGGAGTATGTACTAGTAGTTCATATTGAAATGTACTAAAGGACACATATATTCCAAAAAATATGATATAATCTCTGTAATGAAGGTAGTAGGGACGAGGAGTAAACGGAGGGAGTAGTAAATTTTTCTCCTCGTCCTGCGAGCCACCGCGCGCATGAGCGAGGGAGCGGGCGTAAGGCGGATAGTACTAAGCAAGCTTCACCTCATCCTGCGAGCCACCGCGCCCGTGGGCGGGGAGACGGCGTACTAAGCAAGCTTCTCCTTGTTCTGTGAGTTGACGGGACACATCAAAAGTACTCTAGTGCATAGAGCCTTGCCTCTAAGGTAGGCCCCACATGGTTTGCCTCTTTTTTTAACATAACGCGTCAAGTCGCAATTTGTTTGTTCACCCGTGGTAGACGATCCTCTCTCCACCAAGTGGACAACCAGTACACGTGCCAAATTACCACGTGGCCTGCCTTTTTCGTACAGAAATGAGATCCACCGTGTACTCGCGCGGGTGTGGTTGGGAAAGAGACGGGAGTATGTGCGTCGTGCTTGCACCTCTTCTCTTCGTGCACGACCCCACCTACGTGGGTGTGTGTGATAGATACAAACCGCGTTCGTGAGTGTTTTTTTTTTTGGGGTGGGGGGTGGCTGGGGGTTGATTTTGTGAATGTATTTGTGGGAATATGTGTCGATGACATCTCAAACAAAATTTTGCATGCAATGTGTGTGAAATGGAGGCCTATCCATATCATATATAGAGGGTTGGGCAATCCATGAGAAGAGAGGGAGGGGTCATAGATATTGATAGAGTCGAAGAGAGGATCAAGTGGGTGGGTGCAAGATCGATGAAGAGAGCCATCGAAATTGTGTGTGTGTGCAAGTCAAAGATATAGGGCGACTGACCTACCGGAACGTCAGAGGGCACATGTCAAGTTTGTGTGTGGCAGGGAGACATGACTAGAGCGCTTGATGTATCGATGTGTGTGTGGGGGGGGGAGGGGGTGGGGGAGGGGTAGGCAGAGGCCTAACTATAGAGGTTGAACGACTCGTACATGTGTTGAGAAGGAGAGACCCAGCTATGTCTTGAGGGAGATCGGTCGACATCCATACATAACTGAAGGACGGGAAATATGATGGGACAGAGAGGGAGAGGAGAGAGAGAGAGGGAGGGAGAGGGAGGGAGAGGGGTAGAGTGTTGGATGGGTGATGGAGTTGCTTCTCGAAGATGGTGGGAGAGGCCTAGTAGACAAACTGAGGGTGGAACTACAATGTTATCAATAAGAGTGGGGATGTGTTTCTGTGTGTGCCTGTGTGTGATAGATCTGTCGGGAGGCATCCATGGATGATGAAGGGAAACCATGTGTTTGGTAAGCAAACTAACTAGATCGGTAGATCAATTGTTGTTTGTCGGAGGAAGGGAGAGACATAACTAATGAGGTAGATCAATCGACGCGTGGGTAAAAACGAGTTATAAGCACCTAGCTAGCTATATGTATAGCGAGAGATCGGTCGGTGTACGTCCATTTGTTAGAGGCAAATAAGGCCCATCGAGACGGATAGACAGAGAGAATGGAGCTAGGAGGTGGTGTGAGAGTCCCAGCTACTAGCTAGATAGGGGGAGGAGTGTGCGGTTGTGAGATCGATGAAAAGAGGGGCGAGAGTTTACACGTGTGTGTGACCGTATAAGAGACACGAGGCAAGGACACATAAAGGAGGAGATTGAAGGTGCGTCTGTATGTTGTAGGCAGGCATCGCTGGAGATGTTAATCGATTAGTGTGTGTCGGAAAGGAGTTGTGGAGACTCTGGGAGAGCGACCTAAAGAAAAAAAATGAATGTGCGCGAGGGAGGGGGAGGGCAAGGAGGGCGTGTGCATGCACGAGAGAAAGTTAGTGGTAGCTACAAAGGTTAGAGGATTGTGTGGGTGTAAGAGACTAACAAAGATCATAATTTGATATGAAAGCGGATTCATATATTTGAATAGGAGATCATAGTGTTTTAAACATATGCATGCATGAATATAGCAGTGATACACATGCTGTGCACATGTTATACCATAATGTGATAATGCATGGCGTTTGCAACTCACATCTAAATGTCAAACAATCTAAACCATACTATACATCAAACAATCTCACATTTTATTTGAATTTGTGATAATGTGTGGCGTTTCCAGCTTACAACTAAATATCAAACAATCTAAACAATACTATATATCGAACATTCTCACATTTTATTTGAATTTGTGGTAATGTGTGGTGTTTGCAACTCACATCTAAATACTTGTAGGCGTAGGGGGCGGGGCACCATACATAATGTGATAAACACATTATACATCCGAGGCATGGTTTAGATTATGAAGATCTAGCTAGAGCTAGAAATGTAATGTGATTTGAAATCGACATAAAATGGATTCAAAAAATCGAGTTCGAGTTCATATAGTACACATAGTTCATATGTAACTCGAGACTAATCATGTGGTGTGCTATGAAGATAATACACAAACGATGGTTTAACTTGACAATAATAATGATTGTAGATCTTATTAAAACAGAGAAACAAATTCAAATGCTTTGACTTGACAACAATCATTACTGTAGATCTTATTCAAGTAGAGAAACGAATTCAAATTTAGTTCATATTGAAGCGGTAGTATATACATTTGGTGGGGGTACTTTCTTAACTTACCCCACATTTCGGACAAGCACGTCCCTAAGCCATGGTTCCCCACTGCCATCCCATCCGCCCACCCATTCGTACACCCACTACTAGGAAAAGGGCTATAGATGGGATGGACACTAATGGCGCACCAGAGAGGTAGTGCGCCACTACTATATACTAATGGCGCACCACTTGGCGATGCGCCATTAGTGTGGAAGACACTAATGGCGCACCAGACAAAAGGTGCCCCACTAGTGATAATTTCTTTTTCATTTTTACATACATACTAATGGCGCATCCGACCGAAGTGCGCCATTACTAGTTCTAACTAGTAATGGCGCACCAGCCACAGAGTGCGCCAGTACTGTATTTTTTATTCCTTTTTTTGCAAAACTACTAATGGCGCACCGTGTCACAGTGCGCCATTACTAGTTTAAACTAGTAATGGCGCACCAACTGCAGGTGCGCCATTAGTATATATATATATTTTACTTTTTTGCAAAACTACTAATGGCGCACCACCTGCAGGTGCGCCATTAGTAACCAGGGTTACTAATGGCGCATTTGCAGGTGGTGCGCCATTAGTAACCTGGGACCCCAACAAGATATTTTGGACAGCCACACCTACCCACTCACTTTCCCCACTTCATTCCCTCCACCTCCTTCTCCAAGCTTTCGGCTGCCTCCTCCTCCTCACCTCATTTGCACCATAGATTCATCAAAATTAAGTGGTGAAATTACCTTTTTTTGATAGGTAAGTAAGGGGAAAGCTATCTTCATGATGTAGATCTACTTTTTTTCTCCCTAGCTCGCTACAACAACGTGCACATGCACTTTTTGTGGCCTAGCTAGATCTATGTATGTTTGTGGTGTTGCATGTGTTTGTGGTGTTGCATATATGTTTGTGTTTGCAGGTACCGGTATTTGAAATGCGATAGTTGCCAATATTTTGCCGGAATGTTGATTCATTTCCGTTTCGGCGAGAATTTTGGCACTATGCATTCTTTTTGGTCCTATTTTTAGGGAAGGTCATGCCAAATTTTTTCTTGTTTCCAAAATATCATTTTGCTCTACCCCGTAGGCGACCATGGTCCGCACGATGACCGAAGGCATCGTGAATATGTTTTTGAGCTCCGCGAAGGCCGAGATGCTTCAAAAGAACGAGACGGAGATAAGATGTCCGTGTCGAAGATGCAAGCTGAAGAGCCTTATTGCGGACCTGGATTCCGGGCAGGTGCGGGACCACCTGCTCTTGCGTGGTTTCATGGATGGCTATCGGTGGCAACGTGATGAAGATGACTATGAAGTCGTCCATGGGGACCGGGCAAGAAATGAGGAAGGGCAACAAGAGAACCACCGCGGTGACGGCGGGCGAGAAGACGAAGAATCTCCAGGACATGATCACGACGGTGATGCTGTACATAGTCATCATGTAGAAGATGTCATACATGATGATGAGGAAGATCAAGACGAAGGGCATGACCATGAAGATGAAGATGCCGGAGTAGACGACGATGGAGGCTGGGTGCAGGACCCTCATATTCAAGAGCTGCTTCTCAAGCAGACGGATAACGCAAGAGCTGCCGCCCGAGAGAAAGCCAAGCTGGATCAATTGGAGATAGACGCGGTTACTCCATTGTATGAAGGATGCAGGCCCGAGGATACCCGCCTGAAAGTAACACTCATGGCTCTAGAGATGAAGGTAAAACACAAAATGACCGACGCATGCTTCGACGAGAACATGTCATTCTGGCACGAACGTCTTCCCAAGGGGAACAAGTGCCCTACCAGTTTTGAGGAGGCGAAGAAAATCGTGTGTCCTATGGATTTACCGCACATGAAATACCATGTGTGCATGAACAATTGCATCATTTATCGGGACGAGCACGTGGAGTCTACCATATGTCCGGTGTGCGGCGTCACTCGATACAAGAAGAGGAAGAAACCTCCTCGAAAATCAGTGTGGTACTTTCCGATCACTCCTCGTCTGCAGCGGTATTTCACGGACCCTAAGGTAGCAAAGCTCCTGCGTTGGCACGCAGATAGGGAGGAGAAGAAGCGGGAAGATGACGGAAATGATCCGGAGATAAATAAAAAAGACAAGATGCTAAGTCACCCTAAGGATGCGAGCCAGTGGCAAGCGTTGAACTTCGAATACCCAGAATTTGGGAAGGATCCAAGGAACATCGTCCTGGGAGCGAGCACCGATGGAGTCAATCCGTTTGGCAGCCAGAGACGCACACATAGCACCTGGCCTGTGTTTGTGTGGATGTACAACCTTCCCCCCTGGTTGTGCATGAAGAGGAAGTACATTCACATGAGTATGCTAATTGAAGGGCCGAAACAACCAGGGAACGACATCAATATGTATCTGGGGCTGCTGAAAGAGGAGCTAGACACGCTATGGAAAACGCCAGCCAATACGTGGGACGCCGCAGAGAAAGAATATTTCCCTATGAGAGCTGCACTGCTCACGACGGTGCACGACTATCTCAGTTACGGATATCTCGCGGGGCAGGTAGTCCACGGATTTTCTGGATGCGTAAGGTGCATGGATGACACAATGTATCGCCAGCTAGATAGAGATCCCGGGTCTTTGAAAACCATGTTCATGGGACATTGAAGGTGGCTTCGCGACGATGACCCATGGAGGAAACGCAAGGATCTGTTCGATGGTGAAACTGAACCTTGAAAATGCCTGCGTACGAGGAGCGGCGAGGAAATAGACAAGCTGTTGAAAAATTGGAAAGATTACCCACTGCCGGGAAAGAAGAAAAAGGCGCCAGAGCCGGGAAAGAAGCGAAAGGCGCCAGAGCCGCTGCTGAAGGTATGGAAAACGAGGTCTGTTTTCTGGGACTTGCCGTACTGGAAGATCCACCGTGTGCCTCACAGCCTTGATGCCATGCATATCATGAAGAACATGTGTGAGAGTCTTCTTGGTACCCTGCTCAACATGCCAGAGAGGACCAAAGATGGGCCGAAAGCAAGGGCAGACTTGAAATCAATGGGTATCAGGCAGGAGCTTCACGCTAATGATGATGATGATGATGAGGCGAAGCATGACACAGAAACTCGTTGCAAAGGCAAAAAGGCCAAGAAGACCGGAAATGACTACCCTCCCGCGTGCTTCACTCTAAGTCAGGAGGAGATCGAGCAGTTTTTCACCTGCCTCGTAGGAGTAAAACTTCCTTACGGTTAAGTGGGGAAGATAAGCAGATACCTAGACCTAGCGAAGCAGAAGTTCAGTGGGATGAAGTCTCACGACTGTCACGTGCTGACGACGTAGATACTTCTAGTTGCAATCCGTGGGATCATGGACGCGCACGTCCGTGAAACCCTATTTGGCCTATGCAACTTTTTTGACGTCATCTCTCGAAAGTCGATTGGCATGAGGCAACTCAAAAGGCTACAGGAAGAGATTGTGGTGATACTATGCGAGCTTGAGATGTACTTCCCGCACGCATTCTTCGACGTTATGGTGCATCTGCTGGTCCATATCGTGGAGGATATCATCCAACTCGGGCCGACGTTCCTGCACAGCATGATGCCGTTCGAAAGGATGAATGGTGTCATCAAAGGATACGTTCGCAACATGTCACGTCCAGAGGGAAGTATAGCTAGGGGCTTTCTGACCGAAGAGTGCATCTCCTACTGCACGAATTATATAGGCATCGAGAACCCTGTTGGTCTGCCCGTCAACAGGCACCTCGGCAGGCTCGCTGGATGGGGTCACCGTGAGGGTCGCTGTGAAATGCATGTCGACTTCGAGGGTCGACTCACCGACTTTGAAAGAGCAAACCTAGTCGCACTACAACACATAGACGTGGTCGATCCTTGGGTGGTAGAGCACAAAACCTTTATTGAGAAGACGTACAATGGCCGAGGCCAACAGAGGATGGACGGAGATATAATCAAAGAGCACAACTCATGTTTCACGTGTTGGTTCAAGAAGAAGCTTCTATCATACCCTTTACATGAGGATTCTTCTGCGGAAGAACAACTCATATTCGCCTTGTCACAGTGCGCCGAGCACAACCTGATGACATATGAGGCGTATGATATCAACGGCTACACATTCTACACCGAGAACAAGGACATGAAGAGCGATGATTATCAGAACTCCGGGGTAATGATGGAATCCTACACCGGTAACGACAAGGACAGATACTACGGAAGGATCGAGGAGATCTGGGAGCTGAGCTACACTGGAGAGAAGGTCCCGATGTTCCGTGTCAGATGGGCCAAGAGCGTCCTAAAAGAAGACCGGTATTTCACCACCATGGTTATACCCGAAGCCAAATACAAGACCGCGGGCGCAAACATCACCACGAAAAATGAGCCATGGGTACTGGCTTCCCAAGTGGACCAATGCTTCTTCATTACCGACCCGTCAAAGCCCAGTCGTGTTGTCGTGAGGAGAGGCAAAACGAAGATCATCGGAATGGATGGAGTAGCCAATGAGCAAGACTTCGACAAGTACGGCGACCTGAAAATCGAACATGACGACGACGATGAAGTAGCAGCACACACCACAAGAAGAAGCAGGACCACCCTACCTAAAGGACGTCCGTTCCACAGAAGAACTTCATTTGCGAAAAAGAAGGGCAAGAAGATTGTGAATAGATAGCTAGCTAAGATCGATTGTATTTAAATAGTAGTCTTCATTTCTCGATTGTATTTCATGGGCACTTTTTGATATCATGAATATTTTTAAATTTCATGGGCACTTTTTGAATTCACGAGGACACTCGATCTCGATCCCCCTCCATTTCGATCTCGATTCCCCCTCCATCTCGATCTCGATCCCCCTCCATCTCGATCCCACCCGCACCCTCCCCCGCTAGCTCCACCACCGCCGACGACCCACCGCAACCCTCCGCCGCTCCACCACTGCCGACGAGCACCTGCCCCCCGCACCCTCCCCCGCTCCACCGCCGCCAACGGGCACCCCCCTTACCCTCCCCCGCTCCACCGCCGCCGCCGATGATATTTTCAAGTAACAAATTTGAACATATTTTTTAAAAAATTATTACTGTTTTTATAAAAAATATTAGTGTTATGATTTAAACAAGTTTGAACATATTTAAACACAAATAAATATCAAACAGCATTTAAAATGCATAAAAAAATATTGGGGAGCCTGGGAATCGAACCCAAGACCTCCTGGTGAGTGTGCTGCGTGCTGACCAGTCGGGCTAGTGGGCGGGTTCTCATGTGGATTGGGTTAGGTGGAATATAACCTGAGTGCTCGAACTGTAATAAAAAAACATTCTAATGGCGCACCTCTGCGGGGTGCGCCATTAGTAAGCTTCCCCCCAGTCCACCTATTCTTCCCCTCCCTCGCCAGATCCCCACTCAACCTAACCCAATCCGCCCCAACCGTATGCCGCCGCCGTGCCTGCACGCCCCCGTGCTCGCCGTCCCCAGCCGTGCTCGCTGCCCCCGCCGCATCCGACCACCACCGCCCCCAACGCCCCCTCCCCGAGCCGAGCGCCGCCTCCCTCGCCGTCCTCCCTCCGCCCGCGCCCGCGCCCTCGACGTCCTCCCACCCAAGCCTCGAGGGCCCCCGCGTGGAGGAGCCCTCCGCGTGTCACCGGAGCTTCAACGCCCAGCTGCTGCCAGAGCTTCAATGCCGGCGTCTTCCTCCATTCCCTCCCCAGGTGATTCCTCCCTTCTCCTCCACCCCCTCCCCTGCAAACCCTAGCGCCGCCCCTGTGATTTTGCCGCACCACTATCCGCCATGGTCGGGCCTTGCTCCGCGCTTGGCTGCACTGTGCTGCCCACTGCTTGACCTCGCCTCCGGCTATCACCCGGCCGCACCAGACCGCGCTCACCCCGCCCCTGTCGCGTGCTCTCTCTGCTACCACAACAAGACAATGATCACTCTCTATGCAATATTCGTAATTTTAAAATGCTAGTATAGATGAATACAATCTGAGAAATGCACCAGTAAGTGTTTTCCTCCTCCCACCCTCGCGCGATACCCTATGAGCTAGGATGTGGGCAAACTTCCTAAGGAGCAGCAGGCTTACTTAGCGTTACCAAATATCCATATTTTACAGATTTTGTAACAATGCAGAGACAATTAGGGGATCCATTCAATGATGTGGAAGATGTTACATCTGAGTATTAGTTTGCTTATGGAAATCCCAGATCCTAATGAGATGAACTGAACTCCCAAAACCACTCCACTGTAATAGGTTTTAAAACATTAGAGCTTTGATTGGATGACACTGCATCACAATGACAAATGGGAAACACTTCAAGACAGACGTGAGAGTCTTCAGACTACCATTGATCTGTTTTCCATTTCATGGACAAACCTTATGCAGCAGGCTTACTTGCCATATTTGTTTTTTGGTATGAATGGCACACGTCAACATGTTTTATACCTCTATGCTTTTATTAGTAGGTATTATGAGCCGATTGTATTTTGGTTGTTGCAAAGCCATGCAATTACTCACAATTTTCAACACCACAATTTGCTAATACTTCTCCAGTATGCAGTGACTAGTTTGGACTAATCTAGCTCAATTGATGGTAATGTGGAAACAACATTCTCCTCTCTTCCATTTTGTTTATGACATTTTAATAATTTGCAGTGGAGAATATTGTCTCTAATGTACATCGTTCCAATGGAAGACAGTTCATTTCATTTTATTTGTAAATAAATGCAAATTGTAACATATTGTTGTACAGATGGGGCCCTCATTTGCCTCAGCTATGAATAACAATTCATGATTCATTTCTGGGTTTCTTGCTCTTGTTCTGTTTGAGTGGTTAGATCAGGCTATTAACATGAATTTAACTAAACAAGAATTTTATGTTGTTGCTGCTGAAGATGAGTAGTTGTAGGAAGATGATGCATAGTAGTTTTATGTTGTTGTAGTAGTTGTAGGATGTTATTGTAGTTGAAGTTGCAGGAGTAGATAATGGAGTACTGCAAATTTACTGTTAGTAAAGATGTTGAACTCACAACTGTTGTTTACTCTAGTGATAGGAGTAGTAGTGGTGGCCATCTAGTTGGACTACTATTGCTAGGACTTGCTCCAGATTTTAGGATTTCTTTTCTTTTAGGATTTATTTTCTTCTAGGACTAGGTTTTTATTATTTTTCTATTGTCATTGTTTTTTGAGCTCTTTCTTTTTCATTTCCTACTATCCTTATCCTAATTATCTTAAATTGTTATGATGTGTGTAACAGGTTTATATCTTGGATTTGCTAGTGGACTTTCGGAGTTTCTTAGCCAGCTTGGTGAATCCATATTTTTCACTATTTCAGCAAGTCTTTTGTAAGCATTAAACTTTCAGCACTACATTTTTATCTTATGTGTACGTCTGTTTGCTTCCAATTGCTATATATGTATTGTTGTTACTAAAAATGATGAAGCTCCTGTCAATTGCTATACATATATATATGTGTATGATGATACTCCTTTCCTGCAGTAGTATAGCACTTGCAGTAGTATGGCACTTGCAGTAGTGGTGCCTACGCAAGATACAGTAGCAATTTTCTGCTCTGATTGTTACTCAAAGAAATTTAGCAAAAAAATGGGGTCCTGGGAGACGCCGTTGCTGCTTAAGGCCCTTGAGAGGCCCTTCGTGTCGTGATGATTTTGCAGGTACCCCGAGAGGCCCTTGAGTTTGCCGGAATGTCGATTAACTTCCATTCCGGCAAATTCGGGTACTCCATATGTCCTATTTTCAGCAAAGGTCATGCTGAAATTTTCTGTGAATTTTAGCATGACTTTTTTAAAAATCGGACATATGAGGTACTTGCTACTAATGCATGGGCCGGGGTATCTTAGTACTTAATTAAGTAGGATCAACCGCCCCTTTATTCTTGCTGCATTAAACCATAGGTGGCAATAGAGCCAAGTGATTAGGCCCAACTTAGAATTCTCCTCAGCATCGATAAACCCTAGATGATAGACCCAACATAGGTGGCAATAGAGCCAACTGATTAGTGCCAAGTGATTAGGCCCAACCTAGGGTGCCTCGGCATCGATAAACCCTAAATGATGAAAACTTAACTTAGCATTTAGGGTGCCTCGGCGTCGACAAACCCTAAATGATGAAACCTTGGCTTTTAGGGTGCCTCGGTGTCGATGAGAACCTAAATGATGTACACTTAGGGTTTTAGGGTGCCTCGGCGTCAACAAACCATAAATGATGAGACCATGATCTTGTTCCTTGACAATAACCAACTTTTTGACCAAACTTTTTTCCTATTTAGAGCGAAACATGGCCCACAACGATGAGGCCGGCGGTTCGGGCGGCAAGCAATTCTGGGAGCTGTCCCAGGAGTTGGAGGAACAACCTCACCGCTATGAGGACGCCGCGGAAGACACCGATCCTGACTACACAACCCCTAGTGGCGTCGGGGATGACACCACCGATGGTGCCGCCGAGGATGCCACCACTGATGATGGCAGCGCACACACAGATGGCAGCCAACCGAAGAGGCAACTGAAGGACCGGCGCCCGAGCGTGCTCGGCACCATCAGGGAGGAATGTACTGAAGTGGACTCCGACAGGAATCCGACGGCGCCCAAACAAGTAGTCAAGGGGTACTCGGTTCAGCTCGGGTGCATTCTCCGGAGCACCGTCTCGATCAACACCAAGAACCTAAGGCATAAGGACTCTGGGAATTTGCACAACCTCCTCCTCACGAAGCTGCACGAATGATACAAGTTCCCCGCTGAGTTTGCAAACACACACCTCTCAGGGAATAAAGTGAACAGTACCGCCCTCATGAGGAGGAGCACGGCCCTGTCTACTTGGAGAAGGACGGTGAAGGCAATGATTAACAAAGGTGGTAGTTATGACAAGATCAAGGCGAAATATCCTTTGATGAGCGAAGATGAGTACAAGGAGTTCAAGATCAAGTGCGAGAGCAGTGCAACCTTCGAATCAAGTCAGTGGGGGAAAGAAATGCGGAAGTTGAACTTAGGGGTCCACCAACTCGGTCCCGACGGTTATAGAGTGGCGGAGCCTATATGGGACAAGGAGGACGCGGAGCGTGCCGAGCAAGGCCTACCGCCCCGCTTCGAGAAATACCGTGACAAGCAGACCAGGAACTTTCTAAGGGCCTGGTACAAGGAGGACCTGGTAACAAAGGAGCTTACCACGGATCCGAAGATCAAGGCGCTCGAGCTTGTTCTGGTAAGGAAGACACCCCCGCGTAATTAGCTCCATATGGTTGCATTCTAATTAATCCCCAATATTTCTGAATGGTTCACGTTCCTTCCGCAGGACACTGAAAGCAGTAGCGCGGGGTCGTCTCAGAGCTCCCCTTTCGACACCCCTTTAAATAGGGCATTGAACGTAATGAAAAACAAGGATAAGCTCAGTAAGCCAACGTCAGTTGGTCGTGTGACCGGCAAAGGCTTGTCCACAAAATGGTCATCATACTATACCATTGGTGGGCGAAAGGAGAAAAAGACCAGCTCGGAAAGCCAGTCGCGCGAGGTTGAAGCACTCAATGCACAAGTGGCATGGATTCTGGAGCTTGTCCAAGAGCAAGTGGAACAAAAACTGGGAACGAAGCTCAACGCCATGGTGCCTACGTTGATTCATGGGCTGACGACATGGATTGCGGGCGGCCAACAGGGGCCTCCCTCGGTTCCTAGCTTCACGACCAGCAACTTGCATAGCGCGTAGGCGGCGCCATTGGTATCTCCGGCGGCGCCATTGGTGTCTCCGGCGGAGGCGGTATTCGTGTCTCCGGCGCCGGCACGGGCATTGGAGCTTAATGCACCCGGGTGTACGCCGGCCGGCACCTCGCCAGCAAGCGGCCCCTCCGTCAGTTGCACGCCCGCCGTTGGCGGTGCCTCGACATTAGCCGAGCTCGACGGCATCACGGTAACTAAGCCTCTCGGCCGATGACTTCATCTTCTTGCCTTTGACTGGGCATCCCTAACGCCCTACATGTTTTCGCAGGGCGCCGCCGATGTTCCTTGCACTCTTCTGCACTTCGTGGGCGGCGAGTTGGTCGATGTCGCCAAGGACAGAATCGTTCAACCGGGCAACCCCATGTTCCACGGTAATCCGATGCCACCCACGGTGTATAGGGTTGAAGTGGTTCGGGTGCTGCCAGGCTACGACGAGCTGTTACCTCCGATTCGACCCGCTGGGGCCGACGAAGAAGATGAGATGACCCTCAGCGCTTGTGTAAACTGGCCCCTGCTTTGGCCGAAGAGCCAGATTCGTTTGGGGGCAGGGGACACCACCCCACAGACAAGGCCGCCAGTCGTGCCGGTGCCAAGCCATGGCAAGAACGCCGAAACGCTACCGGACCTGCCGGACATCCCTATGCCGGACATCCCTATGGCACAGGATCCGGACAGCCCTATGGCACAGGATCCGGATGACGACGACAACGACGATGATACATTTACCAAAGTCGATAAGTACTTTGCCGAACATGGGTACGCTGACGAGTTCTGCGGGCCTCTTTCTCAAGAACCCAACCAAGACGACTGCAGGTATGATGGAGAAATCCAATTGCAACAGGCGTCATCTGGCGTTCAGTTTTCAGGAGACGCCTCCAGCTCCCGCCTTCACCGAGCCTCAGATAGCTGAGGTGCGAAATATTATCAGCCCCAACACACTCAAGAAGGCGGTCTGTGAGCAGAACTCGGTCCCATTACAGGAGATCAAGAAGAAGGGACGAAAACGAAAGACTAACAAGGGCGCCAGTGCGAGCCAGCCGGCACTGAGTTCGATCTGTGCTCAGGACGGGCCACCTTCACCTAAGGATATCTTGAGGAGGGTGCATGTGGCGGGTAGGGCGATGCTACCGCCAAATATGCTTAATGCTGCAATCGGTGCTATGCGGAGTCTGCACGACAGTGTTCTTTCTTTGGAGAAGCGGCGTCTCAGAGAGAATGATGTGGCATACCCAGTTTTCGTGGCCAAGGTGCCAGAGGGCAAGGGCTTTGTGGATGGCAACATTGGGGGTACGATCGTCCTGCGGTTTGATGACATCTTTGCTATGTTTAACCTTCATCCGCTACACTACACCTTCGTTCGGCTGTTTTCGCTGAGTATGGAGATGCGGATCATTAGAGACAAGACCCCGGACATCGTGATAGTTGACCCCTTCTACATGCGTGCCAAGCACTTGAGCAGCGCTGGGGACCGCCAAGTTGCGAGTTCACACCTTGAAGGCGTCATTCTGGCAAACCCAGATAAGGATAACTTCCTTGTGGCTTACTTTCCCGAGTAAGTCATCCCTTAACCGCCCCGTAACATATGATTTCTTAGATTTCGATCGTTCTTTTTTTCTAAAATTCCGTGTTTTGTGCAGTGACACATATTGCACACTCATCCTCTTAAGCTCGAAATATTCGATGGCCACGTATTTCGGCCTGAACCGTAACTCCAAGATAGACTACACAAATGTCAAGAAAGTTCTTGATGATGTTCTCCCCGGCTACGCCAAATCTGGAGGCACCTTCACCAGGGCAGTTCGTAAGTACGGCAAGCACATGTTCTCACACAATACGAAGTTCTGCTGCGTCAAGCAGCCGCCTGGCGGTCAGAAGGATGCCTACTACACCCTCCATCACATGCGGGCGATCGTAAGGGACCATCATCACCTTCTGCTACCAGATAATCTCAAAGATTGGGTCGCAACCTTGTCGGCAATCCAGGACGCGGACCTCAGACAAGAATTCTTTCGCATCCAATTGGAGTTTGCGGACATCATCCCTCAAGATGTCCTTCATACCTCAAGGCAGTTCTTCCTCAGATATCAATCGTCCAACAGTGAGATAGATGGAATGCTACAAATGCAGGATTACAATGACCGCAATTTCATAACCATCACGACAGACGGCGGCTTCATCCACGCTCCTGTCCGATGAGTCGAGTCGAAAGTAGTGATGTGTAGTTCTGAAACATTGATTGGCTCATGTTGTAATTAAACTTTAATGAATTCGTATGTCTCTTTGGTTTGGACAGTCATTCAACTTAGATGTAATCGATGCTATTTATTAGTAGGACCATGAATCGTGCTATTAATGTCTTGCTTTTCTCTTCCGATCCTTTTGTTGCATACTTACATATTGCTTATGTATTGTCTGTTGTTTGGCTTGTGCATAGAGATGCCGTTGTATGTCGTGTACAAGGGTAAGGTTCTCGGAGTCTACGATGACTGGGAGGAGTGTCGGAGACAGGTTCACCGTTTCAGCGGTAACAGTTACAAAGGGTACACCACTAGGGCGGAGGCTGAATCTAGATACGCCCACTATCTAGCGGGAGAGAGGAGGCAGCGTTGGAGGAACCGGATGAAGACCAGTTGGATCACGATGATGCTCATCGTGATGACCGCAGCTCTCTTCTATGTGATGGTAGTTTAGATGATCGACATCGACTTGTAATGTGAAGACAAACTCGATACTCGCGGTCTTGAGACTTGTAATGTTTTATCTTTGTTCGGTCTTTTGAATTCGGAGACTAATATGATGAATTGTATTCGAAGACTAATCTTCTATTGTATTCGATGAATCTGCTGTTGCTGTGTGCTGCTGTCTATATTCTGTCCAATAATATATTTTGTAACCTGTGCAAAAATTAGAAAAGTAAAAAAAACACCAAATATTCATACTAATGGCGCATCACCACAAGGTGCGCCATTAGTATGCCAAAGGATACTAATGGCGCATCACGACAGAGTGCGCCATTAGTATGACAAAGCACATGGTTACATATGGCCCCCCGGGAGGCATACTAATGGCGCATGGTGTTACATACTAATGGCGCACTGCATGGTGCGCCGTTAGCGTGATACTAATGGCGCACCCGTAGTGCGCCATTAGTAGGCAAAACTGGTGCGCCATTAGTAGGCCTTATCCTAGTAGTGACTGAGGCCGCGAAAACCTGCGACGAAGCCCCACACCTAGCTCCGCCCGCCACCCAGCCGGAACCTCTTCCCCGACGACGCCGTCCACAGCAACACCTCGACGTCCCTCATCCACTGTACCGGATGAGGATCCGTCGTCGATCTCGTCATCCCGCCAGTTCAGCCACCCCGTCCTCCACCTCCAAGGAGCTGCCCCGACATTCCCCTCGTCTTTCGCACCACCTCCATTCCCACATTATCGTCTTCACCTGCACCACCGGAAGAGCATCATCATCACCGTTTCCTCGGATGAAGCTGCGGCCTAATCGGCGCCACCAAAGAGGTTGTACACTAATCGCCACATTTTCTTCTTGATTCGATCTCATGGTGCTGCTGGCGCTCAGTCCCGAGCCCACACGGCGCAGCTCCATCCACGGCGGCATCGCCGGCCACTTCCTCCACGGCTTCGCTCCCTCGACGGCGACGTCCACATCAGTAGGAGCTGCTGCTGCTTTAGCTCTCACTCGCGCTGCTGCTATGCTCTTGCTCTCGGTCCCCTTCCCGGTCTGCTCTTGCTATTGCTCTTGCTCGCTCTTCTGCTCTCGCCCTTGCTCTTGCTTGCGATGTTGCTCCGATTTGGCTACACTTCAGTTGACTGAATCGACTTTTGGGTCAGTCGATCTTCCGGGGGGGGGGGCTCGCCGGGGTGAAGGAAGAACCAGTCGCAGCGAAGAGGGGGGCTCGCCGGAGAGGTACCCCACTATCTATCTTAGGATTCAGGGTGGGGGCGGTGGTCGCCGGCGGTGGTGGGGCGGTGGCGTGGGGATCGCCGGAGAAAAAGCTCGGCACGGGGGGGGGGGGGCCCTAGAGGGATGGCCGGGGCGGCGGCAGACCGGCGGCGGGGAGTGTTTTTGGGGCAGGCGAGGTGGCGCACCGCCAGCCGCGGGCGGCGGGGGGCTGCTATTTAGCCGGTGGTGGCTGGCGGCTCAGGGGGTGGAGGTTGAAGATGAACTGCAGGCCCTCGATTTCGTATCCAACGGCTGCAAAATCGACTGACCAGAGATGAAAAAGTCAGTCGACCAACGTGTACCCTCACCATGCTAGTGCGTTCAGTTTCGACAGCAAAATTCAGTTTCGACAGTTAAGTTCAGTTTTGACAGTTAAGTTCAGTTTCGACAGTTAAATTAAGTTTTGACAGTTAAGTTCAGAGATGAGCAGCTGATGTATTTTACATCTAGCATTTTGTGGTTATGTATTTTACGTCATGTATTGGAGATTCTATTAGAATTCCACTCAGGTTAACATTTACTCTCTTGTCCTGCTTCAGCCTCGGCGTCGTACAACTCACCGGAGCTGCTCCAACGATGAAACCCTCCATCACAGCGGAGCAGTACCTCGGGCTCCATCTCCAGACGCCTAAGATCTTCTTCCCCTCCTCCGACAGCCAAGTCAGCTGGAGCATCCTCACCGGCCAACCCAATCACGCTGAGATTGACATGGCTTCGCCAAAGAGGTTGTACACTTGTTACATCTCTTTTTTACTCTACATGTTATATATATTGTCCACTGAGCACACGTAGTAACGGGAAATACAATTATTTTATCCTACTATATGACAAGAAGTGAGGTACCAGGCAACTTAGCTTTCCGTGATGGACTCTGTTGAACGCCATCATTATTTATCGCTACGCGTTTGAGCTGTGCATTTGTCGATGACCCTGGGAGTTGAGCTAGTAGGGCAGTGGCCTGGGTCCAAAGTAATGGAAGTAGCAAAAAAACATTTTTTTAGTGTAGGCTTTTCCTTGCTCAAGCCTGCCTACTAGAATCGCTGGTGCTTGAAAGGAAAAGTGAATGAAAAACATAGGAATTGGGAAGTTTCCTATGGTACTACTATTCATGAATTTGGTTCAAAGGAATGGAGCAAAGGAAAACCATAGGATTTGTTCCTTTAGTGTCTCCTTGAAAGAAAAAACGTAGGAATTTTAATTTTCACTTAATCTCCTTTTCAAATTCCTATTCATGAAGCACAAGACTAAGAGATAGTAGCATAATAGCATTATAACCGTACATTTTCTAGTGGTTTGACTTAATCTCACCATGCTTCTTTGCATCCTGTGATCTTCCAATTGTTGTGAATCAAACACCCAGATTGGCAGAAATCCTGTGTTTTTAAATTCTCTGTTTTGCACTTGCATTCATATCTTATTCCTATCTATTTCCTATCCCTGCATTGTTGGAATCTGATACGTCTCCAACGTATCTATAATTTTTGATTGTTCCATGCTATTATATTACCCGTTTTGGATGTTTATGGGCTTTATTTTACATGTTTATATCATTTTTGGGACTAACCTACTAACCGGAGGCCCAGCCTGTATTGCTGTTTTTTTTGCCTATTTCAGTGTTTCAAAGAAAAGGAATATCAAATGGAGTCCAAACGGAATGAAACATTTGGAAGCGTGATTTTTGGAATGAACATGATCCAGAGGACTTGTAGTGGAAGCCAAGAAGCAGCCGAGGCGGCCACGAGGGTGGAGGACACGCCCACCCCCCTGGGCGTGCCCCCTATCTCGTGGGCCCCTCGGGCGGCCACCGATGTACTTCTTCCTCCTATATATACCCACGTACCCCGAAATCATCCAGGGAGCCAACGAAAAACAATTTCCACCACCGTAACCTTCTGTATCCGCGAGATCCCACCTTGGAGCCTTCGTCGGTGCTCCACCGGAGGGGGAATCGACCACGGAGGGCTTCTACATCAACACCATAGCCCCTCCGATGAGTTGTTAGTGGTTTACCACAGACCTTCGGGTCCATAGTTATTAGCTAGATGGCTTCTTCTCTCTTTTTGGATCTCAATACCATGTTCTCCCCACTCTTGTGGAGATCTATTCGATGTAACTCTTTTTGCGGTGTGTTTGTCGAGATCCGATGAATTGTGGGTTTATGATCAAGTTTATCTATGAGAAATATTTGAATCTCCTCTGAATTCTTTTATGTATGATTGAGTTATCTTTGCAAGTCTCTTCGAATTATCAGTTTGGTTTGGCCTACTAGATTGATCTTTCTTGCAATGGGAGAATTGCTTAGCTTTGGGTTCAATCTTGCGGTGTCCTTACCCAGTGACAATAGGGGTTGCAAGGCACATATTGTATTGTTGCCATCAAGGATAAAAAGATGGGGTTTATATCATATTGCATGAGTTTATCCCTCTACATCATGTCATCTTGCTTAATGTGTTACTCTGTTCTTATCAACTTAATACTCTAGATGCATGTTGGATAGCGGTCGATGTGTGGAGTAATAGTAGTAGATGCAGGCAGGAGTCGGTCTACTTGTCGCAGACGTGATGCCTATACACATGATCATGCCTAGAAAATCTCATAATTATTCACTTTTCTATCAATTGCTCGACAGTAATTTGTTCACCCACCGTAATACTTATGCTATCTTGAGAGAAGCCACTAGTGAAACCTATGGCCCCCGGGTCTATCTTTTATCATATAAGCTTTCAATCTACTTTTATTTGCATCTTTACTTTTCCAATCTATATTATAAAATACCAAAAATATATTTATCTCTATCAGATCTCACTTTTGCAAGTGGCCGTGAAGGGATTGACAACCCCTTTATTGTGTTGGTTGCGAGTTCTTTATTTGTTTGTGTAGGTGCGTTGGACTTTTGAGAAGCCTTCTACTGGATTGATACCTTGGTTCTCAAAAACTGAGGGAAATACTTATGCTACTATTGTTTCATCACCCTTTCCTCTTCAAGGAAAACCAACGCAAGCTCAAGACGTAGCAGAATCCTCCAATTCAAACGAGCCCTTACAGAATTACTTCTCTTACAGATAGTTGTCAAAGAAAACCTTGCGTGGTTTGTCCCGCTCCTGCTGTGCCGTCGTCCACCCCAGCTCAGCTGCTCCAACAACAGAAGGGTCCAGCACAGTAGGGATCCGGCCCCTAGACTGTCTTTCGCCGCCTCGGATCTTCTTCCCCGCTGCCGGCAGCCATGAAAACTGCATTACCATCATCAACCAAGCTGATGACCTCGAGGACTACATGGGTCCGCAAGAGAGGTCACACCCTTTCGTGTCTGCTTACGTTATGCATCACTTAATATTACATGCTACTTTATCGTCCTGTTCACCGATTAGACTCTGAGCCAGCTCCAAACTAATGGTTAAACTTGAGTTTTTAAATGGTTGTGGGGTACATATCGGGGTCGCAATCAATAGTATCTATCTACTATCTGGTTAATCTCTGGTGTCTACTATGAGTTTCCTGTTGGGTGGGAAACAAACAGTAAAGAAGCCATTATCTGTATTTTTAACTGAAGCCATTATCTGCCTGCTATTATTGGTTTTGGGTCTATCCACAGGTTGCTACCATCATTCTGGATTTCTGCATGCACTCCTTACATAATCTCACACTACAAAAAAATACACTTCCGTGATGATACGTGTTTGTCACAGTAGGTCGCATTTTTTGTCATGCATGTACATCCATGCCAAATTTATGACAAAATCAAGATAGTCATACATGTGCTATCGTAGAAGTGTTCCATGACATTACCAAAATTATCATCACGGAAGTGTCCACTTCCATGACGATAAATCGCGCGTCACAGAAGTGCTTTCGTCAAGGGTGACCGACACATGGCATCCACCGTAACAGAACGCTGTTAAGCTATCGGGTCGGGTTTTGGATCCGATAACCCGTTAACAGCCCCGACCAATGGGGATTTCCATGTGTAAAATCATCATTGGATGGAGGAAACACGTGTCGGCTCATCATTGGGACAGATGTCATCCACTCACTGGACAAAAGGCGCCTATGATACGTCGACACGTGGCACAGCCCAACAGTGGCCCATTCCTGTGAAAAGGTCGGCCCGTTTGACTTGGTCAAAAGCTGGCAGGCCGTCCCATGGAAAGCCTGTTAGCATATATCCCATTTACAGCCCGCTAACACAAGGCCCGTTACGCCCAATGCGAATTAGGCCCAGTAGTGTCATCTGGGCCATCCAATATGATTCCATCCCATTTTCACTTCTGTCCCATGTATGGCCCATGACGTCTTTCGGCCCATATGAGGCCATTTGTAACTCTTGGCCCATTAGCGGCCCGTGCTAAAACTGGCCCGTAATGAACAGTGTATTACTTTACACCCATTAACGGCCCGCGGTGAAACTGGCCCGTAATGAACACTGTAACACTTTATACCCATTAACGGGCCGTTATTCCGTTGGGCCGTTTCCAGCCCAAGTTAACTTTCGGCCTTCTGAGGGCCCATTTATTCTTGGGCTCATTTGCAGCACTCGGTTACTTACAGCCCGTTACTGTCATTTTCTTCTTGTGGGCCAAATTCAGCCCCTCGTTACAGTCGGCCCGTTTGTGGTCCGTTAGTCTGTGGGGCCATTTTCATAGCATCACCATATACGGCCTATTAACGGCCCGTTATGGTCAGCCCATAAAACATACAATTTCCAATGTAGGCCCGTCTATAGCCCATTAAAGGCCCGTACAAGACCCATAAATGAGTTGGCGGCCCATGGATCCTACATGACGTAGAAGGCCCATGGACCCTATGAGACGTAGAAGGCCCATGGATCCTACAAGACGTAGAAGGCCCATGGATCCTATGAGACGTAGAAGGCCCATGGATCCTACGAGACATAGAAGGCCCATGGATCCTACGAGACGTAGAAGGCCCATGGATCCTACTGCCCTAGAAGGCCCATGGACGGGCGAGTTGGCCCCCGTTTGAACGATATAGCATATTCAAAGAATTACCCTACTCAATACTATCACCTTTAAAAAGCATACACTATATAACAAAGAGATCAAGGCATAGAAAGGCAGAATAATCCTACACTATACAATAAAAGAATTATAGCCGATTATACCCACTGGGCATTATGGTTCGGCACAGGTTATAATAAAGCATACACAAACAACAAATTACATACACTGGGCAAATACAGCTCATACATCATGGACGCGCATCAACTTAACTCCATTTGAACTATAATCTCTTCAAAAAATAGGATTGGCCGGACTCAGATAGCACAAATTTCAGTCTGCAAAATCTCCAATTCCTTCATGGTTACCTCGGTGTCTTGTTTCATTTTTTGACTCCTGCATCTAATACCTGCATGTCCAGTCTCAACTTGTTGATTATACGTTGACAATCATGTACACGTTGTCTTGCCACCTCTAGTTGATGCTTGAGAACATCAGCACATTCCAATTCCAATCCATAATTATTCGGTAACGGCCATGCCGCACTGCTCGCAGATTTTTGTGTTGATGTCACTTCATCCTGAAATTTTTCTGTAAGTACACATGACTAGGACAAAAATATAGTTACAACAGTGCGCGAACAAGACACTATTTTGTACTACATAGCAAAACAGGACTAACAATAATGTTACACGTCACTTTCACACAAAAAATGTTACACGTCATGAAGCATAAGCAGGTGATATTTTAAAAATTATAAAAAAGATGGTCTGTGCAGCCTACATACAGAAATCCCTCTTAGCTCACCATAGGAGCATGATGTTGGGGCCCAATCGAAAACACAGACAAGTTACAAATTTAGACAACATGTTGCGTATAAGTAAGCAAGCAGTTGGCCATTCTGTACCTCAATTAAAGTCTTAGGGAGCATAATGAACAGCAGAGGGTTTCATAGAAACATACTATAGCAGGGAAAACTATGCAATCATTAGCGTAGTATAAACTAGATTGTGAGCCTCATGCAATAATAGTTGGTTAATAGACTTCAAAGCTTCAGGCACACTTTAGCAGAGTAATTAAATGGTAAGACCTTTAATTATGTCAACTAATAGTGATACAAGTACCGAACATCAAGCATGATTATTTGGGCATCTCATTAAGTGAGGACAAATAAAGCAATTGAAAAGAGAAAATTAACTATGCCTGAAACAAACAAGGAATTGAACTATTGAGTTGCATACAGTGACTTACCTTAGCAGGTTGAAGAGGCTCAGCGCAACTCCTACTTCTCTTGCAAGGCTCCTTCCTAACATCTTGTACTTGGAAATCCTCAATCTTTTCTTCATTGCACCCCCTCTGCAAGGTGACACAAACTAGTTACTCTTCTCCTTGGAAGATAAATATGCATACTTTCTAGTCTGTGAACACAAAAGGATGAAATTATAACAAAACAACACCACATAATGAAACATGCCGCATCTCTTGCACTTGCACACAATGAAATGAGCATTTACTATGTCTGCACTATGTAAAAACTAGGCATACCTTCGAACTGGATCTCCAGGTACTCTTGGAGAGCCTACTGTAGTGTACAACCAAACCTTTATGTCACCTATGAGTTAGACAAGGCCCCACCACAGCAGCCCTTAGTGTTTAAATCATTGACAAGCTCTGTTAGAGTGTTAGGTCAAGCACAGCAAGTAATCAAAGCAAACAGTCCTAGTATGGCTGGCTGATGCAAACAAGCAATTGAACAGATGTGTGAGAAAATATTTATCAAGAAAAGAAGCAAAGAAGGAGGCTTAAAGACCATCACTTGACTGACCAGATTTAAGGGGCATTTAAACATCATGTGCAACGTATGAACTAACATAAACATTGCATATTCCAGATTCTACAATGGAATGCACATGTATTAGGTTATGCCATGTATGATGATGCCTAAATGTACAGATAGCAGGCAGGAGTGATTCATCATTGCACGCACAATTGAATTGTAGGTTAAGGGCCAGTTCGATTCCGCCTTTTCAGGCATATTGTCAAAATAAGCCATAAAAGATGTAAAGAAGTCATTTTTGAGTTATGGGCTTGGGCTTAACTAATTTCTCTTCGGAGGGGGGTGTTTCGGGTAGAACCTCACTAAAAATTAAAGGGAAGGGGAATAGTGAAATGACTCTATTGTCTGCCTATATTACACTCAAAATGCAACTGCCGACGCCCGTGTCACACCTGACCCTCAAGTAAAAAAAACACGCAAGCATTCATTGCCCTGCCTGCTTCCATCTCCTCTCCCCTTTCCCTCTACCTCGATCCCCTGCCCGCGACACTAGGGTTCCTCCAGCGAGCCGTCGCCACTGGTCCCATCTGGTCTGGTCCTCGATGATGCTATGTCCAGCTAGGCTACATGGCCGGCGGGTAGGGGAAAATCTCCCTGGCTGCTCCTCCCTCTGGCGCCGCCCCTCATTCTCATGGTCTCCAGCAGCTGCTCCACCGTGGTTCGTCCAACGCACTACTCCGGCGGGCGCTGCACAACTACGGCTGATGCCACACTGCGGCAGATGGCACCTTATCCCCCTCCCCTCCTCCCAAGCCATGGCCTTGAGGTACTGTTGAAGGATGAGCTCATCCAACAAGGTGAGGATCTCCTCTGATTTTTTGCCAAATTTTCATTCTGATCCACTATATGATGAATTGCTATGAGGTGCTGTTGAAGGATGAGCTCATCCAACAAGGTGAGGATCTCCTCTGATTTTTTGCCAAATTTTCATTCTGATCCACTATATGATGAATTGCTATGAGGTGTTGTTGAAGGATGAGCTCATCCAACAAGGTGAGGATCTCCTCTGATTTTTTGCCACATTTTCATTCTGATCCACTATACGTTGAATTGCTATGAGCTGCTTCTGCTGCTGCTATATGATGCATTGCTATGAGCTGCTCCTGCTGCTGCTATATGATGAATTGCTATGAGCTGCTGCTGCTGTATGATGAGTTGCTATGAGCTGCTACTGCTATATGATGAATTTCTATGAGCTGCTGCTGCTGCTATATGATGAGTTGCTACAAGCTGCTCCTGCTGCTGCTATATGATGAATTGCTATGAGCTGCTCCTGCTGCTGCTATATGATGAATTGCTATGAGCTGCTCCTGCTGCTGCTATATGATGAATTGCTATGAGTTGCTACTGGTATATGATGAATTGCAAACTGTTGTTGCTGTATGATGAGTTGCTATGAGCTGCTGCTGCTGCTATATGATAATAACCAGCCACTTGGACCATCGAATTTCAATAAATAATTGTTCTTCATTTAAATGTGGGCATGCGTTCTTCGTTTAAATTAGGCAATGGGATCTCTATGGAAGACATTGACCAAAGTAGATTGTGCCAAGTAGATGGTATCTTTGTATTTGCATTTTGAGCAAATAGTGATGGTCTGTTTTCCTATCATATTAATTACTGCACTGGGTTCAATTTGTGATGTTTGCAAGTCAAATTAATTTCCATATGGGCAGCAAAATGAAAAATATATAATGCAATCTAGAGTTTCCACTGATCATACCAAAGATAAGCTGAAAACGCAATGAAAAGAACTGGTTGGCTTATTACATGGAGCTTATATTCACAAGTGCTTGTTTTCTTAGGATAACTCGTAATAACTGTCCCTAAGAAACTTGGCTAATAGAACTGGCATACAAATAACATGTCACGATGATTGCAATGGAGGAGTAACGTACCATAGCACACTATATAGGCTCACCACTGCCTCTCCTTTTTTTGCGATGTTCCATGAAATTGCCACATACATCTTGTACTTTTTCATTGTGTAACCCTATCTGCAAGTTGACACAGCTAATTTCAGACATCTCTACATGTACTACATTGCATATCCCTTGCGCATATTTAAACCACCAATTAACGATTGTGTGCGTACCATAAACTAGCCATGACTCTGTATGCTGGACTAGCAGGCACTCTAAGGGAGCCTAATGTAGTGCACTGGAATTCCTAGATGCCACCTACGATTTTGTGTAATGTACTTCCCCTGTTCCTAGTACTGCCCCTATTCCTAAATATATGTCTTTGTAGAGATTCCAGTATGGACCACATACACATGTATATAGATGCATTTTCGAATGTAGATCCACTCATTTTGCTTCGTATGTAGCCTATAGTGGAATCTCTAGAAAGACTTATATTTAGGAATGGAGGTAAGAGGTAGTATCATGTATGACATCTACGTATCTAATTTAGCATCCAGTAGTAGACATCATTGTCTGCACAAAGCGATTACTGGTCAAAAATCCTAGCAAAGCACACAGGCAGGCACAGAACAATACAAGAGAGAGAGACGCGCTTACAAGATCATAGCAATGCCTCGGTCCAGGATCTTGGTTGGCCAAGTTGTTAGATCCAGAAGAAACATCGTCCTTGTAGTTTTTGCCAGTTTCATAACAGGTAACAGCGACCGGTTAGTATAATTGATTTGAAGTACATCGGGTAGGTGATGCTGGACGGGTTTAAAGGTGACAAGTACCTAGGCCGTGGCAGGTGTTTGGCATCTCTCCAGACGATGGGAATCAGGTTAGAAATGTTGAGGGTGATGACGCTGTGCTGGCTGTCGGGGTCTGGTAAGGAGATCTAGAACCGTCGAGTAGGGTGTTTGTGGAGCGGCTCCGGTAGGGTGGACTATGGTGTGGACGAAGCGGATCTGTAGCCGTGGACGAGGGCGTAGGTGAAGCTGCTCCGGTGGTTGGGTTAAGGATGGTGTCGACGACGCAGATCTGCGGTCGTGGAAGGGGCGTCAGAAGCTGCTCCGGTGGTTGGGTTAAGGATGGTGTCAACGATGCGGATCTATGGCTGTGGACGGGGCGTCAGAAGCTGCTCCGGTGGTTGGGTTAAGGGTGGTGTCAACAATTCGGATCTGCGGCCATGGACGGGGCGTCAGAAGATGCTCTGGTAGGTTGGATGAGGGTGAGAGGAAGCGGATCTGAGGCCGTGGACTTGTGAGTTGGCAAAGCGGCCCTGATAGGGTTGAGAATGGTATAGGCGAAGCTACTCCGGTAGGGTTGGCGATGGTGTCGGCGAAGCGGCTCCGGTAGGGTTGAGGAAGGTGTCGGCGAAGCGGCTCCGGTAGGGTTGAGGAAGGTGTCGGCAAAGAGGATCAGAGGCCATCGACGGGGGTGTTGGTGAGGCGGCTCCGGGGGGTGTGGACGAAGCGTCTCTGGTGGGGAGTACGAATGAGCCGCTGTAGATGCGCGGCGGTTGACGAGAGTACCGGTGAAGCAGATCTAGCGCCGTGGACAAGGCCGACACTGAATGGGCTATGGTACAGTGGTGGATGAGCAGTCTACTTGTTTCTAGGGGAGGTGGGAGGGGTAGATGCGGTCGCAGAAGCAGATCCGACGAGGTGGACGCCGCTGGCAGTGAATGGGCTATGGTACGCCGGTGGATGAGCAGTCTAGGGTTTTGAGAGGGGAGGGCAGAAAGGGCGATGAAGTACGGACGGCGTGATGTAAGATGCTCTGGTGCTGTGGAGTTAGTCGTTTTTGCGGGAGGGGGAGAGGAAATGGGGGTGCCGTGTAGTGGGGGGAACCGGAAGTTACCAAAGCAGCCCCGACCTATCATGTAGATGAGGGCGGTATTGTAACTGTTGGTCTCCGTGCACCAAGGACAAATGGGGGATTTCGCATGCTAAAGACTAAGGTGGCGGAAATTTTAGAAGGAAGTGGGAGATTTTTCTGCCCGCGGGATCATTCGTATCCAGTTTCAACAAATTTTGGACCGTGCTAGCGGGAAGGTCATTCTAGACTGTGTACACGGGGCACGCGTCAGCAGTTAATAACTGGTGTGAAGTCCACCCCAGAAAAAAAGACAATAACTCGGGATGATGCGCCGATAACTTGGACGTTCACACGGGCGCGGCCAATCGTACGGGTGTAGTGGCGCGTTCACAAAAAAACAGGTCAAACGCTCAGCCTATGTATTTCTCGTGTAAATAGATAATTTAGTGCCATTGGTTATTTACTTTAAACATAATGCATTGACGTGTTAGTGTAGAGGCGCAGAAAAAGAAATGGATATTGTAGTTAGCTACTTAAAAGTGTTACCTCATATGATTACATAGCCTCCATTTCATAAATTGCGTACCCGTTGAATTCATATATGAATATTCCATGTATTACTTCAAAATAGAAACTTAAATCATCCAAGACTAATGAATTTGAATGCAAGAGTAACAATGGTGCATGTACATGATAGCTACATTGGTTGTTTGAAGAAACATCACTGTAACTTTTGCATGCACAACTGAAAAGGTTTATTTAAATAGAAAAAATGTGATATGTGAGTGTCCAATCTTTATAGCATTGAATTGATATTGTACCTTTGGCCACGATATGAAGTAGATATTGACTTATGTTCAAGCGATGCACGTCCACGATCGCTAGATTGTGATACATGAATGAATTGTGCAATCTCTCTGACACGCATACATATCTCATTTCCCTGTGGGCATCGGAATCACACACGCGCACTTCGTGTATTTCTCTCCCTCCGTCGGGGTTAGATTCGTCTTTCTACCCCAACCTACAAGTCTCTCACATAGAAACACACACGCTCTCTATGTCTAACATGCCCACCCCTTTAATTCCGCCTACCCACAACCACTAATGTCTCAAAGTATAATAATGTCTCTCACACATATGCTATCTACCTATCCCTTAATATAGCAAGATATGTGTCACACAAACTCCTTCTCCCTACTAGCAAGATGCCCATGCGTTGCATGGAACATCAATATGCATTTGTATGAGAAGTTTATCTTGTGGGAGAAAAGGATGAACGAGGGAATGCCTTATTTGCAAATACGGAGAGGGGTGTGGGTATCTTTTTGCAAAATTGCCATATTTTCCTTCCTGTCCGTCAGATATAAATCGGATGGCCTATATTGCAGGATGGCAGGAACACCATCATCACCAACTCTGTTTTTTATAAGAGTAGAGATATGTGAGTGTCACTGCCCCCCCATACGCACACACACCCACACTTCCCAACACGGAAGTTGTAGGGTGACACCTCGATCTTGATACTAATCTATCGACTGGCTTCTCTCTCAAACATACACACACCCACACTTCCCAACACCGAAGGAGTAGGGTGACACCTCGATCTTGATACTAATCTATCGACTGGCTTCTCTCTCAAACATACACACACACTACCCCCGCACCGAAGGAGTAGGGTGACACCTCGATCTTGATACTAATCTATCGACTGGCTTCTCTCTCAAACATACACACACACTACCCCCGCACCGAAGGAGTAGGGTGACACCTCGATCTTGATACTAATCTATCGACTGGCTTCTCTCTCAAACATACACACACACACTACCACCCACCGAAGGAGTAGGGTGATACCTCGATCATGATACTAATCTATCGACTGGATTCTCTCTCAAACATACGCACACACACACTACCCGGCACCGAAGGAGTAGGGTGGCACATCGATCTTGATAATAATCTGTCTACTCCTCTTTCAAACACACACACACACACACACACTCGCTAGTTGTGCCTCTGTGCCTACCGCGCACACTCTCGATACGTCTTTCTCTCCCCCCCAACAATGACAGCAGAAGGGTGACAACTCGATCTGATCATAATCTGTCAATTGGTTTCTCTCTCAAACATTGTGCCTCGGTGGCTCGCTAGGTAGCCCCTCGATATGTAGACTTCTCGCGCGCGCACAACTGTAGTGACGATGACGCCGAACCCAGTGTGCCTTGTTTTTATCGGCCTCATGTGATAGTTTCACCCTGTTTTCTGTTAATTAACAAGGCAACCTTTTCTTTGTTACTACTAGTGAATCTGAAATCATTCGGGGCAGACATAAAATATATCACTTCAACCCAATTATCGCAGCAACTATTTTAAAAGAAATTAGCTAGCTGCCCGTGCGTTGCACGGAACATCAAGATGCATTTGTATGAGTAGTTTATCTTGTGAGAGAAAAGGCTGAATGAGGGAAGGCCTTATTTGCGAACGTGGAGAGAAGTGTGGCTATACTTTTGCAAAATTGCCATAGTTTCTTTCCTATCCGTTAGATATAAATCCGACGGCCTATATTGCAGGATGGCACGCACACCATCATCACCAACTCTGTTTTCTACTCCCTCCGTCCGAAAATACTTGTCATCAAAATGGATAAAAAGAGATGTATCTAAAACTAAAATATGTCTAGATACATTTCCTTTTATCCATTTTGATGACAAGTATTTCCAGACGGAGGAAGTATTTGTCTTTTTAGAGATTTCAACAAGTGACCATGACCGGACCTTACCAACGTACTCAAAAAAGTAGTCCATAATTTTGATGTTACCCTCTTTTCTTGGTGGTGCAGTGCCATCTGGATACCTCATAAATAAATCAAGGACAAATCTGACCCCTTCCTGAAAAGACATACGTAGCAAAATGAGTGAATCTACACTCTAAAATATGTCTACATACACATCCGTATGTGGTAGTCCATTTGAAATCTGAAAAAGACAAATATTTAGGAACGAATGGAGTATATATAAGAGTAGACATGGAGATATATCTCCAGCATGGTCTACAACAAAAATGTGCTGGGTTGGTTAGCGCCGGATGCTCGCAACGCGATGACATGAGTTTGAATTCTGTCTTTTAACTTTAGTTTTTTATATTATATATTACTCTACTTATTTCATATGTACTTCTTTCGCCACTGTACTGACAGTGGAACCCACAGAGTACTTAGAATATTAAGGATGGACTTGTTTCTTTATAACTTTCTGTACGAAGCTGTAGCCACCCTGCAAGTCACGTGTACACTGTACATGCAATTAACTTTTTATAGATGGACAATCATACAGGCAATTAACTCAAATGGATTGGATGTCACTCTATTATTTCCAGCATAAAGAGCATCTCCAACGGCAGCCGGCAAATTTCCTCCCGCTTCCTTCCGCGGAGGACGACATCAAACGCCAGCGGCATACATTTTTACAACTCTAACCAATCAAATGAAATTTGTGCAAACACGGACTGATTTCATATAAGCATGAAGGATTTCGTATAAAAAAGCCGGATCTTCATATAAACATGATGTATTTCATTACATTTACATGAACTAAGAGGTGCCAATCCGGCTCTCTTGTATAATTAATACTCCCTCTGTCCGGAAATACTTGTCCCAGAAATGGATATATCTAGACTTATTTTAGTTCTAAATGGCCGCCCGTGGATCCCTTTGTCTTTCTCATGTCCGTCAGACACTTGCGGGACCGACGAAGGTCCTCGGAAGATACGAAGCAGCAAAGAAACCACCTGAATCCGCGGTCGTCGCCTCAGCGGTGGCCTTCATGGGTCCCAAGTGGCGGCCGCCTCCCGTGTTCCACTTCTCCTTGATGATGGCGGCGGACACGGAGAAGCTGGCCACCGACTCGTCGCTCTCCACGCACCCAGCTTCTGTCTCTGCCTAAATGGCGCTGCCGCAAGCACGGGAGGCGCGCCCACAGACATGGGAGGCACGGCCACCGCAAACACTCGTGGCGCGGTACGACGCGGCAACGACTGCGCCCGTACTAGCATGCTCGCCGCCGTGCCAGCGTGGAGCAACTCGGCACTCCTCATCGAGTTGAACTGGAGCGGCGAGTTGCTGAACCACGCACCTGCTTGGGGCGGCAACTGGCTCCGTGGGGCCAAGCGAGGTTGGTGCAGCACCGAGCAGCATCGCTCGTATCCAGAGGGTTCGGCGGGCCACCCAGCCGGGTAATATGCCGGAGAACGGCTCATTGGAAGCCATTGGAAGGGTGGAGAAAATGGTGAAGGAGGACATGGGGGAGAGGTGGAGGGGTGTGATTCTTGCCCGCTGTCTATCTGGCCTCGTGTAAATAGAGGGCAGACAGTTGGAGCTTGGCCAGCGTCTGGCCTCATTTAAACTAAGGGCGGACGGGAGGCGCCCGGCCGGTGTTGAGTTTAATTCCGGCCCGCTCATGAACGGACGTGTGGCCGGAGTAGGATTCTCGGTTTGCATGCGGGTTTAACGGAGGGGTTTACTGGAGGCGCCGGGCATGCAGCGGGCGGTGTAGTACTATTCGATTTGACAACATTAATGAGCCGTCAAATCACAAAGGCCCTCGCCTCTCATGAAATCGACCGAGCTAGACTGCCCCACCCTCTAGCCTTTTAAAAAATGTATATACTCCACTTTTGTACAGTAGTAGTATCGATGGATTGCGCCATGGAGCAAAACTTGAAATTAAAAAAAAGGTGGTATATATAGAGAGCGCTCGTGAACTATGTGTCATACATGGCAATAAATAAAGTACTACATGATACTAATATATGATACATGGCGTAGGAGTACTTAGGCTGGCCATAGTGGGGGTAACATAAGTAGTAACATGCACTTGGGACTCGCAAACATGCTTATGTGGCAAGCAAAGAAGAGAAAGATGGTTATAGTAACATAGGTAGATACCGTAACATAATAAATGCGATGGTACTATGTGTCATGCATGGCAATAAATGAGACCACCTACGATACTAATCTATGATACTATGCACTATAGAGGTAGTAACATAGACTAGTAACACATACATGTTACTACTAGTCTAAGTTACTCCCCAGTATGACCAGCCTAAGTATTATTAATACAGTTTTGCTAGAACTCATCTAGATGAGGTATAATTTGGTCTCATTCATCTTTTATAGCCATTGGATGTGTTGCTATAAGATGCATGTGTGTTGACATGGGTTGTATTTGTTCTTGTGCAATGAACTGACCACTGCATGTCATGTTTGATAGTCTCAAGTCATTAAAAGCATACAAGCCATTCCTCTATTTATGTCAAAAAATAAGAAACAACGTGAGAGTTAATGCACCACGCCTATGTGTTTACTATTTGGTTTTCGTAAGATGACTTAATACTCACCTAGACGGAGGGAGTATTCGATTTGACAGTGGGCGGCGCAGTTCCCGATACGGCTTTAATGCAGGCGAGGGAGGGAGTAACGGTTGCCGATATGTTGAACGACCAAGGCATCATCCTTCAATTAATGCATGAGGGAAGTAATGGGAGGAGGTCCGGGAAAAGAGGCTGCACGATGTGAATGCAACGCAGTTTGCCCTCATTGCCCTCATATAAAGGCGCCCCTCCATTCCAATGCATCTACCACATCGTTGATACATCTCCAACGTATCCATAATTTTTGGTTGCTCCATGCTACTTTGTCTACTGTTTTAGGCAATATTGGGCTTTATTATCCACTTTTATATTATTTTTGGGACTAACCTATTAACTGGAGGCCCAGCCCAGATTTGCTGTTTTATGCCTATTTCAGTGTTTCGAGGAAAAGGAATATCAGACGAAGTCAAAACGGAACGAAATCAACTGGAGAAGTTACTTTTGGAAGGAAAGCAATCCAGGTAACTTGGAGTGCACATCGGGGGAAATATGTGCTGCCCACGAGGGTGGGGGGCGCACCCACCACCCCCGGGCGCGCCCCCTACCTCGTGGGGCCCCCGTAGCTCCTCCGACGTACCCCCTGCACCCATATATACTCTCGTACCCTAAAACTTCCAGAACAGAAGATGGATCGGGAGTTCCGCCGCCGCAAGCCTCTGTAGCCACCAAAAACCTCTTGGGAGCCCGTTCCGGCGCCCTGCCGGAGGGGGATCCCATCACCGGTGGCCATCTTCATCATCTCGGCGCTATCCATGACGAGGAGGGAGTAGTTCACCTTGGGGCTGAGGGTATGTACCAGTAGCTATGTGTTTGATCTGTCTCTCTCATCTTCCCTCTATGGCACGATCTTGATGTATCCCGAGCTTTGCTATTGTAGTTGGATCTTATGATGTTTCTCCCCCTCTACTCTCTTGTGATGAATTGAGTTTCCCCTTTGAAGTTATCTTGTCGGATTGTGTCTTTTATGAGAACACTTGATGTATGTCTTGCCATGATTATCTGTGGTGACAATGGGATATCATGTGCCACTTGATGTATGTTTTGGTGATCAACTTGCGGGTTTCTTGACATTGGGAACCTATGCATAGGGGTTGGCACACGTTCTTGACTCCCCGGTAGAAACTTTGGGGCAGTCTTTGAAGTACTTTGTGTTGGTTGGATGAATCTGAGATTGTGTGATGCATATCGTATAATCATGCCCACGGATACTTGAGGTGGCAATGGAGTATCTAGGTGACATTAGGGTTTTGGTTGATTTGTGTCTTAAGGTGTTATTCTAGTACGAACTCTTTTATAGATTGATCCCAAAGAATAACTTTGAGGTGGTTTCGTACCCTACCATAATCTCTACGTTTGTTCTCCGCTATTAGTGGCTTTGGAGTGACTCTTTGTTGCATGTTGAGGGCTTGTTATATTATCTATCTATGTTATTATTGTTGAGAGAACTTGCACTAGTGAAAGTATGAACCCTAGGCCTTGTTTCCTATCATTGCAATACCGTTTACGCTCACGTTTATCATTAGTTACCTTGCTGTTTTTATATTTTCAGATTACAAATACCTTTATCTACCATCCATATTGCACTTGTATCACCATCTCTTCACCGAACTAGTGCACCTATACAATTTACCATTGTATTGGGTGTGTTGGGGACACAAGAGACTCTTTGTTATTTGGTTGCAGGGTTGTTTGAGACAGACCATCTTCATCCTATGCCTCCTACGGACTGACAAACCTTAGGTCATCCACTTGAGGGAAATTTGCTACTGTCCTACGAACCTGTGCACTTGCAGGCCCAATAATGTCTACAAAAAGAAGGTTGTCTAGTAGACATCAATCATACGCACCTAAGCATTTGCCTAAGCACCTACACTAAGCGCAAAAGAGATCACTCCAGACCCATGGCGGCGATGCGCGTGAGCGGCCAGCGGCTGCGCCAGATGGTCCACGATGTCGGCCTGCGGGATGGCGCCGAGGATCGTCTCCAAACAGTGTTGGAGACCGGCTGGTGGATGGCCGTCGTCGACGCCAACTACGACTCTCAGTTGGACCAGATGATCGTTGCCACCAGCAACAAGTTCACCGTCCTCAAGAAGCTCGCAGACGACATTGCCGTACTCCTCCAGCCCGCGCGCCCGGGCTCCTCATTGCCTGCCACCCTAATCGGCCTCCATGGCCGGAACCTCTTTCAAGCACTTGTGGCCCTGCGACTGCCCGCCGACGCCATGAAGAATGTCCACCTGGAGGTCGCGCTCGCCGCGAGGCGCCTCGCCCTGCAAGAATTCGTCGACCTACACATCCACGTTTACGAGCAAATCATGTACATAGGTACCTACAAGGCCAGTGAGGACGCTATGACGTTGGCCTTCCTCAACCAGCTGGAAGCCTTGGAAGCCTTTGCTGAGAAGCACCTCGACCTTGCCACAAAAGCCGCCGCTCCTTAGCCGCCGGTCGGTGGCCCGGCGCACTAAGTTGAGGAGGAGGAGGTCGTACGTTCGTGGATCCATCTTTCTTCTTGCCTTCTGTAACCACCACTGTGATCGCATCATCGTGGCCTTAATTCTTATTGTGATGTTGTATTCTCGTTCCAGTCAATACTGACATGTGCGATCCCTTTGCTTAATTATATGCATCACTGTAACTAGTACTCCATCCGTCAATTTATAAGTTGTGCTAACCTTTTCCATTAACTTCATGCAACGCGCGGGCATCTTGCTAGAAACACTAGAATATGTCTATATAATCCGTATGTGATAGTCCATTTGAAATCTCAAAAAAGACAAATATTTAGGTACGGAGGGCGTAATATATTAGGAGTATATCAAAACAATAGTGATTTCTTTCAAGTTTGTGCACAAATACTACTATTCTACTACATTGGATCCGTCGCAACGCATGGGCACATTGCTAGTAAAAGAAAAAGGCCTGCCGTGTTCGCGTCGCACCCCCACACGCCCGGGAATCGGGAGTACAACACGACCCGTCCGGCACGACACATAGCTTAGGGAAGGCGTGTTGCCTAGCATTTTCACTTTCATGTGGGACCGCCGCTGGGTTGGAAAACAAAAACGAGGGGAAGATCTAGCTGTTGCACGGAAGCCAAGAAATTTGGTGTCAGACAGGGCTCGTTGATAGAGTAGGAGCATTCCGTACTAGTACTACTCCTACTAGTACCAAGTTTGTACTCCTAATACTATATTACTAGTAGTACCACTATACAACTAGTAGGTAAGTGCACGACACAACATCGTAGGAACAAAAAATGGGAAGATCTTGTTTTGGGTGATTTATCTTTTTTTCAATCAATGTAGTATGAATAATATGATGTGGGGGGCACCCATGAAGCTTATGTGGCTTGGTTGCATGGCTACGGAAGGTTAGATAAAAATAAATAGATAATGTGTTTAGAGTGCACTCCACTAAATAGATATACTTTGGATCCATTACAACGGACCGACACATCTATATCTATATCCCCTATATAGTGTGTGAAAAACTTTGAAAGTTGGTCATTGGATGAAGCCAATCCGACGGTACAAAGATGGCAAATCCGAGCACTATTGGCCGTTGGATATTATCCACCAGATTCTGCCACATGTATAATCTAGAAGACTCCATGGTTGAACTTAATTCATGACTAACTTTGCCACAACTAAGCTTAGGCAAAGTTATTAGTTATTCAAAATGAGAGCCACAAGTTGGCAAGCCTAAGGGAATCTTGCAACATTTTTTGTGTGTATGTCATGTGGGGCCTTAGTGTGGCTTGCCTAAGGTGTGGCTTGAACCAAACACTCACCTAAGTTAATCAAACTTGCCTAACCTTACATTCCACCAGATTTGGCCACATGTTAGAATCCAGAAAACTCCACATGTAGAAGCATAATGCACAAACCACCAGAATCTCATGCGTGCAATGCACGTGTACCTTACTAGTACTACTCCAGTTGGTAGTACTAGTAAGAAACAAATTCCAGTTTTGGCACGAGCTCAAACTGCCGGAGCACCACAAGGCCTGCCGCAGGAGTTACAATTCCCTCTCGGGGCCCACGGGACGGAACTTCAGCGGCTTAGTGCCCATCCTATGAGTCCATGACAAGCGGACCTTAAATGTGGCTGGCCCACATGTCATTCTCATGGTCGTAGTGTTGTTCGCAACTTACTCGTTTGAGATGAACCGGCCGGTGGTGGCGTGGCCATGGCGAGGGTGCTACAGCTGGGCGTCGGGGCGTTACGAGGCGTAGATGGCCACCCCGGCGGGTACTACCTGTAGTACATAAGTACTCCAGCTGAGGATTGATGCCCAGGACAAAATGTGTCACAGCCGCTGGATGAAAATTTGATGGTGCGGGAGTACGGATTGGAGCACAGCAGCGGAGCAGGCAAACCACATCCAATCGGGTGTGTCTATGGTAGAAAGTTGATGGTCTCCGCAGTTCAGCTGGCCCGCATGTCATGCACACAAAGGCAGAGGAGCGATGGGGCCGAGAGGGATGAGGGGCACGAACAATCCTACCATTCTGTCACTGACATGTGGGACCAATAAGCGTGGGTCCCACCTGTCAGCGAAGGAAAGGTAGGGCAAGGCAGTGATAGCCATGTCAAAGGATCCATGTCCACGTCGGGGGACGTTGTGCCGTGGGTTGGAGCAGCGTCGTGGGAATCACGTGTGGGTGTGGCAGTGGTAGAAAACTAGAAACAAGAAACATGATGGTCGCCGTGGTTCAACTTCCACGGACAAGCTGTCGTGTTTGCTGACACATGTATGTCAAAACTATAGTGTTTATATTTCAAGCACGTGAACAAGTATTATTCTACTAGTTTGGATCCATTGCAATGCACGGGCCAGCACTTTGGTAGTAGTAGTGTCCATCTCTATCTCTAGAGGCCTTCCCTCGTTCATCCTTTTCTCTCACAAGATAAACTACTCATACAAATGCATCTTGATGTTCCGTGGAATGCACGAGGATGTTTCCTTGGTGGTCTCTCCACCACGGCGTGGCCGTAGTTGCAAGTTGACCCCCCTTGAGATGTCGATGTTGAGGGGCACTCGGATTTCCTCCGATGAGCAGGTAAGATGAGTTTGATCACGTAGTAAATGCATTCTAAAGACTACTTCCGTGTCCATTTCCTAATTCTCCCCCTGCCCACTGTTTCACAGGCTAGGTTCGGTGCGAGTGGAGATTGGCTTGCATATGTATGGGAGGGTACCAACATCAATTTTCACAACATTTACAACGGTCACACCGTTCCCGTAGAACCTTTGTCCAACATTGGGATCGGCCATGCAACAGGCCACCGCATGAATTGGTACGATGGAACCACAGTGAGATTGAATAAGATAGCACGAACCTTGCACATGGCGGTCAAAGGCGGACCATGCTGTCTGTGGACCCGATAGGTGACTGGTCGACATGTAATGCTCCCGAAGGCAGAGGGGCCGTGGGGCCAAGAGGGGTGAGCCGCAAGTCGGGGGACGTGTGGTTTCATGGGTTCGAGCGGCGTCGTGGGAATCGTGGGTGGCTGTGGTAGAAACTTGATGCACGCCGCATTTTAGGTGGCCCACATGTCATGCACACAAAGGCAGAGGGGCGGTGCGGCCGAGAGGGTTGAGGCGCACGTCGGGGGGCGTGGTGTCGTGGGTTGGAGAGGCATCGTGGGAATCACGATATGAAACGTGATGGTCGCCGTAGTTGAACTTCCATGGACAAGCTGTCATGTCTACGGACACATGCACTGCATACCGATCACTAAGGAGTAGCAGAGAAAGCTATATATGCGGATAAATAGTTCCTTATAGTCAAGCGGACCCATGCTACTACTCTATTCCAAAGACATGCACAACATCAAAATAGTCCATCTATATCAATATACACCGAGAGGGAATAATTTTTTTTACAAGAGAGGAAATAGTTCATCCATCCATAATGCCCTCCTGCTGGTGCAGAGTTTTCTTCTTCTTCTTCTTCTTCTTCTTCTTCTTCTTCTTCTTCTTCTTCTTCTTCTTCTTCTTCTTCTTCTTCTTCTTCTTCTTCTTCTTCTTCTTCTTCTTCTTCTTCTTCTTCTTCTCATTCTCTGTGGGAGACGGCTTCGCAACAAGCTCTTTGGTCCTTGCAGCTATCTCGAAACTCACACGGGCATCGAGGGCAGCATATTTTATCCGCTCGTACGTCAAGGGATAATTCTCCCATCTAGACAACCTTAATGCCACCGTCTCGTCACCCTTCTGAATATTTGTATCGAGCACAAAATTTGCTACGTCGAATAGGGATGGTGTCTGATTAGCACAATCTTCTACAAGAATTTTGATTCTGGTTTGTAGGTCAGCGATGCTTTTGAAATCAAGGTTGTATGGCTCCAGCTTCTGTTTGTCCCCTTCGATGGCGGCCCCACAGAAGTATACGTCCTCCCGGGACAAGAAATCTTGAAGCTCACCTAGTATGGAGGGCGAGTGTATGATGTGGTACACCAAAACATCATCTTCGAGGCACAGCTGAAGGACGGCGGTGCACTGGATCTTCCCAGGGGCACGCTCCATGTACTCTGCGTCGAGACCGATGACCCTCGTCTCTACCTTTTTGAGGGAGTTCGATACATTGTTGATCCACTGCCGAACAACCCTTGGGTGGACGGTGATGGTGGCAACTATGCCCATCGAGCCTTCGACGAGGACATGTTGGACGCTCAAAACCTGCATCTCGATCTCTTCCGCCATTTGGAACCGCTGGAACGGAGGGCTATGGTTTGGAGAATTAGGATTAGATGGCTAGTCTAACTGAAGTAGTAGATGATTATTTAAAGAGGTTAAAACAATGTGATCGTAGTGGGGTTTGGATGCAAATGAAGACGAAGGGGAGGTGAAGAAGCCGAGGCGAATCGGTTCCCGATGGAGAAGTAAATGGGAGAAGTGGCGTGCAGGCAGTTGATTAGACGGCTAGGTAGACTAAACGAAAAGGCTATGAGGGTAGACTGAGGAGTCATACATGTTTGTGTACGTGCCCATCCTTCCTGATAGGTGGGACCTATGCAAACAGATAAAAAAAATGTGTCGTAGCCTTTTTTTTGAGCGTGTGAGTGAGAGACACAACATTCTCTGGTTAAGGAATACTCCTTCCGTTTAGGTGAGTATAAGTCACCTTATGAAAATCAGGTTTTCCCAAAACCTTTAGGCGTGGAGCATTAACTTCCTGCTCGATCCCCTCCCAGCCTTGTTAGCCAGCGTTCTCTTCCTCTGCTGCCGCGTTCTACCTTTCCATTTTTCCTCTTCTCAAGTGTGGAACGATCTGCATGCCGTCCTTGATGCACCAGAACGACCACTGCATGCATCGCGGCAGGGCGTTGATTGGGCATGCACGAGAATTTGGTTCTGCTCGCAATATGGATGATACCTGAACAATGAAGTGAACAGGCATGCTAGCATGGGAGACCTATTTCCGCTATACAATACTGGAGCACTCATGTTCCTACTAGTAGTAGTAGTAGTACAACTGTGGTACACTTGATGGTCAAAATACTATTCATCCGGTCCTCAAAGTGAAGTGACAACACCGCACGCCTGACACTAGTCCAGGTGAGGCGGCGTGTTTGGGTTACCAAAGTCAGCCTCACCCTGTGCACTGTGCAGTCTGTCACCATCATTGTACAGCACATTGGCGCCTCACCTCGTCTCCCTCTCCGCTCCCATAGCACTACTCCATCTCCATCTCCTTCTCCGTCTATGTCTCCGTCTCCATCTCACTGTGCCCCCGTGTACCGTCGCCTCACTCGCCTCCCCCAGTACCACTATTCCCTCGCTAGCCGCTCCAGCACCGACATTCTTCTCCCTCGTAAATCAAGCCCCCTTCCAAACTCCACCATGGCCGAACATGAACCGCGCAGCATCCATATGAGCCGCGATAGGAGCAATCTCCCCAGTGACATCCTCGACCTCTGTTGTTCGTGTATGGATATGTTAACCGCCCTGCGGCTGGCTGCATGCTCGAGGGACATGCACACGGCCATCGTCGAAGTGAGGCCTAAGCTTTTCAAGACACCCTGCTTGCTGCTATCTGGTCTTGCGAGATTGGGTCACCATGATACGGAGGCGTGCATGATGCCCCTCGACTTCAATCTGATCTCCATTAGCTGAAACTTCTTTGCAGGTATGTAGTGTGTCATCGTACATCATTTCCCTCGACATCGATCCGATCACCATCGCCCAAAACTTCTTGGCAGGTATGTACTGGGTCGGCATGAACTCCCACTGGATGGCTGCCTTCGAAGAAGATGGTAAAAAGTTGGTGCTCGTGAACTTCCAGACCTCCCATGAGATTATCCTTCCTCCGTTGGATTATATAGAGTATTACCATCGCGGTCCAAGTCATCTAGATTACTACGTCCGTTGGACGGACCTTGTTTTGCAGAAGATTGTAATCTGCCAAGTGCCCACACGACATGCGAATTACGCAGACTTCAAGCTAATTGCCTTGTTCGACCGTGGACTCGCCTATCTTTACGCCGGTGCCTTCTTTAGCTGGAGAGAACTCGGCTCGCAGTGGATCATCGTCAAAGCTGATACACACTTCTGTGATGCTATTGAACACAATGGCATCATCTACGTGATCGACAAAGCAGATGTCACCATGTATTGCTGGGACGGCGCGTGTAAGTTGTTTCCGTCTCATGTTAATGATGATGCCATGAAACTGTTTGAACTTTTTGTGATGATTGGCATATCCCTGTTTGAGCAGAATTTGAGTAGAACTATGGCAATGTATTAGAGACGCCGTAAATCAGCTATATTTGGAATGAGTTAATTCATGCGATTGTGACCATGTCATTACAGCCAATTTGTACCCTGAATAATCAAACGGTTAGGAATATATGGATATTATCCTTATTTTACAGTAATCTATATACTACTACTAAATATGAGTGTGTATCAATGGCCATACATTAGGGAAGTAAATGTGCATATGGAGAACTCTATATTTGGAAGTAGTGAAATCCTGCAGTGCTTACCATGTGTACATACCTATATTCGCCCTTCAACAATCAATGGCTAGAATAATATCCTCACAAAATTTTTGTCCACAGAACACAAGTATATAACAATGCATGGTCTGTTAGTTACCTCGAAGAATTTGTTTGTGAGGACAGAACATGATTACATAACATGCATGACATGGTAGTTTCCTATGAAGAATCGACTACGAGATAACATGAGTATAACCATGCATGGCACTTCTATATTTTCGAACCCAGTATACATTTCCCTGTATTTTCCTCCCAGTTCCAACAGGGACATATCAATGTTGTTTCTTGCATTATCCTACTCATACTCTGAACAATGCTGATCTTACATTAACAATGCATGTCCTTTTTGATATGATGCAGTGTCCCTATAGTTACTGCCCTTTGTAATCACACCACCTTTGCCAAAAACAGGGAAGCACAACTGGTTCCTCGCTCGATCAGACGACGACAAAAGACCGATGATCATTCAGACACATGAACCAGAAAAGTTATATTGCAAAAACCCCACTGTATACAAGCACCGTGTAATACGTGAGTATCCGGACATCGGCTGTTACGTCTATGAGCAGGATACCAGCTTGTTGGGGCCTTTAGGATTTTTTAGTTGGAGGTGGGTAAACAACCTTGGTTCACACTCTCTGTTTCTCGGACTCAATTATCTGATTAACCAGGAGATCACCGTTGGCAAGGACCTTGATGGCAGAGAGGCTCTGTTTGCTATGGAAGATTGTGTCTACATGGCGAGCCCTAGGAGTTTGGGAGCAAACTCCCCTGATTGTCAACGATACAGCCTGCAGCCAAAAGAAGGTGAGAATGACGAAGGCATCCGGATTAACTTTGATCCTTGGATGTCTCAATTACGACAGGCAGTGATATGGTTCAAGCCTTGAGGTTGATAGGTAATTGGGCTGTTACATCGAAAGGGTGGAGTACTGGTGTCTTCGGATCACTGGTCGCTGAAGCGGGGCTGCAAATTGTGATGGTGTTTGATCATCTCTTCGAATGACTTTGTTGTCTTTGCTGCTGGTTCTGGATGGGTAGTTCTTTCTTTTGTTATGCATATTCCTTGTCATTTGGTCATCCTCGTCTATGTCACTCTATCTATGTAATAGTTGCTTCTGTTTAGAATGTCATTCTCGTCTGGATCACGAGAGTCTGAGCGCTGCAGATGGGTGTGTTTTGGTGGTGTAGCAAGACTTCTTATGAAATATCATGTCTTGCTGTTTATGTCAGTAGTAGTCACTAGTCAGTGTTTGAATGTTGTATATATCGTTGTTTCGAACTGTTTATTGTCTCGAACTACTGGTGGGGTAAATGAGGGCATCACGATTCTCCAGTGTTCAGAGTATATCTCCTTTTTTCAAGTTATATAATTTGAGCTCACTGTCTTTTCGATTATGTACACTTGTTTGGGCCAGTGAGCACTACTAGAAATACCACTACTAATGGCGCACCTAATATGGCCATTAATGGCGCATCACTGGTGCGCCACTGACAGCACACCATTAGTAATTTTTACTAATGGCGCACCAGCTGGTGCGCCATTAGTATCTGGTATACTAATGGCGCACCACCTGGTGCGCCATTAGTATATGCGAGGGTGCGCCATTAGTATGCCTCCCAGTTGGCATGTACACCCAGGTGCTTTGGCATACTAATGGCGCACCACCTCTGGATGCGCCATTAGTAACCGCAGCATACTAATGGCGCACTACCCGGTGATGCGCCATTAGTATGCACTGTCATACTAATGGCGCACTGTCGTGTGATGCGCCATTAGTATGAATATTAGGTTTTTTTTATTTTTTTATTTTCTGTTTTTTGCACAGGTTACAAAATGTATAATTTGACAAAATATAGACAGCACACATCAACAATAGATTCATCAAATACAATAGAAGATTAGTCTTTGAATACAATTCATCATATTAGTCTCCGAATACAATTCATCATATTAGTCTCCGAATTAAAAAGACCGAACAAAGATAGAACATTATATTACAAGTCTCGAGACCGCGAGTAGCGAGTTTGTCTTCGCATTACAAGTCGATATCGATCATCTAAACTACCATCACATAGAAGAGAGCTGCGGTCATCACGATGAGCATCATCACGATGAAACTCGTCTTCATCCGGTTCCTCCAACGCTCCCTCCCCTCTCCCGCTAGATAGCGGGCGTATCTAGATTCGGCCTCGGCCCTAGTGGTGTACCCTTTGTAACTGTTACCGCTGAATCGGTGAACCTGTCTCCGACACTCCTCCCAGTCATCGTAGACTCCGGGAACCTTACCCTTGTACACGACATACGTCGGCATCACTATGCACTAGCCAAACGAAACGTTAGTACCAATTCACAGACAATACATAAGCAATATATAATTATGCAACAGAACGATCGGAAGAGAAAAGCAAGACATTAATAGCATCGATTACATCTAAGTTGAACGACTCTCAAAACCAAAGAGACATACTACAAGTTCATTAAAGTTTAATTACAACATGAGCCAATCGATGTTTCAGAACTAGACAACTCGACTCAAGGGACCGGAGCGTGGATGAAGCCGCCGTCTATCGTGGGAGTCATGAAAGAACGGGCGTTGTCATCCTGCATTTGTAGCATTGTGTCGATGTCACTGTTGGACGGTTGATTTCTGAGGTAGAACTGCCCCGAGGTACGAAGGACATCTTGATGGATGATTTCCGCAAACTCCGACTGGATGCGAAAGAATTCTTGTCGGAGGTCCGCGTCCTGGATTGCCGACACGCTCGCGGCCCAATCTTGGAGTTTACTCGGTAGCAGAAGTTGATGATGGTCCCGTACGATCGCCCGCATGTGATGGATGGCGTAGTAGGCACCCTTCTGACCGCCAGGCGGCTGCTTGACGCAGCAGAACGTCGTATTGTGGGAGAACACGTGCTTGCCGTACTTACGAATAGGCCTGGTGAAGGTGCCTCCAGATTGGGCGTAGCCGGGGAGAACATCATCAAGAACCTTCTTGACATTTGTGTAGTCTACGTTCGACTGACGGTCCGGGTCGAAATACGTGGCCATGGAATATTTGGGGCTTAGGAGGATGAGCGTGCAACGTGTGTCACTGCAGAAAACACGGAATGTTAAAAGAAAAACGATCGAAAAGTAAGAATTCATATGTTACGGGCCGGTTGAGGGGAGGACTTACTCGGGAAAGTAAGGCACGAGGAAGTTATCCTTATCTTGGTTTGCCAGAATGACGCCTTCGAGGTAAGAACTCGCGACTTGCCGGTCCCCAGCGCTGCCCAAGATCTTGGCACGCATGTAGAAGGGGTCGACTATCACGATGTCCGGGGTCTTGTCGCGAATGATCCGCATCTCCATACTCAGCGAAAATAGCCGAACGAAGGTGTAGTGCAGCGGATGAAGGTTAAACATAGCAAAGATGTCATCAAACCGCAGGACGATCGTACCCCCGATGTCGCCATCCACAAAGCCCTTGCCCTCTGGCACCTTGGCCACGAAAACCGGGTATGCCACATCCTTCTCTCTGAGACGCCGCTTCTCCAAAGAAAGAACACTGTCGTGCAGACTCCGCATAGCACCGGTTGCAGCATTGAGCATATTTGGTGGTAGCATCGCCCTACCCGCCACATGCACCCTCCTCGAGATATCCTGCGGTGAAGGTGGCCCGTCCTGAGCACGGATCGTACTCGGTGCCGGCTGGCTCGCACCCTTCTTAGTCTTTCTTTTGCGTGCCTTCTTCTTCTCCTGTAATGGGACCGAGTTCTGCTCACAGACCGCCTTCTTGAGTGTGTTGGGGCTGATAATATTTCGCACCTCGCCTATCTGAGGCTCGGTGAAGTCGGCAGCTGGAGGCGTCTCCTGAGAGCTGAACGCCAGACGGCGCCTGTTGCAACTTGGCTTCTCCGCGGTACGAGCTAGATCGCACACGTCTTTTGTTGGGTTTGGTTCTTGAGAAGGAGGCCCCATGAAGTCGCCATCGTACCCATGCTCGGCAAAGTACTGATCGACGTTGCCAAATGTATCATCGTCGTCGTCGTCGTCGTCGTTCTGATCCTGTGCCATATGCATGTTTGGATCCAGTGGCATAGGGATGTCCGGCACCGTTACGGCGGTCTTGCCATGGGGCCGACTTGGCGCCGGCACGACTGGCGGTGTTGTCTTTGGGGTGGTGTCCCCCGCCCCCAAACGAATCTGGCTCTTCGGCCAAAGCAGGGGCCAGCTCAGGCAGGCGCTGAGGGTCATCACGTCATCATCGTCGGCCCCGACGGGTCGAATCGGAGGTAACAAGTCGTCGCAGCCTGGCAGCACCCGAACCAGTTGAACCCTAAACAAGTTGGGTGGCATCTGGGTACCGTGGAACAAGGGGTTGCCCGGTTGAACGATTTTGCCCTTGGCGACATCGACCAACTCGTTGTTCACGAAGTGGAGGAGAGTGCACGGAACGTCGGCGGCGCCCTGCGAAAACATGTAGGGCGTCAGGGATGCCCAGTCAAAGGCAAGGAGATGAAGTCCTCGGCCGAGAGAGGCTTAATTAGTTACCGTGATGATGGCGTCGAGCTCGGCTAATGTCGAGGCACCGCCAACGGCGGGCGTGCAGTTGACGGAGCGGCCGCTTGCTGAAGAGGTGCCGGCCGGCGTACACCCGGGTGCATTAAGCTCCCGTGCCGGCGTCGGAGACACCAATGCCGCCTCCGCCGGAGGCACCAATGGCCCCGCCATCGCATTATGCGAGTTGCTGGCCGTGAAGCTAGGAATCGGGGGCGGCCCCTGTTGGCCGCCCGCAATCCACGCACTCAACCCCGAGATCAAGGTAGGCACAAGGGCGGTGATCGTCGCTCCGAGTCGTTGTTCCACTTGCTCTTGGACAATCTCCGGAATCCGCGCCACCTGTGCCTTGAGTTCTTGAACCTCTCGCGCCTGGCTTTCCGAGCTGGTCTTTTTCTCCTTCCGCACACCAGCGGTATAGTATGACCCCCATTTTGTCGACAAGCCTTTGCCGGCCACACGACCAGCTGACGTCGGCTTACTGAGCTTATCCTTGTTCTTCATTATATTCAACCCCCTATTTAGAGTGGTGTCCCAAGGGTTGCTCTGAGTCGACCCCGCGCTACTGCTTTCAGTCGCCTGCGGAAGGAATGTGAACCATTTAGAAATTCGGCTTCATTAATTAGAATGCAACCATATGGAGCTAATTACGCGGGGGTGTATTCCTTACCAGAACAAGCTCAAGCTGCCTGGTCTTCGGATCCGTGGTAAGCTCCTTTGTTTTTGGGTCCTTCTTGTACCGGGCCCTGACAAAGTTCCTGGTCTGCTTGTCACCGTATTTATCGAAGAGGGGCGGTAGGCCTTGCTCGGCACGGTCCGCCTCCTCCTTGTCCCATATAGGCTCCGCCACTCTGTAACCGCCGGGACCGAGTGTGTGTTCCCCTATGTTCAGCTCCCGCATTTGTTTCCCCCACTCACTTGATTGGGAGCTTGCGGTGCTCGAGCAATTGATCTTGAAGTCGTTGTAGTCATCTTCGGTGATCGAAGGATTTTTCTCCTTGATCTTCTCATAACTCTCACCTTTCTCGATCATTCTCTTCACATTGCTTTTCCAAGTAGACAGGGCCTTGCTCATCTTCGTGAGGGCAGCATTGTTCACTTTATTCCCTTTGAGGCTTGTGTTTTCGAATTCAGCGGGGAACTTGTATCGTTCGTGCAGCTTCGTGAAGAGGAGGTGGCGCAAATTCCCCCGGTCAGGATGCCTCAGGTTCTCGGTGTTGATCGAGACGGTGCTCCGGACAATGCACCCGAGCTGAAGCGAGTACCCCTTGACTATTCGTTCGGGCGCCGTTGGATTCCCGTTGGAGTCCACTTCAGTAACTTCCTCCTTGAGGGTGCGGAGCACGATCGGGCGCCGGTCCTTCCGTTGCCTCTTCGGCTGGCTGCTATCTGTGCGTGCGCCGCCATCATCAGTGGTGGCATCCTCGGCGGCACCATCAGTGGTGGCATCAGTGTGGTCATCCTCGGCGGCACCATCCGTGGTCTCAGGATCGGTGGGGAAGGCGGCGGCCTCATACAAGTGAGGTTGTTCCTCCATCTCCTGGGACAGCTCCCAGAATGCCTTGCCGCCCGAACCCCCGGCCTCATCGTTGTGGGCCATGTTTCTCTCTAAATAGAAACAAAGTTTGGTCAAAAAGTTGGTTATTGTCAAGGAACAAGATCATGGTCTCATCATTTAGGGTTTGTCGACACCGAGGCATCCTAAAATCTAAGCTTTTATCATTGAGGGTTTTTCGACGCCAAGGCACCCTAAAAGCCTAACTTTTCATCATTTCGGTTTTTATCGACACCGAGGCACCCTAAAAGCCATGCATTAGTCACAAGTACGCCGGGGCACTTGATCCTACTTAATTAACTACTAAGATACCCCGGCCCATGCATTAGTCACAAGTACCCCATATGTCCTATTTTTAGCAAAGTCATGCTAAAATTCACGGAAAATTTCAGCATGACCTTTGCTGAAAATAGGACATATGGAGTACCCGAATTTGCTGGAACGGAAGTTAATCGACATTCCAGCAAACTCAAGGGCCTCTCGGGTGGACAAGGCAAAAAAGGCCTCCATCACAACATGGAAAATACATTGGCATGTGGACTGGAATGTGGCTTCATTTAACAACAACAGTTTCACACAGAAAACAGAGCTGAATTCATTGAGATATTTGCATTGCTAGCTACATTTCAGTGCCAAATTTCACCAATTTAAGCAAAACTACCGTTTAGCTAGCTACAGTTCAGTGCCATATTTCACTGGATTAAAATAAGCACATACACATAACTGACAGCACACATACACATCACTGATTTAACGAAATTTGCACACAACTCAGTAGCACTTCATCATCATATAAAGTATATTAGCAGCAGTACAAATAAAGAGACATGATCAAAGTACTTCATAATAAACCCAAGCAACTTCATAATAAATCAATGTCCTCAGCTGTAAACTGAACTATTGTCAGGTCATGTTGTCAGGTCATGTTGAAAGTAAAATAGGACCTTGCTGTGTTTGGGACCAAATTGTTATTTGGCTATTCTAGCTGGCTTTTTTTAGCGAATTGTAACTTGTGTGAAGCTGAAACAAAGTTAACTTACATGCTCCTATATGCTCAGCTGAATTATTATAACATGTCTATCCAGTTTGCAGTTATTCTTATAGGCGATCCGTAGTTAGCGTAGCTATTGTGCATCAAGATTCGTTTTTAGTCCTAAGAAAACACAAGGTTGTCAGGGACGGTTTTTCTTTGACTGGGGTTGTTGTCGACCTGAATTAAAGATGCAGTGTTTGGCAGATCCAGTCTGCAAACTTTGTCCTACTTACTGGATCAACAATGTTCTTAATTCCATTACCTAGTGTACATACCAACAGCCATAAACAAAAGAGCAACTAATGACTGAGCCAACCAAGAGCCACAGACGAAACCAGCACATGCTTGCACATGCACTGAAGCTACAACTCTTATCAAGGTAAAAATAAAAGAGAAAATTGCTTATTCTCTCACAGATGTTGGTTTGCCGATCTGCATCAGTAAATGCGTTCTTTTTCATCCGAGGCAAATAAGCAAAAGATTGTACTAGACAGCTAATCGACAGTGTTCTTAATTCCACTAGCATATGTGTAGTTCTAAGTTCATGCACTAATAGTTTGCCTGCAGAGAGCTTCCTAACCAGGTTCGGTGTGTTTTACTATTTGATCCGTTAGGTAGCTATTATGCATCAAGATTCGTCTGAAATCCTAAGAAAACACAATAAGGTTTTCTTTGGCTGGGGTTGTTGCCGATCTGAATTAAGGATGGAGTGTTTGGCAGATCCAGTCTGCAAAATTTATCTTACTTACTAGGACAGCTGACCAATATTGTTCTTAACTCCACTTCCTACTGTACACAGTAGCAGCCATGAAGTGCATCAGTAGCAACGAGCACAGGCGCAACACAGGATAGAGCGCAGCCATGAAGTCAAGTTAACAATATCTGCCAAAACCTAATACAAATGAATCATATGAATAAAAATGATTGATGCAGAATCCAAAATGGCAACTGGCATACATCGCTGGAACCAATTGTGCATATATGGTAATTATGAGTTTTACTTTGTAGATAATTAGATACTGAATTAGAGTTGCGTTTATCTCCAAATACAGCAGCTATATTCATTAAGTTTCCATCTATCTAATGGGGGCTCTTCCTCTTGTTCTCATTATTTCTCATTCTTGTACACTATTCTTCCCTTTTTTGTTTGAAGAAAAGAGATCCCTACATACTCATGACAATGAAACTTATCACAGAACATGATCATTAGCAGTTACATTGGACGAACTCTTGCCCCTCTAGGTTCCATCTTTTCGAAAATAGAACAACACAAAATGCACCAACCTGTGGTGACAAGCCAAGGTTCAGAGCAATATATGTTCATGATAATTTCAGCTGTCTATAGAGATGGTTTGGGAATTTCAACTAGGTTGCTATATTTGACCAATTGTCTGACTGCCAACAAACATGAAAAACCAACAACATAGATCCGAGGTGGGGCAAAATGGCAACTGGTGGTGGTGGTGCTGGTGACAAGAAGAAATAGAGATGGGGGCTCACGGGGGATGCGAGGGGGATAGGGGGAGAGGAGGAGGGGGAGCTCACGGGGGCGACGAGGTCCGGGTGGTGGTGTGGGTGCTCCGGCGACGGTGGTGTGGACGGGGCGGCGTCCGGGCCACCGGCGACGAGGGCGGCGGGGCGATGGCGAGTCGGCCTGGCCACCGGAGTCGGCCGGGCGAGGTCAACGGCGAGCGCCCCCTCTTCCTCCTCCTTCTCCGTGGGGAAAGCGGCGGGGCGGCGGCGTCGGGAGAGGAGAGGGCGGCGTCGCGGCGTCTCACGGCGTCGGGGCGGCGTCGCGGCGTCGGGGCGGCGTCGAGGCGGCGGGGCAGCGGCGTCGGGAGAGGAGAGGAGAGGGGAAGGGGATCGAGGGCGAGGGCGAGAAGGGGATCGAGGGCCGGGGAGGAAAAATATGGATGGGGGCACAATACTAATGGCGCACCACCCCCCGGTGCGCCATAAGTATATCCACACTAATGGCGCACCTCACCCTGGTGCGCCATTAGTACTTTTTTTTATTTCTGCTCGAGCCAACAGGTTATCTCCCACCTGACCTGATCCACACCAAGTCCCCTCTACTAGCTCGACTGGTCAGTAGCCAGTTCTCACACCAGGAGGTCCTGGGTTCGAATCCCAGGCTCCACAAATTTTTTTTATCATTTAAAAAGCTGTTTGATACTTATTTATGTTTAAATATGTTCAAACTTGTTTAAATAATAACAGTAATATTTTTTTATAAGACAGTAGCATTTAAAAAGCTGTTTGATACTTATTTTTTTTATAAGACGGTGCGCGGGGTGCGGGGGGTCGGCGGCGGCGGTTGGGTAGGGGAATCGAGGGTGCGGTGGGTCGGCGGCGGCGGCCGGTGGACTTGGGGGGTGCTCGGCGCCGAGGGGGACCGGATCTGGCGAGGTGGGATAGCGGTCGAGATGGAGGGGGATCGAGGTGGGCTCCACAAATTTTTTTTAGCATTTAAAAAGCTGTTTGATACTTATTTGTGTTTAAATATGTTCAAACTTGTTTAAATAATAACAGTAATATTTTTTTTATAAGACAGTAGCATTTAAAAAGCTGTTTGATACTAATTTTTTTATAAGACGGTGCGCGGGGTGCGGGGGGTCGGCGGCGGCGGTTGGGTAGGGGAATCGAGGGTGCGGGGGGTCGGCGGCGGCGGCCGGTGGACTGGGGGGTGCTCGGCGGCGAGGGGGGCCGGATCTGGCAAGGTGGGATAGCGATCGAGATGGAGGGGGATCGAGATCGAGTGTCCATGAAATTTAAAAATATTCATGATAGTTCAAAAAGTACCCATGAAATACAATCGAGAAATGAAGGCTACGATTTAAATACAATCGATCTTAGCTAGCTATCTGTTCACAATCTTCTTGCCCTTCTTTTTCGCAAATGGAGTTCTTCTGTGGAACGGACGTCCTTTAGGTAGGGTGGTCCTGCTTCTTCTTGTGGTGTATGCTGCTACTTCATCATCGTCGTCATGTTCGATCCTCGGGTCGCCGTACTTGTCGAAGTCTTGCTCATTGGCTACTCCATCCATTCCGATGATCTTCCTTTTGCCTCTCCTCACGACAACACGACTGGGCTTTGGCGGGTCGGTAATGAAGAAGCATTGGTCCACTTGGGAAGCCAGTACCCATGGCTCATTTTTCGCGGTGACGTTTGCGCCCGCGGTCTTGGATTTGGCTTCGGGTATAACCATGGTGGTGAAATACCGGTCTTCTTTTATGACGTTCTTGGCCCATCTGACACGGAACATCGGGACCTTCTCTCCAGCGTAGCTCAGCTCCCAGATCTCCTCGATCCTTCCGTAGTATCTGTCCTTGTCGTTACCGGTGTAGGATTCCATCGTTACCCCGGAGTTCTGATAACCATCGCTCTTCATGTCCTTGGCCTCGGTGTAGAATGTGTAGCCGTTGATATCGTACGCCTCATAGGTCATCAGGTTGTGCTCGGCGCCCTGTGACAAGGCGAATATGAGTTGTTCTTCCGCGGAAGAATCCTCATGTAAAGGGTACGACAGAAGCTTATGCTTGAACCAACGCGTGAAACATGAGTTGTGCTCTTTGAGTATATCTCCGTCCGTCCTCTGTTGGCCTCGGTCATTGTACGTCTTTTTAATAAAGGTTTTGTGCTCTACCAACCAAGGATCGACCACGTCTATGTGTTGTAGCGCGACTAGGTTTGCTCTTTCAAAGTCGGCGAGTCGACCCTCGAAGTCGACATGCATTTCGCGGCGACCCTCACGGTGACCCCATCCAGCGAGCCTGCCGAGGTGCCTGTTGACGGGCAGACCAACGGGGTTCTCGATGCCTAGATAATTCGTGCAGTAGGAGATGCACTCTTCGGTCAGAAAGCCCCTGGCTATGCTTCCTTCTGGACGTGACATGTTGCGAACGTATCCTTTGATGACACCATTCATCCTTTCGAACGGCATCATGCTGTGCAGGAACGTCGGCCCGAGTTGGATGATATCCTCCACTATATGGACCAGCAGATGCACCATAACGTCGAAGAATGCGGGCGGGAAGTACATCTCAAGCTCGCATAGTATCACCACGATCTCTTCCTGTAGCCTTCTGAGTTGCCTCACGCCAATCGACTTCCGAGAGATGACGTCGAAGAAGTTGCATAGGCCAAATAGCGTTTCACGGACGTGCGCGTCCATGATCCCACGGATTGCAACTGGAAGTATCTGCGTCATCAGCACGTGACAGTCGTGAGACTTCATCCCGCTGAACTTCTGCTTCGCTGGGTCTAGGTATCTGCTTATCTTCCCCGCGTAACCGTAAGGAAGTTTTACTCCTAGGAGGCAGGTGAAAAACTGCTCGATCTCCTCCTGACTTAGAGTGAAGCACGCGGGAGGGTAGTCATTTCCGGTCTTCTTGGCCTTTTTGCCTTTGCGACGACTTTCTGTGTCCTGCTTCGCCTCATCATCATCATCATCATCATCATCATCATCATCATCATCATCATCATCATATATAGCGTGAAGCTCCTGCCTGATGCCCATTGATTTCAAGTCTGCCCTTGCTTTCGGCCCATCTTTGGTCCTCTCTGGCATGTTGAGCAGGGTACCAAGCAGACTCTCGCACACGTTCTTCGTGATATGCATGACATCAAGGCTGTGAGGCACACGGTGGATCTTCCAGTACGGCAAGTCCCAGAAAACAGACCTCGTTTTCCATACCTTCAGCAGCGGCTCTGGCGCCTTTCGCTTCTTTCCCGGCTCTGGCGCCTTTTGCTTCTTTCCCGGCAGTGGGCAGTCTTTCCAATTTTTCAACAGCTTGTCTATTTCCTCGCCGCTCCTCGTACACGGGCGTTTTCGGGGTTCTGTTTCACCATCGAACAGATCCTTGCGTTTCCTCCACGGGTCATCGTCGCGAAGCCACCTTCGATGTCCCATGAACACGGTTTTCGAAGACCCGGGATCTCTATCTAGCTGGCGATACGTTGTGTCATCCATGCACCTTACGCATCCAGAAAATCCGTGGACTACCTGCCCCGCAAGATATCCGTAACCGAGATAGTCGTGCACCGTCGTGAGCAGTGCGGCTCTCATAGGGAAATACTCTTTCTCTGCGGCGTCCCACGTATTGGCTGGCGTTTTCCACAGCGTGTCAAGCTCCTCTTTCAGCAGCCCCAGATACAGATTGATGTCGTTCCCTGGTTGTTTCGGCCCTTCAATTAGCATACTCATGTGAATGTACTTCCTCTTCATGCACAACCAGGGGGGAAGGTTGTACATCCACACAAACACAGGCCAGGTGCTATGTGTGCTTCTCTGGCTGCCAAACGGATTGACTCCATCGGTGCTCGCGCCCAGCACGATGTTCCTTGGATCGTTCCCAAATTCTGGGTATTCGAAGTTCAATGCTTGCCACTGGCTCGCATCCTTAGGGTGACTCAGCATCTTGTCTTTTTTATCTATCTCCGGATCATTTGCGTCATCTTCTCGCTTCTTCTCCTCCCTATCCGCGTGCCAACGTAGGAGCTTTGCTACCTTAGGATCCGCGAAATACCGCTGCAGACGAGGAGTGATCGGAAAGTACCACACCACTTTTCGAGGAGCTTTCTTCCTCTTCTTGTATCGAGTGACACCGCACACCGGACATATTGTAGACTCCGCGTGCTCGTCCCGATAAATGATGCAATTGTTCATGCACACATGGTATTTCACGTGCGGTAAATCCAGAGGACACACGATTTTCTTCGCCTCCTCCAAACTGGTCGGGCACTTGTTCCCCTTGGGAAGACGTTCGTGCCAGAATGACATGTTCTCGTCGAAGCATGCGTCGGTCATTTTGTGTTTTACCTTCATCTCCAGGGCCATGAGCGTTACTTTCAGGCGGGTATCCTCGGGCCTGCATCCTTCATACAATGGAGTAACCGCGTCTAACTCAAGTTGATCCATCTTGGCTTTCTCTCGGGCGGCAGCTCTTGCGTTATCCGTCTGCTTGAGAAGCAGCTCTTGAATATGAGGGTCCTGCACCCAGCCCATCGATGGTCCAGCGTCGTCTGCTCCGCCGGCATCATCATCTTCATGATCATGCCCGTCGCCTGCTCCGGCATCTTCCTCATCATCATGTCCTGCATCTTCTACATGATGACTGTGTACAGCATCACAGTCGTGATCATCTCCTGGGGATTCTTCGTCTTCTCGCCCGCCCGAGCCGCGGTGGTTGTCTTGCTGCCCTTCCTCATTTCTTGCCCGGCCCGCATGGACGACTTCGTAGTCATCTTCATCACCTTGCCACCGATAGCCATCCATGAAACCACGCAACAGCAGGTGGTCCCGCACCTGCCCGGAATCCGGGTCCGCAATAAGGCTCTTCAGCTTGCATCTTCGACACGGACATCTTATCTCCGTCTCGTTCTTTTGAAGCATCTCGGCCTTCGCGGACCTCAAAAACCTATTCACGATGCCTTCGGTCATCGTGCGGACCATGGTCGCCTGCGGGGTAGAGCAAAACGATATTTTAGAACCAAACAAAAATTTGGCATGACCTTCCCTAAAAATAGGACCAAAAAGAATGCTTAATGCCAAAATTCTCGCCGAAACGGAAATGAATCAACATTCCGGCAAAATATTGGCAACTATCGCATATCAAATACCGGTACACCTCCAAACACAAACACATATGCAACACCACAAACATATGCAACACCACGAACATACATAGATCTAGCTAGGCCGTAAAAAGTGCATGTGCACATTGTTGTAATGAGAACAACCTAAATATAGCTTCCCCCCTTACTTACCTATTAAAACAAGGTAATTTAACCACTTAATTTGAATGAATCTATGGTGGAAATGAGGTGAAAAAGAGGAGGCACCCGAGACAAGGAGGAGGTGGAGAGAATGAAGTGGGGAGAAAGTGAGTGTGTGGGTAGGAGAGGCTGTCCCAAATATCTTGTTGCTGCCCACTTACTAATGGCGCACCTCTTGCATGGTGCGCCATTAGTACTTACAACTACTAATGGCGCACTTGGGCAGGATACGCCATTAGTATGTTTGGATAGGCGCACTAGTTCAAAAAAAATCCTATACTAATGGCGCACCCACTGCCAGGTGCGCCATTAGTAGTTACAACTACTAATGGCGCACTTGGGCAGGATGCGCCATTAGTATGTTTGGATAGGCGCACTAGTTCAAAAAAAAAGTTTCTATACTAATGGCGCACCTGCTGCCTAGTGCGCCATTAGTAGTTACAACTACTAATGGCGCACTTTGCCGGGATGCGCCATTAGTATGTTTGGACAGGCGCACTAGTTAAAAAAAATTTGATACTAATGGCGCACCCGTAGCATGGTGCGCCATTAGTTGTTTAAACTCTAATGGCGCATCAGATTGTGGTGCGCCATTAGTATATACTAATGGCGCACCATCTTTCTGGTGCGCCATTAGTGTCAATCCCATCTATAGCCATTTTCCTAGTAGTGGAGGTGTTGTTGAATATGGGCCGAGTAGTAACGCAATGCCAAACAGGTCAATTATGACTCTCAGGCCGGGCTCTCAAAAGATCCTGAAAAAAAGGTCGGGCTCTCCAAAAAGGCCGACATGTGGGCGCCACCGGTGTTTTCGTGTGCTTGCACGCCGAGAGCATATTGGCGCGTGCTCGAAATTCATGCTACCTTTTTATCCCTAGTCTCCCCCCACCTCTAGAATCTCGATCCCTACTCCAGTTCCCCCAAACCCCCCTCCTATACTCCCTGTACTCAAGCGCACTATCATGTCGCCGGTCAACGCGGATCTCCGAGCCGGAGATCCCGAGGTCCGTCCTGCCTTCGGTCGCTGCGTGCTGTCGCTCAACAGTGGCATGGCGGTGCTTGCCGACCAGTTTATCGGCAAAGTGCTGATGGTAACAATCAACGGCGACCGGCCTCCCTTCTCGCCAGACGACCTTGTAAAAGCTCTTGGCATTGCGCACGGCATCCAAATAAGTGACTTGCTCATCGAAGTCTGTCCGCCACCGGCTGATTTCTTTGTCAGGTTCCGGACAACTTTCGACTGCAGTCGTGTGTTCGAATCTTCCCGGTGTTTGTTCTGCAATGGCGCGCTTGTGAGCTTTGATCGGTGGCACCCAGGATGGGGCTCGGTGCCCTCTGAGCTTGAGTTTTTAACAAAGCTTACCTTCCACGGCATGCCTCGACGTGCTTGGAACAGCGAGTCCATGAACGAGCTTATTAACGACCTTGGAGGTGAGCTTGTAAGTATGTTTGTTCCTCCAGATAGCTGGGGTCTGACGGTTATGGCATGGATGAAGAAGCCGTCCATCATACCGAAGGTGATTGGTGTTGAGATACCGGTGCAGGAACCGGGGTTGTACTATTCGTCGCCACCAAGGCCGCCGCAGACCATGTTAGGGATGTACCTGTATCGAGTGTTCGTCCATGTCAAAGAAGTGGTCAATCCATCAATCGAAGTCCTGCCGCCGCTGCTGGTGCCAGGGTCCGTCGACGACGTCCATTACAGGAGTCAACGTTAGACTTTCCCCATGTTGGTCGGAACTATGGATGGCGCAGGGCCTACTCCATCGCGCGGCGGAGGCCACTGCTTCTTTGGGAGAAGAGGCAGAGCTGGCTGCCTGGATGTGCTCTAATTTGAGGTAACAACTGAATCTCGTCAGATAGTACTAGTTAAATCCGAGATATGGGTCTGAAGCACTGATATGCCAGTACATTTGATTGTGACCTGTTCTAATTTTGTACCTGAACTTTTTTTAGAAAGGGTTGTAGGTCAACTTAATGTGCTAGAAGAACTTATTGTGTTGTCTGTCTGTTTTCTTTGCACAACATTCAAATATTTCCCCGTCATTTATAAAGACGATGAACCGTTATGTACGACTTCGTTGGTTTCAACATAGCCCTTCCCGTAGCGATCCAATGCTTCCATCCTGATTGTGCCGCCTGCGTGAAATTTTTGTATGCAAGTTCAGTGTGCTATGATGTTCTATATGATTGTGTCAACTATATAAGTTTTTACTGAGCATCAGCAATGCATATGGCTGAAAGATGTATTTACGAGCATCGACCGATGGGTATCTCTCTCTATCTCTCTCTCTCTCACACACACGCACACACGCGCACACGCACAAGTGGGACCCATTGAATTATTTATTTGCTCGTGACAGCTTTTAATTAGGTTCCACTGCAATCTAATATTTTTCTTAAGTTATTAATTGAGCTCGGTGACTTCAAAATGTTGTACAGAAGCCTTGTTTGGGCCTCTCCGGCGTCGCTGAATGTGGGCTGAGTAACCATGATAGGTTGTACTGTACAACACAGGCATTTTTTTTCAACATCAGCAATGCAACTGGGCCGACAGTTGTACACAATATCCGGGTCAACTTGTTATCCACCCTGCTGGGCTACAAAGTTTCCTAGGAGGTATGCATTAGGCTTAACAAGAAAATGGACATGAAGAAATAATAAATGGGATGTAATTATAATAACTGGGCAAGTACTATGCACCAAACAAGTAATTAGTTTGAAAAATATATTATTTTTGGAATTTGGAAATTTTAATTTCATTACTTGTTGCGCGCGCAATATTTCGTTGGATTTTAACATAATACAACTTTATTTTGAAATTATATTTAACCTGACTAGATATTTCAGATAAAAATATTTCGGATCCCATCAAAATGTGGGAATTTTTTTTGAATTCTGTTTTGAGCAGTTTTTTGAAATTATTAATTATTGTCCTAGCTAGAAGTTGGGCTGTACTTTTAACAAACTGTAAATGGGCTGTAGTAAATTCCATTAGAATTAAAAAATGGGTTGTACATTCTTACAAATCGCAAATGGGCTATATGTTCTCTGCCAAATCCGAGCTGTGGGCCTACTAAGTTGACACGTACCAAGGGCTTTGTCAACTTAATCAATATAAACTTAGTTAAATGGGTTGTACATTCTTACAAATCGCAAATGGGCTATATCTTCTTTACTTAGCTTTACATTTACTTTTGAATCTCGTGCCGTCAATGTAGAGGCACGTAGTTTAGCCAAGCATGCTTTTTCACTGGGACCGGGGCGCCACCTGTGGCTAGGCCAATCCCATGATCAGCGTTGTATCCCACACCATATGGAATTTTCTGAATAAAGCTTGGTTTAATCGCTCAAAAAAAAACTTAGTCAATATAAACGATTCTAGCTGCAGTGATCGTACGATGTCTATCCAACGGTCGTAGTGCTTCTTCAACCTCTGGTCTTCTTGCTCCAGCCGCCCAAAGCAGCGCCGGTCGTGTCGCGTGCTCCTGCCTCCCGTGGCCGGCAGTGATGCCGCGGAGGCCTCACCGCCCCGTACTACTCCCACCACTGGCCAGGCCATCCCTCTACTCACCCACACCCCTATTATTCTGCGGCGATGGCAGCCTCACACCGCAGCCGAACCAGTGAACCTTCATACTCCTCTCCGCGCGGGCTTCCACTGCTGCGTCTTCCCCGGCTCCGCGTCGTCCCCTTCCTAGGCCTCGCCGTCGTCCAGACCACCGCCATGGTGCTCTCGGCACGACGTGGTTAACGTGGTCAACGACCGACTTCCATCGGAAGAGTACTATATGTGGAGAGGCTGACAACCGGGTCCAGGCGGCCGCAATGAAGTGCCTCGTTATTACGCGCAAAATAATTATTCCTCTACCTGACAGCAGGGACCCACCGGACAGGCCACCTTATTTCACGAAAAAAATGTTTCCCCCCTGACTGCTGGGACCCACTGGACGGGCCAGCGTATTTCGCGAAAAAACATTCCCCCCGCTATCAGCTCGGACCCACCGGAAGTGCCTCCTTATTACGCACAAAAAAATGAATACCCCCCCTGCTAGCTGGGACCCACCATGGTGGGAGGCTGACTTGTGGGCCTACTAAGTTGACTAGGACGGGGGGCTTTGTCAACTTTAGTCAATATGAATGATTCTAGCACCAGTGACCATACGATGTCCATCCAACGGTCGTAGTTCTTCTTCAACCTGTTGTCTTCTTGCTCCAGCCGCCCAAAGCAGCGCCGGTCGTGCCGCATGCTCCTGCCTCCCGTGGTCGGCTATGCTGCCGTGGAGGCCTCACCGCCCCCTACTATTCCCACCGCTGGCTAGGCCTTGCGGCGACGACCACAAGGTGCTATGAAGGAATTCTGTGAACGTGAGCACATCAGACTTGACGTATCATCAGTGGCTCACCCCCAGTCCAATGGGCAGGCAGAACGAGCTAATCAAGAGATCCTACGAGGCATCAAACCCCGGCTTATGGTTCCATTGCAAAGAACACCAGGATGTTGGGTTGAAGAGATACCATCTGTGCTATAGAGTATCAACACTACGCCGAACTGATCTACAGGATACACACCGTTTTTTATGGTCTACGGAGCGGAGGCGGTTCTCCCTAGTGATATCCGGCATGATTCGCCTCGTGTAGCGGCTTATGTTGAAGCGGACAATGAGACAGCACGACAAGATGCTTTGGACCTATTAGATGAGGAGCGTGACATAGCGGCTGCCCGCTCGGCAATTTATCAACAAGATCTTCGTCGCTATCACAGTCGCCGAGTCAGAACCAGAGCTTTTCAAGAAGGAGATTTGGTGCTTCGGCTCATCCAAGATCAGACGGATATGCACAAGTTATCCCCACCTTGGGAGGGACCTTTCGTGGTCAGCAAGAATCTGCACAACGGGTCGTACTATCTGATTGATATTCGAGAGCATAAAGACTCACGCACATCAGAGGAGGAGACCAACAGGCCGTGGAATATAGCTCATCTTCGGCCTTACTACACTTGAGCCATCGGCTCTATCTATGTACATATTATGGCAGTGTATATATTATCATTGATATAATAAAACCGGAGCCTCAGCTAAAGCAGGGTCTCTGTCCTTTCATATCATGCGTGGTTACATGGAGTAGTTCTGTTTTAAAACGGCCTCTGGTTTACCCCTTGAAAATTTGCTTCTCAAAAAAGCTTTGTGATATCACTTGGGGCCTTGGTCGTGTCCGAACCAACGCGACACCTTTTGATAGGCGAAAGCCACCAGATCACTTGGGGACATGGTCAAGTCTGAACCAGTCACGCCTCTTGATCGGCCTAAGGCCACAAAATCACTTGGGGGCTTGGTCGAACCCGAACCATTGCCACGCCTTTTGATCGGCATAAATGCCACGATTTCATTTGGGAACTGGCTGACTTGAACCATTGTCACTCCTATTGGGGGCTTGGTCCTGTCCGACCGTGGTAACACCATCTGATCAGCTCAGTAAAGCATGTTTTTACAAACGGTTTTTATCATTACCTTTGCTTCCATAATTCTCTTATGACTATTCTTCAATTTTTGTTGTGCTTCCTTTAAACCACCAACATCTTTTTCCGGTTCAGCTGACGGGATTCAGTTCATTTTTAATCCGGAGAAATATGCCCGGTTTAACTTTCCTGTTAACATCATGGAGTGGCAGGGGGGCTTATAATGACCCAGCACGGTTTACATGGGAAGCCAGCATTCTAAAAAAAACACAGGAGTTGTTTTCTCCCCTTTGATGGTAATGGTTTATAAACCCTCTGTTTCAAGCTTGGCTAAGCCAACTTTATGCCCAGCGATGGCAGGTATTTTGTATCGCATATTTGATTATATGTTTTAGATACATTGATATATATATATCAAGGTTATAAACCGGTTGGCGGTATAACCGCCACCGCAGTTCAAGATTTTCTGATTGCAGGAAATATAAATTGAGGATTTCAAGCAAAAGTATCAGTACTTATGCACGAAGGCATATTTAAGGCAGAAGTATTGACTATCCTATTACAAGGCAACACGGTGCCCAAATAAGATCATTGTTGTTCCGGTGGATCATGATAAAGCACCCACCTAAACCGGCTTCTGGTTCAAGTCTGTTCATCAATCTAGTCTGACGGTTGTGGGTCGTCTCGTGCCGCTTCAGCTTCCTCATCTCTATCCATTGGCTGGAAATCAACAGTGGTCCAGTCGATTCCCATTAAAGCTTGAAAGACAGCTTCTTCATGGATCAGAGAAGATGGTTCAATATCAGGAGCGTAAGTATGCTTACGGGTTGGAGGAATCAGATTCTCCGCTTCAGGAGTTGGTGCATGCACTCGTTTGTTCTGATCATTGTACTGGGCTTGATAATGTGACAAGTCTGCCTCTTCAGCCAATTGACAAGCCAGAGGGCGTACTGCACGGTTTATCGCCCTCAAATCATCTTCATTGAACTCTAAGCCATCTTCCTTCAAGCTGGGATAGTCTTGAGCTGCTTCAACAGGATTGAAATCCGGTGCCCATGCTTTTGCCTGGATTAAGGCGTTGATGGCTCCGGTTCGAGCAGCAGATTTTTTCAGTTCTTCAATCCGAGCAGGAAGCATTGACAATCTATTAAGAGTGTCTTGGATTAAAGTGGGTGCCGGATTGTTATGAGATGCAGTGGTGATGATCCGTTGCGCTCCGGTATACAGCTGTTCAATTAAAGTGTAGGCAGCCTTCAACTGCTTCCGAACATCTGACCCTAAGTGACCAATACGTGTACCTATAACAATACAGGAAAGATCACAAACCAGATCTATCATAAGCAGGCCAGAGTTATCCAAGAAACCAAAAGGAACTTACCAAAGATAGCAGTGGTCATGGAATGTACTTGCCGCTTTACGGCGGTCAGCTCATCTACCACCGGTTTAAGAGCAGCTTCAGCGTTTTCAGCTCTTTTTATTAAATCGGCCTTCTCAGTGGCCCAATCAGTCCGCTCCTTCTCGAAGCCCACCTTCAGCTGTTCTGTGATACTCAAAGCGCTGGTTAATTCTTCCCTTGCCTTGTCGATTTCAGCTTGCTGGGTTTTCAAAATTTCCTGCAGATCAGTAATCCGGTCTTCTTTGATCCTCCCTTGAGCCTGCATAAAGACAGTGCTTGGCTTTCAACAAACGGTACAAGAATTTGAAGTACCAACCACATAACAAGTTATATGCTTGATACCTGGGGGCTAATGCACCTTCAATTTTCATCTATTACTACATCGCAAAGTCCCAAGCTCAATACGGGTATTCAACTTGGCACTTGGGGGCTAATGGCTATTTGCTCAGTTATGTTCTGATGTTAGAATCTTTATTGGAGTCCCAGCTTAACTATACTAAGTTGAACCGGCCCTTGGGGGCTACATTGATGGAGTTCAAAGTATTGAGGACTATATTCAAGTCCCGGTTTGAAGAAGATTACAAACCGGCCCTTGGGGGCTAGGAGGATTAATACAGTAGCAGTAATTAAAGAAAGAAGAAGCGCAAGGAAGTTACCTCAAATTTATCTCTCATTATCTTTACCAAGCCGGCTTCACAGTCACGACTAGTATATAGCCGGTTCAAATAACGAGAATGAACATCTTGGGCACTCAGAGCAGCATATGTTTCCAGATCAACATCCCATTTGCCTTTGTTCATGCCAAGAGAATCTTCTTTCACAGTATGCTTGGCCAAAGCGATGGGATTCCCTGGTTCAAAGCGACCTACGCCGGTAATTACAACGTCATCATCCTTGGACTCGCCGGTTTGCGTTGGCGCGGTCGGTTTATCAGCATGCTTTGAAGGACTGCGGGATCCATCGATCCGGATGGAGCTGGCAGGCTGGTCAACAAGGACTGAGGTATCGATAGGCCTTTTATCAGTAATAGCATTATCTTGCAAAGGAGGATCATTGGGAATATCTTCAGGAACGAATGCTTCAAGATCTGGTGTTTTATCCTGTTCAAGGGCAGCATTTTCCTCGGCCGCTTTATCCAGGCGGGCTTTCTTGCTCGGTTTAGGTTTAGCCCTGAAAGAGAAACAAAGAGTCAAGAAACAGCATAAGTTATAACGTGGTATACCAGAAGCATATGTTCAGTCTAGCATACCCAAGAACCGTTTTCAGTGGTGGCAGCTGAGTGGCCGACGATTCACCAGAGGAAGAATGAGAAGTAACCTGATAATCGGAGTCGGGTGGATTAAGAGGTTGACGGATGAAACCCGCTTTAGGACATAAATTAATAAAAAGGTCGGAGACCTCGGAGCGGCGTTTTTGAACCGGACTGTTCGGTAAACCGGTGGAGGTAACTACCTGGCCGCTGTGCCGGGTTGTGTGGCGAGCTTCATGTTGCTGAGTCTTCATAAGAAATTTGGGATCCGAATAAGCAAGAGGATGAGAAAATTTAACTTTCCGGTTTGCCTGGCGAAATTTCGGCAAAGGCAAAGGACGTGTGTCAGGCGCGCGAATCCAGGAGCCACAAGATTCGGACGTGTAGTTGCTGCCTTGGGTATCGTAGATCTATTAAAAAAGAAGGCATTATAAATGTTAACTTCATGATGACGTCATGCCGGTTTACAGCAACCAGTGATGATGACGACATGGCGGTTTAAGATTATCAGAAGATGTTGAAGACAAAGATTTTTGTGAAGGATTGACTTGAACCAGTTCAAATCAATCTGGGGCCTAATGTTGGGGATATTACTACTAGGTGTGAACCGGCCTACCTGGGCCGGGTTAGCTTCATTATTAGTATAAGGGTGATTAAGCAGATGAAGGCCCAAGGCCTGTAGTCGGTTTAGAACCTGTAGCCGTAAACCGGCTTGATATGTAAACTTGCATTGTAAGTTAGGAATAGATAGAGACCAACCGGGATACGAGTATGAACCGGTGTGGGACTCTGTGGACCGACGGGCGTCACCCGTGTATATAAGGGGACGGCCCGGCAGCGGTTCAAGGACAGACAACAACAACTCAAGCCTAGGCGAAGCTTGTTTGCTCCCTAGCCGTCGAAACCACATCAATTCCATCACAACTAGACGTAGGCTTTTACCTTCATCGAAGGGGCCGAACTAGTATAAACCCTTGTGTCTTTGTGTCTGCTTTAACCCCTTCAAGTTAACCCGTAGCGATGGCTTCACGACTAAGTCCTTTCATGAGGACATCTGCCGTGACAAATCCACGACAGAAGCCAAACCAGTGAACCCTCGTACTCCTCTCCATGCGGGCTTCCACTACCGCGTCTTCCCCGGCTCCCCGTCGTCCCCTTCCTAGGCCTCGCCGTCGTCCATCGCCCTGGTGCTCTCGGCGCGGCGTGGTCAACATGGTCAAGGAACGACTTCCATCGGACGTGGGCTGTACGTGGAGAGGCTGACAGCTGGGTCCACGGCCGCAGCAAGGAAGTGCATCCTTATTACGCGGAAAATAATGATTCCTCCACCTGACAGCTGGGACCTACCAGACAGGCCACTGTATTTCGCGGAAAAAACGTTTCCCGCTGACTGCGGGGACACACCAGCTTCATCTTCGCACGCAAGGAAGTGCGTCCGGGCAAAAAAAAATGATTCGCCCCCCTGACTACTGGGACCCACCAGCTACACCTTCGCACGCAAGGAAGTGCATCCGGGCAAAAAAACAAAACGATTCGCGCCCCTGACTACTGGGACCCACCAGCTACATCTTCGCAGGCAAGGAAGTGCCTGACAGTCGGGAACCACCTGGTCGAAGCGTACGTAGCATTGTCATCCTGGTCGCGAACGTGTACGTACATACTGGTCGATGTAGACGCGCGCACGTGTCATAGTAGAGGCACGCACGTAGCATGTACACGTACGTACAGCGGGCAGGGTGCAAGAAAGAAAATACGACCACGTATGTGTACATACGGGTGCGGTCTCGAACGCCTAGTCGCGCATACGTACAACGAGGGCTCGTGTTCATGGGGAGGCAATGAAATGCATCGTGTTCATGGGGAGGCCACGGAATGCGTCGTGTTCATGGGGAGGCAACGGAATGCGTCGTGTTCATCGGGAGGCAACGGAACGCGTGGGAGCCAACAGGCTTGGACGGAACAGGTGATGGAAACGAGGCCTGGCATAGCGCAAAACGGAGGAAACGGACCTCCTACGGTCGAAACGGGGGTCCTGTTGATCGGAAGGGGTGTGGCGTACCGCAAAACGGAGGAAACGGACCTCCTACAGTCGAAACGGGGGTCCTGTTGATCGGGAGGGGTGTGGCGTACCGCAAATGGACGAAACGGACCTCCTACGGTCGAAACGGGGGTCCTGTTGATCGGGAGGGGTGTGGCGTACCGCAAAACGAACGAAACAGACTTGTGTTGGAGTGCTACGGTTGAAACGGGGGTCCTGTTCATTGGGAGGGGTGTGGCGTACCGCAAAACGGGATTCCACGGGATACTGTTCATCTCCACTGTCGACCTCCTCCAGCCTCCACGGGCTCCTATTCATCTAGCCTCCACCTCGCGCTACTCCACCGGCTACAGTTCAACCACCCCTCCACCATCTACTGTTCATCCAACCCTCCACCGTCTACTGTTCATCCAGCCCTCCACACCACGGGGTCCTGTTCAACCACCCTCCACGGCCACCCCTGCACCGTCTACTGTTCATCCAGCCTTCCACACCACGGGTTCCTGTTCATCCAGAGGAAACACACCGCTCACTGTTCATCCAAACCCCTCCGCAACGCTCATTGTTCATCCCAGAGGCAGCATCGATCGGCTTCAGTTAGCAGCAATAGCGAAGGAATCGCTCCATCGGGTTCAGTTAACAGCCATCGATCGATCGCTGGGGTTCAATAACGCGTAGCCTGCAGTGCAATTGCTCGAGTTTAGTTAGAGCCCAACGCCTCGTTCGGGTTCAGTTAGAGCCAACGCCTTGCACACACGCGCGTACGTGTACGAGAGAAACGCGCATCGCTCGGCCCTCGACCTCCCACCGTAACCGGAAACTCCCCGAAATTTTCCTCCCCCTCGCTTCTACCATGGTTTTTTCTGTCATGGACGGCCCAAAGAATGTCATGCAACCGCGTCTCCAGCCCGCCTAGGACGAAAAGCCCAGTTTTTGTCATGATTTTTTGTCATAGAAGTAGGACCCACCACATCTATGATGATACCGGGTTTTTTTTCTGTCATAATATGACACTTCTATGACGACAATTGTGACAAAACCCGGTATCATCATAGATGTGGTGGGCTCCTACTTCTATGACAAAAAATCATGACAGAAAATGGGCTTTTCGTCCTGGGCGGGCCGGAGACGCATCTGCATGACATTCTTTGGGCCGTCCATGACAGAAAAAACCGTGGTAGAAGCGAGGGGGAGGAAAATTTCTAGAAGTTGTTGGTTACGGTGGGACGTCGGGGGCCGAGCGATGCGCGTTTCTCTCTTACACATACGCGCATGTGTGCGAGGCGTTGGCTCTAACTGAACCCGAGCGAGGCATTGGGCTCTAACTGAACCCGAGCGATTGCACTGCAGGCTACGTGTTACTAAACCCGAGCGATCGATCAATGGCTGTTATCTGAAACTGATCGAGCGATTCCTTCACTACTTCTGCTAACTGAAGCTGATCGATTGGATGAACAGTGAGTGTTGTAGGGGGGGGTTGGATGAACAGTGAGCGGTGGCGTTGCCTCTGGATGAACATGAACCCGTGGTGTGGAGGGCTGGATGAACAGTAGATGGTGGAGGGGTGCCCGTGGAGAGGTGGTTGAACAGGACCCCATGGTGTGGAGGGTTGGATGAACAGTAGACGGTGGAGGGGTGGTTGATCAGTAGCCGGTGGAGTAGCGCACGGTGGAGGCTGGATGAACAGGAGCCCGTGGAGGCTGGAGGAGGTCGACGGTAGCCCGTGGAGGCTGGAGGAGGTCCACGGTGGAGATGAACAGTATCCCGTGGAGTCCCGTTTTGCGGTACGCCACACCCACCCGATGAACATGACCCCCGTTTTGACCGTAGCGCTCCAACACAAGTCCGTTTCATCCGTTTTGCGGTACGCCACACCCCTCCCAATTAACATTACCACTGTTTCGACTGTAACGCTCCAACACAAGTCCGTTTCGTCCATTTTGCGGCACGCCACACCCCTCCCGATCAACAGGACCCCCGTGTCGACCGTAGGAGGTCCGTTTCCTCCATTTTGCGGTGCGCCACACCCCTCCCGATCAACAGGACCCTGTTTCGAACGTAGGAGGTCCGTTTCCTCCATTGTGCGGTCGCTAGGCCTCGTTTCCATTGCATGTTCCATCCAAGCCCTCCCGATGAACACGACCACGCATTCCATTCCGACCCAGCCGGTTGGCTCCCCATGAACACGTCGACGATGCTGTTTCTCCGTTCCGACCCAGCCACGTACACGAAACCTGGCCGTACGTATGCGCGAGTAGGCGTTCGAGACCCTAGCCATATGTACGGACGTGGCCGTATTTTCTTTCTTGCACCCTGGCCGCTGTACGTACATGTACTTGCTACATGCGCGCCTCTACTACGACACGTGCGCGCCTCTACAACGACCAGTATGTACGTACACATTCGTGACCAGAATAACAACGCTACGTACGCTTCGACCAGGTGGGTCCCGACTGTCAGGCACTTCCTTGCGTGCGAAAATGTAGCTGGTGGGTCCCAGCAGTCAGAGGGGCAAATCGTTTTTTTGCCCGGACGCACTTCCGTTGCGTGTGAAGATGTAGCTGGTGGGTCCCAGCAGTTAGGGGGCGAATCGTTTTTTTGCCCGGATGCACTTCCTTGCGTGCGAAGATGTAGCTGGTGGGTCCCAGTGGTCAGGGGGCGAATCATTTTTTTTGCCCGGACGCACTTCCTTGTGTGTGAAGATGTAGCTGGTGGGTCCCAACAGTCAGGGGGAAATGTTTTTTTGCCAAATACGGTGGCCCATCCGGTGGGTCCCCGCTGTCAGGTGGAGGAATCATTATTTTGCGCATAATAAGGAGGCACTTCCTTGCTGCGACCGTGGACCTAGCTGTCAGCCTCTCCACGTACAGTCCACGTCCGATGGAAGTCGTTCCTTGACCACGTTGACCATGCCGCGCAGAGAGCACCACGGCGGTGGCTGACGGCGAGGCCTACGAAGGGGAGGACTCGGAGCCGGGGAAGACGCAGCAGTGGATGCCCACGCGAAGAGGAGTACGAGGGTTCACTGGTTCGGCTGCGGTGTGAGGCTATTGTCGCCGCAGAATAACAGGGGGTGTGGGTGAGTAGAGGGATGGCCTGGCCAGCGGTGGGAGTAGTAGGGGGCGGTGAGGCCTCTGCGGCATCACAGCCAGCCACGGGAGGCAGGAGCAAGCGGCACGACCGGCGCTAGTTTGGGCGGCTGGAGCAAGAAGACCAGAGGTTGAAGAAGCACCACAACCGTTGGATGAACATCGTACGGTTACATGAGCTAGAATCATTCATATTGACTAAGTTGACAAAGCCCTCCGTCCACGTCAACTTGGTAGGCCCACAAGTCAGCCTCCTAGTATGCTGGGTTCCAGCTGGCAGGGGGAGTATTCATTTTTTTGTGCGCAATAAGGAGGCACTTCCTTGCGTGTGAAGATAGCTGGTGGGTCCGACAAGTCAGCGGGGGGCACGTTTTTTTCATGAAATACAGATGCCCTTCCGGTGGGTCCCAGATGTCAGGTGGAGGAATCATTATTTTGCACGTAATAAGGAGGTATTTCCGTGTGTGCGACTATGGACCCAGCTGTCAGCCCCTCCACACATAGTCTACTTACGATGGTGTCGTTTGTTGACCATGTTGACCACGCCGCGCCGAGCGCATCCAAGGTGGTCGACAATGGCAACGCCCCGAAGAGCAACGAGCCGGAGATGGGAAGACGCGGGAGTAGAGTCGCAGACAGAGAGGTGTACGATGGTTAACTGGTTCTAGTGCGGTGTGGTTCGGCAGTCGGTGGAGAAGAACATGAGGTGTGGAGGGGTGGAGGGATGGCCTGGCCAACGGTGGAGTAGCGCTTCATAGCGAAGCGTGCTAAGCAGAGCTGCCAGTAGGAGGAGGCGGGAGGTGGTCCCGACGACGCTGGAGGAAGAATACGAGAGATTGAAGATGGATGCCGGTTGTTGGCTGTAAATCCAACGGCTAACATGTCAGAATCATTTGTTGACTAAATTGACAACGACTTGCATTGGCTTGGACCTATTGGCCCACATTTCAGCCTCCAAAAATGTGGCACGTATTCAACCCATTTTTTCAGAATTTACAGTCTTTTTTTTGCGTGGTAGAATTTACAGTCAATTTGATCTTTTTTTGAATTACAACCATTAGCTGGGTTGGGTGAATTAATAATGTAGCGTCCGTGCGGCCCATTTATTTTATTTCCTAAAAAATTACAGGCCATTTGCACTTTCTCGAAATACACGATTTTGCTGGGCTGATTCTAATTATAATGTTGGGTTGGGCCAGCAATGTTATCAAGAAATAAAAAGGGGTTGAGCATTTTGTTATAAATATATTTAAATAATAAGTGATATTATTACATTCGTCCTTAAATCTTACCAAGCTTTTGTACACAATCACTAGGATTTTCGTGCCAAAACAATCTAGGATTTTATTTGTTAAGAAATTATTTTTATAAGTTAATAAGATGTGGGATATTGTATTCTTACATATGTAAGTATCTGTTAAATATATGATGACAATAAAAATAATATATAATAACATATAAAATAATTTAAATATATATAATATAGTTAGAAGGGAAACATAAGTTGGACCTAGCATTCCTATTCTTATATAGAAACATAGAACAGACCTCTGCGTTTTCTTAAAAAAATACATAAATTGGGCTGCCAAAAATAAAACCTCGGATGGGAGGTCCATAGGCCGGTCGATATATGATGGCCCTAAGAAAATACAAACAGGCCCTCCCATCCGAGGTTGTGGGCTGCGCATGTTAAAAATTAAAGCCTAGACGGGGCAGCCCAAAACCACGTCCAACACTTGCCAAAACATCATCCCTCGTTTTCTATGTCTTTCGCACACTCGACATTGTGTGGGCATTTTGACTGTGGATCATATGAAGATTTGCTATGCATGAATGTTGATCAACATGATGTTAACTGGCTGGTAGTTCCATTTTCGACCATCAATAAAACTTCCAACATGATGTTAACCCTGTTTGAAAAGGCCGTGTTAATATAAATGCTCTGCCTCTGAAAGTTGTAGTTTCTTATCTGACACTAAACTTGCAGTTTCTTATCTAAAACTGAAACTTGCAGTTTCTTCTCTGAGAATCACATTGTCTGCACTTTTATACTCCTATGAAACTACATTTTTTAAGTGCTAAAAATAGATCTCTAGAATTCATAAAATTCTTCATATGCTCAATACTGCAAATCTGAAATTCAAAAGACATTCATATCTGAAAGTACTCTCAAAATACACAACACAAAACACAATTCACAACCTGCAAATACTGACAACCCTAAGATCCTCCTGACAATTCACAACCTGTCCGACTATTGGGCTGGGGGGGGGCAGCCCCCTCCTATTCCTTGGCGACAGACATCCGCACCGTGAGACGATGTGAACGGTGAGGGAGACGATGGCGGGGAAGCATCGTCGGGCCAACTGCTTTTATCCTCTTGCAGTTGGGTTTGGTCGACGAAGACTCCACCAGCTCGCTCTGGCAGGACACCCTCACAAACGACACCCTGTAGATGCTTGATTCTTCAATCTGTGGTGGATGCTCCATCTGGGATCGATACTCCCACCACTGCTCCCTCACGATCGGATTCGGTGAATCTGTTTGCTCCATGGCCCAAAGGAGCAGCTCTATGTACTCTGGCGCGACTCCCTTCGGGAGTATCGCCGCCTTTTCACTCTGTTGCAGATATTTGGCCATGATGTCGCCGTCGCCGCTAGTTGGTCCTTGTTATCAAACCAAGACTGTATCTCCAACATCCTAGCTAGCTTCATAGGGTCGCTGTCGGTGTTCTGGGAATGGGGGTCCCCAGACTTGCCTGCCTGCAGCCTGCGGCGTGGCTCAAAGGGGGGCCTAGCATGGCCCATCTTCATCAACACAAGCTCAAGACCCGCGTGAGGGGCCAAGCCTCGCAGGGCAGACGACAAGGGGCTTCCTCAGGCACGGCCTCATCAGGCTGGCTCACGAGGAGGCGGAGAGTTCAAGGCGGGGTACCTCGCGAGGTGCCCATGACGCAAGCCATGACGACCAAGGGCGCCAGTCGGGCGCCAGCCCGCACAGTGTCCTCCTTTCCTCTTTGGTGCTAAGGGAGCAAGCGCAGGCGAGAGTATCAAGCAAAGGCATCCATTTTGGTGCAACAAGACCAAGACCAGCCCAACGGTAGGAAGGAAGTCATTGTGGAGCCAAGCCCGCGTCACCACCAGAGCCTTTGACAGGCGAGGACCAACTTTAGTCAGGATAAGTCTACTAGATGTTCCCCTTCAAAATGGCCAATTGTTGGCGCCCTTCCCGCTCAATATTTGGGAAGAGGCCCAGGGCCTTTGCCTATAAATAGGACTAGCCACCCCCAGGGTAGAGGGGTCGACATCGACCTAGCATCAGAAAGACACGCAGAGAGAGAGAAGGGCGGCTGAACTCCTCCTAGCAGTTCATCGCCCCAGCCAAGAACAGACCCTCGCGAGGCTGTTCTACCTTGTATCGTTCATCATCAGCCCATGAGGCAATCCACCACACCACACACTGGAGTAGGGTATTACACCACAATGGTGGCCTGAACCAGTATAAACCCTGTGTCTCTTGTGTTGTTCCTTTCGTAGTTTAGATCCCAGCGAGCCGGCGAGGAATAGGTAGGTACAGGGCGAAATCTTCGCGCGCACCCCAGTGTTCGAACCTCAAGGGTCTGCCGGAACCCTAAATCCGACATTTGGAGCGCCAGATAGGGGTGCGCCGGAATTCTTCTTCCGTCGCCCTGTTCTTCTCTGACCATCGCATCCATGTCTGACGCTCGTCGGGCCCGCGCCAAGCGCTCAGCCGCTCTCGCTTCTCGCGTCGCCCAGACAGCCCCCGTCGGCGGCCACCCCCGCCGTTCCTCGTCGCCTGCCGTCAACGCCGCCACCGGCCTGGCAGGGAACGAGAAGCAAGCATCGTCCCAGCATCCCTCCGTGACCTCTTGGGAAGAGCCACACGGCCTCTTCCTCACCCACCACGTCGCGCCGGCTTCCCTGGTCGTCGCGGCCCTCCTCGGCGGCTCGCAGGCGTCGCCCTCCAGCCACCACGTTAAGCCATTCGTCTGCCGGGTCGACGCTGCCTCCATGCGGCAGGGGGCTCCCCCGGACCTGTCGGGGCCACCGGACGGGTTGGCCTTCAGCTCAGAGGACCACCCCTCCAACTCGGCCTGCTCGGGTGCGCTCCCCATGCTCTACACCCCCACCATCTGCCAGGTGGCTGTCACCAGGACTCTCATCGACGGCGGCGCGGGCCTCAGCGTGCTCTCAGTTGAGGCCTTCAACCTCCTCTGTATACCCCGGGAGCGGCTGCAGCCCAGCCGGCCCTTCTCTGGCATCGGGGGCGGGTCGTCCATCTCCTTGGGACAGATCTGGCTCCCAGTAACTTTCGGCACCTACGACAATTTCCGCACGGAGCTGGTCGATTTCGACATCGCCCCCATCGGCCTCCCCTACAACGCCATCCTCGACTATCCAGCACTGGCCCAATTCATGGCCGTGACTCACCCGGCGTACAACCTCATGAAGATGCCCGGGAGCAACGGTGTCCTCATCGTGCCCGGGGACACCGGGGACGCGCTGCGAGTACTCAAGCTCACCTTCAAGGTGGCGGCGGAAGCACGGCCCGCCGACGCAGAAACCTCCAAGCCCAAGGGGGCTGCGCCAACCAAGAAGAAGCAGTTGTTCACCTAGGACAAGGCAGAGACCAAGCATATACCTGTCGACGAGGACGGGTCCTCTGACGCCACTTTCACCATAGGCGCCAACCTTGAGCCCGAGCAGGAGGAAGCCCTGGTCAGGTTCCTGCGCGCACACAAGAAGGTATTCTCTTGGGAGCCTGACCAGTTGGCGGGGATCCCTAGGGGTGTGATCGAGCATCACCTCAACGTGTGTCCCAACATGCGCCCCGTGAAGCAGAAACCAAGGCGGCAGTCCACCGAAAAGCAGGCCCTCATTGTCCAAGAGCCCCGCAAGCTAGAAGCCGCTGGGTCGTTCGCAAGGTCCGGTATCCAGATTGGTTGGCCAATCTGGTCGTTGTGCCGAAGGAGGGAGGGAAAGAGTGCATGTGTGTTGACTTCACCAACCTGAACAAAGCGTGCCCGCAAGATCCGTTCCCGCTCCCTCGCATCGATCAGATCGTCGATTCCATCACTGAGTGTGACCTATTATGCTTCTTGGATGCCTTCTCCGGGTATCATCAGATCAAGATGGCAGTGGAAGACATGGAGAAGACATCTTTCCTGACCCCGTGTGGGGTGTATTGCTATACATGCATGCCGTTTGGACTGCGCAACGCGGGCGCAACCTTTCAGCGGCTCATGCACATCACCTTGGGCCCGCAGCTCGGGAAGAATGTGGAAGCTTACGTCGATGACATTGTGGTGAAGTCTCGCGAGGCCAAGACCCTGATTCAAGACCTAGAGGAAACCTTCACAAGCCTCAACGCCGTGAACCTGTGGCTCAACCCGGAGAAGTGTGTGTTTGGAGTCCCCTCGGGCAAGCACTTGGGCTTCCTCGTGTCCCACCGAGGCATCGAGGCCAACCCAGAAAAGGTCAAGGCCGTCGAGGACATGAGCCCACCAAAGACCCTCAGAGAGATGCAGAAGCTCACTGGGCGCGTGACTGCGCTAGGGCGCTTCATCTCCAGGTTAGGGGAGCGAGCGCTGCCTTTCTTCCAGCTGATGAAGAAAAAGGGGCCCTTTGAATGGACTGAAGAGGCTGACAAGGTGTTCCAAGATCTCAAGAGATACCTAACCAGCCCCCTGGTGATGGTGGCCCCACGCCCTCAAGAGCCCTTGGTACTCTACCTCTCCGCCACTCCTTACTCCGCCAACGCGGCTCCGGTGGTGGTTAGGGAGGAGCGTCAGACCAAGGCCACGGCAGCTACCCGTATCAAGGCAAAGCAGGACCATGAAGGACTAGCAGAGATCACCACCACGGCTGAGGAGGATCAGCCGCCGCAGGGGAGCACGCCAGGAATGGAAGAGGCCCCTCCCCTAGGCAACCAACTTTTCGAGGATCCACCGCCTCAGGAGGCGCCACGGCCTCCGGAGGACGCCACCAGCACCAACGCTCCACGCCTCGTCGAGCACCCAATGTACTTCGTCAGCACGGTGCTGCGGGATGCAAGGGCATGGTACCCCATGCCACAGAAACTCCTCGCGCTACTGGTGGCCTCGCGCAAGCAGCGGCACTACTTCCGGGGTCACCCAATAAAGGTTGTCTCAGCATACCCCTTGGAAAGGGTGCTCAGGAGCCCCAACTCAGCCGAAAGGGTCGCTGAGTGGAACATTGAACTGCAAGTGAGGGAGTCCTGGACTAGGGGGTGTCTGGATAGCCGAACTATCATCATTGGCCGGACTCCAAGACTATGAAGATACAAGATTGAAGACTTCGTCCCGTGTCCGGATGGGACTTTCCTTGGCGTGGAAGGCAAGCTTGGCAATACGGATATGTAGATCTCCTACCATTGTAACCGACTCTGTGTAACGCTAGCCCTCTTTGGTGTCTATACAAACCGGAGGGTTTTAGTCCATAGGACGAACAACAATCATACCATAGGCTAGCTTCTAGGGTTTAGCCTCCTTGATCTCGTGGTAGATCCACTCTTGTACTACCCATATCATCAATATCAATCAAGCAGGAGTAGGGTTTTACCTCCATCGAGAGGGCCCGAACCTGGGTAAAAACATCGTGTCCCTTGTCTCCTGTTACCATCCGCCTAGACGCACAGTTCGGGACCCCCTACCCGAGATCCGCCGGTTTTGACACCGACATTGGTGCTTTCATTGAGAGTTCCTCTGTGCCGTCGCAATCAGGAAGGATGCCTCTTCCCGTCTTTAAAGACGGTACCATTGCCAAGGGAGCTTTGGCCACCGGCCAAACTATCCGGCTAGGTGGTTTTCTTATGACCGCCTGTTCGGCCGCCGCTCCGACAATGACCTCTCGGGTCATCAAAAGCGATCTTCACGTCAACTCGGAATTCGCCGAGCAGCTAGATCCGATGGAGCTCTCCTCCGTAAACGAGCTCTTGGATCGCATCGCCGCCCTGGGAGTCACCACAGACTACGATCAGATTGGGCTTAAAACCGATCTGAGAGAGATTAACTCTCCCCAGGCTACCCACCATGTTGCTGTGGTAGAGGAACAACGCGGCGACTCTTCTTCTATATTAAAGACCAGTTATGTCCGGATTCCTGATCCCTCCATGCCGGATTCCCGCGGAGGGACGGACGTCAATCAAGTACTGAACCTAAAGTCAGGCAGCGGACCAGATTCGTTGGACAACATACAGCAATCCAAGCTTCCAAATTTGGAAACTTTTCGGCCCTTGAGCCTCAGATTGGGCGGGGTTCCGAATTTAATTCCACCCGCCCACCCAAACACAAGCGATCTATCTCAAATCTGGCAAGAGCCCGCTGAAACAGTACATCATTACTGGGCCAGATTCCTCCTGGTTATGGACAGGATAAAGGACTGCCGTGAGGAAAGCGCAATCTCAATTTTCTGCAACAATTGCATGGACAAGGGAATCATGAACGCCATAAGTCGTCGTGAAATTACACGCTTCGCCGACCTGGCGTCCATAGTACGAAAGTACTGTGCGATGGAGAGTGCCTGGAAAACCGAAACTAAGTTTTGGGACAATCCGGCTCCGAACACAACCCTAGTCCGAAATAAAAGGGTGCATCATGCTCAGGCACCTGGGACAAAAACCAAAAAGCAAAAAACCCCTAAAGGGCACGGAACCGTACTGGAGGGATGGCTCAGCGGACCCTGTAAAATCCATAGTACAGAGGGCGCCACTCCAACACATAGCCTTCGAGCATGTTGGATACTACGGCAGGTGGCCAAAAGTGGCGAAGAGCTTCTAGCCCCGGAGAACCAGCCCAACAGTACCAGTACGGTATTAACAGTCTTCGAGACTTTCGCATCAAATAATATGCGGAAACGAACACTCCGCAGCCTCGCCGAAGTCTACCAAGTAGCAACAATAAATCCATGGAGCGACACGGCTATCACCTTCAACGCCAGCGACGAACCTAAATTCCGAACAGCCCGAGCACCAGCCGCATTGGTCCTCAGTCCAATAGTGGACGGCTTTCGTCTTACCAAGGTACTCATGGATGGCGGCAGCGGATTAAACCTCATCTACGAGGAAACCCTTTGAAAAATGGAAATAGACTGGAGCCGCATTGAGCGAAGCAGCACAACCTTTAGAGGAATAATCCCTAGTCGGGAAGCACGCTGCACAGGAAAAATTACACTAGATGTGGTGTTCGGCTCGCCGGAAAATTACAGGTCCGAGGAGGTCACGTTCCAAGTGGCCCCGTTCAGCAGCGGATATCATGCTTTATTAGGGCGGGAAGCATTCACAATTTTTCAAGCTATACCCCATTACGGGTACATGAAGCTTAAAATGCCCGGGCCCAATGGAATCATCACTCTTGTCAGTGATCCGGACATAGCACTCCGCGCCGAAAATAAGACAGCCGCACTAGCCCTAGAGGCACTATCCGAAGCCCTAGCGGCAGAGGAACTCACTGCGCTGCGCTCCACGGTGAACAGGGACGATGTGATACTCGATAAGAGATCCAAGTCCACCTCTTTTAAACCAGCGGACGAAATAGTCAAATTCCAAGTCCATCCAACGGACCCCACAAAGACGGCCTCCATTGGGGCACAATTAAACCCTGATGTAGACGCCGCACTACGAGAATTCCTTCGGGAAAATTGGGACATCTTTGCCTGGCACCCTTCAGATATGCCAGGAATCCCACGCAGGTTGGCAGAACACAGCCTAAACATCCTAAAAGGATTCAAGCCAGTCAAACAGGCTCTTCGGCGATTTTCCGAACCCAAAAGACAGGCAATGGGAGAGGAGCTAGCCAAACTATTAGAAGCCGGATTCATCAGAGACATAAAACATCCGGACTGGCTAGCGAACCTGGTAATGGTACCAAAAAAGGACAAATCCTGGCGCCTGTGTGTCGATTTTAAAGACCTTAACAAGGCTTGTCCAAAGGATCCTTTCCCCCTTCCCCGCATCGATCAAATCATCGATGCTACCGCAGGGCACGATTCATTGTGCTTCCTCGACGCATACTCCGGCTACCATCAAATCAAGATGGCGGAGACAGACCAAGCCGCAACGGCATTCATTACTCCATACGGACCATTCTGCTTCAACACAATGCCCTTCGGGCTCAAAAACGCCGGCGCAACATATCAGCGCATGATTCAGACATGTCTGGCAACCCAGATCGGCAAAACAGTGGAGGCGTACGTAGACGATGTGGTCGTCAAGACCAAACACGTCGAAACTCTAGTAGACGATTTGAGGCTCACATTCGACAACCTCCGAGCATATGACATTAAGCTCAACCCGGAAAAATGCGTTTTCGGCGTACCAGCCGGAAAGCTCTTGGGCTTCATTGTATCCGGTAGAGGAATTGAAGCAAACCCAGCCAAGATCCGAGCTCTGTCACAGTTGGATATCCCAAAAGACCTCAAACAAATACAAAAATTGACTGGATGCGTGGCGGCTCTAAGCCGCTTCATCTCCCGCTTGGGAGAAAAGGCATTGCCCCTTTATCGCCTCCTCCGGCGCACCGAACACTTCGAATGGACGGATGCTGCCACGGCCGGACTCGAAGAAATAAAGGCCATATTGGCAACAAATCCGGTCCTGGCCGCGCCCAACTTGGGCGAACCAATGTTATTATATATCGCGGCAACACATCAAGTTGTAAGCGCGGTGCTCGTCGTCGAACGAGAAACAGAAGGACACAAATTCCCTCTTCAAAAACCAGTGTACTACGTATCCACTGTCTTAACTCCATGCAAGTCCCGGTATCCACATTATCAGAAGATAGCGTACGCGGTGTTCATGGCATCCCGGAAGCTGCGACACTACTTTCAAGAGTGTTCGATAACAGTGGCCTCCGAAGTACCTCTCAACGACATTATAAACAACCGCGACGCGACGGGCAGGATTGCAAAATGGGCCATTGAGCTCCTACCATTCGACATAACCTACAAACCACGGCGAGCTATAAAGTCGCAAGTTTTGGCCGACTTCATCGCTGAATGGACCGAAGCCGAACTCCCTAAAGAGTACGGCGCATACTCCAATTGGATCATGCACTTCGACGGCTCCAAAATGTTGGCCGGCTTGGGGGCTGGCGTCGTCTTGACGTCCCCAACCGGAGACACAGTCCAATACGTACTTCAGATAATGTACACGGACTCCAACAATGCAGCCGAATACGAGGCCCTTCTACATGGTCTCCGGATGGCAATCTCCATGGGCATTCAACGCCTAGAGGTCCGCGGGGATTCAAACCTCGCAATATCCCAAGTAAATGGAGACTTTGACGCCAAGGATCCGAAAATGGCAGCCTACCGTAACGCCGTCTTAAAAATGTCAGCTCGGTTCGAAGGACTCGAATTCCACCATGTAGCCCGGGATAATAACCAGGCGGCCGACGTGTTGGCACGCATCGGCGCAAAGCGCGACGCCGTCCCTCCAAACATCTTCCTGGAGCGGCTTTTTAAGCCATCCGTATTATGGGAAGAGGAGTCCGGAAACAACAACCCGGAACCAACCGCACCGCCCAACACCGAACATTCTGACACAATCGGTGGCTCAGCCAATGAAATAACACCTTCAGCCCACGAAATAATGGCAGTCATTGCCCCGTGGACGGAACCATTCCTAGCCTACTTAATTAGGCAGGAACTTCCCGAAGACCAAAACGAGGCCCGCTGCATAGTACGGCGATCTAAAGCCTACAAGGTCCATGAGGGAGAGCTTTATAAGAAAAGCACAACCGGAGTCCTTCAAAGGTGCATCTCCGAAGAGGAAGGGCGAAATCTTCTGGCTGAAATTCACGCCGGACTCGGCGGGCACCACGCCGCAGCCCGGGCCCTTGTAGGCAAGGCCTTCCGTACAGGATTTTATTGGCCGACGGCCCGGGCAGATGCTCAGGACTTAGTCCAACGATGCGTCGGTTGCCAGCTCTTTGCTAATCAAAGCCACATGCCACCCACCGCCCTCAAAACTATACCCATCACCTGGCCGTTCGCGGTCTGGGGGCTTGACATGGTTGGACCCCTTAAAGGGGGAACCCACAAGCAAAAATACCTATTGGTCATGGTGGACAAATTCACCAAATGGATAGAGGCCAAGCCAGTTAAAAACGGCCGAATCCGGACCTGTGATAGACTTCATATCTGGGGTAGTACAACGTTATGGCGTCCCCCACAGCATCATCACTAATAACGGCACGAACTTCACGGCCGATGAGGTTAAAATCTGGTGCAAAAATATGGGCATCAAGCTCGACTACGCTTCAGTCTATCACCCTCAAACTAACGGTCAAGTCGAACGAGCAAATGGTCTAATCATGAGCGACATCAAACCCAGGTTAGTGCGGTCCCTCACGGAATCTAACACGCACTGGGTGCAGGAGCTCAACTTCGTACTCTGGGGGCTGCGGACCACGCCAAACCGCACTACCGGATTCACACCATTTTTAGGGTATACGACGCAGAGGCAGTTTTGCCCTGCGATATAATTCATGACTCACCTCGCGTGCGCATGTAGGAAGAAAGAGAAGCCGAGTTGGATCGGCAGGACAGTTTGGACGCCTTAGAAGAGGAGCACGATGTGGCAAAAGCTCGTTCCGCATTCTATCAGCAGCAGGCTCGAAGATATCAAAGCAGAGAAGTACGGGCCAAAACTTACAATGTTGGCGAACTAGTTCTACGCCTGTCGGACAAGAAAAAGGACAAACTCAAGCCCAAATGGGAAGGTCCCTTCATCATCGACCAAGTCCTGACCGGCGGAGCATACCGTCTACGAAACGCATCGGACAACCGACTCGAGCCGAACCCATGGAACGCAGCCCGTCTCCGAAGATTCTACGCCTAGCGCCGGACTTAGAGTTCGTCTCCTTCCTCCATCCACATTTTATACTTTAGCTGTCTTTGTTTCTCTCTTTCTTCCCCCTTTTTTCGTAAAGCCTTTGAGGGCTGATCTGCGCATTGTTCGCACACACTTGACGTGCTACTCGCACTCATTATACCTGGGGGCTTCTTTAACAGAAGCTTATTTATACGGGCTTCATGCCCAACACATGTGTCACACTTCCGCATGTACCTTTTATTCACCATTATATGCATCGATATGACTTAAGTTTTGGCCAAGCTGGGTTGCCTGGCTCCTGTGCTTACCCCTACGTTCCCGATTGTTCGGCTAGGAGGTAAAGGGAGCACCTCTGCGATTGTTACTGCCGGGTCAGCCGGATGTGTACCTCGGACTGGGTGAAGCCGAAAGCTAGCATTCTTAAGGGAATATTCGGTCGGTGACATGAAAGATGATTTCTTACTTATTTATTTATCTGCCCCCAGATGCTTTTCTGCTCTTTTCGCAGTCCGGACATGCACTTTAGGGCATGCCTCCCAGGGAAAGGAACCCCTAACGGAACTATTCTCCCTGGAAGATGTTTCTTACTAACCATGTAATATAACATAACTAGTTGGGCACTTGTCTGATAAAGCACTAATGACCCCTACGCTTGGTCTCCATGCATGCCCCGGTTTTTTCATAACCGTGAGGGTATTTGGACACACTCCGGACTGTTGGGTCCCGAGGTTGAAGCGAAAAGGTCCGCAAAGACAAACGATTAACAATCCGGCTAGAAGGCATTTTACATGTCATTTTAAATTACATCGTCAAATTGACTGATTGTACTCCTCTTCAATCCCATCTAACAGGCCGTCTAGTTTACAGTCCCGTTGGGAATACTTAGCAACCCACTCTACTTGGCCGTACATTAAGCTCATAGGTATCTCCTTCCTATCGGGCCCCACAGGTCCGACCTCGGCCATGTGGTTTGGATCAGCCTTCGTGTACGGCGTCTTTACCATGGCCCAGGCCTCCCAGGCGCCTTGACGGCAGGCCGATATCTTCCATAGACGGAAGCGCTGCCGTGCTCCCTGAAGCTTCTCTGCAAGCCCTCCAAGACCCTCGGGTAGGGAGACGTACGGCCATAAGGCCTGGGCGACGCTGCTCATCACCTGCCGAACACGTTCGTGCAGCTGCAGTAGCTCGGGAAGTAGGTCACCCGTTGAACCGGGCATTTCCTCCGCAAGACGACCTGTGAGCACACCTACAGACACATTTCTGTCCATCAACTTCCTCGCCGAACTCTTCTTTTCAAAAGAGTTTGCTCAAGCACTTACTGTAAATGCCGCGACGAAGCCGCCGATTCTCCTTCACGGAGTCAGACAGCTGGGCCCGAACATCTTTTAGTTCTTTGCCCAGCTGGGTGTTGGCATCTTGGAGTTTGTTCCTCTCCTGCTGCACCCTCATAAGCACCTTCTCGCCGGCCTTTAGCTGGCACCATCTGCAATATTATTGTCAAACTTATACACACGCCGCACTTCATAAACTACTTATCTTTTCGAAGTATGTATTACCAGAGGGGGTCTCTGTGGCTCCCCCTGCGGCGGCTAGTGCGGCCTCAAGTTGGGCCTTGCACCCTTGAAGCTCCTGGGACAGGTGGGTATTCTTCTCCGTAAGATCCTGCATAACAAATGATCCTTAAATCAGTTATTCTAACTATTTTAAGTCTCAGGGGCTACTGGCATATATAACTATTAAAATTCCTCACCCGTATGTCTTTCACATACTGCTCCGTGGCTCTGGTTAGACCATCTCGAGCGGCACAGAGGTGCGCGTCTCTCGCATTAAAGGCATTCAACGCCTCTGGGGAGAAACACGCGTCACGAAGAACTATCCGGCGGCGCCTATGATTCATGGCACTCACCACCTCAGACCTGGTGGCGGACAGCCTGTCGGCATCCTCCGTTGGAGGAGCATCTGGCTCATGCCTTGTGTTCACCTCCCCCTCCGGACCAGGTGTTGGAGCCTGGCTGGCGGAGGCTTGATTGGCAACCTCTCCGGACACAGTCCGGCGAGCACCCTTTCTCCCGGAAAAATCAAGAGCGTTAATATACCTCCTAGGAATCTTTCCTTTAAACACGGTGGTGCGTCATACGTTGCGGCGACGTTTCGATTCGCGCCGCACTCCTCTTCCGCCTGCTGGGCCGAACTGACCCTTGTTGGTCAGCCGCCACGGGTTCGGCTTCCCGCCTTAAAGGCACCTCCTGCGGAGCACCATTGGTATACGATGGTCAGAAATAAGCCTGGATGAGTAATGATGTCAGGACTCCGGTCACAGTTACCTGGGAAGCCGGAGATAAACTGGGGTAGTCGGTCGTAATGGTGGCCAAAGCATTGTTCATGCTAAGTTGGTGGAATACCCCATCGATCAGCTCCACCTTTATGTCCGGATCCTCTTCGGAGGCCGGATCAAGGGATCATCCCAGATCCTCGGGCTGTGGAGCCAGGCTGTGTATGCCCTCTAGGTCCCGGCGCAGTTCCTGCGTCGAAGTCACAAAGTGAGACACTTAACTTCGGGAATATGGATCGGATAGATAAACATCCGCTTACCCAGCTCCGAGGGTTATTCATGGAGAATCCATTCAATGGACTCGCGCGGAGGAAGTCCTCCTTCTCCCCCTTGTACAAGCCGGACAGGATCTTCACCAGATCGGCAACCAATCCCAACCCCTTGTGGCCATGATGGGTGGCGTCATCCTCCCCGTTGAAATCCCACATGGGGTGGCCCCTATATTGGAGCGTCTGCACCCCTCGCATGATGCACGTGGCCATGGCTCCAATCATGGTCAATCCGGAATGAGCCAGTAACCTTATCCGACCCATCAGATATTGGACGTCCCTGTCATTCTCCCGTTGAGGGCTCCGCGGGCGCCAAATAAGGCGTTTCTTCAGAGGAGCGCTGCTGAACTCCAGGAGGCCGATCCGAACTAGGTCCAGCAGCGGGGCGTCTTCCATATAAAACCATTCTGAAGGCCAGTCTTTGGACGCCTTCTTTGGGGTTCCGAATAGATATCCGGTCCCGGCGATGCGCCATATTTCGGCTCCGCCCACTTGATATATCGACCCCTCGTGAGAACGGGGTACGAGGCAAAACAATCTCTTCCACGGCGCGAAATGGGCCTCGATGCCCAAGAACAGCTCGCAAAGGGCTACAAAGCCCGCGATGTGCAAGATGGAGGCAGGTGTAAGGTGGTGAAGCTGGAGCCCATAGAACTCCAGGAGCCCCCGGAGAAACGGATGTATGGGAAATCCGAGTCCCCTTATTAGATAAGGGACGAAGCATACCCGCTCTCCTTTGGAGGGATTGGGGACGCTCTCCGCCTGCTTTCCACCCTTGTAGGTGGCCAGTCCGGCTCGAACCGGAACCATGAAGGCTGGGGGAAGGTATCCCTCTGCTTGGAGCGTCACTAGCTCGCTATGCGGGACTGAACATCTCCTCCAATCTCTTGGCTGAGGGCTGGGAGCGCGAGAGGAGGAGCCGCGTCGACTGTCCATGATGGAGTGGATTTTTGTCGGAGGCGCTTCGATGAGTACTCGCAGAAGGAGGATGGTGTGATTCGGATCTAGATCCTCGCCTCTCTTATAGGCAGCTTATTCACGCGGCTAGGGGGTAAAATGTAAAAATACCCTGGCTTTTCGCATTCATACGACATGTGGAAGAGGGCCATTATTGGACGTGGAAGCCAAGGAGCGCAACATTTATAAGGAAGCCGGACACTATTCGGCAAGCACATGGAATTTGGAGGAGAACCCGCCTTGCAACGCCGAAGACAATATACGCGCCGGACTCATCGTCATTGAAGCCTGGTTCAGGGGCTACTGAGGGAGTCCTGGACTAGGGGGTGTCCGGATAGCCGAACTATCATCATTGGCCGGACTCCAAGACTATGAAGATACAAGATTGAAGACTTCGTCCCGTGTCCGGATGGGACTTTCCTTGGCATGGAAGGCAAGCTTGGCAATACGGATATGTAGATCTCCTACCATTGTAACCGACTCTGTGTAACCCTAGCCCTCTCCGGTGTCTATATAAACCAGAGGGTTTTAGTCCATAGGACGAACAACAATCATACCATAGGCTAGCTTCTAGGGTTTAGCCTCCTTGATCACGTGGTAGATCCACTCTTGTACTACCCATATCATCAATATCAATCAAGCAGGAGTAGGGTTTTACCTCCATCGAGAGGGCCCGAACCTGGGTAAAAACATCGTGCCCCTTGTCTCCTGTTACCATCCGCCTAGACGCACAGTTCAGGACCCCCTACCGAGATCCACCGGTTTTGACACCGACAGCAAGCGTTTCAGCTCGAATTCAGCACAACCAGAGTTATCAAGGGGGCCGCGCTAGCGGATTTCGTGGTCGAATGGACGGAAGCACCGGACCTCAAGGCCGACAAGGATCGATCCCTCTCCCCGGGAAGCAAGGCGCTAGAAGGTTGGGTCATGTACTTCGACGGGGCGTTCTCCAGGCATGGCGCTGGGGCTGGGGCAATGCTCATATCTCCCACTCAGGACAAGCTTTACTACGCCGTGCAGCTCTGTTTTCAGCAAGGTGAGAAGGTCTCCAACAATATAGCCGAGTATGAAGGACTGATAGCAGGCTTGAAGGCCGCCGCTGCCCTGGGGGTGAAGCACCTTACTATCAAGGGCGATTCGCAGCTCCTCGTCAATTTCTCCAACAAGGTATACGAGCCAAGAGATGAGCACATGGAAGCCTACCTTGCGGAGGTCTGCAGGATGGAGAAGCAGTTCTGGGGGTTGGAGCTGCAGCATGTGCCCCACGGCACTAATCAAGAGGCCGACGACATCGCCAAACGAGCCTCCAGGCGGTTGCCTCAGGAGCCTGGCGTCTGCGAGGAACGACTCTTCAAGCCCTCGGCCCTGCCATCATTATCAAACATAGCACAGCCTCGAGAGGAGCTCCCCTAGCCACCTACCTCAGGAGCCCCAGCCTGTGGCCCAGCCTCAGGAGCGCGCCTGCTCCTGACGATGGAGCCTCAGGAGGGGTGCTGGATCACAGAGCTCCGAAGCTACTTAACACGAGGGACCCTGCCGGAGAAGGAGGAGGAAGCAGAGTGTGTGGCGCGGCAAGCTACAGTGTACTGTATCAGGGATGGAAAGCTCTACCGAAAGCAACCAAACGATGTGTCCCTGCGCTGCATCTCCAGGGAGCAAGGGAAGGAACTGCTGGCAGATATACACGGTGGTTCGTCGTCACGGACCCTCGTCGGCAAGGCGTTGCGCAGCGGTTTCTATTGGCCTACTGCGCTCAATGACGCTGTCGAACTAGTGAAGGCTTGCGAAGCCTGCCAAGTTCCATGCCAAGCAGATCCATCAGCCGGCAGGAGGTCTGCAAACCATACCCCTCATGTGGCCATTCGCAGTCTGGGGGCTGGATATCCTGGGCCCGTTTCCTCGGGCACCATGGGGCTATCGCTACCTCTACGTCGCCGTGGACAAGTTCACCAAGTGGGCAGAAGTCGAGGCCGCCCGCACCATCCCTGCTGGTTCTGCGGTCAATTTCATCAAGGGCATCGTGAGCCAGTTCGGGGTGCCGAACCGCATCATCACCGACAACGGTTCGCACTTCACTAGTAACCTCTTCAAAACATACTGTGCTATCCTTGGAACGTATATATGCTATGCCTCGGTGGCGCATCCCCGAAGCAACGGCCAGGCCGAGCGGGCCAACGCAGAAGTCCTGAGAGGCCTCAAGACCAGAACATTCAAGAAGAAACTGGAGGCCTGCGGCAGAGGTTGGTACAATGAGCTACAGTCCGTGCTGTGGTCCATCCGCACAACCGCGACCAAGCCAACTGGGGAGACCCCGTTCTTCCTGGTCTATGGAGCTGAAGCGGTCCTCCCTCACGAGGTCAGGCGTTGTTCCGCGCGGGTCCTGGCATTCGATGAGGCGCAGCAGGACACCATGCGGGGGATGGACCTCGTGCTGAGGGAGGAGCGTCGTCGAGAAGCCGCGCTGCGAGCGGTAAGGTACCAACAGGCACTGCGACGATACCATTGCCGCAACATCCGCCCCAGAACTCTTGAGGTAGGGGACCTCATGCTCCGGCGGGTTCTCTCCAGGGAGGGACTGCATAAGCTCTCTCCCATGTGGGAGGGCCCGTTCAAGGTTGTTCATGTTTCCAGGCCCGGCTCTGCGCGCTTGGAGACTCAGGAGGGGGTACCTCTCCAGAACGCGTGGAACATCCAGCACCTCCAGAGGTTTTACCTCTAAAAAGGCCCAGAGCCTGTGAAGAAGGTGAACGCCTGTGAAGCTCATCTTTTTGGAAAAGGCCCAAAGCCTGTGAAGAAGGCGAACGCCTGTGAAGCTCATCTTTTTGGAAAAGGCCTAGAGCCTGTGAAGAAGGCGAACGCCTGTGAAGCTCATCTTTTTGGAAAAGGCCCAGAACCTGTGAAGAAGGCGAAGCCTGTGAAGCTCATCATTTTGGAAAAGGCCTAGAGCCTGTGAAGAAGGTGAACGCCTGTGAAGCTCATCTTTTTGGAAAAGGCCCAGAGCCTGTGAAGAAGGCAAACGCCTGTGAAGCTCATCTTTTTGGAAAAGGCCCAGAGCCTGTGAAGAAGGCGAACGCCTGTGAAGCTCATCTTTTTGGAAAAGGCCCAGAACCTGTGAAGAAGGCGAACGCCTGTGAAGCTCATCTTTTTGGAAAAGGCCCAGAGCCTGTGAAGAAGGCGAACGCCTGTGAAGCTCATCTTTTTGGAAAAGGCCCATAGCCTGTGAAGAAGGCGAACGCTTGTGAAGCTCATCTTTTTGGAAAAGGCCCAGAGCCTGTGAAGAAGGAGAACGCCTGTGAAGCTCATCTTTTTGGAAAAGGCCCAGAGCCTGTGAAGAAGGCGAACGCCTGTGAAGTTGATGCGTTTTGGAAATGGCCCGGAGCCTGTGAAGAGGGCCAACGCCCGTGAAGCTCGTTTCCCCCAAGAAAGGCCCGGAGCTTGTGAAGAAGGCCAATGCCTGTGTAGCTCGCCGCCCGTGACACTCTCACATAATAATGAGTTGGGGTTGTACACGCCCCGGAGTCTCAGGAGCGCCGGCCTCAGGCCCTGGGGCTCCCTCCCACGCCCAGTGGCAGCACTTAGCTCCGCGCTGGTGAGAAGACGTCGAAGACTAGATTAGGTACCGGACGCGGCTTTTTCATTTGCTTTTTGCAGTTGGCTTGTTCGCTCTCATTTGAAGTTTTATTGAAGCTGTTGCCTTTGAGTTGTGGCTCTTCGACTTTTTGCTCTCCTACCTCGATTTCTCTCGTGCAAGGTCTCACGAGGGAACAGCCTGAACTCCCTCGCGAGTGTTTTCTGCCCCTATCTTTCAAGGTTTCACAACCCGGGTCCACTACAGGAGCACCCCTCCAGTCCGTGCCTCACGGGCATCGCGACACGAATACAGGACCTGGGTCGGTTGCCCCCATGGCTGAGGCCAGGGATTACCTATGCGCGGGCGTGTGGCCGGAGAGAACAATACCAACATAACGGAAACAGCATGATGACTGACAACGGCAACCCAAACACGCCCCCACAGGGCCCCCACTACTGTCTTTTTGCGCAGGAAAAAGGAAAAGAAAGGGTAAATCTCGCGAAGCTCGCCCTACGCCGGCCCTCAAGGAAGACTCGACCCGCCTCTGGAGCTCAGGCAGACCCCCTCTCACGCTTCACCGAGGCGCGACGGTGGGCAGACCCGCCACCACCCTCCAAGCAGGCACGACGATGTGGGGGCTAACCGCGGCCACTGCTGGAAGAGTCGCTGCCCGAAGAAGAACTGGTGAAGCTTGAGGAACCCTGGGCACCGCCAACCACGCGCACGCTGTCCCCTCCGTCCTCGCCGGGGCTGGGTCCCTGGCCGCGGTCATCGTCTTCAGGGCAACACCCTACATGGCGACCATCTTCCCCGAACACCCTCACGTAGAGGGTGACGTCGCCATAGAACTTGCAGTGCAGGGTGCACCGACGGTTCAGGCCACGCGCATGGGCAAACGTCTGCCAGCCGCGGGTCAAGGCCAGGCTCCCGGCAGCGAAGACCTCCAGCGAAGCCCACGAGGCCCGGCTGCGACAGCCATCTGCCTGGAGCTAGAGGCTGCCTGGGGCGCCAGCCGGGAGCTCACATAGGAGGAAGCGAGGGAGCTGAAGCAGGGCGCTAGTCGGCTCCGCCGCCCACACAACAAACTCTACGAGCACCTCTGCAGTGTGAAAGCGCGGCCTAGAGGGCCGCGCGGCCGACGCATGCCCCTAGCCGCGGCCAGCCGCCCGTCACCGCGCGGGAAGTCACCTCCACGACCACGAGGAGCCGCTGTGGAGGCCACCGGGTGTTTGCGCGGGCGGCCTTGACCGCGCTTGGGCAGGGGAGAGGCAAGCTCAACCTGGCAGGCCTTTCCTTTCTCCGCGGCCGAGAACTTCCTTGACGGAGCCATGGAGAAAAAAGAGAAGCAGGAGGGGTTAAACTGGAAGGGCACGCGTCGTTCCGTACTTATAGCCGGCGAAGGCCAACCGCCGACCTCCATGATCGCAGGTAATCATGACCCGCTTTGCATGCAGGGACTTGTTAATTCGTGCAGTCACCGAGGCGTCACGGGGAAGCGGAGACGCCCACATCCAATCAACTACCACGCGACACCCAAGGCCGCAGGCTGTTAGGGCCCGCGGCGCTTCGCACTTGCCCTTTCGCCTCTCTGCTCGGCCAAGTCCGGGCGCGCCTTGGGCCCAGGGGCTACTCTCGGCGTTCTAGGAATGGGGGTCCCTAGACTTGCCTGCCTGCGGCCTGCGGCGTGGCTCAAAGGGGGGCCCAGCACGGCCCATCTTCATGAACACAAGCTCAAGACCCTCGCGAGGGGCCATGCCTCGCGGGGCGGATGACAAGGGGCTTCCTCAGGCACGGCCTCATCAGGCTGGCTCACGAGGAGGCGGAGAGTTCAAGGCGGGTTACCTCGCGAGGTGCCCATGACGCAAGCCATGACAACCAAGGGCGCCAGTCGGGCGCCAGCCCGTGCAGTGTCCTCCTTTCCTCTTTGGTGCTAACGGAGCAAGCGCAGGCGAGAGTATCAAGCAAAGGCATCCATTTCGGTGCAACAAGACCAAGACCATCCCAATGGTAGGAAGGAAGTCATTGTGGAGCCCAAGCCGGCGTCACCACTAGAGCCTTTGACAGGCGAGGACCAACTTTAGTCAAGATAAGTGTACTAGATGTTCCCCTTCAAAATGGCCAATTGTTGGCGCCCTTCCCGCTCAATATTTGGGAAGAGGCCCAGGGCCTTTGCCTATAAATAGGACTAGCCACCCCCAGGGTACAGGGATCGACATCGATCTAGCATCAGAAAGACACACACAGAGAGAGAGAGAAGGGCGGCTGAACTCCTCCTAGCAGTTCATCGCCCCAGCCAAGAACAGACCCTCGCGAGGCTGTTCTACCTTGTATTGTTCATCATCAGCCCATGAGGCAATCCACCACACCACACACTGGAGTAGGGTATTACACCACAATGGTGGCCTGAACCAGTATAAACCCTGTGTCTCTTGTGTTGTTCCTTTCGTAGTTTAGATCCCAGCGAGCCGGCGAGGAACAGGTAGGTAGAGGGCGAAATCTCCGCGCGCACCACAGTGTTCGAACCTCAAGGGTCTGCCGGAACCCTAAATCCGACAACCGCCGTCTGCGATCCTCACGTATCGTTTGTACTCCTCCATCGATCTACTTCTCCACAACACCTTCACTCGCCGGCGGGGAGATGAGTATCGCTGGTTTTGGATTAGAACGGTAGAGGAGCGACGCTGGTTTTGGACTGGAACAGGAGAGGAGGGGCGATGGTATTGAAATGGAAGAGGAGAGGAGCGATGCTGGATTTAGATTGGAACAGGAGAGCAGCATTGGTGGTTTAAGAGGAGAAGAGCGGCGCTGGTCTTGGAAGTATTTTTTTGTTGTTTCGCGTATTTTGGGTCAAAGTTTGACCACGTACTGTATTTGAGAAGCAAAATGTGAATGCATGTCACCAAAAATTGTATCGTTTGGTTCGTATCTGAATGTACTTTCAAATTATATTATTTTTTGCAACGTATAACATATATTTTATGTGCAAAAATCATGGTCAATTATGACCCAGAATAAAAGGGAGACTTGTTAATGTGGGGTCGCTTTCTTAATTGAAGGGTAAATTGATTTTGATTTTGATCCAGTCACAGCGCGCTGGCCCTCTCGCCCAATCCTAAATCGCTGCCGCACGCTCCTCTCGCTCTTCTCCATTTCAAAACCACCTCCTCTCCTCTCCATCATCTCCATTCCAAAACCACTGTCTCACCTCTCCCTCTTCTGATCTTCTCCATTGCAAAACCACCACCTCTCCCCTCCATCATCTCCATTCCAAAACCACCCTCTCGCCTCTCCCTCTTCGGATCTTCTCGATTGCAAACCCACCTCCTCTCCTCTCCATCATCTCCATTCCAAAACCACTGTCTCACCTCTCCCTCTTTTCTATTGCAAGACCACCGTCTCTCCCCCCATCTTCCAAAGCTAGCACCGGACCACTCAGAAGGACATCTATGGAGAGGATGCAGCAGCGAATCAGGCAGATCGTCGGCGGCGACCAGGCAAAGTTATCCAGGTTGAAGGAGATCCTTAATTGGTTTGACAATGAGTGGGAGATTTCGAGGACGGTGCGGGCCATGCGGCAATGTATGCGAAATAGCGAGACGGCGGCGATGTACATGTAATCCTCGGCGGCAGTCACGCCGCAGTCCTCCGAGTTCATCGAGTATCTCCTCTGGGCGATGGAGCAGACAGATTCGCCCGAGGCGACAGTCAGGCGGAGGTGGTGGGCGTACAGGTCGAAAGTCGAGCACCCAAAGGATAACGAATTGATCGAGTATGGTGTGCCGTTCGTGAGGGTGTAGAGCCAGCCGGAGCCACAGGAGTATTCATTCTCCCACCGCAAGAGGAGGTCGGATGGCGCAATGTCGCTTCCCCGCCGTTCTCCAGGGTTCCCTCGACGCTCGCCTCGTTTCAACGATGGCGGTAGGGTTTAAGGTAAGCTTCACACTAACCTAATCATCCACCTGCTCATGCTTACAATCAGTGTGACAGCTCATGAAAATCATGCTTACAATCAGTCTCCGAGTACTACGCCAATCACCCTAAAATAGCTCTGAACCTTTGGGGCAAAGTTGTGACACAGTGTACAAATAAAGAAAAATAGATTGGTGCTTCTTTCATAAAAGAGTACTCCCTAGAAAACTGCCAATATAAGCTACTAGTATTTGGTTAGAGGATTTGCTACTGAGAAAGATCCGTCCACAGAGAGCGCCACACATCCCACTGGTGGTGGTGGATGCCAATGCGTGCATGCAGCATGGTTGGTGTTGGTAATTTTTACTTGGCACACCTCGCACTCTGCATATATGCCGGTTCCATACATACATTTGTGCAGTTCCACCAAAATGCAGCTGAATAACCCTGTTTGCATAGATAATGAAAAGGCATGATTACATTATAGTGGCACTAGTTGATGAAACACACAAAATAAATATAAGAAAATATTGCGATAGTATCATAGTATGCCATGCTGCGAGGGCGAGATGGCCCCTGCGACGCCTCATACGGTACGCCTCATACTGGACATCGTCCCAAGTCTCCCAGATACACCTTCTGCCAGTGATGAACATCAGTGTACAGCGGTAGTACAAGGAGGCACCTTGAGACATTCAAAACTCTATTTTTGTACATATCAACTAAAATTAAGCACCCCAGTTTGTTGAAACGCTTAAACATTAACAATGGGACTAGTTGATGAAACATACTTTAACAAAGAGAAGCACCTTCTTTATCTACATTGGAAATGAAATGATAGATATGACACTCGCTCTATTTGAACTGTATTATTAATTCATTTTATGAGTGACACTAGGGTCGAGCAGGTGGCAAACGAGGTGTACCGTGCGTCGCAGGGATGGAGGCCGGGGGTGCTTAGACTGGGATGCTGAAGCTGGCTCTTTCAGTCACCAACATGGATGATTCAATTCGTGGGACCTTTTGGTGCAGTTCACCTAAAATGAAGCAATGTTCCGTGAGCTAGCAGCTTCTTCTTCAAATTTTTTTAAGAAAAGGGCTCCAGCCCCGATTCCATTTCCATCAGAAAACGAAACCCACAGAGCTTCTTCTTCATTAGTTGTAATAAAATTGAGCAACATCAAGGTTGGCTGTGAAGCTCCTGGAATGCTCAATTATAATTTGGATATCATTTGTGCAATTCAACTAAGATCGAGCGTGAAATGTATATCTCTGTTTGCACAGAAAAGGTGGAAATGAGGGTGACTAACAAGTGATGAAACATGCATCAAATGAAAAGAAGCATGTTCCTTATCTGAATGGCAATCTTACAAGGACAATAGCAATTTCTAAAGCAGTGGCATTGCTAGATATTAGTGTGGGCATTAGGATTAACTATGACAACTGTTAAATACGACATTACTTTGGGCACGGGAGAGTAGGCGGACCAGGACAGGTGCATTTCTAACAAAAAGAACCAACTTATCTTAATGGGAAATTTTAGCAGGACATGTAAATAAGTGCCATTGATTCATATTACTGGAGGCATTACATTGAAAACAACATTGGTTTAACATGTCCTTACTTTTAACAGTGCGACTGCTACATTTTACCAGTGGCATTACACAAGAGTGTCTCGGGGCAACAAACATCAGAACAAGATATCTGGGTTGGTCCCATTTTTGTTCGGTATAGCTACTTTATACTGTGTGAGGCTAGCAAATCTAGTGCTGGACTTACTCTGTTGACTTGTCCCCCAGTCCCCACTTTCTTTCCTTTTTCAACCAATAGATCAGGTTTATATTGAGTTTGTACTATGTTTCCCTTTATTTCCCTATTAGACCTAGAGACCAGTTGGATAGCCAGTCTCTGCTACTTCTCGCCCCCATTATTTCATCTTTCGACCAAGTCCTAGATTCAGGTAACAAATCCTCCCCCACCCCCACCCCCTTTCTTCATTGTTTGAACCAAGTAGTACTAGATTCGAGTGCATGAACTAGTTTTACCTCTTAAACGTAAAAAAATTAGGTGGTTTTCAAAAGTCGATCGATCCTATCTATGAGGGGGCCTGGGAAATAGTAAAAGATACAAATCCAGCGACGTCAGGAGCTCGGGAAGTAGAGCAAGGCCGGTTTTGAAGGAAGTTATACCTGATGGTCCCCGGGATGTCCCTAGGTGGGCGGCGGGAGGCCGGATCTGCCCACACTACGACAACGAGGAAGAAGGGGTCGGAGGCCCTCCCTCGCCAGCGGTGCTTGGGAGAGAACGGCAAGGCAGGCTGATCAGGACGCGCCCAGAAGTAGGTAAGAGCCGTTGCCGAGGACGACCGCGTGAACATTGCACCTTCTCACCTTCCCCGGTGGAGAGGACCCAGCTGGATTTGTGACCAGCGGTGAGCAGAGAGAGAGAGTGTGTGGCCACCACTGTCGTGTTTAGATCTGGAGAGGCCTAGACAGTGTGAAGAGAGCAACACTAGCAAGCAACCGCGGAGGCTCCTGCCTATATAGTGGAGTAGTACTAGTTTTCTTTTGTCTACCGGAGCCCGCTTGACCTCGTCAATGACTGTCGAGAAGTCTTCGTGCACGTGGCCTGGAGGCGTAGTTGTCGTCATTTTGATTTGAAGCGCCGGATTATAACATATAACACGAAAAAATGCCACATGACAAGAAATCATAACCTCACTGCCCAAAGGAGACAACATGAATCCCGACGGAAAAACTAGACGAGGAAAAAAGCTCAAATTAAAGATAAACTCGTAGAAAAGGGGTCCGTCAATAGATGTCCTAATTAACATAGCCGGCTTGACCTAGATGGCAGCCGAGTAGTCACTGTTCGTGCATGTGCCCCCAATGACTAGCCCAACTCAGTTGTCCCTATTTAATCCTCGCAGTGATCCGAAGCACATGACACCTAATTTTGCGAGATGACAAGAAACCTTTTTAGATTTCTCACCACAACTACAGCCATGTACAACACAGCCTGCATGATATGTAGACGATAGCCAATCCATGTGTGTCTGCTGGAGTCTGGTCACATGCATGGACGAACTGATCTTCCGTGTCTTGCAGGGATCATCCAGGTACCAACGTAGTACAACACTTCTCTAGTACTATCGCTCATCTCCCTATTCTATTAAGTCACCCGACTTGCGGGGCCGGGGAGTGTGCCTATGGTGGGTTCTCAATTGCCGTCCCACAAGTGTGTGCGAACACAATATGACGCGCGTTCCATTCGGAGAGCAGCGTGTCAGACCGACCGACTATCTGGGGTGCAATGCGAACGCGACGGGCGTGCTGTATACTCCGTACATGTGTACCGCCCTTTTCTAGACGCTTTGCTCCATGGCGCGGGCGCAATCCATGGATACAAAATTAGTATACTGTATACTATTTAAAAGTCGAGGGCGGGGCTTTTCCTGCGCGGTAGGCGGCGGGGAGTTCCGCCTAGTCGGTTTGACAAAGACGCGAGAAGACGAGGGAGTAGGCTGCTGCAAACGTAGGGCTGTGTGATTTGACAGTGAGTTACTGCTGGACATGTGGGGCCCCATGATTTGACTTGGCATTATCATTTTAACTGCGGCACTACGACTGGCGTGAGTCTCCCAATTCCTAACCACCTCCATACAGGTGCCTCTCCCAATGCTCCACAATGTAGTAGAGGCTGGCTCTTGCATGAGAGCCCACTCCTCCACTTTTTCCTTGCCTCTCTTTCCTCCACATATGCAAAAATGCCATGTAAAGCGCACTATTGTACTTACTTGCTCCTACAGGTGCTAAGCTTGCCACATAGGCATAAAGTCTGATGTGGCAAGTTAATCAAGAAGAGAGAGACTAGTTTGGTGACCCAAGGAAGAAACGGTGCTAAGCGCGTGTACCTAGGTGAAAAGACAATTTTGAGTCTATAGCTAATTAAATGAAGCAAACTTAGCAACACCATTTCATTGGAAGAGGTCACTCCTTGGCAAATGCAATAAATACTAGTACTCCCTGTGTCCCATAATATAAGAACGTTTTTGACACTAATGTTTTGGCACTACACTAGTGTCAAAAACGTTCTTATATTATGGGACGGAGGGAGTACGAAGAAATAGATAGAGAGGAGTAAAAAAATATACATTTATAGCCAACCTTGTTGTAGTATGAGTGACTAAGTGATGACTATGTATGACATGCCAACATCAGATAGCCTAACGCACCATGTTAAATCTCCAAGGGCGCGACCGCGCGTGCGACGCGACGGTCGTGGTAGGTGTGACCATGATACGGGGTGCTTGCAGCCCTTGGATCTGAGATCAAACGGTCGCATGCGAAGTTGCTGAAAATTACAGAATAACCCTCCCGTGGCAACCGACCAATTTCCTCCCGCGGGCCGGAGTAGGTTTCTCGGTTTGCATGCGGGTTTAATGGAGGCGAGGAGGCGTGTTCAGCCGGGTGTGCAGTGGATGGCGCAGTACTATTCGATTTGACAACTACAACTAGTATATTATAAAAAACAAGGAAGAGTAGTAGAGATAGAGATAAGAATAGAGACTAGGGAGGAGCACCATCTAATGCTTCGTGGGCTACTCCTGCGCTCCATTCGGCGGCCGCAACGTCCCCTACAGCCACTCCCTCCTGCGCTCCATTTGGCGGGCGATGTTGACATTTGGGGAGTGCACTCTCGCGACTGCTAGCAGCCACGACTTCACCGACGACGACTTCTTCCCCGACCTCCAGAACATCTTCCTCAACGACATGAGCGACAACCTCAACACCAATGGTGTTGCTCCCGTTGCACCGTATGTGTTTCTGTCCTTCCTGTTCGAATTCGTGGTAGAATTCATGTTTATAGTCTGTGTCCTAGACTCGATCTGTTCATCTACTATGCTAGTCTGATTAGTTTAATCTCTGTTATAGCCGTCATGATTAATTTTGTAGTAAATCTCATAGTAACTTGCTCATATATTCAACTAGCGGAACGTCCCCTACAATCACTCCCATTTTATGGACGGCCTGGTCGATGCCTCCAAGGAGCCCTTCGTCTACTGCTATGAGTGCCCGGTGCCGTTTTGGGGCTCGCTGGCGGACATCGTGCATCACCTGACGCAGGCGTGCGACGATCACTACTGGCCCTTGGCGAAGAACATCAAGTATGAGACGCGCTACCCGTTCACCGTGCCGGAGTCGCTGGAGGATCAGTGCCGCCTGCTAGTCTCGGAGGAGGACGACAGCGCGTGTACCTAGGTGACTAGTTTGGTGACCCAAGGAAGAAACGGTGCTAAGCGCGTGTACCTAGGTGAAAAGAAAATTTTGAGTCTATAGGTAATTAAATGAAGCAAACTTAGCAACACCATTTCATTGGAAGAGGTCACTCCTTGGCAAATGCAATAAATACTAGTACTCCCTGTGTCCCATAATATAAGAACGTTTTTGACACTAATGTTTTGGCACTACACTAGTGTCAAAAACATTCTTATATTATGGGATGGAGGGAGTACGAAGAAAGAGATAGAGAGGAGTAAAAAAATACACTTATAGCCAACCTTATAGCCAACCTTGTTGTAGTATGAGTGACTAAGTGATGACTATGTATGACATGCCAACATCATATAGCCTAACGCACCGTGTTAAATATCCAAGGGCGCGACCGCGGGAGCGACGCGATGGTCGTGGTAGGCGCGACCATGATATGGGTTGCTGGCAGCCCTTGGATCTGAGATCAAACGGTCGCATGCTAAGTTGCTAAAAATTTGCAGAATAACCCTCCAGGATAGGATATTCACCCATAGGTCTAGAATCACGCCATGCAACCGTTCGATCTCAGATCCAAGGGCTCTCGAAAGCCCATATCATGGGAGAATGGAAAGTCACTACCCTGCCGTTCGCACGCTGGCAGATCACTCCTACTCGTCCCCGCACGTCCTTTAATAGTATGGTGGTTCGCTCCTAGTCGTCCCATCCATTCACATTATGGCATTTCCACTAATCCTAACCCTCCTCCCAAATTTCCCCGATCGGCGGTGAGTACAAGGTTAGAACCATCACCAGCGATGAGTTCGACGTCATCTACACTCGTTCTTCCGCGACGGTGAAAGGATGCCTTTCTCTCTTCAGACGCATGTTCAAAGACTCAGATGATCAGTGGGTCCCTGGGCTAGATGTTGAGTACACCAAAGTCGTGGGACGAGAGAAGGATCTAAAGGACGAATAGAGTAAGAAGCCCGCCGTGATCCAGGTTTGCGTGCATGACTTATGCTTGGTCTACCACATATGCCATGCCGACGTTGAGTGCCAGGATTTTAAGAACTTCCTCGAGAGCAACCTAGTCAAATTCATTACTGTGGACTTTGGTAACGACAAAGAAGTACTGCGTCGGATAGGCCTCGTTGTAGGCAACACCTTCGACCTCCAAAAGAATCGGCTGGTGTCCTCTCGTCAGCCTTTAATGCTGACCTTGGCAGGAGCCATGGTTCATCCTTCATATGGTAAACTGGAGAAACCTCCATACATGTTTCATCGTCATGCATGGCAGCGGAATGTACTAGATATAGACCACATCCACCACGCTGCAATGGATGGCTACCTTTTTTCAATATCTACAAGGGTTGGATGAAGAGCAACGGCCAAGTTGGCAGTTCAAGCAAAGAAGTATCGGCCAAGAGGAAGAGGGAAAAGGACAAAGTCGAGGACGTGGATGAGGACTCCGAGTAAGGTGGCAGTGCCGTTGCTCATGGTGGTTCTAATGCAGTGTCTACCGGAATAGTTGCAAAGTTTAATTTCAGGTGTGCTTAATTCAATTTGAGGGGTGTGTTGTGCGGAGCCCCCAGCAGAACTATGTTATGTTTCTTCTTGTTACTTTAACTCTTCAGTACGTACATACTAGTATTTCTTACATTTCATCTTTTAGTTGGTATAGTACTACCACTTGTTTCTTCACATTATATAAGTACAATATATATGGCCAACATCATATAGCCAGCAGTTTAGTTGTCAAAGAATTTCAGGGTGCTTAGTTTTGTCAAAGAATTCTAGGGTGCTTAGTTTTATTTGAGGAGTGGGTTGTGATGGACACCATTATTGTGACTAGCCTTTTTAACAGTACTATATGCATAATTTGGTGACGAGTGCTCTCTATATGTACCAACTTTTTTCTAATTTCAAGTTTTTCTCCATGGCGCAATCCATCGATACTACTGCTGTACAAAAGTATACATTTTTAAAAGGCTAGAGGGCGGGGCAGTCTAGCTTGGTCGGTTTCACGAGAGGCAAGGGCCTTTGTGATTTGACGGCTCATTACTGCTGGAAGGCGGGGCCTTGTGATTTGACTGCTCATATAAATGCGCCGACGACCTGATCGAGGAGGAGCAAAGAACCGTGCGGTATACTCAAGTTTTCCACTAGAGTAGTACTGCAACGGAGGAGCACGAAACACGGCAGCCCAGTGCCATATGGCGATAAAAAATAATCTAATTTGCTAGTCATCTCATTGTTAGCATTGTTCTATTCATTCCCTCAAAAAAACCATTGTTCTATTCATGCCTCGCAGAGAACGTGACATGTGCGGCGAAACACCCGAACCAAAAGATGAAACACAGCAGCAAAAGAAGAAGGAAGATTATCACCCCAAATGATCTAATTCAACGCGGAGTCGTAACTGCTTCTTCATCGCCTCCACGGCCTCCATCTCCTTGCGCATCTCCTCCGCCATCTTCTTCATTCTGTCCATGGTGCGGGATTTCCCGACCGAGCCTTCATCATCTGTTCCACGGCCGCATTTGTACCTTGATAGCAGCCGGGTGCTTGATGCGGAGCTTCGCCGACTCCTCCTTCTGTTCCATGACAAGGGCCTACAACATCTTCATCGAGGAACTACTATTCTCATGAAGCTTCTTCCAGCCAGCGTTCTTCTCCTTCAACAGGTCAATCTCATGGCAGAGCTTCGCCTTGTCCTCCTGAAGTCGCAGGATTTCGCCGGTCGCCTTCTTCCCCGAGGCAATGCTCTTCTTCAGCAGCATCACCAAGCCGGTGGTCAACTCCCCCTACTAATTGAGCTCAGTGGGCATGTCGTCGAGGCTCTCCTTCAGCAACTCCATCAAGCCTTGCATGAACTCCTTCTGCTTATTGAGCTGATTGGGCATGCCATCGGAGGATAACGACTCCAGCTCCGCTGGCTTGGCATGTTCGCCTCCGCGGCTAGGGCGCTCCTGGGAGCCATCGCCTGTCCGTGAGAGATCTTTCGAGGTCTCTGTGTGGCAGCGAGCCCTCTCTTTTTTTTCCATAGCCTTGGTTGCCACTCCCTTGTTACGAGTAGTTCTCGACCTAGAGCTCTGCTCACCGGCCATGGCAACGTCGGACGAAGAAGAAGCACTTATGAGGAGGAAAGGTAGACTAATTTTCGGTTACGTAGTTCCCCTTTTTATAACCTAAGTACTAGCACTAGTACTAATACCTGCATAGTGGGAACACGTTCAGGTTTGGTACGTACTAGTAGGTGTGAGCAGGCTTTCGAATGTGATGGGAGCAGGCTTCCGAGGCTCCAAACGACTCCCGATGAGTTTAGCGGAACATAAATTTTAAGTACTACACTGCTCAAATGCTTAAATATTATGTTACTGTCCAAAATTGGCACAAAATACGAAGGTGACCAATGGAAGTACTACTAGCAACCGACGATTTAACTACTCGCATGCCGGCAGTGGAGTAATAATGTCTTTCTTCCGCCCTCACGTCCACTCAATTTGCATGTGTTGTATTAATTGACCATCAATGAAGTGAACGACTTTACACGCATCAAATTATCACATGGGGTGGATCTTGGTACAAAATTGCGTCCGCCCGTGTACCCTCGTGTGCGTGCGAGGGAATGAGTGCGTGCATGGCATGCGTGCACATCTTCACTTCGTGCATGTACCGCAAGTATGGCTCAGGGAGGACGAGTACATTCTTCTGGAACTAGCAGCACGTCACTATGATCAATCCACACAAGGAGGTCGCGTCAACGCCTCCACATGTGCCACGTGGTTTCATGAACTGTAAGAGAGACACTGTGTAGCATGCCATTGGTATTCTAATTTGCGTGTTTTGCACATACTCGAAGTACTAGTAAGGTACACGTGAATTGCACGCATCAGATTTTGCAACCAAATTATGAATAAATACCACACTATAGCATGTAAGCTCCGAGTCATATATGCCTGATGTAGCCCTTCGTTTAATTCTTATAGTTCATCTCATTCAAAATCAATTAGAGGGTGCTTGGATACGTTTTAGTCCCATGACTAAAAGTAGTGAGACTAAAACATGCTAGCCAACACCATGCTTGGATCCAAATACTAAGGAGACTAAAATCAAGTTAATGAGCATTTATTATCCTCCAAACCCTCCAATCCAGAACTCGCTTGTGTTAAAGGAGAGGAGTTAAATGAGGAGAGAGAGGACTAATCCACATTTTAGTAGGGGTACCCCTGACTAAATTTTTTTAGTCTTAAGACTAGTTTTAGCCCCTCTTTAGTCAGGGGTGCTTGGAACTTTAGTCTCTTAAAGAGACTATTTTTAGTCAGACTAAAATAAGTCCCTTGGATCCAAGCACCCTCTTAGTTTTTATAAAAAAAGCTAAGAATGCGGGAATAGGAAAAACATGGGATTATAGTGGAATGTCTTCTTGAATCCTACATGATTGTACGAGTGTTTGATTGTGCATGGAAAAAACGCAGAATTCTTTCAAAGAGGTTTGAGTGGATGGGATGTTTCCTATGAAATCTAGTGCAAATGAATCATATGGAAAAATTCCTATGTTTTACAATCCTATGAATCAAACAACCAAGATAGGAAAAATTCCTAATGATTAGAATCCTCCAAAATTCCTTTGAGAATCCTTTGAATCAAAGAAGCCCTCAATCTATTTTATGATTCATGGAATTGTGCATTGTAAAGCATAAAGTAAAAAAATAATGGCAATTCAACTAGAAAAAATGTTTGGGCAGTTATGATACAGAAGATTTTAGAACAAAAGAGAACCACTGTTGTTTTGAGATTTCTGCATTATGCTTAAGTTCAACCATGTAGTCTGCTAGATTGTACATGTGGCAAAATCCGGTGGGGGGCTAGAAGATGGTGCGAGGGGCCGAGTGGAGGGAGACTATGAAGGAATGCACAAGTGCGAGATCGATATTTAGAGAGAGGGAGCGAACATGTGCGCTGTTGCACGCAGTGGCGGAGCCATGAAAAATAAATGAGCTAGGGGGCCAAGCATTGCTAATCCTTTACGAGGACGGTCAATTCATGAAATTAAACCTTTTTTAGCAGCAATTGTCTAATGATCACATTCATATTAGCCTCGATATATAGTGATGTTAGGGGGGGCAAGGCCCTTACTTCCCCTGTCTTCGCCATTGTGCACGCGTCTGAGAGATGAAGCGGAAGGCATGGATGATGAGAGGGGGACGTTGGATATATAATTAATGTGGGTGTATTAGCTATATATATTAATCCTATATAGAGAGGTATAGATTGATCGATGTGGACGTGGGAAAGAGGGTGAGACCTCAGTGGATATATCGATTGATCGGTTTGTGTCGAAAACTATGAAAGACCTAGCTATATACACACATACATAGAGGAACATCGATCGTTGCACATGCAGGCGTGAGAGATAAAGAATGCCCGATATGATGGAGAGGGGGATGTCTGTGGGTGTGTGCCTTCATGAGAGACTGACCTGAAGAAAAAGATTGCATGTGTGTGATGGATAATGCCGACTGGTAGTGTGTGTGCATGCATGCATGAGAGAAACTTAGTGGTACAATTATAAAGAGAAGACTACTGTGTGGGTGTAAAAAAATAGGTGAGGTCATAATCAATGTAAAGTTGAATTCAAATATTTGAATAAGAGATCATGATGTTTGAAACCCATGCATGCATGAATATAACGGAGATCTGCGCGGTGTGGTTTGGAAACGAGCATGTTGTAATGTATACACATTGAACAAGGTCAGACTGATTTGAATTTGAGATACCGATGGCAGACATCATTTGGCCACGTCGCATCCGTGCATGGACACACTATTCTAATTGGAGATGATGGGCGGCTTTCGCATCACATATCTATATCTATACCCATATATATATATATATATATATATATATATATATATATATATATACCTACTAATAAAGCAAGGTGCATTTCTCCAATTTTTTCATCCGTTCACCACCGAAAATATTTTTCTTATATCCGAGGTGGTACTAAATTTTCATGGTCCATCTGCTAAAAAATAAAAAGTTCTGTCCGGAATTTCGTACGTGGGGCGCATGCACTAAGGCCCAGAAAAGCCACCCATATATATCCTGCGCACGCAGCTGGGAAACCTTATTTGTCACTCAGCGCGGCATATAGTTGGACCTTCCCATTGGTCGCCGGGCCGGCCCATTTCTATTTTTCTGCATTCTTTTTCTATTTTTTCCCTTCAAATTTATTTTTCCTTTTCCCATAAATTAATTTAATAAATTTTCCAAAATTTCGTTTTTTGTACTATTTTTTGTTAAATCTTAGAATCACAAAATTTGTTCCCACTTTCAAAAACATTTGGAAATTGAAATTTTTATTTTGGTTCTATTTTTTTTGTAATTAAAAAAATGTTCGCATTTTCAGAAAAAAAATGTAATTTTTTCTAGATTTCTAAAATAAATTTCATTTCAAAAATAATAGAAATTCAAAAAATATTCATTTTATCAAAATGTTCACAAATTCAAAATAATGTTCGTGATTAAAAAGACATTTTGAAAATTGATTTGAATGTTGAAAACAAGTTTCCTTTTTAAAAAATTGTTCACAAATGCGGAAAATGTTTGTTTCTCCGCCTTAAAAATGGTCGTGTTTTCAAAAAGTGTTTGTGAATTTAAGAAAATCTTTCTATTTCAAGTTTTATTTTCCTTATTTTAGAAATTAACCATTTTTGAGAAAAAAATTCTCACATGTTTTAAAAAATATCAGGAGGTCACCACAACCTCGACAAGGAGGCGGACCTGAAGGAAAAAAACGCACGAATTGGATAGTGGCCGCCACTCCCACCAACCCGATTACTATAAAGATCTCGTGGGCCAAACATGACCCGCATGAACACAGCAGCTCTCTACTCTATCGCCCCACTATTGTGTGGAGATCGTTTTGATGGACACATTAATTGTCTCTTCCGATGCTTCTCGCAAAAAAACTCTCCCGTTGCAACGCACGGGCATATGTGCTAGTGTGTATATATATATATATATATATATATATATATATAGTGTGCGGGTAACTTTAACTTTGAAAGATGGTCGTTGGATGAGGCGAATCCGATGGTCCAAAGATGGCAATTTTGAGCACTATTGGTCGATGGATATCATCTAGATTCCACCAGATTTCGCCACATGTATAATCTAGAACTTAAGCATAATGCACAAACATCAAAACACAAGCACTTCTTATTTATTCTAGAATCTTTCGTATCAGAATTGCCCAAATGTTTTTCTACATGTGGTATTTATTCATAATTTGGTTGCCAAATCTCATGCGTGCAATGCACGTGTACCTTACTCTAGTCTGAATGGTGTTTGTGTGTGTGTTGTGCGTGTTGAGGTGCAAATTGTCTTTTTTTGGGTACGCGTTAAGCTTGTTCTTCCGAAATTTCAAGCCGCGCCTTGTTATGCCGAAAATTGAAGTTAGCGTCTGTGTCTATCGTGCTGCGAAACTCCCGCCTCTTCAACCTGCGCCTTATTAGCCCGAAATATTTAAGATATATCTTTGTCTCGTTCTGCTCCGACAACTCCCTCCATCTCAACCCGCGCCTTTTTATTCCGAAATAACAACGCGCGCGAAAACTCCCACCTACTGTGAAATCCCGACACACAAAATGCCCGTGGCACCCCTGAACCGAAAGAACCGCCTCAAATCGGTGGGGGGGGGGTACTTTTGTAACTTACCCCACATTTTGGACAAGCGCGTCTCTAAGCCATGGTTCCCCACTGCCATCCCATCCGCCCACCCATTCATACACCGAGGCTGCGAAAACCCGCGACGAAACCCCACACCCTGCTCCGTCCGCCACCCAGCCGAAGCATCTTCCTCGACAACGTCGTCCACAGCAATACCTCGACATCCCTCATCCATCGTATCAGATGAGGATCCGCCGTCGATCTCATCGTCCCGCCGGTTCAGCCACCCCGTCCTCCACCTCCAAGGAGCTGCCCCGACGTTCCCTCATCTTTCACGCCACCTCCATTCCCACACCGCCGTCTTCACCTGCACCATCAGAAGAGCATCATCATCACCGTTTCCTTGGATGAAGATGCGGCCTAATCGGCGCCACCAAACAGGTTGTACACTAATCGCCGCATTTTCTTCTTGATTCGATCTCACGGTGCTGCTGGCGCTCAGTCCCGAGCCGACACGGCGCGGCTCCATCCATAGCGGCGGCGCCGACCACTTCCTCCACGACGTTGCTCCCTCGGCGGTGACGTCCACATCAGTAGGAGCTTCTGCCGCTTTAGCTCTCGCTCGCGCTACTGCTCTGCTCTTGCTCTCGGTCCCCTACCTGGTCTGCTCTTTCTATTGCTCTTGCTCGCGCTGCTGCTCTTGCTCTTTCTCTTGCTTGCGATGCTGCTCCAATTTGGCTACACTACAGTCGAATGAATCGACTTTTGGGTCAGTCAATTTTCAAGGGGTGGGCTCGCCGTTGTGAAGGAAGAACCAGCCGCAGTGGGGAGGGGGGCTCACCGGAGAGGTACCCCACTATCTATCCCCGGCGCAGCGGGGAGGGGGGTCGCCGGCGGTGGCGGGGCGGTGGCGTGGGGATCGCCGGAGAAAAAGCTCGGCACGGGGGGCCTAGAGGGATGGCCGGGGCAGCGGTGGACCGGCGGTGGGGAGTGTTTTTGATGAGGGCGGGGTGGTGCACCACCGGCCGCGGGCGGCGGGGGGCTGCTGTTTGGCCAGTGGTGGCTGGCGGCTTAGGGGGTGGAGGTTGAAGATGAACCACAAGCCCTTGATTTTGTATCCAATGGCTGCAAAATCGACTGACCAGCGATGAAAAAGTGAGTCGACCGACGTGTAGCCTCACTTTGCTAGTGCGTTCAGTTTCGACAGCAAAATTCAGTTTCGACAGCAAAATTCAGTTTCGACACTTAAGTTTACTTTTGACAGTTAAGTTCAGTTTCGACAGTTAAGTTCAGAGATGAGCGGCTGATGTATTTTACATCTAGCACTTTGTGGTTATGTATTTTACGTCATGTATCGGAGATGCTATTATAATTCCACCCAAGTTAACGTTGTTCATAGTCTCTCTTGTCCTGCTTCAGCCTCGTCATTGTACAACTCACGGAGCTGCTCCAACGACGAAACCCTCCATCACAGTGGAGCAGTACCTCGGGCTCCATCGCCAGACGCCTAAGATCTTCCTCCCCTCCCCCGACAGCAAAGTCAGCTGGAGCATCCTCACCGGCCAACCCAATCACGCTGAGCTCGACATGGCTTCGCCAAAGAGGTTCTTCACTTGTTGCATCTCTTTTTTACTCTACATGTTATATATATTGTCCACTGAGCACTCGTAGTAACGGGAAATATGATTATTTTATCCTACTATATGACAAGCAGTGAGGTACCAGGAAACTTAGCTATCCGTGATGGATTCTCTTGAATGCCATCATTATTTATCTCTGCGTGTTTGAGCTGTGCATTTGTCGATGGGCCTGGGAGTTGAGCTAGTATCGCAGTGGCTGGGTCCAAAGTAATAGAAGTAGCACGAAAACATTTTTTTAGTGTAGGATTTTCCTTGATCAAGCCTGCCTACTAAAATCGCTAGTGCTTGAAAGGAAAAGTGAATGAAAAACATAGGATTTGGAAAGTTTCCTGTGGTACTACTTTTCATGAATTTGGTGCAACGGAATGGAGCAAAGGAAAACTGTAGGATTTGTGCCTTTAGTGTCTCCTTGAAAGAAAACCCGTGGGAATTCTAATTTCCACTTCTCCTCCTTTTCATATTCCTATTCATCAAGCACAAGACTAAGAGATAGTAGCATAATAGCATTATAACCGTACATTTTTTTGTGGTTTGACTTAATCTCACCATGCTTTTTTGCATCCTGTGATCTTCCAATTGTTGTGAATCAAACACCCAGATTGGCAGAAATCCTGTGTTTTTAAATTCTCTGTTTTGCACGTGCATTCCTACCCTATTCCTGTCTATTTCCTATCCCTGCATTGTTAGAATCCTCAAATTCAAACAAGCCCTTACTCAATTACTTCTGTTATAGATATGTGTCAAAGAAAACCTTGTGTGGTTTGTCCTGCTCCTGCGGCGCTGTGTTCCACCCCAGCTCAGCTGCTCCAACGACGGAAGGGTTCACCACAGTAGGGATCCGCTCTCCAGACTGTCTTTCGCCACCTTAGATCTTCTTCCCCACCGCCGGCAGCCACGACAACTGCATTACCATCATCAACTAAGCAGATGACCTTGAGGGCTACACGGATCCGCAAGAGAGGTTGTACTCTTTCGTGTCTGCTTATGTTATGCGTTGCTTAATATGATGACATGCTACATTATCGTCGTGTTCACCTATTAGACTCCGAGTCAGGTCCAAACTAATGCTGAAACTTGAGTTTTTAAATGGTTGTGGGGTACATATTGGGGCAGCAATCAGTACTATCTGTCTACTATCTGGTTAATCTCCGGTGTCTACTATGAGTTTCATGTTGGGTGCAAACATACATTAAAGGAGCCATTATCTGTATTTTTTAACTAAAGCTATTATCTGCCTGCTATCATTGGTTTTGGGTCTATCCATAGTTTGATACCATCACTCTGGATTTGTGCATGCACTCCTTACATAATCTCACTATGTTTTATTCCTTTGCATGCCAGTTATTGTACACAATGGAACTGATCATGTAGAGCAAAAGAGACGAGCCTTGTGTGGCAATAAAATTTCATGCATACGTCGTTCCATGGTGGGTGCAAAGTCAGCCCCCCTCCACCCATTTCGGATCATAATAAAGAGGAAGATAACTATTCTGAGGGGGATTCAGAAGGAGAAGAGCACTCCTATTTAACCCATGAGGTCTTCGCTCTAACTTGGCATGTTGATGTTGGTACTATCATGCATATGGTGCCTTGCATTGCTTATTGTGTACATTAAAGATGTCATCTGCTTAGTTTAGACATGCTTTGTGTCAATGCCATCTGTTTAGTTTCTTTATCGTATATGTGAATCATGCAATTCCATCTTGTCTAGCCAGACATCATATATGTGAATTGCAATGCCACCCTGGTTAGCCAGTCATCTTATATGTGAATTATATCATGCCATCATTTTTTTATTACGTGTTAAATTTATCAACAATTTTAGTACATTCAATTACTCTTCACCACTGGAATCTGGCACTTTTCCATCTGCCATGGCAGATGGCAAAGGCATGGTCGGCGGATGGCAAAGGCTTTGCCATCTGTGAGCAGATGGCAAACAGGTCGTCCGAAACCCTGTCGGTAAAGGCTTCTTTGCCGTCTGCTGCCTCATGGCAAAGAGCCTGTGGCTTTGCCATCTGCTGGCAGATGGCAAAGCCTCTTAACGGGGTTAGCCCTGTTAGTAGGCTAACGGCATACTTTGCCATCTGCCAGCAGATGGCAAAGGCTGTAGGCTCTTTGCCGTCTGCCAGCAGATGGCAAAGGCTGCATGCTTTGTTGTCTGCCAGCAGATGGCAAAGAGGTTTGCCATCTGCTGTCAGATGGCAAAGATCCCAAATAGGCCAGCCCAAATGTTACATGTAGATGACACGTGGCCTCTTTGCCATCTGCCAGCTGATGGCAAAGCTCTTTGCCATCTGCCAGCTGATGGCAAAGTGACTATATTGCCCCATTTAATTTTGTTTTTTCTTATATCAATTCATTTTCACAGAAATCAAACACAAATATATTTATATGACCAATATAGCATACTCAACACATATTACCAATAGTCATGAACACATATGTATCCAACACATGTTACCAATAGTAGCAAGTTTCATCCGTACATATACATAGTTTCATCAATATTACACAGTTTCATCCATAGGTAGAAAGTTTCACAAGGTCAAAACAAAAACTAAATACAAGCACTCCATCAACCCAAGCTTCCGTGATCAATTAAGCAAATCTGTAAAATAGGAAAGAAGAAAGTTAGAAGAAGAAGACTAGAAGAAGAAGATTATTATGATGCAACTAAAATGTGAAGATTATTATGATGCAACTTATATCTTAAGCATATTATGTCTTTTTAGAGCTAGTTAATCATATTAACTAATTTTGGAGGAAAAGATTCTAAGTATAGGTCATTTTGAAGCTAGCTAAGCATATTAAGTCATTTTGGAGGAAAAAAATGCTAAGTATAGGTCATTTTAGAGCTATCCTAGGTTAAATAGGTCATTTTGGAGCTAATTAAGCTTATTATGTAATTTTTGAGCTAGCTAAGCATATTAAGTCATTTTGGAGGAAAAAATGCTAAGTATAGGTCATTTTAGAGCTAGCCTAGGTTGAATAGGTCATTTTGAAGCTAAGTAATGTTATTATGTCATTTTGGAGCTAGCTAAGCATATGAAGTCATTTAGGACTTAAAATATGTCATTTCTTAAGCATATTATACCATTTTAGAGCTAGCTAAGCATATTAAGTCATTTTGGAGGAAAAGATGCTAAGTATAGGTCATTTTAGAGCTATCCTAGGTTAAATATGACATTTTTAAGCTAGCTAAGCATATTAAGTCATTTTGGAGGAAAAATGCTAAGTATAGGTCATTTTCGAGCTATCCTAGGTTAAATATGTCATTTTGGAGCTAATTAAGCTTATTATGTCATTTTTGAGCTAGCTAAGCATATTGAGTCATTTTGGAGGAAAAAATGCTAAGTATATGATTATGTCGCTAGTATCCATATGGCAGAGAACCCGGGCCGACATGACTAGTCATAGAACCAAGGTGGCACAAACGTACAGGGACAGGCATACATGACCCAGCAATGCATGTGTCGATCATCATCGAATGCAACCAAGTCGTAGCAAGCTACAAGGACTTCGGTGATACACCGTGTGACATTTCCCCGTAGGAACAGACACAAGAGCAAAGAAGGACACATGCCGGTCAATCCATGTGTTCCGGAGCAGTAGCGAACTACCATGGCTCAGTGGAAGCACTAGGAGGCATTTCCCTGTATGGAAGGCTACCAAAGGCACATGACTAGGTGTCGAATCCCACATATACAATACATTTCAAACATACACACATTATGCACGATATGTGTAGATACAACATGGCATCACAACAAAACTCTATTAAGCAAAACACTTGGGAAACTTACCGTCATCACGGAGGTGTAGGTGTAGGTGTAGGTGTAGGACCGGTCGCACCAGTGGCAGACGGAGAAGGATCGGTCGATGCTTGTCGGGAGTTACGCTGCACCAAAGATTATGTCCAATGTATCGTTAGCATGATGCAACTCAAATGTGAAGACTAGTAACTAATGACCGTTCAAATGAAACTCATAATTCACAAATATATGACCCTGTCGGCCTCTGGAAGGCCGAAGAGCACCTTTTCGGTCAATAGGAGGCCGAAGAGGTGTCGGGTGTTGGGGGTGTCGTGTCCGTGTGTCGTGGACACACTGGTTTGTTCATCCAAATAAGCAGATATTACAAACTGCTTGCCATAGTTTACAATTTTTATGTGTTGTGGCCTTCTTGATTCAGTTTGGCAACCAACATATTTGAATGCCATCCACATGTCCAAAATTGATTACTTCATCTCTGTCAAAACTAAAGTTGTCAATATGGATCATGTGTGTGAGTTCTTTCTACCCTCGACTGTCAAATATTTTGAAACGCAAGGAGTAGCATCTAATTTTATCCTGTAGACGAAACCATGTCAGAAGTCACGATGATGGGTGCAGAGGAAGTCAAGATGCAAGTGGACATGTTCGTGGGGTGTCCACCATCAGCCACACCATTCACGAGGGCTAATGATGGAATAAATTAGCAGGTGCCCACGTACTAGAGTGTTCGCCTGGCCGCAACACCGAAACATGCTACACAGCCACTCCATTCTTGTTTATTTTTTGCAAATTATAAGAGCTGCTTTTTTTCTTTCATGTACACTCATGGCGAAGCAGAGGCATGAGGCTTTTGCATGCTAATGTTGTCATCTACTCTAGTTAGCACCAACAAACGAAACAAAGCGGGTTTTAGTCTCAATTTGCCAACTTTTCTTCTGCTCAATTTGCCAACTTTTCTAGGAGATTGATCATGATAACTATGACGATGGTGACGTACGTGCAGTCATTTTCTTTAATGCGGGTTTTAGTCTATCAATCAACTAAATTATATATATATATATATATATATATGCATGGCATGTCTCTTGCATAATATTGATTGTACCTTGCTGAAATCATATTTTTATATACTTCCGTGTCAGGTGGTATCAAGCTTGATCATGAAATCTTGGAAAGTATAAACACCATTCTTGCATGTGTGTGAACTTACATGCAAACTCACCCAAGGTGCTAGGTACAATGATTTTTCACCAACCAGTTCAACGCCGCCTTCTTGACTGTTATTGGGAGTTTAGGACATATTCAGTACTGAAACCTAGATGAGTTCACATGCAGGTTTTTCTTTCAGATTGCTTTGTATGTGTTGACTTCTACCAGCTGCTGGGAATCCAAGACATTTCAACTTTTTATAAAGATGCATCAAATATATTTTCCCAAAAAGGTCTACCATCTGCTGCTATTCATGCATTAGTAGTAGTCGTAATTTAGTTCACCAACTTACAGGATTTGTGAAGCATTCTAACTAATTCACGAGTGCTCAGCCTTGCTCTGTTTCAATTTTCGAATCAAAAGTGTGTTAAATTTCCATTCCAATTAAGAGACATTTGCATGGATATGGGTAACCAATTGGTATATGTATGCCAAGACAAAAACAAATCATATTGTTTGATTCATATAGCTGAATTGTTTTGGAGGGAAGTATTCTGGTGACTCTGTAATCTGCCTATGAACATGTTGTTTAGTTATGCATATTTACTCAGATGCGGTAGTACCCTAGGAGATAAAAAAGGAAAGAGATCAGGGCATATGCTGCATTCTTTGATGGATTTGACATTAAGTTGGGCCTATAAAGATGAAGTAATCATTGAACTATCACACATGTTGCAAGGTGCTATATTATCCCAGGGAGTCAGGTATGCAAGCTATACGAAGAGGACATAGATTCATAATGAAATAATCTTCGTGATAACATTATTTGAGAGAGAGAACAAAGTTCAGTCAACAATAACAGGGTGCAATCATCAAGTGTGCTTATGCACCGCTCTGCATGCAGCAATAAAATCTGTTGATTATTCAGCTCAATCGATTCTTGGTTTGTTACAGAACAATAACAATAGCTGCGAAGGAACATAATTTGTATGTACCTCTGGATTTCATATACTGTTGTTGATATTGACAATGAACTATGTTCTGTGACGGGGTTTTTATATTTTTTTGCTACATGGGTTGGTATAAATTTTAAATCAGAACAGTCAGAAGTTAGCAGATGGAGGCAATATAGGTTATTTCTTTTGAGCATGGAGTTTTTGCACAAGAGTTTAAATGCTCCCTCATGTACTGTAAAATCAAAATAAATAGTACTAAAAAACAGGAAACACATAATTGCGCATGCCATGTTCTACTAAACTCCAGAATCTCTCTTATATCAAAAACTATATGAGCAGAAATGGCATGAAACTTATGGATTAATTTTCTTTTTGCATACATGCCGAGCTGGGAGTCATAGGGTATTGAACTGTATAATCCCTCTTATAAGAAAAAATATGAGCTGAAATGTCATGAACCTAATGGATTAATTTTCCTTTTGCATACATGGTGAGCTGAGAGATCATATGGTCTTATAGGCCATTGATTGTTTGTATTCAGTCCAACTAGGACACATTTTTGCCATGTTATGGCCACTACTCACCTTCGCTAGCTCCTTCAAGGATGTTTTGACCTATACTCCTTTGTTATCTACAACGGGGTACTAATCCATCAGAGGCCATTCACTTTCCTTTCAATAAATTAAAAGGTGGATCTCACCTTATTTTCAACAAATGTCAAAACAGAGAATCTGAAAATAACTTGGTCAACATGTAAAAAAAATTAAAGGGTGCCTCATTCAGGTTTAACTATACTTTGTTGATATTCACACTGAACATTGTTGCCATTTACTTACAGTCTAAACCATCTGAATGATTTGTTGTTGTTGTTTAGGAAAAATAGCGAGCCCGTGCAAGTTGCACGGGTTGACGACTAGTTCTTTAAGATTGACATTGCCACGTGGCATTCATCAGGATGGGTCTCACCTGTTGTCCTGTGAGACCCGGTTTCATAGGATTTTTTCCCCAAAACTGTATTAACTCAACGTCACTGCTAAAAGTGCGGCACGGAAAAGTACGTTTAGCGGTAGGTGCTGAAAAGTGTTACGACTGATGTTCCGTTCAAAATTTCAACTAGAGACAGCTACTACTACTTCGTGAAGAAATAGTGGTATTGGTACTGGTGTGATCATCAATGGTAAGTACAATTTGGGTTGAAGATTTGTAGGTGATGTAAGTACCTCGAGGAGGAGGTTGCAGGGGAACTGCTTGACGGAGAGCATGTAGGCGACGATGGTGTCGGGGCGGAGCTTGGCGAGGGGGATGGCACGGATGACGGACTCGGTGGAGAGGATGGAGCTGCAAACCAGCATCACGTCCGGCTGCTCCTCGCACAGCGCCTCCAAGCTTCTGTTGTTATCAACATTTCACAGCATGATCGATCGATCCCCTTGCAGTTGCATCCGGACCGGAATCGAAGAAAGATAGGTTCGTGGGTTGGCATGGCTGGTCACCTGAAGAAGCGAATCTCGTGGGCGGAGCAGTAGTCGGAGTAGTCGGATCTGGAGGTGGCCAGCACGGCGTGGCCTGCCGCTGGATGCCCCTGGCGATGAACTGCCCGAAGTTGCCGAACCCGATGATCCCCATGCGCAGCACCGCGGGATCTTGCGCCTCCGTCGAGGACACCGGTGGTGACGGCGACGGCTCCTCGTAGGCGCCGCACCACGAGGAGGCGAGCTGCTGCTCCTGCTCGGTGGAGGTTGTTGCGTCTCTCAGGGGCTTGGCACCGGCGGCGGCCGGCCTGACACACAGTTAGGCCGGGGGAGGGCGGCGACGGGGCGGGGGAGCGACGGCGACGGGGCGGGGGAGGGACGCGGCCGGTGACAGGGCGGGGGAGCGACGGGGCCGGCGACAGGGTTGCGGCGGGCGAGCCTAGAGCACCATCGACGGGGGCTGGATGGGATGCAAAGGTCGTTTTTTTACCTAGATGGGTGGGGAGAGAGAGGGAGGGGATAACCCTACAGTTTTTTTTACCTGGAAAAAAATAACCCCATCTCTTTGCCATCTGCCAGCAGATGGCAAAGAATCTTTGCCGTCTGCCAGCAGAGGGCAAAGAATCTTTGCCGTCTACTGGCAGATGGCAAAGAGGTGGGGCTGGTACGCCGTTACACGCTTGATAGTCACAGGATTTGCCAACCTCTTTGCCATCTGCTGGCAGATGGCAAAGAATCTTTGCCATCCACTAGCAGATGGCAAAGAATTAGCTGAAGGCAACCATGTTCTTTGTCGTTTGTCAGTTCTTTGTCATCTATTTTTTATAAGCAGATGGCAAAGACGTTCTTTGCCATCAGCTGGCACATGGCAAAGAGCTGGCTGATGGCAAATTCCCTGTTTCCATTAGTGCTTCCTGTGCATCAGCCATTCAGCACAGTCATGGAAAAATCTGGAGTGGAAACAAGGTCTTCAGAGCAGACAATGCTATCTGACAAAGCGCATGTCTTGCTGGTTACCGATAGCTCCTCGGAGGAGGATTCAGAAATAGATGACCAGTCATATTTCCCCCCCGAGGTGCATGCCCTAACTTGGCAGGGTTATGTTGCTCATATTGTGTGTATGGTCTCTTGCATTGCTATGTCATTTGCTTAGTTTAGACATGCTTTGTGTGAATGCCACCTGTTTACCATATATGTGAATTATGCAATGCCATCTTGTTGCAAGACATTATATATGTGAATTATGCAATGTTATCTTGTTGCAAGGCATTATGTATGTGAATTATGCAATGCCATGCTGTTTAGGCAAGTGTCATATATGTGAATTATATCATGCCATCCTTTTTTTGTATTTCTCATTGCTTTTGTCGACAATGTTTGTATATTCAACTGCTCTTCCTGTGCATCAGCCATTTGAATTGGTGACGGAGAAATCTGGAGTGAAAACAAGGTCTTTAGAGTAGACAATGCTACCTGCTGAAGCAGATATCTTCCTAGTTACAGATAGCTCTTCAGAGGAGGATTCATAGGCAGATGACCAGTCCTATTATCCCCCTGAGGTGTATGCTCAAACTTGGCAGGGTTATATTACTCATATAATGCATATGTTGTATTGCAATGCTTAGTTTTTACATCATATACACAATATTGAATGCCATCTCCTTAGTTGACACATCATATATGCGATTGCCCTCTGCTCACTTCCTTAGTATATAAATCATATTTTTGAATTATGTCATGCCATGATGTTTACATAGACAACATGTATCTGAATTATGGCATGCCAACCCATTTTCTAAAGACATAATATAGTTATATCATCTCATCCTGTTTACATAGTCTTCATATTTTAAATTATGTCATTCTATCCGTGAATTATATCATGCCATCATGTTTCCATCGACGGCATGTTTGTGATTTATGGCATGCCAACCACTTTAATAGACACATCGTATAGTTATATCATGTCATCCTATTTACATAGTCATTATATTTTGAAGTATGTCATTCTATCCTGTTTAGTTAGCCATTATACATGTGAAATTGTGTCATGCTATCCTGTTTAATTAGCCATCATATATGTGAAATTATGTCCTGCTATTCTGTTTGCTTAGGCAACATAAATGTGAATAATTTCATGCCTTGTTTTCTTCCCTACTATCCATTGCACCTGTCTATCTTACAATGTATGTACATTCAATTACTTTTCTTGTTTATCAGCTATTTCAATTGGAGGGAGTGATGGCAGTATATGTGGGAGTAAAAACATGGTCTTTAGAAAAGATCATGCTACCTGTCGATGCAGGTAGAACCATGGTTGTACTTGCCCAAGAACCAGCCCCACCACACATAACCCACACTCATGCAGATTGTACCCCTACCCAGTTGGAAAAAGAACCAGCTACACCCCTTCTAACCCCAACCCCAGCAGATAGACACCCAGTTCCCGTTGACACAGCACCGTCTCCACTACAGAGCACCCAAACACGAGCAGTTAGTAAGGCAACTGCAGTGCCCAAATCACGAGGACCACCACTCTGAACCCGAAGTCAACGCTTAAAGCAGAAGAAGAATTGTTCTCAGGTCAGGTTCCGTAGCTATGGTTCATACTACTTTGCTCTTGCATCACTGTATTTACTGATACCAACCAATTTCAAATTTGAAGGATGCAATTGAAACTCCAATGGCGCAACAGGTATGTTTTAAACCTGTTTCTTCAACGTGTTTGGTTGTTTGCTGTTGTAACTTGCTCTATGTTGATTTCAGTTTCAATTGAATAAACAGTTATGTTCTCATGCCATGCACATTACAAGTGTTGTTATTGCTCTGTAGTTTCCCACACTTATATTATGTCTATGCTGCTTTGTCTTGAACATATATGATTCGAACTGTATCTATCTTGATTTGGCAACATAAAATAGAATGATATAGACCATAAAGTGACCATACTACATAGATATATGTTTGTTTGATGTTGTTATCCTGTCCACCTTACTACTGAACTGGTTTACCAAAATGAGTTTCCTATACTACATTGTAAACCTTAGATGTGTTTGTTTGTTTCCCTTTTAGAACGTGGATAAAATATGGAGAAGTGTGCCCTGTTATGCAATGGTAAAGGAAGTAATGCAGATAAGGTTCAAGATAGTGAGACATCCCTGTTGGTCTCCAAGAGAGCTGATAAAAACTATATTGAAGACACTGAGACAACCCCAAAGTCCTGTCTTGATGTAGTGTTCGAGTTACTGGCTACCATTGCTGGCACCAGCCCTTCGAACTCGTTACCTGAATCAGTTTGGCTTCTTGAGTCTCAACTTCAAGTTGAAAGACATCAATCAGATGTTATGCGACAGGAAGCCAAGGACTGAGGAAGTCCCTTCAAAATTCAGATGCATACTTTCTGGTTCAACAGCAAGCGCTGGAGGACTTAAGCGCCAAACAAGAGAAAGTTAATAAGCTTATTAAGCATCTTGCCAGCATTATGGGTACCCAGGATACTGTTTCTTGAGCTCTTCTGAAGTGGTTTCAGTTCCGGACTTGTTTTGCTGCGGCGTTTATATGCTGCTGTGTTCCCTATATTTGCACTGGTGGCGAACTTTGATGCGCAGTGGATGTAATATGTGTAATAGCCGTGATAGCCTAGTGTAAGTTGCTTGATTATTTATTTCCTTGTTGTCTTGTTTATTTGTTTGCTTGTAGTCAGTGCAGTTCTTTTTCTGCGGTTTGCTAGTGGCTGCAATAACCTATTTTTTAAAACTAGGCCACAATAACCATGGGCTAATATTTACTGTAGTGACACTGGACCTACGGGCCGTATAAACAGTGGGCCTTCTATGGGCCATATAAACAGTGGGCCTTCTACGGGCCGTAGAAACAGTGGGCCTGCTACGGGCCGTAGAAACAATGGGCCTTCTGCGGGACGTATCATCAATGGGCCTTATATGGGCCGTATGATCGATTGGCCAAACATGGGCCAAATAGACTGCATTCTGGCCATAAACGGGCTAGAGTTAGAACCGTCCATTCATGGGCCGACCATAATGGGCCATCGTTAATAGGCCGTATTTGATGACACTATGAAAATGGCCCAACGTATTAACGGACCACAAACGGGCCGACTGTAACCACGGGCTGAATTTGGCCCACAAGTAGATAATGACAGTAACGGGCCGTAAGTAAATGAATGCTGGAAATGAGCCCAAGAATAAATGGGCTCTGAGAAGGCCGAAAGATAACATGGGATGGAAACGGCCCAACGGAATAACGGGCCGTTAATGGGTATAAAGTGATACACTGTTCTATACGGGCCAGTTTCACCATGGGCTATTCATGGGTGTAAAGTGATACACTGTTCATTACGGGCCAGTTTCACCACGAGACATTAATAGGCCAAGAGTTACATAGGGCCTCATATGGGCCGAAGGACGTCATGGGCCATACATGGGCCAGAAGTGAAACGGGCTGGAATCATATTGTGTGGCCCAGATGACGCTACTGGGCCTAATTCGAATAGGGCGTAACGGGCCTTGGGTTAGCGGGCTGTAAATGGGCTATATGCGAACAGGCTGTTAACAGGCTTTCCATGGGCCGGCCTGCCACCTTTTGACCAAGTCAAACGGGATGGCCTTTTCACAGCAATGGGCCTCTGTTGGGCCCTGCCACGTGTCGACGTATCATAGGCACCTTTTGTCCAATGAGTGGATGACATCTGTCGCAACAATGAGCCGACACGTGTTTCCTCCAGCCAATGATGATTGTACACGTGGAAAATCCCCATTGGTCGGGGCTGTTAACGGGTTATCAGATCCAAAACCCGACCCGATAGCTTAACGGCGTTCCATTATGGTGGATGCCAATTGTCGGTCACCCTTGACGAAAGCACTTCTGTGACGCGCGATTTATCGTCATGGAAGTGGACACTTCCGTGTTGATAATTTTGGTAATGTCATGGAACACTTCTACGACAGCATGAGTATGACCATCTTGATTCTGTCATAAAATCATCATGGATGTACATGCATGACAAAAAAAGCGACCTATTGTGACAAACACGTATCATCACGGAAGTGTATTTTTTTGTAGTGTTTGTTCCCATATTTGCACTGGTGGCGAACTTTGATGCCCAGTTGATGTAATATGTGTAATAGCCGTGATAGCCTAGCGTTAGTTGCTTGCTTATTTATTTCCTTGTTGTCTTGTTAATTTTTTTGCTTATAGTCATTGTAGTTCTTTTTCCGCGGTTTGCTAGTGGCTGCAATGACCTATTTTTTAAAACTAGGCCACAATAACTATGGCTCATATTTACTGTAGTGACACTGGGCCTCCTACGGGCCATAGAAACAGTGGGCCTTCTATAGGCCATAGAAACGATGGGCCTTCTACGGGCCGTAGAAACAACGGGCCTACTACGGGCCGTATCATCAATGGGCCTTATATGGGCCGTATGATCGATTGGCCAAACATGGGCCAAACAGACCGCATTATGGCCGTAAATGGGCTGGAGTTGGAATCGTCCGTTCATGGGCCGACCATAACGGGCCATCGTTAATAGGCCGTATTTGATGACGCTATGAAAACGGCCCAACATATTAACGGACCACAAATGGGCTGACTGTAACCACGGGCTGAATTTGGCCCACAAGCAGAAAATGACAGTAACGGGCCGTAAGTAAACGAATGCTGGAAATGAGCCCAAGAATAAATGGGCTCTGAGAAGGCCGAAAGATAACATGGGATGGAAATGGCCCAAAGGAATAACAGGCCGTTAATGGGTATAAAGTGAAACACTGTTCATTACGGGCCTGTAACGACCAGACCTCAAACAGTCTGATCTCTGTGCATTAGTGTCATCCCTGGATCGGTAATGCTGACATGCACATTACTTGAAGGATTTATAAAAGAGTAGCAATCACACACTTATTACATCGAATGTCTCAAAAGAGAACTTATTACAATAAATATGGCTTAAGGCCATCTAATAACGATAACAACAGAAGGCTTGGAAGATAAGCGAGTCCATCAACTCCAACGACATCACTGAGTATAAGACCATGACCTAAGGCACCTTACTCGTCGTCTGAAAAGTCTGCAACATGAACGTTGTAGCCTGAAAACGGGTCAGCACATGGAATATGCTGACAATGTAACACATAGAGAGTAATGAAATGAAATAATGCTATACTACATGCATATATGGCTGGTGGAAAGCTCTATGGTTACAATTTTTTTCTACAGCAAAGGAATAAATTTTATTTAACTATCATGGTGGTTGTTAAACATTGAGATGGTTCACCCAACTCAATCCCAATTAAGCATCAACATTAAACCCAATCAAAATTAAATTAACGTAACATGGTGAGATTCACATGATAATCCAGGTACTAGATACTCAAAACATCCATAACCAGGGACACGACTAACCATGATTAGTTTATACACTCTGCAGAGGTTTGTGCATTTTCCCCACAAGACTCAATCTCCTCCGTTGGAATTCTCGCACTACATGGTGTTTGAGAAACGGATGACTGAGACATAGTCTTTCAGAAGCGTTTGCACCTTACGATGGGTAGACAGTTACACCTACTTTCCCCTATATCTGCTAGTCTACCACCATAAGAGTTCACACGATTTAATCAAGTACTCTAGAGCCCATAGTAGCTTGCGGCTGCACATAGAAGTTTCTAGCATGAATAAGCTCATGATCCCTTTGAGCCTAGGTGGCGGTCCATAGGAGAATCACACGGTACCCCGGGATTTCCAAAAATACAGGCAACACTGGGTTCCCCAGGTGCCTCAATCCACCCAGATGTCTATTAAAGTTTCCACCTTAAGTAAACCATTAACTTAACAATCTCACATCTGTCATGGATACACTCACCCAATCCATGTCTACTAGCGTAGCATAGCGATATAAGCAAACGTAGTAGTAACTCCCAAAGGTTTGATAATAAAATAGGTAATAGGTTCTACCTCATCTACTTCCCAAAACCCACATATTAATTAGATCCTAATCATGCAATTGTTTGAGGATTGATCTAATGCAATAAAACTGGATAGTAAAGAGGTATGATCAAAGTGTTACTTTCCTTCTTGATGATCCGTGAAACCTAGAGACTCGTAGTAGCAAGTGCCGCACTCCGGGTACTCTATCACAAACAAACAAGTATACAATAAGCACTCATCTAATGCACAAGTAAAACTCAAATAAGAGATCTAACCAGAAAGTTCAACTTAAGAACTCCGGTTTACAAAAAAGAATCAAATCAAACGAAGCAACGAAAATCAAACGGCGAAAGAAACAATCTTCCTTTACTAATCTGGACCTAAGTCAAATTTTACAGTAGCAAAATCTTGTTTGAGTTGGTTAAACGGAAAGAGGGTTTCGAGATGAAACTCTAGGCGCTTGAATCGCCTGATTCCGATAAACGAGCAAAAAGTTATACTAGAACGAAAATCAGATCAGAAATCGCGATCGGAAATAATCACGGAAATTTCGAGAAAAAGAAAAACGGACGAACAGGCTAACGAACGAACGTTCGCTGTCTGCGGCTAAACGGCGAAAACCGTTCATTCAAATGAACATACGGACGAACATCTGCGGCTAAACTAAACCGAAAAAATAAACTGAACCGGATCTAATAAAAAAAATGATCTAGGGTTTCAAAAAAAACCTGATCAGTTTTCTCACGAAAACCAAGGCGGCGGCGGCGGCTACCTCCAGCGGCGGCGGCGGGCTCCGGCGAGGCGGAGGGCTCCAGCAGGGTCGGCGGCGAGGCGGATGGCGGCGGCGGCTGCGGGGCGGCGCGGCAGCGGCAGCAGCGGGCAGCGCGGGCGGCGGCGGCGGCTAGCTAGGGTTAGGGTTTGCGGGATGAGGCGGGCTAGGGTGGGCCAGCAGGGTGGGCCGGCTTTTAAAGTCGAGCGGTGGACGAGTCCGGGTCGCCCACGACAGCCCGAGTCAGTTCGTTTTTTTATATATATTTCGAACGCGTAGAAAAACAATTAAAAGAAATACTAAACAGACTCCAAAAATCCCGAAATAAAATTTCCCCGTCCTCTAAAAATATGCCGGACAAGATGAACATTTATTTGGGCCTAAAATGCAATTTTGAAAAATGCACATTTTTCCTAAATTCAAATAAAATAGCGATAAACTCCGAAATAAAATCTTATATGATTTTATTATTAAATCCTCAATATTTCTTTATTTTGGGAAAGTCATTTTATTCCCTCTCTTCTATTTTTGTATAAGAAATATTCGAAGATAAAATAATTAAAATCAAATTATCCTATTTTCAAAATTTGAGAAAACTCAAATATGAAAATAACGAAATCTCCAACTCTCTCTGTGGGTCCTTGAGTTGCGTGAATTTTCTAGGAGCAAGCCAAAATGCAATGAAATATGATATGCAAAGATGATCTATTGTATAACATTCCAAATTGAAAATTTGGGATGTTACAAACCTACCCCCCATAAGATGAATCTCGCCCTCGAGATTCGGGTTGGCTAGAATATAGGTGAGGGAGGTCCGTCAGTAGATCTTCCTCTCGCTCCCAGGTGGCTTCATCCTCGGTTTGGTGGCTCCACTGAACTTTGCAAAACTTGATAACCGTGCTGCACGTGACTCGGCTGGCATATTCGAGAATCTTAACTGGTTTCTCCTCATAGGTTAAATCACTATCTAGCTGAATCGTTTCCAGTGGCACTGTATCTCTCAGTGGTATATCAGACATCTCTGCATGGCACTTCTTCAACTGGGAAACGTGGAACACATCATGAACTCCTGACAATCCTTCGGGCAACTCCAACTTGTAAGGAACTTCTCCCATACATTCCAAAAATTTGTATGGTCCCACAAAACATGGCGCTAACTTTCCCTTAACTCCAAAACGCTTAACTCCTCGAAGTGGGGATAAACGAAGATAAACTCTGTCTCCAACTTAGTAAACATTCTCCTTGCATTTAGAATCTGCATAGCTCTTCTTCCTGGACTGAGCTACCTTGAGCCTATCGCGAATCAGCTTAACCTTCCTTTCAGACTCTTTAATCAAATCTGGTCCAAACAACTGACGGTCTCCAACTTCATCCCACAATAATGGTGTCCTACACCTCCTTCCGTACAAAGCTTCGAAAGGGGCCATCTTCAAACTGGATTGATAACTATTGTTGTAAGAGAACTCTGCATAAGGAAATTGCCGTCCCAACTAGATCCATAATCTCGCACACAAGCTCTCAACATGTCTTCTAGAATCTGATTGACTCTCTCGGTCTATCCATCTGTCTATGGATGAAAGGCTATACTAAACTCTAGCCTGGTACCCAAAGTTTCATGCAACTGATTCCAGAACTTTGAGGTAAACTGGGTTCCTCTATCTGATACAATGGTCCTCGGAACTCCATGTAGACACACAATCCTGGTCATGTATATCTTTGCCAACTTAGCACTGGTGTAAGTGGTCTTTACTGGGATGAAATGAGCTACCTTTGTCAAACGATCGACTACAACCCATATTGAGTCATAGCCTAAACGAGTCCTGGGCAATCCTGTAATAAAATCCATGCCTAACTTATCCCACTTCCATTCGGGTATCAGCAATGGCTGTAGCAATCCTGCTGGCTTCTGCTGCTCGGCCTTCACTCTCTGACATACATCACAAACTGCTACATACTCCGCAATATCCTTCTTCATTCCGGTCCACCAGAAAGTGTCCTTCAAATCCAAATACATCTTGGTATTTCCTGGGTGAATCGAATACAGCGAATCATGGGCCTCTTGCAGAATCAACTTCCTGATCTCCGGATCATTAGGCACATAAACACGGTCCTCAAACCATAGGGTATCGTGCTCATCCTCACGAAATCCTTTAGCCTTTCCTTTCCTCATCTTCTCCTTTATCTCGGCAATCTCCTTGTCAGTCTTCTGAGCTTCTCTGATCTTGTCCATCAAAGTAGACTGAATCTCCAATGCTGCTACATAGCCTCTCAGAACTATCTCCAAACATAGCTCGCGAAGATCCTCGGCTAGCTCTTTAGGTAACTCTCTGGTCATGAGTGTTGTTGATGTGGCTCTTGCGGTTCAACGCATCGGATACTACGTTAGCCTTTTCCGTGATGATAATGCAATCTCATATCATAATCCTTAATGAGCTCTAACCATCTCCTTTGCCTGAGATTCAACACCTTCTGTGTGAAGATGTACTTCAAACTCTTGTGATCCGTGCACACCTCACAATGGTTTCGGATGAGAAAATGTCTCCATGTCTTCAATGCGTGCACTACGGCTGCTAACTCCAAATCATGTGTAGCATAATTCAACTCATGGGGCTTAAGATGTCGTGAGGCATATGAAACAACTCTTCCCTCCTGCATAAGCACTGCTCCAAGTCCTTGATGGGAAGCATCGCAAAATACTTCATAATCCTTGCGCTGATCTAGCAGGATCAACACTGGTGATGTAACCAAGCGTTTCTTCAACTCCTGAAAACTGGCCTCACATTCCTCAGTCCAATTGAACTTGGTGTCCTTCTTCCTTCTGGGGTGGTAAGAAAAATTGACTTGCTGGCGCAATCGATGTTTCCTCCATACATCGATAGCCAATCCATACCCAGAATCACATCCAAACCTTGTGACTCCAAAATGATTAAATCCGAGGGGAAAACATGCCTACCTATGGTTAATGGCACCTAAAAACATCCTTGACTGGCCATATACTCCGCTCCTGGTGAGCTTACTAACATAGGTGTTCTAAGAACTTTGGTGGGCAGTTTATACTTATCCACAATCCCCTTGATATGTATGAATGCGATGCACCGGTATCAAAAAGAACGATTGCAGTAAATGACTTAACCAAAAACTTACCTATTACTGCATCTGGCTGGGCTTCAACCTCTTCCATGTTAACGTGGTTCACCTGTCCCCTGTTGAAAGGGTTCCACTTCTTCCCAGAGCTTCCATTGCCATTTCCATTCTTAGCTTTAGGACATTCATTGGCATAATGTCCAGTCTTCTGACACTTGTAGCAAGTGACGTGGCTCAGATCCTTCTTGGCTGGGGTTGATGGGTTGGTACGGTTATGGTCGTTGCTTCCTCCATTCCCATTACCATTATTGGGGCCACTATGGTTGTGCGAGCTCCCTCCTCCATGGGTATGCTGAAAAGGTCCCCCCGAGTTCGGGGTAAAACGAGGCTTCTGCTGAGCTCCAGAATTGTACTTCCCTTGTCCACACTTCCTCTTGCAGTTGTCAATCTGCTGCTGCTTCCCTTCAATCATGAGCGCTCTATCTACCAACTCCTGGTAATTGTTGAAGGTTGTCACCATCAACTGCATGCTCAGCTCATCATTCAGTCCTTCCAGAAACTTCTCCTGCTTAGCTGCATCCGTAGCAACATCATCTAGGGCATAACGTGCTAGCTTACTAAAATCATCCACATAATGGCCAATAGTACGTCCTCCTTGGCGTAAGTTGTGAAACTCACGCTTCCTCATGGCCATAGCTCCTGCTGAAACATGAGTAGTACGGAAAGCCTGCTGAAACTGGTCCCATGTGATAGTGTCGATGGGATAAGTGGCTGTGAAATTCTCCCACCATGATGCTGCGGGTCCATCAAGCTGGTGTGCGGCAAAACGCACCATCTCTGCATCTGTGCATCCTGCAGTGGTCAACTCCCTTCCCATTTTACGGAGCCAATCATCTGCAACTATTGGCTCGGTGCTACTAGAGAACACCGGAGGATTCAACCTCAAGAAACGGGCTAAGTGATCAACAGGTGGTGGTGGTGGGTTGTTGTTGTTGTTGTTGTTGTTGTTGTTGTTGTTGTTGTTGTTGTTGTTGTTGTTGTTCCCCTGATTCTGATTCTGGACTAGCATCTACATCAATGCATTCTGCTGCTAGATCAACTAAGTGAGTTCCGGTGGGAAAGCAAATCCATTGTCACGTCTCGGAGGCATCTGAGGGTTTAGAAAAGATGAGAGTATAGAATAGAATGAGGTCTAGAGAGAATAACACTACCCATATGCTCATGAGACAAATGCACTCAATATCACTTCAATCAATATAAACAAGGGCATACAACGGTCTAACTATCATTACAGAAGTGCTCGGACTATACTATATACATTGGGGAATACTACTACTGTTATGGTGGTCGACTAGAAAAATTGATCGGTCGAAGACTCCATGATATCTACTCCAGCTTCATCAACAAAGTCATCATCACTATCGTCCGTGTCCGAGTCGGTGTCGTCGATGATGATGTAGTTCCCCGGGCAAGTGCAATCGTCGTCTTCTCCTCCAGTCGCAGGGAATCCCATGAATACTTTTAGCTTCTTCTTCAGATCATTATTCTTCTCCACGAGTGTCGTTATTTCCTCCTCATATCCATCGCGTGTAGACTTGAGTTCTTCTTCCAGCTCCGTGATCTTGGTCATTACCTTCTTCAGATCTATCATGCCTACGTACATCTGGTTTTCCTGGCGACAAATGTGCTGGATTAGCTCCTGGATGAAAGCTGCAATTGATCTATCCTAACTGGTACTGAGCATCTCCCATTGCTCATCTTGGAGCCCACAAATCTGGTAAATAGTATCCTTGAGATCCTTGTGGTAAACTTCTCCAATGCGTCCCATGGTGATGTGGGCTGCCATGCTCTTTCCTAGACTCCAGGTTGGTGCATCAAAGGAAAACTCTATGGGCTCAGTGACAGGCATGAACGTCCTTCCTGGAACTTGAACTTGAATCGTCCAACGTTCTTCTTCTGGTAAAGTGGTGATGTAGGTCCCGGTGAAACTTGGTACTCTGATGTTTAGGTATCTAGTGACTTCCTTCAAGTTGCGTCCAAAGGGTGTATCTTCATCCGGTTGCGTGAACTTGTTCCTTGCATCAGTAATTCTACAAGAGTAGAAAAGACGAGGAGTAAGAAATAAGGAGTAGTGATCTAGGGCTTTAGCTTAGTGGTCGTGTCCTATAGTCAGCGTGTGCTCTGATACCATCTTGTAGCGACCAGACCTCAAACAGTCTAATCTCTGTGCATTAGTGTCATTCCTGGATCGGTAATGCTGACACGCACAATACTTTAAGGATTTATAATAGAGTAGCAATCACACACTTATTACATCGGATGTCTCAAAAGAGAACTTATTACAATAAATATGGCTTAAGGCCATCTAATAACGATAATAGCAGAAGGCTTGGAAGATAAGCGAGTCCATCAACTCCAACGGTATCACTGAGTATAAGACCATGACCTAAGGCACCTTACACGTCATCTGAAAAGTCTGCAACATGAACGTTGCAGCCCGAAAACGGGTCAACACATGGAATATGCTGGCAATGTAACACATAGAGAGTAATGAACAGAAATAATGCTATACTACATGCATATATGGCTGGTGGAAAGCTCTATGGTTACCATTTTGCATAAAGCCAATTTTCCCTATAGTAAAGGAATAAATTTTATTTAACTATGATGGTGGTTGTTAAACATTGAGATGGTTCACCGAACTCAATCAAAATTAAGCATCAATATTAAACCCAATCAAAATTAAATTAAAGTAACATGATGAGATTCACATGATAATCTAGGTACTAGATACTCAAAAAGCCCATAACCGGGGACACGGCTAACCATGATTAGTTTGTACACTCTGCAGAGGTTTGCGCACTTTTCCCCGCAAGACTCGATCTCCTCCATTGGAATTCTCGCACTACATGGTGTTTGAGAAATGGATGACCGAGACATAGTCTTTCAGAAGCGTTTGCACCTTACGATGGGTAGACAGTTACACCTACTTGCAGAAGCGTTTGCACCTTACGATGGGTAGACAGTTAAACCACTGTAAGAGTTCACACGACTTAATCAACTATGCTAGAGCCCATAGTAGCTTGTGGCTGCACACAGAAGTTTCTAGCATGAATAATCTCATGATCCCTTTGAGCCTGGGTGGCGGTCCATAGGAGAATCACACGGTACCCCGGGATTTCCAAAAATACAGGCAACACTGGGTTCCCCTGGTGCCTCAATCCATCCAGATGTGTATTAAAGTTGCCACCTTAAATAAACCATTAACTTAACAATCTCACATCTGTCATGGATACACTCACCCAATCCACGTCTACTAGCATAGCATAGCGATATAAGCAAACGTAGAAGTAACTCCCAAAGGTTTGATAATAAAACAGGTAACAGGTTCTACCTCATCTACTTCTCACAACCCACATATTAATCAGATCCTAATCATGCAATTGTTTGAGGATTGATCTAATGCAATAAAAATGGGTAGTAAAGAGGTATGATCAAAGTGTTACTTGCCTTGCTGATTATCCGTGAAACCTAGAGACTCGTAGTAGCAAGCAACGCACTCCGGGTACTCTATCGCAAACAAACAAGCATACAATAAGCACTTATCTAATGCACAGATAAAACTCAAATAAGAGATCTAACCAGAAAGTTCAACTTAAGAACTCCGTTTTCCAAACAAGAATCAAATCAAACGAATCAACAAAAATCAAACGATGAAAGAAACAAATTTTGTTTACTAATCTGGACCTAAGTCAAATTTTACAGTAGCAAAATCTTGTTTGAGTTGGTTAAACGGAAAGAGAGTTTCGAGACGAAACTCTAGGCGCTTGAATTGCCTGATTCCTATAAACGAGCTAAAAGTTATACTAGAACGAAAATCGGATCAGAAATCGCGATCGGTAATAATCGCGGAAAATCCAAGAAAAAGAAAAACGGATGAACAAGCTATAGAACGAACATTCGCTGTCTATGGCTAAATGACGAAAACCGTTCGTTAAAACGAACGTACGGACGAACATCCGCAAAATAAACAAAACCGAAAAAATAAACCGAACCGGATCTAACAAAAAACCGATCTAGGGTTTCGAAAAAACCGATCGGTTTTCTCGCGAAAACCAAGGCGGCGGCAGGGGCGGGCTTCGGTGAGGCGGCAGGCTCCGGTGTGGTCGGCGGCGGTCGGCGGCGAGGCAGACGGCGGCGACGGCTCCGGTGGTGGCGGCGCACGTCGCGGGGGGCGGCGGCTAGCTAGGGTTAGGGTTTGCGGGGTGAGGCAGGCTGGGGTGGGCCGGCGGGGTGGGGTGGCTTTTCAAGCCGGGCGGTGGACGAGTCCAGGTCGCCCACGGCGGCCCGAGTCAGTTCGTTTGTTTGTTTTTAAAAAAAAAATTGGGACGCACAAAAAAACAATTAAAAGAAATACTAAAAGTACTCCAAAAACCCCAAAATAAATTTTCCCCATCCTCTAAAAATAAGTCGGACAAGATGAACATTTATTTGGGCCTAAAATGCAATTTTGAAAAATGCGCATTTTTCCTAAATTCAAAAAAAATAGTGATAAACTCCGAAATAAAATCTTATTTGATTTTATTATTAAATCCTCAATATTTCTTTATTTTGGGAAAGTCATTTTATTCACTCTCTTTTATCTTTGTATAAGAATTATTCAAAGATAAAATAATTAAAATCAAATGATCCTATTTTCAAAATTTGAGAAAACTCAAATATGAAAATAATGAAATCTCCAACTCTCTCTGTGGGTCCTTGAGTTGCGTGAAATTTCTAGGATCAGGCCAAAATGCAATGAAATATGATATGCAAAGATGATCTATTGTATAACATTCCAAATTGAAAATTTGGGATGTTACGGGGCCAGTTTTAGCATGGACCGTTAATGGGTGTAAAGTGATACACTGTTCATTACGGGCCAGTTTCAAGATGGGCCATTAATGGGGCAAGAGTTACAAAGGGCCTCATATGGGCCGAAAGACGTCATGGGCCATACATGGGCCAGAAGTGAAAATGGGCTGGAATCATATTGGATGGCCCAGATGACGCTACTGGGCCTAATTCGGATAGGGCATAACGGGCCTTGGGTTAGCGGGCTGTAAATGGGCTATATGCAAACAAGCCGTTAACAGGCTTTCCATGGGCCGGCCCGCCACCTTTTGACCAAGTCAAACAGGCCGGCCTTTTCACAGGAATGGGCCTCTATTGGGTCGTGCCATGTGTCGACGTATCATAGGAGCCTTCTGTCCAATGAGTGGATGACATCTGTCCCAACGATGAGCCGACACGTGTACCTCCAACCGATGATGATTTTACACGTGGAAACTCCCCATTGGTCGAGGCTGTTAACGGGTTATCGGATCCAAAACCCGACCTGATAGCTTAATGGCGTTCCGTTACGGTGGATGCCATGTGTCGGTCACCCTTGACGAAAGAACTTCTGTGACGCGCGATTTATCATCCTAGAAGTGGACATTTCCGTGATGATAATTTTGGTAATGTCATGGAACACTTCTACGACAGCAAAGGTATGACTATCTTCATTCTGTCATAAAATCGTCACGGATGTACATGCATGACAAAAAACGTGACCTACTATGACAAACACATATCATCACAGAAGTGTATTTTTTTGTAGTGTAGGATTGGAATATCTTGGCCTCAACACATGAGTAGGTGGTTCTCTCTCAGAAAATGAATGCTGGAAGTGTAGGCATGTTCTGATGGCTTTCTCCATGAATGAAGAGAGGGTGGAGGGGTATATATAGCCTCCACACAAAATCTAACCGTTACACACAATTTACCAAACTTGGTGGGACCGAAACAGAAAACTCGGTCGGACCGATTTAGTTCATAATGTGACCGTTAGGCATTTCGGTGGGACCGATATGATCAACTCAGTAGGACCGATGTACTAGGGTTAGGGTAAAACCTCATCTCGGTTTGACCGATTACACAAACTCGGTGGGACTGATTTTGGTAATAAGCGAAATAGAGAGTTGGTCAGGCAAACTCGGTGGGACCGATTGCATATCTCGGTGAGACCGAAATTATTGGAATAGGCAACAAAGAGTTTGCAAGCCCATCTCGGTGAGACCGAGATCCCATCGGTGAGACCGAAGTGATTAGGGTTTCTGGCAGTGGCTATGTCAAATGAACTCGGTGGCACCGGATAGATCAAATCGATGGGGCCGAGTTTGACTTTTGGTTTGGGACATATGTGGATATGAGAAAGTGGTTGAGGGCTTTGGAGCATATCACTAAGCACTTTGAGCAAGCAAGCCATTAAGCAACACCTCATCCCCTTTTAATAGTATTGGCTTTCCTATGGACTCAATGTGATCTTGGATCACTGAAATAGAAAATGTAGAGTCCTAAGCTTTGAGCTTGAGCCAATCCTTTGTCCTTAGCATCTTGAAGGGGTTCCACATCCATTGTTGGATTTATTTGAAATATACTAGATAAAAGTATTAGTCCAACAAGAGATATGTTGACATTAATTACCAAAATCACCCAGGGAGCACTTGTGTTTTCATATGCCCATGCAAGAGCGGAAGCGCCATGCTCCGCGCTGGTGATAAACAACTGAGGGTGGCCTCGCGGCTACAGCAACCTCAGGGAGCCTCTGGGCTCAGTTCTTAGCCTCACCGTGCTGCTCTCCCTTGGGAGGGTAGCGCGAGGGAAGTGGAGACGGGGGCTATGCGCAGATCAGCCTCGCGTATGCCACCCTGCCAGGTCCCATGGACCTGGTCTTCGCGCACCCCTCCCGAGCGAGAGCTCGGCGAGGAAAGGTATGATGGTCTGTTCGTACGTGAAGGGGGACTCCTGAGCATCGCGTCCTAGGAGCCTAACTAGCCACGTAGCCCCTCACCCCTTGGTCTCGTCGTGGCGATCCGGACGACCCAACGACGGCTGAGGTATGCGCGGGGCCGGGCCCTGCCGACGTGAACACCAAGGCTTGCTCTTGCACTTCCTTTCCCAAGCTGTTCGTACGTCAAGGGGGACTCCTGAGCATCACGTCTTAGGTGCCTAACTGACCCTGTGGCCGCTCTCCCCTTGGCCTCGTCCTGGTGATCCGAACGACCCAACGGCGGCTGAGGTATGCGCGGGGCCGGGCCCTGCCGATGCAAAATGCTAAAGCAAAAGGAAAAGAGATTGCAAAACTCTAGCAAATTATTACAAAACACATTATCTTTTACAAAGTACCAAGCTCGAGTTCTTACGCCTCCGCGAGGCACGATACATGTTGCGGGATGGAAACAACGAGAGGTGTGGCCATCAAGCCTCTTCTTCAGCCTTGGACGCCGTCGTCGTCCGCCTTGGGAGCCCCGTCGTCGATGATGTCGCCATCATCCTTGCTTTCAGCCCCAGCCACAGGGCCGACGGCAGGGAACTTCTTCAGCAGGGCCTACATCGGACCCTTCACGGTTTCAGCAGCGGTGGCGCAGGACTCAGGGTCAACGGGCTCGAGCAAGGCGGTGAAGTCGAAGCTGGTGTCCCGAAGATAGAGATGGCTGAAGACACGCGTTAGGGCCGAGGAAGAGAGTACGTGGGCTTCCCCATCCACCATGGAGCCGAACCCGGCGATGACGCTCTTGAGCGCTTCGACGAGCTTGGGAAGCAGAGTGGCAAGGCCCAACTCCGGGGTCACCGCTGGTTCCTGGCGCTTGCTCCCGAAGAGATCCTGTAGCGGCTTGCGGGACCTCGCCTCAAGGGAGATGAAGGCATTGCGCTCTATGGTGGCCGCCTCCTCGGCCTTGTTGAGGGCCTCCTGGGCCGCCTCCACCTCCGCCTTCAACTTCTCCTAGGGGCCACGCTCAGTGTCCTACTCTTGGGCTGCTTGCATCAGCTTAGCTTCACTATCGGCAATTGTAGCCTCCTGTGCCTTCAACTCCTCCTCCCGCACCTTCAGCTGATTGTCCTGGGTGGCCTGCTCATCCCGGAGGATCTTTAGTTCAGCCTCCACCGCACGGCACCGCTCTTGCGCGTCCTTGGCTTCCTTCAGCGCCACGTCACGTTCGGTCACAGCTAAGCCGGCGACCCTCTAGCCCTCCTCCGCGGATGGCACGGCTTGACCCCAGGCCGCCCAGACAGACGCATCGGCCCTGGGCCACCCCGAGATCAGCTCCAGGCACCCCGACGCCCTGCACCGGTGCGGACCCTGAAGTTCATCCTGGAGTTGGTCCAGCGTGGAGTGGGCCTCCTCTAGGGCTCCTGACGCGGCGGAAGCAACACGGCCCGACGGCGTGGTGGATGGAAGAGGAGGCGCTCCTGGCACTAAGACTGGCGAAGCAACAACAGCAGGAAGGACCGGGGGCTCCGGAGGCCTTGGGTCCCCAGCAAGCGAGTCGGGGATAGGCGTCTCCGGGGTCATCTCTACTATGGGAGACGTTTCCTCTTGAAGATGGTCCCTAGAGCTTCGGGAGTGCGGTACCACTGCAGGAACGACATGAGCTGCTACGCCCCTCTAAGCCGAAGCTACAACGACCGCAGCAGCACGCTTGACCTCAGCGGCCCCATCATCCCTCTTTTTCTTCTTCGCCACCGGTTGCGGTCTGACATCAAATGAAGATATTAAGCACTATAGCGAAATCCAAGATTAAGGGCAAGAAGGAGCACCTACTGGTCCATGGCGAAGAGTTCCTCTTCAGGCCCATAAGGTCGGGCTTCACGGGCGCGGGCGGCGCTGTGCTCTTGGGAGTGGGCGAGCACGTGGCCGGCACCATGCTGGATGGTGGCGGCAAAGCAGGAGAGCTGCTCAAGGGAATTAGCACCGATCTGCCCCTCTGCAGGACCACTCGCCTGTGCTTCTTCGAAGGGGTCCCCCCCAGATCTTGTGCTGACCCTGGTAGAGCGAGCCAACTCCCTGACCGGGTCCGCACCTCCGTCGTTGTCGTCGGATAAGTCACGAAGGACGTCGCTCTCCCTCAAAGGAGAGGTATCCCCCTCCCCCTTCCAGGTGGCCTCGGAGGAGTGGTCGCCGAAGGACACGTCCACCAGGGAGGCGGCTGGTAGGGGAGACTTCGTCTACACGAGCACATGATCGTTGAAGACAGGCATGGCGGCAGCTATCTTCTCCCCATCATCTCGGCAGTACAGCGGGAGGTGATCGTATGGAGGGCCGCCCTGGTCCTTCCCGAGCAAGGAGTGCATAACCATGCTCAACTCCTCATCGGGCCGACTATCCGAGCGTAGTCGGAGCTTGTCCTCCACGCCCCAAGCTTCCACAAGGGGCGTGAGTGCTCCTGGAGCGGCGCTAGGTGCTGCGTCAGGAACTCCTTGACGATCATGGCCCCCGTTAGCTTCTCCGCCTTTAAGTCAGCCTCCATCTTCTTCAGCAGGGGCCTCACGAGGGGGTCGGTGAGCTTCTCGTGAGACCACCCCTTCTCGAATGTCGGGAGCCCAGTCAGCAGCTCTAGCAGGACATGGGAGTGCTTGGCATTCATAAGGATCCACTTGTTCCGGAAGTCCTCCACCTTTTTGCCGACACGGGAGATCACATTGCTGCCGTTGGCCGCGAAGAAACAAGCACACCCTGTGCACTGGCGACTTTCACCCGGAGGAAGAAGAAGTGACAGAGCAACGTAACAGTGGGAATCACCCCATGAACGCCTCGCAATAGAAAGCGAAGATTGATAGGAGGAGGACGGAATTGGGATGAAGATGGAGGGTGTGGATCCCAAAATGGCGGAGGACGGCGTAGAAGAAGCGGGAGAAAGGAGGAATCAGCCTAGCATAGACGCTGTGCAGGAAGAAGGGGTAGAAGGTGTTGTTCAAGGATTTCAGCTTGGCGGAGCCAACCCGGATCACTTACTCCCCCCCTTCGCTGTCGTCGCTCGCCGTCGAGAGAAGTCCGGTCTGATGCTTCTCTTCGGCGACGGTGGGTGCGCTCAGCGCTGGCTCAAACCAAGTGGCAGAGCCGGCAGCCGAGGCTGGAGCCTTAGCCTTGTCGGTGGCAATCGGGTGAGAGCTTGGTGGAAGCTGTTAGCAGATCTGGGTGACTTTTCCGGCGTAGGGAGAGAAGGTTATCTGGAGCAAGACAAAAGGAAGGCAATGAAGGCTTAGCGGCAGGTGTCAGCCTTTTTGTCAACCAGGAACGATTGTCGAGGAAGCATGGGGAAGTGGAGACACACACGTCCCATCAATCGCCACGCGTCATCTAAGGCTGCAGGCGGTTAGGGCCCCCGGCGCTCCGCACTTACCCTTTGGGTTCGCCCAGAAGCCAAGTCCGAGCGCGCCTTGGGCCCGGGGACTACTATCGGTGTTCTGGATACGGGGGTACCCAGACTTTCCTGCATGTGGCCCATGACGTGGCTCCATCGATGACCTAGTAGAGCCCAGCTTCAACATCAACAACCCAAGACCCTCGCGAGGCAGACGCCACCAAGACCTCTAAGGGGATCGGGCCCCCTCAGGCTGGCTCCCGAGGAGCAGAGATTTCTATGCAAGGCTCACCTTGCGAGGTTCGGGTGACGTGAGCGATGACGACCAAGGCTAGGCGGGTGCCAGCGGGCGTAGAGTACCAGTTTCCTCTTTGGTGCAACGGAGGCAAGCAGGAGGCGCAGAGTCCCGAGGAATCAACCAAAGGTTTCCATTCTGGTGCAACGAGACCAAGACCGCCAGGACGGCAGGACGGAGGTCACCACCAAGGCCACCGCAGCGTCACGACCAGTGGCTTTTGCAAGCGAAGACCACTTTAGTCAGGATAGGACATACTTGTTGTCTCCCTTCAAATTTGGCCGTTGTGGGATCCCTCCCCGCCTACATTTGGGAAGAGGACCAAGGCTACTATAAATAGGACCTGGCCACCACCATCGGATCAGATCAGATCCATTCCACCCTCACCATCTCACTAGCTCACTTGAGCTCAAGAACACGCCTCCTAAGGCTGTTCGCCATTGTACTAGTTCTTCCTCAGCCCCTCGAGGCAAATCCACCACAAAGCAGGAGTAGGTTTTTACACCGCAAGCTGGCCCAAACTTGGATAAGCTGACGTGTCTTCCTTTCCCTTCGAGCTTGTCGTGCTAGGCTGTGAGGTTAGCGAGTAGTCAGGCTGGGTAGGTTGAGATCTCCGTACGCACCTCAGAGTTCGAACCTCTCAAGGGTTTGCGGAACCCGAAATCTGACAGTCCTATCCATGCATGTGACACACCCTACATCTCCCTTTGTTTTCTGCCCCGATGTGTTGCCTAATGCCGACATATCTTGAATGGTGTGCACCAGCATCCCATGTAGATTGAAAATCTCCTTCCTGTAAGCATCATAACATTTTACAGCAGGCACATCTATCCACACTGTCAGCAGTTCTTCTACCAGTAGTTGAAAGTAAATGTCGATGTCATTTTTAGGTTGCTTCAGGCCTTGGATAATCATTGACATCATAATGTATTTTTTCTTCATACAGAACCAAGGATTTAGGTTATATATGCATAGAAGCAGCGGCCATGTGCTGTGATTGGTGCTCATATCGCCAAAAGGATTCATCCCATCAGTACACTCCCCGAGCCTTATACTTCTAGGATCCTTGGCAAAGTCTACATACTTGTTGTCGATTAATTCCCACTGAGCCCCATCTTTCGGGTGCCTCGTAAACTTATCCGCAAGTACTAAACTACCTTGAACATGATTCCTGTCTTGATCTTGTTGTCCAATTTGTACTTGTCCTTTGCTCTCCTGTGCTTGTATTGTGCATGCTTGCATGTGGGACATGCACGCAAATCTTTGGACTCACCATGGTACAATATACAATCATTCACACAAGCCTGTATCTTCTGTACTTCAAGTTCCAATGGGAAAACAATTTTCTTCGCTTCATTCGTGCTTCTGGGGAGCACATTATCTTCCAGAATAATTTCTTTGAAAATACCTAACATCTCTGTGAAGCCCTTATTTGATAGACCGTTTGCTGCTTTCAATTTGAGAAGCGCCAGGGTGGCATTCAACTTGGAATATTTTTTTGCAACCTGGATACAATTCTTTCTTGGAGTCCGCATCAATGGTTGGCAGATCCTTGTACCCAATCATATCCTTTTTTGGGCCCTCGAAATCTGCAATCATAGCAGCAAAATCTAGCATATCAAGATCGTCGTCATCTGCGTCGACGTCTTGGTTTTCCAGTGGGCGTTTTGTCTTTCCTGTGTTCCATTGGTAGCTTGATGCCTCTGCCCCGATGTTAGATTCAACATCCATGTGACACTGATCGAGGTTTGGCATCTCTCTTCCCTGGGTATCTTCATCCATGACCTCCTCTTCACCGTGTCTGGTCCAACATGTATATCCATCCATGAATCCCCTAGAGACTAAGAGAAATTGGACATCTGCAACTTCATGTGACTCTATATTGGCACAATCAGTACATGGAGACAGGATGTAATCTGCATCACCAATTCTCCTCTTTGTAGTTTCAGCCAAATTCATGAACTCTGTCACGCCACTGATAAAATCTGCGGTTTTCCGATTCTTCATCCATCGAGATCGTTCCATCTGTAGCACACGAATGGTAATTAAAAACAAAACAACAACATTAATACACGGATTAACTACTACCCAAAGATGCGTGCATAAATCACAAGGTTTTTATTCATAATTACTGAGGGTGCTCCACATGTTGTTATCCAGACGTGCAATGACAAAAATTAATGGCCAGTCAATTTACACAAAGAGTACTAGTACAACACTACACTTAGGAATTGAATACCTTAATTAAGCCACTCACGAAAAGAATACCTTAAACTATTAGCTGCGTGGCGACCTCCACCCAGCAGATCGAGAAGCGCGATGTGGCGGCACACCGGGATAGCAGGGTCGAGGAGGAAAGCTTAGTGCAGCTGCCGCCTGAAGTTCGACCTCCACTATCACGCCATCGACCGTGATGGATGTGCTCGAATCACGCCGCCGCCGACCTCGATGGTTGAGCTCCTCCTATCTCCCGCCGCAGACCGAGGATTGACCTCCTATGACGCTGCCACCGCCCACCGACCAAGGATTGACCTCTTCTACGGTAGCCGCGGCCTAGGCCACCTCCACCATCTCTATATGCAGAGCGGTTGTTTTTTGACGGATATCTGCAGAGCGGCTGTTTACACGATATCACTGTAACCCAATTATATGGATAGGGTATTACATCACATTCGTATGTAACAGCAACCGTGTCTAACCTACATTGTCTTCTCACATGGTTTGGTGCGGAAATCGTGTGTGTCGTTGTAATATCTAACACAAACGACATGTATAAACAATGTGCCGTATACAACATATAGTGCCATAAGTAGTTAACGACCGTTAGCTTATTCCCATAGTTTCCCCATTTCCCCGAAATCCCTACATAGCCTCCAAATTCCCTCGCGTGGCACTGACATCGGAGGAATGCGGACGAGTGGTGCTGATGGTTTCAGTGTGGCTGCTCCTGCTCTTATCGCTGCGAGGACGGCGGTCACTGCCGAGCACTTGCCTAAGGTCATCAGAAGGCAGGTGTACTACAGATCCGAATCGTCCTGTCAAGTTCCAATTTATCCCAATCATTTTTAGCATGTCCAAAGTATAGCTCCTTGCTGAATTCGTCCTGAACGACACCCCCCTCCCCCAGGAAAGCGATCTGCCGCCGGATCCGGGGCATGACTCCAGACTCCCGCGACACGAGTTCGACTCTGAGTTTTGCGCCCGTTGCTAGACTTGAGTCCAGTCGCATCTTACTTGCCTATGCTAATCACCATGATATCACCTTGTACCAAATGGACATTAAAAGTGCTTTTCTAAATGGTGAAATAGAGGAGGAAGTTTATGTTAAGCAACCTCCCGGCTTTGTCAATCCTAAGAAATCTAATCATGTTTACAAACTTCACAAAGCTTTTTATGGTCTTAAACAAGCTCCTAGAGCGTGGTATAAATGCTTGACCAAGTTCCTTATTGAAAAAGGGTTTGAAATTGGAAAAATAGAATCTACTCTTTTTACTAAAACGGTTAATGGAGAACTATTTGTGTGCCAAATCTATGTTGATGATATTATATTTGGTTTGACTAACCCTCACTTTAGTGAGAAGTTTGGAAAGCTAATGTCAGAGAAGTTTGAGATGTCGATGATGAGTGAAATCAAATTATTTCTCGGATTGCAAATCAAGCAAACTAAGGAAGGTACCATTTTCTCTCAAACAAAGTACACCAAGGACTTATTCAAGAAGTTCAATATGCAAGAATGCAAAGGTATGACTACATCCATGCCTACTAGTGAATATCTTGATTTGACCAAAGATGGTGAACCGGTTCATCAAAAGGTTTACCGCTCCATGATAGGTTCATTTTGTATCTATGTGCTTCACATACTGATATCATGCTAAGTGGGTGCATGTGTGCACGATATCAAGCCACTCCTAAAGAATGCCATCTTAAGGCCGTGAAAAGCATAGTGAGATACTTAATCCATACACCAAACTTTGCATTTGGTATCCAAAGAGGGCCTCTTTTAATCTTGTTGGTTACTCCGACTCGGACTATGTCGGTGACAAGGTTGATAGAAAGTCCACTTTGGGCACTTGTCAATTTCTTGGTAGATCTCTTGTGTCTTGGTCCTCCAAGAAACAAAACTCGGTATCCTTATCCACCACCGAAGCGGAATACATTGCCGCTGGTTCATGTTGTGCTCAATTACTTTGGATGACCCAAACTCTTAAAGATTATGGGATATATGTGAAACATGTTCCATTACTTTGTGACAATGAAAGTGCTATCAAGATTGCTCAAAATCCCGTGCAACACTCTCGAACTAAGCATATTGAAGTTTGTCACCATTTCATTCAAGATCACATTGCCAAAGGGGACATTAATCTTAAGCATGTTCATAACGACAAGCAATTGGCGGATATATTCACTAAACCATATGATGACAAATTGTTTTGTAGGTTGAGAGGTGAATTTAACATCACTGATGCTTCAAACTTGGAGTAGAAACTCCATTTGGATACATGCAAGACATGATCCTATGACTAATCCTTGATATTTCTCTTATGATGATAATCTTATGTCTTGAATATATTTGCACCTTGCATGTTATCTAACCCTTGTAGGTACTAGGATGAATCTAAATCTATGAGATTGCAACTCACTCACATCTTGAGCAATCTCTACATCACCAAGTCTCTACACAATGGTGGTTGAAGACAAGGAAGCACGAAACCATTCAAACATATCCTTTGACTAATTCTACATTGATTTTCATGATTTTCATTTTGGATACACAAGTGCTCTTCCTTGAAAAAACTAACCCATGTAGGTAGATGAACTCAAATTCCAAGTGGTGCTCCCAACTCTTGATGAGCTACATCAACCTTGAGAAACCCACACAAGTTCAACTACATGATCACGATCAACACCACCACCCAAGGTATGGTATTCCATCTTAGAGAAGCTTTACTCCAAGCCATGAGTGAAAGCAGCTCAACAAGATGTGAATACATCAAAATGCTTAAACGAAAAATGGTAACCCCATTTTGAGCTTAAACGATGAGTATGACCTATGATCAAGTGATCTCACTTGACTCCTATGTCAATATACTCTAACATAGGTGACTTTGTCGCCGACCAATACTAGATGAAGTTCTCTTGTGTTGTTTTCTGTGCTCTTGCATTTCTCTCATGCATATTTGTTTCCCTTTTTTTAAAACTTCATCTAGATTTCTTTTCTTTCATTTCTGTTCTGCATTCCCTGCATCCAGTTCATTGCAAATCTTTCAGTTAATTCCTTGCAAATCCCTATGAGATCTTACTTGACTAGTGAGCTGAGGTGACAAGTGTTTTCTCTGCAATGAACTCGGTCACACTGGTCTATTGCATTCGCTCCAAACGAAACCTTTCGGTGCAACTAAAGCACACAACTCGGTCCCACCGATTTCACTACAGGAAAGAACGCTTGCCACTTGTTCCTTCTTTCCTTTTGATCCAACTCCACTCAATGATTCTTGTCCTCTACCAGCATCACATTTGACTTGCTGCTTTGTACTTTTGACTCAAGGACCAAACCCATTGTAACAAAAATCCAGAAGAACCCTTCTTGGAATTGATGTCAAAGGGGGAGAGAGAGATCACATCAAATCTTAATCATTTATATAGGGGGAGAAAATACTCAGAAGGAGAGAGACCCCAGATGTTTGGTGTTCAAGAGGAGAGAAGTCACATGTCTTTAAGAGGGGAAAGACATAATCATATTTGATTGATTGCATTATCTCTATTTCTTTTCTTTGCTCCGATTTTCTATTCCCTATCTTCTCCCAGTATCACATGCTAGATTCAGGGGGAGCAAGACATCTAAGGGAAGGAAATCCTTGAATTCATTGCACATCTTTACCCTTGGGGACATGTCTATATCCTATGGAGTACTCAATACTTACTCTCTACATGTCATCCCAGTCTTGGTTCTCTTGTGGTTTCTTTTGTTTGCTCTGGCTAGTAAGTGTATATGTGTTATCTAACCTTGTGTACGCAGGTTCATTCCTTCCTAAGCCAACTCAAGACCACAAGGTAAGTATTTGCATCACAGTCATGTGTATGAGGATCGATTTCTTGCTGATGTAAACGCTGTTTGCAAGAAGGACTCATGAGCATGAAGGTACATTTCCCATATTCACATCATTTGCTCTGATGCATATAGCCAAGATACATGTAACACATTGCTTACTCTGTCATGCTTATGCATTCACATGCTCCTATATTCCATATTTACATGTTTGCACACATGTAGGGGGAGCCAATGCATATTACATGTCTGTCCAAAGCTTTACTTGTTATTCTCTATATCTTTATCTAAAGCTTTGATGTATGTTGTCATCAATTACCAAAAAGGGGGAGATTGGAAGCACAAGTGCTCCCTGGGTGATTTTGGTAATTAATGTCAACATATCTCCTGTTGGACTAATACTTTTACCTAGTATGTTTCAGATAAGTTCAACAATGGAGTGGCATGGACTAGAGGATGTGGAACCCCTTCAAGATGCTAAGGACAAAGGATCGGCTCAAGCTCAAAGCACAAGACTCTACATTTTACTTTTAGTAATCCAAGATCACATTGAGTCCATAGGAAAGCCAATACTATTAAAAGGGGATGAGGTGTTGCTTAATGGCTTGCTTGCTCAAGGTGCTTAGTGATATGCTCCAAAGCCCTCAACTACTTTCTCACATCCACATTTGTCCCAAACGAAAAGTCAGACTCAGCCTTACCGAAACTTTCTATCCGGCGCCACCGAGTTCTCTTGACATAGCCACTGCCACAAACCCTAGCCTTTTCGGTCTCACCGATAGGGATCTCGGTCTCACCGAGATGGGATTGAAATCTCTCTATGTCTTTCCATTACCAAAATCGGTCTCACCGAGTTTGTGTAATCGGTCCTACCGAGATTGCAATGCAAGCTCTCTATTTCCCTTTCATACCATTTCGGTCCAACCAAGATGAGCGAATCGGTCCCACCGAGTTTGCCTGAACAACTCTTTGTGTGTTTATTACCAATATTGGTCTAACCGAGTTTGTGTAATCGGTCTCACCGAGATTACGTTATGCCCTAACCCTAACCATATCGGTTCCATCGAGATGACATGTCAGTCCCACCGAAAATCCTAACGGTCACATTTCGGGCACTCGGAAAATGGAAAATATATGGTAGGTCCTTCACAAAAAAAACTCATTTCGGGCACTCGGAAAATGGAAAATGAATTTTCCGTGCAAAGAAAATGAAAACTCCCTTAGGCAACATTGTTTGGAATTCCAAGATGCACCCTTGTGCACAATATGAGATCATTTGAACAAACTATGCCATGAATGTGGCCATAAGATTGATCATTTGGCTTGAAAGCCATGAATCTTCACACTTGATAGCTCATTTCTGAGAACACTTTTTTAAAATAATTTCTGTATTACAAGTTTATTATTTTTCCTGGAAACTTGGTCATATATAATGACACAATGCGAAGGTTTTCCAATTTTTTGATTTTTTTTGAATTTTTTATGCCTGTTTCAAAATGCGGTCAAAACGGCGGGCTTGACCGTTCCTAGCTAGTGGTTGAATCTTGGAAAACTTTTGATGTTTCTCTGATTAAATAGATACTTATGTACCTAGAAATGATTTTTGTAAAAAAATAAAGAGCAAATAAGAGACACCTGCAGTTCAAATTTGACCCGCTTCCAGCTGAATCGGTGGAAATTTGTCTTTTTCACCAGAGGTGGATCAAAAACTTTTTACACCCAACCATTTGGTCAATTGTGCATTAAATATGGCATAGTTTTTTATAAAATTTATTTGGTCCAGTTTTGCAACAAATATATGGTAGGTCCTTCACAAAAAAACTCATTTCGGGCACTCGGAAAATGGAAAATGAATTTTCCGTGCAAAGAAAATGAAAACTCCCTTAGGCAACATTGTTTGCCATTTCAAGATGCACCCTTGTGCAAAATATGAGATCATTTGAACAAACTCCCTTGATTTGGTTCAATTTTGCAACATAGATTTGTAGGCATTTAATATTTTTTTCAGAAATTTGGGTCCAAATTTTGGATATTTTAGCGCGAGCCAGCCAACCAATGAGAAGCGAGGAACCACGTCCACGCAGATCACCAAGTTGGACACGATCTGAGCCATCCATCACGCGCCCATCCAACGGTGGATCTTCTCCTGAAAGACCAAAACCCTAACCCACCTACCCACCCACCCTTTCCTTCTCCATATCCAATCGAGGCTGCCGCGCCGTCCTCTCCCTTGTCGCGACCTAGTCTCCGCCACCGCCGCCATCCCCACCCACCATCGCCGCCCCCACCCACCGCCGACCTCATCTCCGCCATCCCCCTCCCCTCGCCTTCATCCGGCATGCGTGCGTGCGTCCAACCGGCCCCAAAAATGAAGACACGGGGCTTGCTCCTCCTCGTCCCACCCAATCGCCGCCGCCGCCGACCTCCTCCCTTTCCCCCAATCCCAACCCCACCGGCGGCGAGCTCGTCTCCCCGAGGCCCATCCTAAATATGTTGAATGTTTACCTGAAATTGGAGGATAAAAAAATATAAAAGAAACGAAAGGAAAAACACACAATTTGCATATGCTTAATTCTCATTGGTGGAATCATTTGTGCCATGGATTGATGACATGGCAAACATCCTGCCATTCATTCCCAGCACTCCCACCGTCCACTCATCCATCCATCCATCTAAAGAAAAGGATAAAAAAAGAAGCCCACCGCACCAATCTCCCCCTCCCTCTCTCATGCGAACCTCTCCTTCCCAACCTACGATCTCCTCGCCGCCGCCACCAACCATGCCGGCCGGTTCCGGCGAGCTCAGGCCATGCACAGCACGACCCTGAGCTCCCCAAGATCCGCACCTCCCCCCTCTCCGTTCAGATCCACGCCTCAAGGCCCGCAACCTCGCTCGCTGCTAGGGTTTCTTAGTCGGAACCCGCCACAACCAGCGATGGCGAGGCCTAAGCTCGCGAGATCCGTCACCGGCATTGCCCAGGTAGCCCCTTCCCATCCTTCCTTGCCTGGATCCACCCTCTCCTCCTCATCTCACCTTCTCCTCCTATCCACCCCTTTGCTGCAGGCCACCATGGTGTGGAGACGGCGACGACGGCAGGAGGCACAAGGCCTTTCCCTGCTCGAGGAGGAGGAGGAGGGGCGCATCTAGCCCCCGACCATGCTCTGCTCAAGGAGAAGGGGCGGGAGGGGTCTGCTGCTAGGGCGACCAAGAGATCCTTCCCGAGCTCAAGCACGGCCACGACGACCCATTGCGGCAGGTAGCATATCCCTCCCTCTCTACCTCTGCTCACTAATGATGCTAAGTTAAGGAATATTTGATGCAAATCCTGGTTGCCTCAAGGAATTCAAGAGGGATTTGTATGAACAAGTCTAGTTTTTTATTTAGTTTGTTACGGCCAAACAGAGAGAAAAGATGAGGTCCAGATTGGTCAATTTGGTTGCCACTTCATGGATTTGTATCTATGCAACCATCGCCCTCCTGTTTGCCTCTATGGGTAAACTTACTTGCTACAAATTATTCACAATTTCTCCATTGTTAGCAGCATCTTCTTAAGTAGAATTTTTAGAACTGGTTATTAGCTGAAATTACAATAGTTAATTCTTTTATCTGTATGTCGCCTGATCTGTTGCTTGTTGCCAGATTCTTGTTATACCAAGATTGTCTTGATTATCCTAAGATTGTAGATTTATTTTTCTCTTGAAGCTAGGTTTCTTTTCAAGCATGTCTAAGATCTACATGGAATTCTTCAGGTAAATAATATAAGGAGATTTTTTGTGGTACATGTGCATGAACCTATAGTCGGTTATTATCGACTGCCGTTTTTTTATTATGCGGCTCGTTGTATAGAGGCTTATCTATGCATTAATATTTGATGCTCTATCATGTTAGTTTCCTTGATCTACTTTTTGAGCCTTACCATCATTTTTTTCTTGTACGCAGCAATGGCGGGAGTGCCATATTGGGCAGACAAAGAGGATGAGAAGAAAGAAGGCTTGGGCGTCAGTGGGTGTTGGGTGGCGGCGGCCTTCCGCTACCTGCCCCATGGCACCTCACTCTACCGCGGTGGCAAGTATGTTTTACTTCCACAACTTCACCCTCCTCTATGTGTATGTATATACTCCACCGACCGCAAACCCTAGATTTAGCTTGCTTGTATAATATGATGTGACTTATGCACTGTCCTCTCATTTATATACTATAATGGAGATTTCAAATATGTTGTTATGCTGGAGGACAAGTCTCGTTAGGCCAGCAACAGTGGGGAGCTACAAAATCACCTTACCTAATCTGAACTATGAGCACCTGATGATTTTGCGTGTGCAAATAAATGGAAGTCAAAATGCTTTCTGTCGTGACTTACTTTTCCTTAGAAAATAATGTATGTCTTAATTAAACTTGAATCATTGTTTTCTGCTATGATGCTACGTGATTCAGTAATAAATTAGTAGACTAGAATATTTCTTGTTTTAATCAGTTTTGTGTGGAAGATATGACCTTCTTTGAATACCCTGCTCATTATATGTTGCTCAAAGGTTCGCTGTCATAGCTCTTGTTCTTGTTTTTGTTGATCTAAGAAACATCTTGCATGCTATAGAAGTCCTATTAGCTAAACTTGCCTTGTAGTAGTCTCCATAAAAGTGGTTGTATTTTGAATTTAATTCTATTTGTTTGCTGCAGCGGAATGCTCATCACCTCATAGGGAAGATCTGAACCAAGTGACTGCAAGGGTTGTTTGGCAATGTGTAGGTCAATCTTACCCTTGTGGACAAGTAATATTTTTTTCTCCAGATTTAGTCTATATTGTCCAGGTTGTATGCTTCGATTGAGAACCATCAAGGTAATGCTCTTCTCCCACATGTTGTTCTACAAGAAAAGTATAAACAAGATTCAAGTGAGCGTTTATGGGGTTGTTCATATGATTTGTTCATGTGCTTCATGTTGTAATTCTAGTCAAGTAAAGACAACAGAAACATGGTACCCTCTTTACTACTGAAGTTTTGCAACCATGTAAATAGTTAATGCAAATTGTTGGGACTCTTCTGAGAAGATTATTTCATTAGTTTATTTCTGTAACTATTTCCTGTTCAATAAGAAAGGTTGAGATCACTGCAAGAAATGGTTCTGATTGGTTCTACATATGAATTATGTTAAATTCTACATACGAGGTTGTGTTTCCGCCATGTATACTTTGTGTGCATGTGTTGTTTGCTTTGAGGTTAACTTATAGTTTGCAATCAGTTTGTTTTGGTTGTTTATGAGCTGTCTTGTGTTGTACTGCTCATGGCTGTGCTGTTTATTATAATGTGTTAAAGTTACACGATTCACATATCTTGATCTTGTAAGTTATTGATGTGAGCTTTTTTTGCACTGAGTGTTGAGAGCTAACAGACGAATAATCTTGCAAGTCCTGAAACTTCTATGGGAGTATGTCTTAAAGTCTTGTGTTTGTGTTCATTGATGTGAACTTTTAAGTCTCATTGTTGAATGTAAAACCACCATTTGTCTTTCGTTTGCTCATATTTTATATGCTTTCTTATGTTTGATTATTCCTATTACCAGGATTATCTGAATCACTCAGAAGAAGCGGAGGGTAGAAGGAGGGCACAAGAAGCTTCATTTCTCATTGCTGTTATGTGTGATAACTTAAAACTTGTGCTTCTCATCCAATCTTTGTACAACTATGTTGCTGTGCGCTTGTGCACTTGTTGGATCTTTTTGTTGTGCACTTGCACATGTAGAACTATTTTTCTGTACACTTTTAGAATCATTTTGCTGTGCACTTGTTGGGCCTTGAACCTTGGTGTGTAGAGGAGTCGATAGATGATGTATTGTATTTCATGTGATGTGCTACTGAAATGAAATATACAGTTTATCTGCAATATTGTATTTTGTTGTACTTGTTTTTTAATGGGCCTATCTTGATATATGCATGCTGCTGACAAAATAATGCATCAGCCCAAATAGATCAGACATTTTTTATAATAAAATATTTATTGGGCCAGGCCTATGTAGGCTATATTGGTGGACTGGGCTGTGAAATTTATGTTGATTCCATTTGGTCACTAGCAATGCCACGTCAGCTCAGCCACATCAGATCCTACGTGGCTCAGAGAAATGGGTAATGACCAAACCAAAATTTTGGTCAATAGAGATCTTTGACCAAAATTTTAGAAAGGTCATGTTTGTTCATTCTTGACGGCCAACTGTTGACCTTTTGAATTTGGTCAAAACAAGGTCATAGAACATGAATAATGACGACTCAGTGACCAAAATGGAGGGTCAACAATGAACAAATTTCTTGTAGTGTATACTATATGTGTTTAATCATGTTTTTCTAGAGTTATTACTTTCCCTGCCATCTAAAATTACTTTCCTTACCACGTGGAACTATATGAGTTTTGTAAGTACTCCCTCCGGTCCCTTTTACTCCATGTATTAGATTTCTATCAAGTCAAACTTTGCAAAGTTTGATCAAATTTATATACTAAAAAATATCAACATCTACAATACCATACAATTGTACTATGAAACTATATTTCATAATGAATCTATTTTTTTGATTTGACATTGTCAATGTTTATACTTTTTTTATAAATTTGGTCAAAGTAGAGATAATTTGACCTCAGACAAAACTTATATGCAGATTATAAAGAACTGAAGGGAGTATGTCATGGAAAGTAATATACGGGCTAGTTATGAGAAAAATTCTAATAATCTGGAAAATTAGTTTCCTGATTTGTAGTGGCTAGCTACTATAGGGTAATTAGCAAATCCTACCTAATCAACATTAATTGGTTCTAGTTTAGGCATGGAGCAGCGATTGAGATGATTATGACGCAGATAATTGAAATAAAAATAGGTAATAATTAATAGTGGCATTCAATATAAACTATATAGGCATAACCTGGTAAATTGGCTAGCTTCAACTCGAGATCTGCGTTGGAGTCCTTGGTGGCGCTAAGATCTTTGCTCCTCTCGGCGAGAAGACCCTGCAGCTCGCCATGAGCGACGGCATCCTTCTCACGCTCACGCTTGAGCGCGGCAAGCTCCTCGCCGCTCGCCTTGAGATCGGCCTCCAGCTGCGCCATCTTCATCTCCAACTCCTTCTTGGCGGCCTCGGCAACTGCGGCAGCATCCTTTGCTTCCTTGAGAGCCCCGCCAATTGCTTGCTCGCACGCGGCAAGCTCCTCCTCGTAGCTGTCAAGGTTGACCTTGTGCTGCATCAACTCTCCTTCCTACGCAAATAGATTTTCGGCGACAAGCCGCTGTTGCTCTTCAACTTCAGCCTTCGCGAGGAGGAAGGCTTTTCGCTCCTCGGTGACTTGCTCCCGCTCCTCCGCCAGGGATCGGAGAGTTTCTTGCCTGAGACCCCAGAGCTCCTCAGCGCGCTTCTCAATGTCCACTCCCGCCCTCGTGACAAGCGCTTCTCGGGATTCCAGCTTGGCTTGTCGGGCGCGGTAGAGCGACAACAGCTTCTGCAGCAGCCGCTCCTCCTCCGACTCGTCACTGCTGCTGCTTGGCGCGTCGACCAGCGTCAGCCTAGCGGAGGCGAGCACCTCTCCATCCAAAATCTCTCCTTCGACCGGCGCCCTGGAGCTTGACGCCCAGGGGAGCTTGATGAAGATACCGTCGCCGGCCTTCAAATAGGCGCCGGGCTGGGGCTCTTCGGAGCCCGGCGCTGCAGCAGCGGCGGAGGGATCGGCGGTCGGCACAGCGCCTGGCGCTCCTGCGGCCTCGGGGCCGTGAGTGCGATCGCCGGATCCCTTGCCAGCTTCTGCGGCGGCAGCTTTGGCGGCCTCTTCGCCGGCGGGATCATCAGCGCCGGCCTCTCCTTCGATGGCAACGGCGTCATCGGTGTTGCTACGCGTGTTCTCCTCGCCAGCGACCTCGGTTTCCATTGGCTCCGCGGCAGATGGATCTGACAACCGAAGAGGGGAGAAAAGTCAAATAAATATCCAAAAAGAAAATCAGAAGAAGAAGAACCCAAGGGCAGTTTTAAAGCAAAAGGGTTACCTGCGCTAGGATCTGCAGTCATGGTCTCAACCACCAGAGGATCACTGGTGCTGTCCCTTGCCGGAGAACTGTCCCTTGCCGGAGAATTCTCCCTTGCCGGAGGATGCTCCCTTGCCGGGGAGGCCTCCCTTGGCGGTGTAGTTGAAGCAGATGGTACTTCGGGAGCGGCTTCCGGGCACTCCTGGTGAGGCTGCTCTGCTCCTACACAAACCAACAGTCAGATATCAGCAAAGAAAGAGCAACCATGCAGCTAGTTTACCTAGATAATTAACCCTAATTAAACTAGTTAATGCAGCTAGTTCTCTGTCAAAGCCCAAAATAAATTTTTGCACTAATTAACCTAGATAATTAACCTAATTAAACTAGTTAACCTGACTAGTTCTCTGTCAAAGCCCTAACTAAATTTTTGCACTAACCTAGATAATTAACCTAATTAAACTAGTTAACCTAACTACTTCTCTGTCAAAGCCTTAACTAAATTTTTTCCCTAACCTAGATAATTAACCTAATTAAACTAGCTAAACTATGCATGAGAGAGAGAGGAGGGGTGGGGGCTTACAAATGATGGCTCCGGTGGTGGCGACGGAGGCAGTGGTGGCGAGGGAGGCAGGGGCGTCTCCGGTGACGGCGAGGGAGGCAGGGGCATCTCCGGTGACAGCGAGGGAGGCAGTTGTGGCGAGGAAGGATCCAGTGGCGTCGACGGCAGCTCCGGTGGCGTTGACGAGGCCGCGCGGCTCCGTGGCATTGGGGGCGGCTCCGGTGGCATCAATGGCGCACGGCTCTGGTGGCATCGACGTCGGCAGGAGAGGGCGGTGAAGTGGGGCGACGGCGAATCGGGAGACGTCGGCGCGTGGGGTGGGTTGAGGGATTTGGGGGAGAAGTGCTGGCCGGGGGGAAACGGTTTTTTGGTTAAGTCAAACTTAGCGGTAGCGCCTTTGGTAAAACGCGCTATAGCTAAGATAGCTATAGAGGTTTTTAAAAAACGTGCTACTGCTATAGCTATGTAATTTTCTTCCATTTTTTAATTTCCTTTTCTGTTTCTATAGCGGGGGTCTAGGACACGCGCTGCAGCTACGTTAGCTATAGAGCCTCTTACAAACACACGCTGCTGTTATGCCTTCCTCCATTTTTTCCTTTGTCCTTTTTCTATTTCTTTCATTTTCATTTACTTTTCTATTTGTTTTTCATCTTATTTTATTTCCATTAGTAGTAGCGCTCTTCTTAGGAAATGCGCTGCTACTTATGCCCTAGCGGTAGCGCGTTTCTTCCAAGCCCGCTACTGCTATGCGTAGCCTATCATTCTAGCAATGGGAATATTAGTAGTAGCGCTTTTGCCACTACACGTGCTACTGCTAAGGTTGTATATGTAGCGCAGTTTTTCTCCAATCTCTACTGCTATCTAGCACTAGCGCCCTTTTTTAACCCGCGCTGTTGCTAAATTTCTGTGTATAAGGTTTTCCCTAGTAGTGTAGAAGCTCTCCGTGGTCGATTCCCCCTCCGGCAGAATGCCGGCGAAGGCTCCAAGATGGGATCTCGTGGATACCGAAGGTTACGGTGGTGGAAATTGTGTTTCGTCTGCTCCCTGGATGTTTCCGGGGTACGTAGGCTTATATAGGAGGAAGAAGTACGTCGGTGGACGCACGAGGGGCCCATGAGACAAGGGGCGCACCCTATGGGGGGGCACCCTCCTATATCGTGGGAGCCTCAGCTGCTTCTTGACTTGCACTCCAAGTCCTCTAGATCACTTTCGTTCCAAAAATCACGCTCCTGAAGGTTTCATTCCGTTTGGACTCCGTTTGATATTCCTTTTCTTCGAAATACTGAAATAGGCAAAAAAACAGCAATACGGGCTGGGCCTCCGGTTAGTAGGTTAGTCCCAAAAATGATATAAATGTGTAAAATAAAGCCCATAAACATCCAAAAGGGGTAATATAATAGCATGGAACAATCAAGAATTATAGATACATTGGAGACGTATCAAGCATCCCCAAGCTTAATTCCTACTCGTCCTCGAGTAGGTAAATGATAAAAAAGAAAATTTTGATGTGGAATGCTACCTAGCATAATTCTCAATGTAATTTTATTTATTGTGGCATGAATGTTCAGATCCAAATGATACAACATAAAATATTATAAAACATTAAAACAATAATGCTTCAAAGCATACTAACAAATAATCATGTCCTATCAAAATAGCATAGCCAAAGAAAGCTTATCCTTACAAAATCATATAGTTAGGCCATGCTTCATTTTCATTACACAAAATACTCCCATCATGCACAACCCGATGATGAGCCGAGCAATTGTTTCATACTGTTTAACACGCTTCAGCTTTTTCAACTCTTACGCAATACATGAGCGCAAACCATGGACATAGCACTATGGTGGTATATGGTGGTGGTTGTGAGGACAAAAAAGGGAGAAGATAGTCTCACATCAACTAGGCGTATTAACGGGCTATATGGAGATGCCCATTAATAGATATCAATGTGAGTGAGTAGGGATTGCCATGCAACGGATGCACTAGAGCTATAGATATACGAAAGCTCAACAAAAGAAACTAAGTGGGTGCGCATCCAACTCGCTTGCTCACGAAGACCTAGGGCATTTTGAGGGAGCCCATCATTGGAATATACAAGCCAAGTTCTATAATGAAAAATTCCCACTTAGTATATGAAAGTGACTACATAGGAGACTCTCTATCATGAAGATCATGGTGCTACTTTGAAGCACATGTGTGGAAAAAGAGATAGTAGCATTGTCCCTTCTCTCTTTTTCTCTCATTTTATTTTTTCTCTTTTTTTCTTTCTTCTTTTTTTGGCCTTCCCTTTTTTGTCCTTTCTCTTTTTTTCTCATTTTTTTCTTTTTATAAATTCCGAAGTCTCATCCCGACTTGTGGGGGAATCATAGTCTTCATCATCCTTTCCTCACTAGGACAATGCTCTAATAATGAAGACCATCACACTTTTATGGATTTACAACTCAAAGCTAGAACAAAGTATGACTCTATATGAATGCCTCTGGCGGTGTACCGGGATATGCAATGAATCAAAAGCGACATGTATGAAAATTTATGAAGGTGGCCTTGCCACAAATACGATGTCAACTACATGATCATGCAAAGAGCAATATGACAATGATGGAACGTGTCATAATAAACGGAACGGTGGAAAGTTGCATGGCAATATATCTCGGAATGGCTATGGAAATGCCATAATAAGTAGGTATGGTGGCTGTTTTGAGGAAGGTAAATAAAGGGTTCATGATGCCGTCGAAAGTTGCACGGTAATAATAAAGGCTAGCAAAGTGAAAGGATGAGTGTGCATATATCCATGGACTCACATTAGTCAAAAAGAACTCATATACTTATTGCAAATGTATACTTAGCCCTCGAAGCAAAGCACTACTACGCATACCCCAAGAGGGATAGATTGGTAGGAAAAGACCATCGCTCGTCCCCGACTGCCACTCATAAGGAAGACAATCAAAAGAGCACCTCATGCAACAAATTTGTCACACAACTTTTACCATACGTGCATGCTACGGGACTTGCCAACTTCAACAAAAGTATTTATCAATTCATAATTACCCACTAGCATGACCCTAACATTACCTCCTTTATATCTCAAAACAATTATCAAGCATCATATTGATCATAGCATCCAATTCACTTTTCTATGATAGTTTTTATTATACCCAACTTGGATGCTCATCATTCTAGGACCAACTTTAAAACCATAGCAAACACCATGCTGTTCTAAAAGACTCTCAAAAAGATATAAGTGAAGCATGAGAGACTAGCAATTTCTTCAAAAATAAGCCATCGTCGTGCTCTAAAAGATATAAGTGAAGCACTAGAGCAAAAACTATCAAGCTCAAAAGATATAAGTGAAGCACATAGAGTATTCTAGCAAATTCTAATCAAATAGGATTCTCCCAAAAGGTGTGTACAGCAAGGATGATTGGGTTAAACTAAAAAGAAAAGACTAATATAATACACGATGCTCCAAGCAAAACACATATCATGTGGCGAATAAAAATATAGCTCCAAGTAAAGTTACCAATGAACGAAGACAAAAGAGGGGATGCCTTCCCAGGGCATCCCCAAGCTTAGGCTTTTGGCTATTCTTGAATATCTTGGGGTGCCTTGGGCATCCCCAATCTTAGGCTCTTGCCACTCCTTGTTCCATAGTCAATAAAAGGTTTACCCAAAACTTGAAAACTTCACAACACAAAACTCAACAGGAAATCTTATAAGCTCCGTTAGTGAAAGAAAACAAAACCACCACATAAGATACTGTAATGAACTCATTATTTATTTATTTTGGTGTTAAACCTACTGTATTCCAACTTCTCTATGGTTTATAAACTATTTTACTAGCCATAGATGCATCAAAATAAGGAAACAACACACAAAAAACAGAATCTGTCAAAAACAGAACAGCCTATAGCAATCTGTAACCAACGCAAACGTATGGAACACTAAAAATCCTACAAAAATAAGAAATCCTGGAAAATTAGTTTATTGATCAGCATCAAAAAGAATCAACGCAAAATTACGTTTCTGTGATTTAAGAAAATTATATTCGTGCGCGCAAAGTTTCTGTTTTTTGGCAGAATCAAATCAACTATCATCATAGGTTATCCTATAGGTTCTACTTGGCACAAACACTAATTAAAAGATAAAAACACATCTAAACAGAAAGTAGATGCAAGATTTATTACTAAACAGGAGCAAAAAAAAACATAAAGAAAATTGGGTTGCCTCCCAACTAGCGCTATCGTTTAACGCCCCTAGCTAGGCATAAAAGCGAAGATAGATCTAACGAGTGGCATCATTGTCACTAAATTCATAAGTAGCCCGCATGATAGATTAATAAGGTAATTTGATTTTCTTTCTTGGAAAGTTCTCCATGCCTTTCTTTAATGGAAATTGGAATCTAATATTCCCTTCCTTCATATCAATAATCGCACCAATCGTTCTAAGGAAAGGTCTACCAAGAATAATAGGGCAAGAAAGATTGCAATCTATATCAAGAACGATAAAATCTATGGGCACCAAATTTCTATTTGCAACAATGAGAACATCATTGAGCCTTCCCATACGCTTTTTAATGGTGGAATTCGCAAGGTGCAAATTTAAAGAGCAATCATCAAGATCATGGAAACCTAGAATATCACATAAAGTTTTCGGAATCATGGAAACACTAGCACCCAAATCACACAAAGCAAAACACTCATGATCTTTAATTCTAATATATATAGTAGGTTCCCACTCATCATTAAGTTTTCTAGGTATAGAAACTTCCAAATTAAGTTTTTCATCATAAGATTGCATCAAGGCATCAACAATATGTTTGATAAAAGCTTTATTTTGACTATAAGCATCAGGAGAATTAACAACGGATTGCAACAAGGAAATACAACCTTATAAAGAAAAATTATCATAATCAAATTCTTGGAAATCCGAGATAGTGCATTCAACGCTATTTAAAGTTGTGACCTCTCCAATCCCGCTTTTACCAAATTTAACATGAAGATCTAAAAACTCCGAATTCTTGGGACGCCTTCTAGGCAAAGTTGATTCATCATCAGTCCCATAATTATCAAAATTCATATTGCAAACATAGATCTAATAGCAGACGCATCAATAACTTTAAGATTATCATCATTATTTTCATGGAAACTAGAAGAACACACTTTTATAAAGCTATCTTTTTTAGCAAGCAATCAAGCGATTCTTTCCTTGCACTCGGCAATGGAAATTCTCATTGCTTTGAGAGACTCATTGATATCATGCTTAGGAGGAGAAGATCTAAGTTTAAGAGAATCAACATCAAGCGAAAGTCTATCAATGTTCCTAGCCAAATCATCAACTTTGAGCAAGTTTTCTTCAAGCAAAGCATTAAAATTCTTTTGAGAAACCATAAATTCTTTCACACTATTCTCAAAATCAGAGGGCATCATATTGAAATTACCATAAGAATTATTGTAGGAATTTCCATAATTATTAGAGGAATTACTAGGGAACAGTTTAGCATTAAAGTTTCCTCTATAAGCATCGTTTCCAAAACTATTCCTACCAACAAAATTCACATCCATAGATTCATTATTATTCTCAATCAAGGAAGACAAAGGCATATCATTGGTATCAAGAGGAGTATTTTTAGTAGCAAACAATTTCATAAGTTCATCCATCTTTCCACTCAAAATATTGATTTCTTCTATAGCATGCACTTTTTTACTAGAAGATCTTTCGGTGTGCCATCGAGAATAATTAACCATAATATTATCAAGAAGTTTTGTAGCATCTCCTAACGTTATTTCCATAAACGTGCCTCCCGCGGCTGAATCTAAGAGATTTCTAGAAGCAAAGTTCAAACCGGCATAAAAATTTTGTATGATCATCCATAAATTCAAACCATGAGTAGGGCAATTGCGAAGCATCAATTTCATTCTTTCCCAAGATTGGGCAACATGCTCATGATCAAGTTGTTTAAAATTCATAATATCGTTCCTAAGAGTGATAATCTTAGCGGGAGGAAAATACTTAGAGATAAAAGCATCTTTGCACTTGTTCCAAGAATCAATATTATTTTTAGGCAAAGACGAAAACCAAACTTTAGCATGATCTCTAAGTGAAAATGGAAATAACTTCAATTTGACAATATTGTTATCCGTATCTTTCTTCTTTTGCATATCACACAAATCAACAAAGTTGTTTAGATGAGTAGCGGCATCTTCGCTAGGACGGCCTGCGAATTGATCTTTCATAACAAGATTCAGCAAAGCAGTATTGATTTCACAAGACTCAACATCATTAAGAGGAGCAATCGGAGTACTAAGGAAATCATTATTATTGGTATTCGAGAAATCACACAATTTGGTATTATCTTGCACCATGGCAACAAGTAATCCAACACATAAGCAAACAGAAAAAGGCAAGCGAAAGAGAGGAGCAGATTGGGAAAGAGAGGGCAAATAAAATAGCAAGGGTGAAGTGGGGGAGAGGAAAACGAGAGGCAAATGGAAAATAATGTAAATGTGAGGGAGATGGGTTTGTGATGGGTACTTGGTATGTCTTGACTTGAGCGAAGACCTCCCCGGCAACGGCGCCAGAAATCCTTCTTGCTATGTCTTGAGCTTGCGTTGGTTTTCCTCGAAGAGGAGAGGGTGATGCAGCAATAGTAGCGTAAGTATTTCCCTCGGTTTTTGACAACCAAGGTATCAATCCAGTAGGAGGCTCCTCAAAAGTCCCATGCACCTACACAAACAAACTGAGAACTCGCAACCAACACAATAAAGGGGTTGTCAATCCCTTCACGGCACTTGCGAAAGTGAGATCTAATAGAGATAGTATGATAAGATAAATATATTTTTGGTATTTTGTAATATAGATGCAAAAAGTAAAGATGCAAATAAAGGTAGATTGGAAGCAAATATGATAAGAGATAGACCCGGGGGCCATAGGTTTCACTAGTGGCTTCTCTCAAGATAGCATAAGTATTACGGTGGGTGAACAAATTACTAACGAGCAATTGATAGAAAAGTGAATAATTATGAGATTATCTAGGCATGATCATGTATATAGGTATCACGTCCGTAACAAGTAGACCGATTCCTGCCTGCATCTACTACTATTACTCCACACATCGACCGACTCCAGCCTGCATCTAGAGTATTAAGTTCATAAAAACAGAGTAATGCATTAAGCAAGATGACATGATGTAGAGGGATAAACTCAAGCAATATGATATAAACCCCATCTTGTTATCCTTGATGGCAACAATACAATACGTTCTTGCAACCCTTTCTGTCACTGGGCAAGGACACCGCAAGATTGAACCCAAAGCTAAGCACTTATCCCATGGCAAGAAAGATCAATCTAGTAGGCCAAACCAAACTGATAATTCGAAGAGACTTGCAAAGATAACTCAATCATACATAAAAGAATTCAGAGAAGATTCAAATATTACTCATAGATAAACTTGATCATAAACCCACAATTCATTGAATCTCAACAAACACACCGCAAAAAGAGTTTACATCGAATAGATCTCCACAAGAGAGGGGGAGAACATTGTATTAAGATGCAAAAAGAGAGAAGAAGCCACTAGCTAATTACTATGGACCCGTAGGTCTATGGTAAACTACTCACAACTCATCGAAAGGGCAAGGCTGTTGATGTCGAAGCCCTCCGTGGTCGATTCCCCCTCCGGCAGAACGCCGACGAAGGCTCCAAGATGGGATCTCGCGGATACAGAAGGTTACGGTGGTGGAAATTGTGTTTCGTTTGCTCCGTGGATGTTTTCGGGGTACGTAGGCTTATATTGGAGGAAGAAGTACGTCGGTGGACACCCGAGGGGCCCACGAGACAGGGGGCGCGCCCTATGGGGGGGGCCCTCCTATCTTGTGGGAGCCTCGGCTGCTTCTTGACTTGCACTGCAAGTCCTCTTGATCACGTTCGTTCCAAAAATCACGCTCCCAAAGGTTTCATTCCATTTGGACTCCGTTTGATATTCCTTTTCTTTGAAATACTGAAATAGGCAAAAAACAGCAATACGGGTTGGGCCTCCGGTTAGTAGGTTAGTCCCAAAAATGATATAAATGTGCAAAATAAAGCCCATAAACATCCAAAAGGGGTAATATAATAGCGTGGAACAATAAAAAATTATAGATACATTGGAGACGTATCCGTGTGCTGCTCGTCGCACCCACCGGAAAGCACCTCAAGTATGTAATCCAGATGCACTTTCCAGGGAGATGTCAATGAACAACACTGCTGAGTATGAGGGATTGCTTGCCGGTCTCAGGATCGCGATAGACCTCGGGGTTAAGAAGCTCATTGTCAGGGGGTGATTCCCAGCTTGTCGTTAGACAGGTCAATAAGGATTATCAGGGCCCGTTGATGGAAGCTTACGTAGATGAGGTGAGGAAACTAGAGGAGCATTTTGACGGGATACAGGCGGAGCATGTCCCCCGCGTGGAGAATGACATCGCCGACTACCTTTCGAAGCACGCTGCCCTCAAGCTACCTGTGGAACCAGGTACTTTTGTGCTTCAGTTAACTCAACCATCCGTTGAACCATCAACAGAGCAGAACAAGCGGAGGAAATCAGGCCCCGACAAGTACTTCCCCACCGAGCTCCCTGGAGCCGTCGGTGAAGATGTTGCCGTGGCACTGAGCCTGCCGTGGGGCAACCGACTCCGGCAGGGCGTCAAGCCCTGGCCGTAGAGACAGTCGTTTCCACGGCAGAGGAGATGCCTTTAGTCCTTGTCGTCAAGCCCCAGGCTCCGGCATGGGCACAACATACCATCTGATTCCTCCAAACATGGGAGATTCCTGAGGAGCAGGAAGAAGCGGAGAAAGCTGCCCGTCGGTCTGCCCTGTACTAGTTCGTTGACAATGTTCTATACAGAAAAAGACCAAACAGAGTGAAATTGAAGTGCATTCCCCGGGAGGAAGGATTGGAGCTGTTGGCGGAGATAAATGGAGGCATATGTGGCTCCCACATAGTGTCGAGGGCCCTTGCAGGCAAGGCTTTGAAACAAGGTTTCTTCTGGCCCACTGCCCTCCAGGATGCGACGACACTAGTAACCACATGTGGAGCGTGTCGGTTCCATTCAAAGAAGCTTCATCAGCCAGCTCAAGCCCTTCAAACAATCCCTCTCTTCTGGCCATTCTTGGTCTGGGGGCTCGACATACTGGGGCCCTCCCCCCACACCGTCGAGGGCTTTGAGTACTTGTATGTTGCAATCGACATGTTCACAAAGTGGCCGGAGGTGGAAGCACTGAGGAGGGTGACAACGCAGTCAGCCATCAAATTCTTCAAGGGGCTAGTCTGCCGTTTTGGTGTTCCAAACAGGGTCATCACCGACAACGGCATGCAGTTCACAAGCTACACCTTCATGCAATACATTGAGGACCTCGACAGCAAGGTCTGTTTCGCTTCCGTGGCACACCCACGGAGCAACGGCCAAGCGGAGAGGGCAAATGCTAAAGTACTGCGAGGCGTGAGGACAAAGACTTTTGACAGGTTGCACAAGAGTGGAAGGCGCTCGATTAATGAGTTGTCGTCGGTTCTTTGGTTGATCAGAATGACGCCAAATGGAGCCACCGGCCAGACACCCTTTGCCCTGGTATACGGGGCAGAAGCAGTTCTCCCCACGGAACTCACATACAGGTCACCTCGTTGCTCGCTTATGAAGAGCTTAAGCAAGAGCGATTGCGGCAAGATGACGCAACGCTCCTCGAGGAAGATCATCTTCGGGCGGCTGTGAGAGCAGCACGCTACCAACAAGCCTTTCGCCGCTACCATAGCCGCAAGGTTCATGCCCAAATCTTTGAGGAAGGCGACCTTGTTCTTCGGGGCGTTCAATCGGCTAAGAATTCCAGCAAGTTGACGCTGAAGTGAGAAGGCCCCTATTGGGTAATACGAGTCACCAGGCCCAGCGCAGTCCGCCAAGAGAGCGAAGATGCAGTTCCAGTGAGAAACTCCTGGAACGTCGAGCATCTTCGTAAGTTTTACCCATAAGGCGCGGTTGCTGGGCCTCCCGGCAAACCACCTTTTGTACGAGCCTTGCCGGCAAGGCATGTAATCCTCTGTACAAAGCTAGGCGCAGACCCTAAGCATAAATAAATGAAGCGGTAGCGCCCTAAGTTATAGCATGCATGATAGGTTGAGTACCTCCCTCGGTTAGGGTTGATAGTGCTTAGCAGCGACTAACCCCTGGCATCGAGGTCGAGTGTGCGTCTCTCTGTTCCTTTCCGTCCTCTTTTGTTGCAGGGTGCATGGATATTCTGATGAGCTATTTGGAAGAAGGAGAATGAGCCGACGCTCCGGTCCCGGCAAGCCAAGCTTGCCGGGGGCTGAAGACACAAGGACCCAACCCCGGCAACCCAAGGTTGTCGGGGGGCTGCAGATTCAGATAAGTCCTTCATCCCCTGTTTTGCATTTCCGTATGAAATTGGGACGTATGAAACCTCGTTTTATTCCTAGGCCACCGTGCTCCCCTTTTCCTGTACCCAAGAATTATTTCTTGGGTCGGAGTCTGGTTGTAGCCGCGGTGGCAAGTAAGCAAGCATAAAGCCTAACCCTACTTCGCCCCTGCCTTCGTCGAAAGCGTGAGTGTGGTCGAATGAAGTAAGGGAGCGGCAAGGCCTGTTGCCGGGCGACAATGTTTATATTAAAAATAACAAGGATTCGTTCCTTGGTATGGGTTTTGCTCACCCAAAAGGAACCCGACAAGAACGGAATGTAAACATGAGCAAGGGGATTACAAGTTTTTAATTTAACTAAGGCTCATGGTCTTACAAACTAAAAAGAGATAAGGTGCCCATAATCCCTTTCTTGTCCCTCTCCTCAGGAAATGGAACAAGAAAGCAAGAGGGCAAAAGGAGCGCCTAGGGGAGGTACGAGCAGCAGAAGGCACCAAGAGAACATATCGGCAGCCGCCCAGGAGAGGGCTGGTGATGATGGTGCCGGGAGAAGAGCTGGAAGATGAGGCAGCGGGTCGCCAATATGCTACAAAGGCGTCAGTGCCATCGTACTCCGACTTGACGGCCCGCCACCCGCCTTCTTCGCCTTCTCCGGCCTCCCCACGCCAGCCACCCAAGGAGGCGACCACGAGAAGTTCAAGGAGCTGGCCCCATCAGGAGAAGGGGCCAGGTGCAGATGCTGCTACTGCTAGCGCCACCCAGGGACGGCAGGTCCGATGCCTACACGGACCCATCGTCCTACCGCCTGCTACCCTCATCGTCATTGTCGCTGTCCTCCTTATCACTCCCGCTCGAGGAAGAGTCTTCGTCATCAGAGGAGCTCTCCATGCCACACTTTTGGCGAGTTCCAAAGTCTCCAAAGACATTGACGGAGAGCATGCCGTTCTCCATTAGTTTGAAATAGAGAACGAGTCCCGCCGTCAGGCTGTGGATACGAGAAAAGGTCTTCCATCCACAACGAAGATACATGACATGAGGGGCTGATAAATCGACATCAACCCATGTGCCGCTATTCCTGCAACCCCTCATATGCAGTCTCAAAGCCTGTGGCGGTCGAGCTCCATCTCCCGAGCAAATGGAGTAGGGAAATGCTACGTCTCGAGCTTGCGTTGGTTTTCCTTGAAGAGGAAAGGGTGATGCAGCAATAGTAGCGTAAGTATTTCCCTTAGTTTTTGAGAACCAAGGTATCAATCCAGTAGTAGGCTCCTCAAAAGTCCCACGCACCTACACAAACAAACAAAGAACTCGCAACCAACGCAATAAAGGGGTTGTCAATCCCTTCATGACCACTTGCGGAAGTGAGATCTGATAGAGATAGTATGATAAGATAAATATGTTTTTGGTATTTTATGATATAGATTGGAAAAGTAAAGATGCAAATAAAAGTAGATTGAAAGCTTATATGATAAGAGATGGACCCAGGGGCCATAGGTTTCACTAGTGGCTTCTCTCAAGATAGCATAAGTATTACGGTGGGTGAACAAATTATTGTCGAGCAATTGATAGAAAAGTGAATAATTATGAGATTATCTAGGCATGATCATGTATATAGGCACCACGTCCGTGACAAGTAGACCGACTCCTGCCTGCATCTACTACTATTACTCCACACATCAACCGCTATCTAGCATGCATCTAGAGTATTAAGTTCATAAGAACAGAGTAACGCTTTAAGAAATATGACATGATGTAGAGGGATAAACTCATGAAATATGATATAAACCCCATCTTTTTATCCTCGATGGCAACAATACAATACGTGCCTTGCTGCCCCTGCTCTCACTAGGAAAGGACACCACAAGATTGAACCCAAAGCTAAGCACTTCTACCATTGCAAGAAAGATCAATCTAGTAGGCCAAACCAAACTGATAATTCAAAGAGACTTGCAAAGATAACTCAATCATACGTAAAAGAATTCAGAGGAGATTCAAATATTTCTCATAATTAAACTTTATCATAAACCTACAATTCATCGGATCTCGACAAACACACCGCAAAAAGAGTTACATCGAATAGATCTCCAAGAAGATCGAGGAGAACATGGTATTGAGATCCAAAAATAGAGAAGAAGCCATCTAGCTAATAAGTATGGACCCGAAGGTCTGTGGTAAACTACTCACAACTCATCGGAGGGGCTATGGTGTTGATGTAGAAGCCCTCTATGGTCGATTCCCCCTCCGGTGGAGCACCAGCGAAGGCTCCAAGATGGGATCTCGCGGATACAGAAGGTTATGGCGGTGGAGTTAGGTTTTTGTTGGTCCTCTGATGTTTTCGGGGTACGTGGGTATATATAGGAGGAAGAAGTAGGTCGGTGGCCGCCCAAGGGGCCCATGAGATAGGGGGGGCGCACCCTCCACCCTCGTGGCCGCCTCATCTGCTTCTTGACTTGCACTCCAAGTCCTCTGGATCACGTACGTTCCAAAAATCATGCTCCCGAAGGTTTCATTCCATTTGGACTCCGTTTGATATTCCTTTTCTTCGAAATACTGAAATAGGAAAAAAAAACAGCAATACGGGCTGGGCCTCCGGTTAGTAGGTTAGTCCCAAAAATGATATAAATGTGTAAAAGTAAAGCCCATAAACATCCAAAACGGGTAATATAATAGCATGGAACAATCAAAAACTATAGATACGTTGGAGACGTATCAAGCATCACCAAGCTTAATTCCTGCTCGTCCTCGAGTAGGTAAATGATAAAAACAGAATTTTTGATGTGGAATGCTTCCTAGCATATTTCTCAATGTAATTTTCTTTATTGTGGCATGAATGTTCAGATCCAAATGATTCAAAATAAAAGTTCATATTGACATAAGAAATTGTAATACTTCAAGCATACTAATCAAGCAATCACGTCTTCTCAAATAACATGGCTAAAGAAAGTTATCCCTACAAAATCAAATAGTCTGGCTATTGCTCTATCTTCATCACACAAAGTATTTAATCATGCACAACCCCGATGACAAGCCAAGCAATTGTTTCATACTTTAGTAATCTCAAAACTTTTTCAACTTTCACGCAATACATGAGCGTGAGCCATGGACATATCACTATATGTGGAATAGAATGGTGGTTGTGGAGAAGACAAAAAGGGAGAAGATAGTCTCACATCAACTAGGCATATCAACGGGCTATGGAGATGCTCATTAATAGATATCAATGTGAGTGAGTAGGGATTGCCATGCAATGGATGCACTAGAGCTATAAATGTATGAGAGCTCAACAAAACAAATTAAGTGGGTGTGCATCCAACTCACTTGCTCACGAAGACCTAGAGCATTTTGAGGAAGCCCATCATTGGAATATAGAAACCAAGTTCTATAATGAAAAATTCCCACTAGTATATGAAAGTGACAACACAGGAGACTCTCTATCATGAAGATCATGGTGCTACTTTGAAGCACAATTGTGGCAAAAAAGATAGTAGCATTGTCCCTTGTCCCTTTTTCTCACATTTTTTCCTTTTTTTCTTTTTTTTTCTTTTCTCTCTTTTTTTCTTTGGCCTTTCTCTTCTTCTTTTTTTGGCCTTTCTTTTTTTCTTCTTTTTTTAAAGTCCGAAGTCTCATTCCGACTTGTGGGGGAATCATAGTCTCCATCATCCTTTCCTCACTGGGACAATGCTCTAATAATGAAGATCATCACACTTTTATTTACTTACAACTCAAGATTACAACTCAAAGCTAGAACAAGATATGACTCTATATGAATGCCTCCGACGGTGTGCCGGGATATGCAATGAATCAAGAGCGACATGTATGAAAATTATGAAGGTGGGTTTTCCACAAATACAATGTCAACTACATGATCATGCAAAGAGCAATATGACAATGATGATGCGTGTCATATAAACAGAACGGTGGAAGGTTGCATGGCAATATATCTCGGAATGGCTATGGAAATGCCATAATAGGTAGGTATGGTGGCTGTTTTGAGGAAGGTATATGGTGGGTGTATGGTACCGACGAAAGTTGCGCGGTACAAGAGAGGCTAGCAATGGTGGAAGGGTGAGAGTGCGTATAATCCATGGACTCAACATTAGTTAAAAGAACTCATATACTTATTGCAAAAATCTATAAGTCATCAAAAACAAAGTATTACACGCATGCTCCTAGGGGGATAGATTGGTAGGAAAAGACCATCGCTCATCCCCGACCGTCACTCATAAGGAAGACAATCAATAAATAAAATTGTGCTCCAACTTCATCACAAAGCGGTTCACCATACGTGCATGCTACGGGAATCACAAACTTCAACACAAGCATTTTATAAAATCATAATCACCCAACTAGCATGACTTTAATATCACTACCTACATATCTCAAAACAATTATCAAGTATCAAATTGATCATAGCATCCAATTCACTTTCTATGATAGTTTTTATTATACCCAACTTGGATGCCTACCATTCTAGGACCAATTTTATAACCGTAGCAAATACCATGCTGTTCTAAGATACTCGCAAAATAATATAAGTGAAGCATGAGATATCAATAATTTCTCCAAAATTAAGCCACCGCCGTGCTCTAAAAGATATAAGTGAAGCACTAGAGCAAAAACTATCTAGCTCAAAAGATATAAGTGAAGCACATAGAGTATTCTAATAAATTCCAATCAAATGGGCTTCTTCCCAAAAGGTGTGTACAGAAAGGATGATTGTGGTAAACTAAAAAGAAAAGACTAATATCATACAAGACGCTCCGAGCAAAACACATATCATGTGGCGAATAAAAATATAGCTCCAAGTAAAGTTACTAATGAACGAAGACGAAAGAGGGGATACCTTCCGGGGCATCCCCAAGCTTATGATTTTGGCTATTCTTGAATATCTTGGGGTTCCATGGGCATCCCCAAGCTTAGGATTTTGCCACTCCTTATTCCATAGTCCATCAAATCTTTACCCAAAACTTGAAAACTTCACAACACAAAACTCAACAGGAAATCTCAGAAGCTCCGTTAGTGAAAAAAGAAAAACCACCACATAAGGTACTGTAATGAACTCATTATTTATTTATATTGGTGTTAAACCTACCGTATTCCAAGTTCTCTATGGTTCATACCACTTAATTCTAGCCATAGATGCATCAAAATAAGCAAACAACACACGAAAAATAGAATCTGTCAAAAATAAAACAGTCTTTAGGAATATGTAACCCAAGAATACTTCTGTAACTCTAAAAATCCTACAAAAATAGGAAGTCTTGGGAAATTTGTCTATTCATGTACAGAAAAAATAATCAACGCAAAATATCGTTTCTGTGATTTAACAAAACTAATTTCGTGCACGCAAAGTTTCTGTTTTTTAGCAGAATCAAAATAACTATCACCATAGGTTATCCTATAGGTTCTACTTGGCACAAACACTAATTAAAACATAAAAACACATCTAAACAATGCAAAATTTATTACTAAGCAGGAACAAAAAAACACGAATAACATTGGGTTGCCTCCCAACTAGCGTTATCGTTTAACGCCCCTAGCTAGGCATAAAAGCGAGGATAGATTCAAGTAGTGCCATCATTGTTACTCAATTCATAAGTAGCTCGCATGATAGATTCATAAGGGGATTTAATTTTATTTCTTGGAAAGTGATCCATGCCTTTCCTTAATGGAAATTGGAATCTAATATTCCCTTCCTTCATATCAATAATCGCACCAATCGTTCTAAGGAAAGGTCTACCAAGAATAATAGGGCAAGAAAGATTGCAATCTATATCAAGAACGATAAAATCTACGAGCACCAAATTTCTATTTGCAACAATGAGAACATCATTGATCCTTCCCATTGGTTTTTAATGGTGGAATCCGTAAGGTGCAAATTTAAAGAGCAATCATCAAGATCATGGAAACCTAGAATATCACATAAAATTTTCGGAATCGTGGGAACACTTGCACCCAAATCACATAAAGCATAACACTCATGATCTTTAATCTTAATATTTATAGTAGGTTCCCACTCATCATTAAGTTTTCTAGGTATAGAAACTTCCAAATTAAGTTTTTCATCAAAACATTGCATCAAGGCATCAACAATATGTTTGGTAAAAGCTTTATTTTGACTATAAGCATGACGAGAGTTCACAACGGATTGCAACAAGGAAATACAACCTTCTAAAGAACAATTATCATAATCAAATTCCTTGAAATCCAAGTTAGTGGGTTCAATGCTATTTAAAGTTTTGACCTCCCCAATCCCACTTTTACCAAATTTAGCATCAAGATCTAAAAACTCTGAATCATTGGGACGCCTTTTAACTAAAGTTGACTCATCTCCAGTCCCATTATTATTAAGATTCATATTGCAAAACAAAGATCTAATAGGGGACACATCAATAACTTTAAGATCTTCATCATTATTTTCACCTAACTTTTCTGGTTTGGCAGCCATCTTATTGACTAAGGTAGCTTGCTTATCAGAAATTTGGGCTATAGAATTTTCAAGCCGGGTAATTTGGGCGTTCAAACCATAAAATTCTTTAGTCATATCATCAAGCTCTTTGTTCATAAACCCCAAAAAACTTTTTTGTTCTTTAATCTCTTTTCTGAAAAAAATTATGCTCAAATTGTAAAGTCATAAAACTTCTAACGTTTGATTCAATCTCTTCCAGCCTTCTAAGATGAAGATCAGTGTTCTTAGGCAAAGCCATAGGAGCAAGTACGTCACATAAAAAGGACAAGAGAAAGAGAGAGGAGATGAAGAGGGCAAGCAAAAGAGAGAGGAGATTGGGAAAGAGAGGGCGAGTAAAATGGCAAGGGTGAAGTGGGGGAGAGGAAAATGAGAGGCAAATGGCAAATAATGTAAATGGGAGGGAGATGAGTTTGTGATGGGTACTTGGTATGTCTTGACTTGAGCGAAGACCTCCCCGGCAACGGTGCCAGAAATCCTTCTTGCTACGTCTTGAGATTGCGTTGGTTTTCCTTGAAGAGGAAAGGGTGATGCAGCAATAGTAGCGTAAGTATTTCCCTCAGTTTTTGAGAACCAAGGTATCAATCCAGTAGGAGGCTCCTCAAAAGTCCCACGCACCTGCACAAACAAACTAAGAACTCGCAACTAACGCAATAAAGGGGTTGTCAATCCCTTCACGGCCACTTGTGAAAGTGAGATCTGATAGAGATAGTATGATAATATAAATATATGTTTGTTATTTTATGATATAGATTGGAAAAGTAAAGATTCAAATAAAACTAGATTGAAAGCTTATATGATAAGAGATGGACCCGGAGGCCATAGGTTTCACTAGTGGCTTCTCTCAAGATAGCATAAGTATTACGGTGGGTGAACAAATTATTGTCGAGCAATTGATTGAAAAGCGAATAATTATGAGATTATCTAGGCGTGAACATGTATATAGGAACCACATCCGCGACAAGTAGAACGACTCCTGCCTGCATCTACTACTATTACTCCACACATCAACCGCTATCTAGCATGCATCTAGAGTATTAAGTTCATAAGAACAGAGTAACGCTTTAAGAAATATGACATGATGTAGAGGGATAAACTCATGAAATATGATATAAACCCCATCTTTTTATCCTCGATGGCAACAATACAATACGTGCCTTGCTGCCCCTGCTCTCACTAGGAAAGGACACCACAAGATTGAACCCAAAGCTAAGCACTTCTCCCATTGCAAGAAAGATCAATCTAGTAGGCCAAACCAAACTGATAATTCGAAGAGACTTGCAAAGATAACTCAATCATACATAAAAGAATTCAGAGGAGATTCAAATATTTCTCATAGATAAACTTGATCATCAACCCACAATTCATCGGATCTCGACAAACACACCGCAAAAAGAATTACATCGAATAGATCTCTAAGAAGATCAAGGAGAACATGGTATTGAGATCCAAAAAGAGAGAAGAAGCCATCTAGATAATAACTATGGACCCGAAGGTCTGTGGTAAACTACTGACAACTCATCGGAGAGGCTATGTTGTGGATGTAGAAGCCCTCCGTGGTTGATTCCCCCTCTGGCGGAGCACCGACGAAGGCTCCAAGATGGGATCTCGCGGATACAGAAGGTTACGGCGGTGGAATTAGGTTTTCGTTGGCTCCTCTAATGTTTTCAGGGTATGTGGGTATATATAGGAGGAAGAAGTAGGTCGGTGGCCATTCGAGGGGCCCACGAGATAGGGGGGCGCGCCCTGTAGGGGTGGGCGCACCCTCCACCCTTTTGGCCGCCTCGGCTGCTTCTTGACTTGCACTCCAAGTCCTCTGGATCATGTTGGTTCCAAAAATCACGCTCCCGAAGGTTTCATTCCGTTTGGACTCTGTTTGATATTCCTTTTCTTCAAAATATTGAAATAGGCAAAAAAATAGCAATACGGGCTTGGCCTCCGGTTAGTAGGTTAGTCCCAAAAATGATATAAATGTGTAAAATAAAGCCCATAAACATCCAAAACGGGTAATATAGTATCATGGAAAAATCAAAAATTATACATACGTTGGAGACGTATCAGGAGACGAAGATGATGACGTGCCTGCTGGCGCAACCTGGTGAAGAATTTGCTAGGCTGGTCCCTGACGTGGCCCTCCATTGGGGGAGGGACCGCCGGCGGAAGCAAGACCAGTACGCAGCCCCGTCATCGTCTTCCCTGAGCACCACGGCGACCTCGACCTCGCCCCCTCCCCCTTCCCCTCGTGGCTGGCTCTGCCGCCACAAACTCTTGGGAAGGAGGGGCGCGTTCTCGGGCGGAGACCCTCGTCGCCACCATCGAAGCACCGGCGCGCCCTCTTGCCATAGGAGAAGGAAGAAAGAAGCAGAGGTGGGAGGAGGCGGATGGAGAAAGATTGAGGGGTGCCATCCCTCCCCCCTCCTTATAAAGGGGATGGATCAGGGCTGGGCCGTCTCTCTCAACCAATCCAGCTCACTAAGGTGGCGGCAGGCGAGGCCGTCGACCATCCTCCTTGCCCAATTGAAGGCGCATGGGTATCGACTCGTGCGCGCGCCTTCCCGTATTCCATGCGCCTGTCACCTACCCCGCGCCGTGCATGCAGCGTACGTGGCACAAGGGGCGGGCGTAGTGGGAAACATGGAAGGACAGTTCTAAGGAGAAAAAAAGTAAATGAGCAGCAGCCCTGTGGTCTTAAAGGGACATGCAAGCCGCCTCTTTACTGTTCACCGCAAGATGACACAGGCATGCTTCGGTCACCCCATGCATGATCCCCACGTCACGCATTCAACACGAGTCGTGGGGAAGCGCAGCGGGCGAAGGAGTTACCGCGTTAAAAATCAGCCCCGCCTCCCCGCGCACCATTCTAGGCCTAGCCCAACAACGCGTCGCGCTTATGTGTGGCCCAGGCCCAGGGGCTCTTGTCGGTGTACAGAAGTAGCACTACAAAAAAATACACTTCCGTGATGATACGTGTTTGTCACAGTAGGTCGCGTTATCTGTCATTCATGTACATTCATGACGATTTTATGACAGAATCAAGATAGTCATACCTGTGCTGTCGTAGAAGTGTTCCATGACAATACCAAAATTATCATGACAGAAGTGTCCACTTCCATGACGATAAATTGCGTGTCATAGAAGTGCTTTCGTCAAGGGTGACCGACACGTGGCATCCACCGTAACGGAACGCTGTCAAGCTATCGGGTCGGGTTTTGGATCCGGTAACCCATTAACAGCCCTGGCCAATGGGGATTTTCCATGTGTAAAATCATCATTGGCTGGAGGAAACACGTGTCGGCTCATCGCTAGGACAGATGTCATCCACTCATTGGACAAAAGGCACCTATGATACGTCGACACGTGGCGCAGCCCAACAGAGGCCCATTCCTGTGAAAAGGCCGGCCCGTTTGACTTAGTCAGAAGGTGGCGGGCCGGCCCATGGAAAGCCTGTTAACGACCTCTTCGCATATAGCCCATTTACAGCCTACTAACCCAAGGCCCGTTACGCCCTATTCGAATTAGGCCCAGTACCGTCATCTGGGCCATCCAATATGATTCCAGCCCGTTTTCACTTCTGGCCCATGTATGTCCCATGACGTCTTTCGACCCATATGAGGCCCTATGTAACTCTTGGCCTATTAACAGCCCGTGGTGAAACTGGCCTGTAATGAACAGTATATCACTTTACACCCATTAACGGCCCATGGTGAAACTGGCCCGTAAAGAACAGTGTACCACTTTATACCCATTAACAGCCCGTTATTCCGTTGGGCCGTTTCCAGCCCATGTTATCTTTCGGCCTTCTCAGAGCCCATTTATTCTTGGGCTCATTTCCGGCATTCGTTTACTTACGGCCCGTTACTGTCATTTTCTGCTTCTGGGCCAAATTCAGCCCGTGGTTACAGTCGGCCCGTTTGTGGTCCGTTAATACGTTGGGACATTTTCATAGCATCATCAAATATGGCCTATTAACGATGGCCCGTTATGGTCAGCTCATGAACGGACGATTCCAACTCTAGCCCATTTACGGCCAGAATGCGGTCTGTTTGGCCCATGTTTGGTCAATCGATCATACGGCCCGTATAAGGCCCATTGATGATACGACCCGTAGAAGGCCCATTGTTTCTATGGACCGTAGAAGGCCCATTGTTTCTACGGCCCGTAGAAGGCCCACTGTTTCTATGGCCCGTAGAAGGCCCACTGTTTATACGGCCCGTAGAAGGCCCACTGTTTCTATGGCCCGTAGGAGGCCCAGTGTCACTACAGTAAATATTAGCCCATGGTTATTGTGGCCTAGTTTTAAAAAATAGGTTATTGCAGCCACTAGCAAACCGCAGAAAAAGAACTGCACTAACTACAAGGCAACAAATAAACAAGACAACAAGGAAATAAATAAGCAAGCAACTTACACTAGGCTATCACGGCTATTACACATATTACATCCACTGGGCATCAAAGTTCGCCACAAGTGAAAATATAGGGAACACAACAGCATATAAACGCCACAGCAAAACAAGTCCAGAACTGAAACCACTTCAGAAGAGCTCAAGAAACAGTATCCTGGGTACCCATAATGCTGGCAAGATGCTTAATAAGCTTATTAACTTTCTCTTGTTTGGCGCTTAAGTCCTCCAGCGCTTGTTGTTGCACCAGAAAGTATGCATCTGAATTTTGAAGGGACTTCCTTAGTCCTCGGCTTCCTGTCGCATAACATCAAATCGATGTCTTTCAACTTTAAGTTGAGACTCAAGAAGCCGAACTGATTCAGGCAACGAGTTTGAAGAGCTGGTAGCATCAGTGGTAGCCAGTAACTCGAACACTACATCAAGACAGGACTTTGGGGTTGTCTCAATGTCTTTAATATAGTTTTTATCAGCTTTCTTGGAGACCAACAGGGATGTCTCACTATCTTGAACCTTATATGCATTACTTCCTTTACCATTGCATAACAGAGTACTCTTCTCCAATATTTTATCTACGTTCTAAAAGAGAAACAAACAAACACATCTCAGGTTTATAATGTAGTATATAAAACTCATTTTGGTAAACCAGTTCAGTAGTAAGGTGGATAGGATAACATCATGAAACAAACATATATCTATGTAGTATGGTCACTGTATGGTCTATATCATTCTAGTTTATGTTGCCAAATCAAGATAGATACAGTTTGAATCATATCCATTTAAGACAAAGCAGCATAGACAAAATATAAGTGTGGGAAACTACACAGCAATAACAACACTTGTAATGTGCATGGCATGAGAACATAACTGTTTATTCAATTGAAACTGAAATCAACATAGAGCAAGTTACAACAACAAACGGCCAAACACGTTGAAGAAACAGGTTTAAAACATACCTGTTGCGCCATTGGAGTTTCAATTGCATCCTTCAAATTTGAAATTAGTTGGTATCAGTAAATACAGTGATGCAAGAGCAAAGTAGTATGAACCATAGCTACGGAACCTGACCTGAGAATAATTCTTCTTCTGCTTGAAGCATTGACTCCGGGTTCGGAGTGGTGGTCCTCGTGATTTGGGCACTGCAGTTGCCTTACTAACTGCTCGTGTTTGGGTGCTCTATGGTGGAGACGGTGTTGTGTCAACGGGAACTGGATGTCTATCTGCTGGGGTTGGGGTTAGAAGGGGTGTAGCTGGTTCTCTGTCCAACTGGGTAGGGGTACATTCTGCATGAGTGTGGGTTATGTGTGGTGGGGCTGGTTCTTGGGCAAGTACAACCGTGGTTCTATCTGCATCGACAGGTAGCACGATCTTTTCTAAAGACCGTGTTTTTACTCCCACAGATACTGCCATCACTCCCTCCAATTGAAATGGCTGATAAACAAGAAAAGTAATTGAATGTACACACATTGTAAGATAGACATGTGCAATGGATAGTAGGGAAGAAAACATGGCATGAAATAATTCACATTTATGTTGTCTAAGCAAACAGAATAACAGGACATAATTTCACATATATGATGGCTAATTAAACAGGATAGCATGACACAATTTCACATGTATGATGGCTAACTAAACATGATAGAATGACATACTTCAAAATATGATGACTACGTAAACAAGATGACATGATATAACTATACGATGTGTCTATTAAAGTGGTTGGCATGCCATAAATCACAAACATGCAGTCGATGGAAACATGATGGCATGATATAATTCACAGATAGAATGACATAATTTAAAATATGATGACTATGTAAACAGGATGAGATGATATTACTATATTATGTCTTTAGAAAATAGGTTGGCATGCCATAATTCAAATACATGTTATCTATGTAAACATCATGGCATGACATAATTCAAATATATGTTTTATATACTAAGGAAGTGAGCAGAGGGCAATCGCATATATGATGTGTCAACTAAGGAGATGGCATTCAATATTGTGTATATGATGTAAAAACTAAGCATTGCAATACAACATATGCATTATATGAGTAATATAACCCTGCCAAGTTTGAGCATACACCTCAGGGGGATAATAGGACTGGTCATCTACCTTTGAATCCTCCTCTAAAGAGCTATCCGTAACCAGCAAGATATCTGCTTCAGCAGGTAGCATTGTCTGCTCTGAAGACCTTGTTTTCACTCCAAATTTCTCCATCACCAATTCAAATGGCTGATGCACAGGAAGAGCAGTTGAATATACAAACATTGTCGACAAAAGCAATGAGAAATAAAAAAAAGGACGGCATGATATAATTCACATATATGACGCTTGCGTAAACAGCATGGCATTGCATAATTCACATACATAATGCCTTGCAACAAGATAACATTGCATAATTCACATATATAATGTCTTGCAACAAGATGGCATTGCATAATTCACATATATGGTAATTAGACACTAAACAGGTGGCATTCACACAAATCATGTCTAAACTAAGCAAATGACATAGCAATGCAAGATACCATACACACGATATGAGCAACATAACCCTACCAAGTTAGGGCATGCACCTCAGGGGGGGGGGAATATGACTGGTCATCTGTCTCTGAATCCTCCTCTGAGGAGCTATCGGTAACCAGCAAGACATGCACTTCGTCAGAGAGCATTGTCTGCTCTGAAGACCTTGTTTCCACTCCAGATTTTTCCATGACCGTGCCGAATGGCTGATGCACAGGAAGAGTAATTGAATGTACTAAAATTGTTGATAAATTTAACATGTAATAAAAAATGATGGCATGATATAATTCACATATAAGATGACTGGCTAACTAGGGTGGCATTGCAAAATTCACATATATGATATCTGGCTAGACAAGATGGCATTGCATGATTCACACATACGATAAAGAAACTAAACAGATGGCATTGATACAAAGCATGTCTAAACTAAGCAGATGACATCTTTAATGTATAAAGTAAGCAATGCAAGGCACCATATGCATGATATTACCAACATCAGCATGCCAAGTTAGAGCGAAGACCTCATGGGGTAAATAGGAGTGGTCTTCTCCTTCTGAATCCCCCTCAGAACAGTTATGATCCTCTTGATTACGATCCAAAATGGGTGGAGGGGGGCTACCTTTGCGCCCACCATGGAACGACGTCTGCATGAAATTTTATTGCCATGCAAGGCTCGTCTCTTTTTCTCTACATGATCAGTTCCATTGTGTAAAATAACTGGCATGCATATGAATCAAACATAGTGAGATTATGTAAGGAGTGCATGCACAAATCCAGAGTGATGGTAGAAAACTGTGGATAGACCCAAAATCAATGATAGGAGGCAGATAATATCTTTAGTTAAAAAATACAGATAATGGCTCCTTTAATGTTTGTTTGCACCCAACATGAAACTCATAGTAGACACCAGAGATTAACCAGATAGTAGACAGATAGTACTGATTGCTGCCCCAATATGTACCCCACGACCATTTAAAAACTCAAGTTTCAGCATTAGTTTGGACCTGACTCGGAGTCTAATAGGTGAACACGATGATAATGTAGCATGTCATCATATTAAGCGACACATAACGTCAGCAGACACGGAAGAGTGCGACCTCTCTTGCGGCCCGTGTAGTCCTCAAGGTCATGTGCTTAGTTGATGATGGTAATGCAGTTGTCGTTGCTGCCGGCGGCGGGGAAGAAGATCTGAGGCGACGAAAGACAGTCTGGAGAGCGGATCCCTGCTGTGGTGAACCCTTCCATCGTTGGAGCAGCTGAGCTGGGGTGGAACACAGCGCCGCAGGAGTAGGACAAACCACATAAGGTTTTCTTTGACACATATTTGTAACAAAAGTAATTGAGTAAGGGCTTGTTTGAATTTGAGGATTCTAACAATGCAGGGATAGGAAATAGACAGCAATAGGATAGGAATGCACGTGCAAAATAGAGAATTTAAAAACACACGATTTCTGCCAATCTGGGTGTTTGATTCAAAACAATTGGAAGATCACGGGATGCAAAAAAGCTTGGTGAGATTAAGTCAAACCACAAGAAAATGTATGGTTATAATGCTATTATGCTACTATCTCTTAGTCTGGTTCTTGATGAATAGGAATATGAAAAGGAGGAGAAGTGGAAATTAGAATTTCTATGGTTTTTCTTCAAGGAGACACTAAAGGAACAAATCCTACAGTTTTCCTTTGCTCCATTCCTTTGCACCAAATTCATGAAAAGTAGTACCATAGGAAACTTTCCAATTCCGATGTTTTTCAATCACTTTTCCTTTCAAGCACTGGCGATTCTAGTAGGCAGGCTTGAGCAAGGAAAATCCTACACTAAAAAAATGTTTTTGTGCTACTTCTATCACTACAAAAAAAAGACACATCCATGACATTTTGGGCCGAACGAATTTTTTTACAGTCATACATATGACACTTCTATGGCGATAGTTGTGACAGAACCCGGTATCATCATAGATGTGGTGGGCTCCTACTTCTATGTCAAAAAATCATGACAGAAAATGGAATTTTCGTCCTGGGCGGGCCGGAGACGCAGCTGCATGACATTCTTTGGGCCATCCATGACGGAAATCCATGGTAGAAGCGAGGGGGAGGAAAATTTCGGGGAGTTGCCGGTTACGGTGGGAGGTCGGGGGCCGAGCGATGCACGTTTCTCTCGTACACGTACGCGTGTGTGTGCGAGGCGTTGGCTCTAACTAAACCCGAGCGAGGCGTTGGGCTCTAACTGAACCCGAGCGTTTGCACTGCAGGCTACGCGTTACTGAACCCGAGCGATCGATCGATGGCTATTAACTGAACCCGATGGAGCGATTCGTTCACTACTGCTGCTAACTGAAGCCGATCGACTGGATGAACAGTGAGCGTTGCGAGGGGGGTGGATGAACAGTGAGCGGTGGCGCTGCCTCTGGATGAACAGGACCCCGTGGTGTGGAGGGATGGATGAACAATAGACGGTGGAGGGGTGGCCGTGGAGGGGTGGTTGAACAGGACCCCGTGGTGTGGAGGGCTGGATGAACAGTAGACGATGGAGGGGTGCCCGTGGAGGGGTGGTTGAACAGTAGCCGGTGGAGTAGCGCGCGGTGGAGGCTGGATGAACAGGAGCCCGTGGAGGCTGGAGGAGGTCGACGGTAGCCCGTGGAGGCTGGAGGAGGACAACGGTGGAGATGAACAGTATCCCGTGGAGAACCATTTTGCGGTACGCCACACCCCTCCCGATGAACATGACCCCCATTTCGACCGTAGCGTTCCAACACAAGTCCGTTTTGTCTGTTTTATGGTACGCCACACCCCTCCCGATCAACAGGACCCCTGTTTGGACCGTAGGAGGTCCGTTTCCTCCATTTTGCAGTACGCCACACCCCTCCCGATCAACAGGACCCCGTTCTGAACGTGACCGGTCGAACACAAGGCCGCTTCCTCCGTTCTGCTGTACGCCAGGGCTCGTTTCCATCGCCTGTTCCGTCCAAGCCGGTTGGCTCCCATGCATTCCATTGCCTCCCCATGAACACGATGCATTCCGTTGCCTCCCCATGAACACGACGCATTCCGTTGCCTCCCCATGAACACGAGTCCTCACCGTACGTATGCGCGACTAGGCGTTCGAGACCCCGCCCGTATGTACACATGCGTGGCCGTATTTTTGTTCTTGCACCCTGGCCGCTGTATGTACATGTACATGCTACGTGCGCACCTCTACTACGACACGTGCGCGCCTCTACTACAACACGTGCGTGCCTCTACATCGACCAGTATGTACGTACACGTTCGCGACCAGGATGACAATGCTACGTACGCTTTGACCAGTGGGTCCGACTGTCAGGCACTTCCTTGCCTACGAAGATGTAGCTGGTGGGTCCCAGCAGTCAGGGGCGAATCATTTTTTTTTGCCCGGACGCACTTCCTTGCGTGCGAAGGTGTAGCTGCTGGGTCCCAGCAGTCAGGGGGGAGAATCGTTTTTTTTTGCCCGGACGCACTTCCTTGCGTGTGAAGGTGTAGCTGGTGGTCCCAGCAGTCGGGGGCGAATCGTTTTTTTGGACGCACTCCCTTGCGTGCGAAGATGTAGCTGGTGGGTCCCAGTAGTCAGGGGGGCGAATTGTTTTTTGGACGCACTTCCTTGTGTGCGAAGATGTAGCTCGTTGTCCCAGCAGTCAGGGGGCGAATCATTTTTTTCGCGAAATACTGTGGCCCGTCCGGTGGGTCCCCGCTGTCAGGTGGAGGAATAATTATTTTGCACGTAATAAGGAGGCACTTGCGGCCGCCGTGGACCCAGCTGTCAGCCTCTCCATGTACAGTCCATGTCCGATGGAAGTCGTTCCTTGACCACGTTGACCACGCTACACTGAGAGCACCACGGCGGTGGACGACGGCAAGGCCTAGGAAGGGGACGACGCGGAGCCGGGGAAGATGCGGCAGTGGATGCACACACGGAGAGGCGTACGAGGGTTCACTGGTTCGGCTGGCGCTGCCGTCGCCGCAGAATAACAGGCGGTGTGGGTGAGTGGAGGGATGGCCTGGCCAGCGGTGGGAGTAGTAGGTGGCGGTGAGGCCTCCGCGGCAGCACAAACGGCCACGAGAGGTAGGAGCAGGCGGCACGACCGGCGCTGCTTTGGGCGGCTGGAGCAACAAGACCAGAGGTTGAAGAAGCACGACGGCCATTGGATGGACATCGTACGGTCACTACTGCTAGAATCGTTTATATTGACTAAGTTGACAAGGCCCTTGGTACGTCAACTTAGTAGGCCCACAGGTTAGCTTTCGGAATGGTGCGCCCCAGATGTCAGGTGGAGGAATCATTTTTTGGGCAGGTGAAGCTAGAATATCCGAGATTGAAGAAGAAGCACGACATTCGTTGGATGGACATCCAATGGCCACTGCTGCTAGAACCGTGTGTTGACTATAAGTTGACAAAGCCTTGCATACGCATCAACTCTATTTTTTTAGGGGACGCGTCAATTTAGTAAGGCCAGAAGTGTGTGGCAGAGAACTTATAGCCCATTTGAGATTTGTAAGAATGTGTAGCCCATTTTTGAATTCTAATGGAATTTACTACAGCCCATTTACAGTTTGTTAAAAGTACAACCCATTTCAACCAACCGTTCAAAACAGAATTCAATAAAATTTCCCATATTTTGATGGGATCCGAATATTTTTATCCCAAAATTTCTAGTCAGATTAAATACAATTTCAATATAAATTTATATTACGTAAAAATCCAAAGAAACATTGCGCTCGCAACAATTAATGAAATTAAATACAAGTAATCACTTTTTGGTGCATTTTTTTTAAAGTTACTACCCAATTTTTCTAATTACATCCCATTTATTATTTCTTAAAGGTCATTTTCTTGTTAAGCCTAATGCATGCCTCCTAGGAAAGATTTGCCGCCCAGCGGGGCAGAGAATAACAACTTGACCTTGCCTGGGTATTCATAAAAAAAGTATAGCTGAGCTAGGCATTTTGAGCTTGAAAAAAATTAATATCTGGGCTGCATATCTGGCTTGGGCCAGATGGGCCACAACCCGCCCAGTTAATACCTGCAGCGATGTTTTCGTTGTTGTTCAAAGGAGAAAAATTAATATCTGGGGTAAACATAAAAAAACTCTGCAGTGCTCACACCTCAAAAACACAAATACTGCTCGAGCTGCTTGGTCCCAGCTATCGGCCTATCGATGTACTAGAGTAGGGGTACCCTAGTATCCCGAACTTGTGCACCGGCAGTCGCAGCACCCCGCGGCAAGGCTTGCCGGGTGACCGCCAAGGTCCTCCGTGGTTCCTTTGGAGCCATTCAAGAACAAAGTATTCAAGCCAAGGAGACAAGGCCCCGGCAAGAGGAGCTTGCCGGGAAGGCAAACCAAGGCATCTCAAGGAACTTGCCGCGACGCGCCACGCATCCCGGCAAGGCCCGGTGAGCGACAAGCTTCCGGACGCAACAAGACAACGACCGCGGCAAGGCGCTTGCCGCGGCAAGCTACCACTCTGTACCCGCGCTCCAGCACATCCACCACCGTGTCGCCCTGGGGCCTTTCCAGGCGCGCGTGGCAAGAGGCTGTGCACCCAGCGGTGCGCGGTGGCAAGCGACGCTGACAAGATTGCCATCGTGGCAAGCGGTGGCGTCCCTGACGGTCCCTTTTTGCACTATTTGGGCGACGCAGACGGGCATTTAATGCCTTTGTCCCCTGCCGTCAGGGTTAGGTATGATACACTGTACAGGTAGTTGTACCAACCGCAATTCCTTTTCCATTTTTACCCTTGTCTACGTTGCCACCTGTCGGTGACCCCTTTAGCATATAAAAGGAGGCCCATGCGCAACGTAGAGGGGGGTTCGAAGGCAGAAAAACACTCACGCTCGGTCTCGTTAGCAGCTAGTGTGTACTGTAGCACTCAGCGCTCCCGAGCAAGAACTCAATACACTCAGACATGCAGCAGTAGGAGTGTTATCTCTCCGGAGAGCTCCGAAGCTGGGTAAACTGCTCGTGTGCTTCGCCTCGATCCGCTCTTCGTGCGATCTCCGCCCCCCGCCGAACCGAAAGGGGCTCGGTCCGCCGGTCCCATAGGTGTTCGTGGATCAGTTTCCCCGACATCTTTGGCGCGCCAGGTAGGGGGCGTCGAGGTTGTGTGAACCTGATCCGGCGTTCACACGAGCTAGATCTTCATCTTCTTCATCGACATGCCACCGAAGAAGAAGGCTTCGGCGGCAGCTGTTCCGTCCACGTCGATCCCACCACCACCGGAGCAAACGGGTGGTGGGGTAGACGCCGGCGGAAGAACGGGCATCGACGAGGGAGCTCACGGTGCTGCCAGGTCCAAGGACAAGGCTGCGCAGACCTCGGCGTCCGTACATGCACCGCGCCCATCTCAGGAGGCGCAGGACCGACAACGTCATGGTATTCGCAGTGCCATACGTTTGTTGGACCAAGATCGAGCTGGTGGATCTCGGGGTGCTCAAGACCAGCATGCACGCCAACATGCTGGCACGAGCGAGACACGGTCGCCTGGACGGGATACTGCTCCTTCTAACATAGTTAGAAGTCCGAGCATATCCCGCTCCTCGCACCGTTCGCCACTGCCGCCCACCACTCCAGCAGAAGCTTTGGCGCGAGCTCAACTGCTCCTGGATTACCCTCCAACGGCAGACAAGATCGATGGATGGAGGGCCACCATTCAGAGTCTCATCGGCTTCGCCAACGGCGACACTCCGCGGCAGCCGAGTACATCGCTGCCGCGGCAGGACTGCCAGGCACGAGCCGATGGCGACGAAACCGGTGGGGGTGCAACCACCATGCACTCTCCACCCCGAAGGCCAAGATCGCCGACTCGCCGGATCCACCTCGACAGCGACTCCACCGCATCATCAGATCCACGAGCTCGTCGCGATCAGCGCCAAGTTCTTCACGAACGACAGCAAGAAGACGCTCGTACTCGCATCGAGCGCCGAAGAGAAGCGCGGCGTCAATCGGACCAGCGCGCTGGGCCCTCTGTCGACATGCATGCGCCAGGGGAACCAGGCGACTTGCCGTACGCGGTAGGTTGCCCTGCGTTCACTCGTGAGCTGCGGCAAGTCCAGTGGCCCAGCACGAAGAATTTCAAGCCAGACGTACCAGAGAAGTACGACGGCAAGTCGCATCCGTCGGAGTTCCTCAGCATCTACACCATCGCGGTGCAAGCTGCCGGGGGCGGGACGACAAGATCCTGGCCAACTACTTCCCGCTGGTGCTCAAGCCCAATGTCAGATCCTGGCTCATGCACTTGCCGGACAACTCCATATCCTCCTGGGCAGACCTATGCCATCAGTTTGTCGGCGCCTTTACAGGCGGCCACAAGCCTCATGGCCAAGAGAGCGACCTTCATCTGCTCGCCCAGAAGGAAGGAGAGCCCCTGCGCAAGTACATTCAGAGATTCAGCCGCGTACAGCACAACATCCCAGATGTCCACCCTGCCGCGGTAATCAGCGCGTTCCATCAGAACGTGCGAAACCGCAGGATGCGGGAGGAGATGGCGATGTGCAAGATCAGAGACGTCAGTGAGCTATATGCCCTGGCCGACAAGTGTGCACGTGCTGAGGAAGGGAGGAAACTCCCCGGAGAGAATACAGAAGCAGGAGGATCTGATAGTGAGGAGGCTGCCCCGGCAAAGAAAAACCGGCGGCGGAACAACAGGAAGAAGAAAGGCAAAGATGTGCTAGTCGTTGAGCAGTCCGGCAACGGAGGTGGCGCCAAGAAAGCCAAAGCTGGTAGCTCCGGCAAGGAGATTGCCGCAGGCACCAACTACCAGGCTGTGGCGGTCGCCGACAAGCAGGACGGCACCAACAAGCAGTACTGCAAGATCCACCGCACCAAGGGCCATGACCTCCAGAGCTGCAAGAAGGTCGAGCAGCTTGTCGAGCAGCAAAAGGCTGAATACGAGCGACGCGACAAGGAGAAAGCCCAGGAAGGTGCTGGAGGAGCCGGCAAGAAACGCCCCGGCCGAGGAGGACGCCGCGGCAAGGCCAAGCAGCGGCAAGGAGACAGACCTCCCCGCGGCCGCGACAAGGATGAAGATGACGACGACGATGAAGATATGGATGATGACGAGACCGATGAGCAGGAGTTCCAGAAAGCCACAGAGGTCCTGTGCGTTGACGGCGGTGCTTCTCTGCATACTTCACACCGCCAGCTCAAGCAGTGGGTGCGGGAAGTCAATGCGGCAGAACCACCCGTCGAGTCACGCAAGCCTCTGAAATGGTCCAGCACGCCTATCATCTTTGATATTGAGGACCACCCTGATCGCATAACTGCGGTCGGGTGCTTGCCGATGTTGGTTTCACCAACTATCCGCAACCTCAAGGTCACTAAGATGCTAGTTGACGGCGGGGCCGGCTTGAACCTGATCTCCTCCGCGGTACTCCAGAAACTCCAGATCCCTGATGGCGAGCTCGAAGAGACCGGCACATTCCAAGGAATCAATCCGGGAAGGAGCAAGCCGAAGGGAAAGATCACGTTGCCGGTGACATTTGGCAGCGAGTTGAACTTCAGGACTGAGAGGGTCACTTTTGACGTTGCTGACTTTCCATTGCCTTACAATGGGATACTCGGCCGTCCAGCACTCGCCAAATTCATGGCAGCCTCTCACTATGCATACAACATGCTGAAGATGCCAGGCCCGATAAGTGTCATCTCTGTCCCTGGCGACAAGAAGGATGCTCTTATCTGCGCCGACAAGATCTACCGGGAAGCAGCAGCCGCAACAGATCGCAAGTCACTTGCCGTTGAAGCTCCCGGGGCGAAGAAGAAGACCAAGTCCGGCAAGAGTTCTGATGCCCACTCCGGCAAGCGCACCTCTTCGGAGTGCTGCGCTACCGTCGAGGACGCACCATCGAGCTCCACCGGCAAGTGTAAGAAGACAATGGCAGCTCCACCAGAGACCAAGAAGGTGTCCGCCAAGGAGGATGGCACTGGTGGTACCTTCACCATCAGTGCCACTCTCGACCCTAAATAGGAAAGCGCGCTCGTTGCTTTCCTGCGGGCGAACGTCGACGTATTTGCGTGGCAACCGTCTGACATCCCCGGTGTTCCCAGGAAAGTAATCGAGCACCATCTTGCCGTCTGTCCTCATGCGCGGCCCGTCAAGCAGAAAGTCAGGAAACAGGCAGTGGAGCGCCAAGAATTCATCGCAGAAGAAATCAAGAAATTGGAAGCAGCAGGCCTTGTCAGAGGAGTGCTCCATCCTACGTGGTTGGCCAACCCTGTAGTCGTGCGCAAGGCAAACGGGAAATGGAGGCTTTGTATCGACTTTACCGATGTCAATAAAGCTTGTCCCAAAGACCCATTTCCCTTGCCGCGCATCGACCAGATTGTTGACTCCACGGCCGGATGTGACTTGCTTTCATTTCTTGATGCATACTCAGGATACCATCAGATCTTCATGGCAGAAGAGGATGAGGAGAAGACCGCATTCATCACCCCATGTGGCACATACTGTTTCGTACGGATGCCTTTCGGTTTAAAGAATGCTGGTTCAACATTTGCAAGGGTAGTCCATGACGCTTTTGAGCCGCAAATACACAGAAATGTGGAAGCCTACATGGATGACATAGTGGTCAAGAGCAAGGACAAGGCGACTCTGATTCAAGATTTAGACGAAACCTTTGCAAATCTGCGCAAGATCAACCTCAAGCTTAACCCCGAGAAGTGTGTGTTTGGAGTCCCCTCCGGCAAGCTTCTCGGGTTCTTCGTGTCTCAGCGGGGAATTGAAGCCAATCCCGACAAGATCAAGGCCATTGAGCAGATTGAAGCACCAAAGCGCGTCAAGGATGTACGAAGACTTGCCGGTTGCGTAGCTGCTCTCAGCAGGTTTATCTCTAGGTCTGCTGAGCGCGCCCTGCCATTTTTCAAAATATTGAAAAAGGCAGGTCCAATGAAATGGACTCCGGAAGCGGAGGCTGCGCTGCAGGACTTAAAGAGATACCTGTCCTCCACTCCAACACTTGTCGCACCTAAGCCACAAGAGAAGTTGCTGCTATATATAGCGGCAACCAATCAAGTGGTTAGTGCTGCGTTAGTAGCGGAGAGGGAGGCGGATGATGAGCCAGCAACCACGGCAGATGCATCCAGCGACAAGCAGGGGACTTCACCGGCAAGCTCTGGTCCCGACAAAGATGGATCTGCGCAGGCGCGTGAGAAGATGCAGAAAAGAATGGTGCAGCGCCCAGTTTACTTTGTCAGTTCCCTTCTGCAGGGGGCTAGGTCAAGGTACTCTGGTGTGCAGAAATTGCTTTTCGGCCTTCTCATGGCCTCGAGAAAGCTGCGCCATTACTTCCAAGCACATGAGATCACAGTCGTCACTCGTTTTCCGCTGAAGAGGATACTGCAAAATCCAGAAGCAACAGGCAGGATTGTCGAGTGGGCACTGGAACTGTCAAGCTTTGGCCTCAAGTTTGAGAGCACTTCAACTATCCAAAGCAGAGCATTGGCAGAGTTCATAGCAGAATGGACGCCAACACAAGATGAAGAAATTCCAGAAACGAGCATCCCCGTCAAGGAAGCAAGCAAAGAGTGGCTGATGTACTTTGATGGTGCCTTCTCGCTGCAAGGCGCCGGTGCGGGCGTGCTACTTGTTGCACCCACCGGAGAGCACCTCAAGTACGTAGTCCAGATGCACTTTCCCAAGGAGCAAGCAACGAACAATACCGCAGAGTATGAAGGTTTGCTTGCCGGTCTCAGGATCGCAGCAGACCTTGGGATCAAGAAGCTCATTGTCAGGGGTGACTCACAGCTTGTCGTCCGCCAAGTGAACAAGAATTATCAGAGTCCGTTGATGGAAGCTTACGTTGATGAAGTGAGAAAGCTAGAAGAGCACTTTGACGGCCTACAGATGGAACATGTTCCAAGAGCTCAGAACGACATTGCCGATGGCCTGTCGAAGTGCGCCGCACTTAAGTTACCTGTGGAACCAGGGATCTTTGTGCTCAAGCTGACTCAACCGTCTGTAACGCCATCAACTGGACAGAGCAAGAAGAGGAAGTTGATTTCTGGTGACTATTTTCCGGCAGAGCTCCCCGAAGCCGCCGCCAAGAAGGTCCTCAAGATCAACACCAAGGGTGCTGAGGAGCAGTCTGCTCCGGCAAGCCCTAGGGTTTGTTCCGTTGAAGCAGACGCTCCCGACAAGTTTTGCTCCGGCAAGCTTGCCGGGGAACGTCAAGCTCCGGCTGAGCCGCAGGTTCTCGCCGTAGAAGCGGATGTTCCCGCAGCAGCAGATGTGCCTTTAGTCCTTGTTGTCGAGCCGCAAGCTCCAGCATGGGCACAGCAGATTGTCCGTTTCCTTCAGACAGGAGAACTTCCCGAAGAGCAAGAAGAAGCGGAAAGAGTAGCCCGGCAGTCAAGTATGTACCAGTTTGTCGACAACACACTGTACAGAAGAAGACTCAACGGTGTGAAATTGAAGTGTATTCACCGGGAAGACGGACAAAAGCTGTTGGCAGAGATACATGGAGGCATATGTGGTCACCACATTGGCGCAAGAGCACTTGCCGGCAAAGCGTTCCGGCAAGGTTTCTTTTGGCCGACAGCCCTCCAGGATGCAACTGCACAAGTAACCAAGTGTGAAGCGTGCCAGTTCCATTCCAAGCAGATACACCAGCCAGCTCAAGCTCTCCAGACGATCCCTTTATCCTGGCCATTTTCGGTCTGGGGGCTCGACATCCTCGGCCCCTTTCCCCGAGCTGTCGGGGGCTTTGAGTACTTGTACGTTGCAATCGACAAGTTCACAAAGTGGCCGGAAGTGGAAGCAGTGAGGAAGGTGACAGCACAGTCAGCAGTCAAGTTCTTCAGGTCGATTGTTTGCCGCTTCGGGATCCCTAACAGGATCATCACCGACAACGGCACACAATTCACGAGCCGCACCTTCATGCAGTACGTCCAAGATCTTGGCGCCAAGGTCTGCTTCGCTTCTGTTGCTCATCCGAGAAGCAACGGTCAAGCGGAGAGGGCAAATGCTGAAGTGCTGCGCGGGCTCAAGACCAGGACTTTCGACAGGCTGCGCAAGTGCGGAAAGAACTGGATTGAGGAGCTGCCGGTGGTTCTTTGGTCGATCAGGACGACGCCAAATCGAGCCACTGGCCAGACACCTTTCGCTCTAGTCTATGGAGCAGAGGCAGTTCTCCCCACGGAACTCGTATACGGGTCACCTCGAGTGCTCGCTTATGATGAGCTTGAGCAAGAGCAGTTGCGACAAGATGACGCGCTGCTCCTTGAGGAGGACCGTCTTCAGGCTGCTGTACGAGCTGCTCGATACCAGCAAGCTTTGCGCCGCTACCATAGCCGCAAAGTTAATGCCAGAAGTCTCGAGGAAGGCGACCTTGTTCTTCGGCGCGTTCAGTCCGCCAAGAATTCCAACAAGTTGACGCCGAAGTGGGAAGGCCCTTACCGGGTGAAACGAGTCACTAGGCCTGGCGCTGTCCGCCTTGAGACCGAAGATGGCATTCCGGTGAGCAACTCCTGGAACATTGAGCATCTTCGTAAGTTTTACCCGTAGGGCGCGGTTGCCGGAACCTGTTCCGGCAACCACCTTTTGTACAAGTCTTGCCGATGTTGCATGTAATCCTTTGTACAAAGCCGGGCGCAGACCCCGTGCATAAGTAAAGCTCATGTGCTCCGCACATCTTGTCAATTTCATGCTTTCTACTTTTTTTGCATGCGTTATCTGACACTTTGTGCAGCGCCTACCCCCGGTAAGCAATAACGAGCCGTAAGGCTCCATATCTTTATTTTCTCTTCTTTCTTTTTCTCAAAAGGAAAGGAAGGTTCCCTCGCCCACAAGTTTGCCGGGGGGAAAGGAGAAGATAATGGTGTGGACCAGGCATCGTTCAAGGAAGTTTCGCCTTACCGGAAAGCAAACGACAGAAAAGCTAAGTTGCCAAAGTTTGAGCAATCAGTTTTAATTTTTAAGTTATCTTCCTCGAACGACCGTGCTTTGTATGGAAAACCTGTGCGCGGAGGAACCAACTCGTAGCTAGTTGCGCCCTTACTTTGTTTCGAGTCCGCTCAACAACTTAAGTGAGCTGCGACTAGTTGCGACAAGGTTTCTTGTCGGAAGCGGCACCGCCAGCAGGCTGCTGACGTCCCGCACTCAGCGCTCGCGGCCCAGGTGCCTGCGCCGACAAGTTCCCTAAAAGCGTAGGGCAAAAACATACAAAGGAAGGAATCAAGTAAAGGAAATAACACAGCAATCTCTACCCAAAATAGAGTTATATTACAAGATAGCTTGTCGCAGCTCTAACAGATTGTTCTCATGACATGACCAGCAGCGACAAGAAAAAGAGAAAACGGGCGGCCTAATCTACGCGATCGCCCTCAACCCTCTTGATCCCGCTCACCTTGTCCACAATGGGTGCGACAAGGGCCTTGAGCGCTTCCAGATCAGCATCCGGCGGCAAGGACCTGAGGACGTTGGTGAGGTTGAGGCCTGGGTTGCGGAAGGCCACCTTCACCAGCACCTTTTGAAGAGCTCCCGCGCAGATCTTGCGCGACTCGTCGGCCAGCTGCTTTGGGATCTTCTCCCGGAGTCGCTGGAGGGCCGTCGCCACGCCTTTGAAGAACAAGCTGAGCTTGGCGCTGGGTTGGAGGTGCTCATCGGAGGAATACCCGAGATCCTCCATCCCCAGCTGCGCCAGCTCCCTGTCGATGGCTGCGGCAACATCCACGAGACCCTCGGTCCAGTGCTCCACATTCTCCCTAAAAGTGTTCTGGGCGGCAGCAGCACTCGCCAGCAGCGCCTCGTCGGCCTTGATCTTCTCCTTCAAGGCCACCTCCTGCTCCCTGGCGCCGTCCAGCGTCTGAGTCAAAGTAACCAGCTTCAACTCAAGATCTGCGTTGGAGTCCTTGGCGGCGCTAAGCTCTTTGCTCCTCTCGGCGAGACGACCCTGCAGCTCGCCATGAGCGGCGGCGTCCTTCTCGCGCTCACGCTTGAGCGCAGCAAGCTCCTCGCCGCTCGCCTTGAGATCGGCCTCCAGCTGCGCCATCTTCGTCTCCAGCTCCTTCTTGGCGGCCTCGGCAGCTGCGGCAGCATCCTCTGCTTCCTTGAGAGCCCCGCCAAATGTTTGCTCGCGCGCGGCAAGCTCCTCCTCGTGGCTGTCAAGGTTGACCTTGCGCTGCGCCAACTCGCCTTCCTGCGCAGATAGCTTCTCGGCAACAAGCCGCTGTTGCTCTTCAACTTCAGCCTTCTCGAGGAGGAAGGCTTTCCGCTCCTCGGCGACTTGCTCCCGTTCCTCTGCCAGGGATCAGAGAGCTTCCTGCCTGAGACCCCGGAGCTCCTCCGCGCGCTTCTCGATGTCCACTCCCGCCTTCGCGACAAGCGCTTCTCGGGATTCCAGCTTGGCCTGTCGGGCGCGGTAAAGCGACAACAGCTTCCGCAGCAGCCGCTCCTCCTCAGGCTCGTCGCTGCTGCTGCTTGGCGCGTCGACCAGCGTCAGCCCAGCGGAGGCGAGCACCTCTCCATCCAAGATCTCTCCTTCGACCGGTGCCCTGGAGCTTGACGCCCAGGGGAGCTTGATGAAGATGCCGTCGCCGGCCTTCAAATAGGCGCCGGGCTGGGGCTCTTCGGAGCCTGGCGCTGCAGCAGCGGCGGAGGGATCGGCGGTCGGCGTAGCGCCTGACGCTCCTGCGGCCTCGGGGCCGTCAGTGCGATCGCCGGATCCCTCGCCAGCTTCTGCGGCGGCAGCTTTGGCGGCCTCTTCGCCGGCGGGATCATCAGCGCCGGCTTCTCCTTCGGTGGCAACGGCGTCGTCGGTATTGCTGCGCGCGTTCTCCTCGCCGGCGACCTCGGTTTCCATCGGCTCCGTGGCAGATGGATCTGACGAACGGAAAAAGGAGAAAAGTCAAGCAAATATCCAAAAAGAAAATCAGAAGAAGAAGAACCCAAGGGAAGTTTTCAAGCAAGAGGATTACCTGTACTAGGATCTGCAGTCGTGGTCTCAACCACCGGAGGGTCGCTGGTGCTGTCCCTTGCCGGAGAACTATCCCTTGCCGGAGAATTCTCCCTTGCCGGAGAACGCTCCCTTGCCGGGGAATCCTCCCTTGGCGATGTAGTCGAAGCAGATGGCATTTCGGGAGCGGCTTCCGGGAACTCCTGGTGAGGCTGCTCTGCTCCTACACAAACCAACAGTCAGATATCAGCAAAGAAAGAGCACCCATGCGCGCCTGACAGCAGGAAGTAAACCATATACTTACGCTGGGGGCTGCGCTGGGGGCTGCTTTGGGGAAAGTTGCCGGGTCCGGCAAGGTGGTCTCGGACACGCCCCCTGCTGTCGCGGTGGGTTCGTCCTCGATGACAATCACCGGGACCTTGGCTCTCTTCGCCGCTCTTTAGGCCAGAGTCCTGAAAAGGAATGGGTTCGGAGTAAAGCAAATCAGATACAAGACAAAACAACAAGAATTGAAGAACTACAAGTACATCAAAGAATCTTACTCTTCTTCTTCCTCGTCGAGCTGAGCGCGGAGAGATCGAAGTCCGGCTCGCCTCCGGTGCGACGAGGCAGAGGAGTAGGTTCCCTTGTCCGCTTGGCAGGAGCAGTAGCGGTGGACCGGGAAGACCCCGCTCCAGTTGCCGCAGCGGTGTGAGGCGCTCCCGCGGCAATGATGCTTGCCGTGGTAGAGCGTGTCGCGCGGCACGGCGGCTGTTGACTCGTCTGCCGCCCCGCTACGTCCTCGGCCTTGCGGAGACGCCTTCTTGGTGGAGCTGGGGGCTCCGCTTGCGGCGAGCTGGCTGAAGGTGGGGAGGAGGAGGAGCCGATCTTCAACGAGTCGCTCGCCCTCGGCGGGCTCGCTCGACTCAGCTTCAGGCCCGACAAGCTCTTCCTCGCCGGCAAGCTCCTCTCGCTCGCAAGGCTTGCCGCCTCTGCTGCCTCTGCCTCCTCCACGGTGAATCCAAACTCGCCCGCGGCAGCGGCTGCTGCCGCCTCTTCCAGCCTAGTGGCGATGCGCTGCATCTCCGCATCGGTGGTGTCGCGGTGAGGCTCTTCTGTTCATCGGGCGGACCGGCACTTCTACCAAGCCGTCAAAGAACCCTGCACGACGTCGTCTGCAGGCTCTTGCCAAGTTGGGACAATTCCATGCGAATCGCACAGCGGCATCATTGCACGGATGCGGTCGAGCGAGGAGTTGTTGCACAGCGGAACGACACCCCTCGGCAACATGAAATGGATGTTGAGGATCGCGCTTGAACAGTTCCAGGAGCATCGCGTCCAGTTCCAGGACAGTGAAGTTGAAGTTGAGGCCCGGGCGCAGCCTCATGATATCCGCCGCAGTTCTGGAACTCCCAGGCGGGTCTCCTCCTCTCCTGCAGGGGGGCGATGCGGCGGCGAAGAAAATCTGCGCCAACGGCGCCTACGGTGAGCCCGGCAAGCCTGAGGCGTAGGATCCGGGTGACGGCAATCTTCAGCCTATCGTCTTCCGAGGCCACGTTGCTCCAATCATTGCCGCGCGCTATTGGGGCTTGGCGCTGGGCGGTAAATGGCTGCGGGTTCTCCTCGACAATCCAGCACCATTCTGCTCTCCATTCCTCCCACTTGCTGCGGAGCTCTCCCTCCAGATAAGCTTCCTTCTTGCCAGCTCTCGAGATCCAGGCGATTCCGCCGGATAAAGGCTCCCCTCTCTCAACTCGGGGCATAAAGAAGTGGCGGAAAAGAGCTACGTTTGGATAGACTCCGACAAAGTTTTCGCAGAGATGTGCGAAAACTGCCATGGTCAGAACAGCATTGGGGGTGAAGTCAAGGAGGCGGAACCCGTAGGTGTTCATGATATCGCAGAAAAATTCAGAGAAAGGCGGGCAGAGCCCGCAGTAGAAGAACAACGCGAAGAAAGGGTATCCATTCGGAGCCAGTTCTGAAGCGGCAGCTGGGAGTACCTTCGTACGCGGATGCGCTCGCGTCTCCGTCGACCAGAAGAGGTAGTAGTACTCCCTCAGCTCCTTCGCAGCGAGCTGGGGGGTGGGGGAGATTGCCCGCTCCTTTCGCAGCGCCGCGAGCCGCTGCGCCTCGGCCGACTTCACGACCTTCCCCTTGTCGGCTTTCGGAGCCATGGCGGAGGTGGTGGGGGAGATCGACGGCGTTGGTGATGCTGGTGGCGATGGGGGGCGGAGCGCTGCTCTCTTTCAGCTTTGGGAAGAAGGGGGGAGCGGCGGAGATTTTTGAGATTGGAGTAGCAACCGGCGAGATGGGCGAACTGCCCCTGTTTCCCCTGCTTATAAAGAGGGAGGGGCGGGCGTTCCGTCTTTCCGAATAAAGAAACCACCCACGATCTCTCCCACGACGCCGCATTCGACGCGTGCCATTCGGGGAAGGCGCGGTGGATACGGAGTAAGATACGGCGTAACCCAGGCCGCGCGTGCCCGTGCCCTGTTTTGGGCCTGGCCCAACAGCGCTCGGCGCCATGTGTGGCCCAGGCCCGGGGGCTCCTGTCGGTGTACTAGAGTAGGGGTACCCTAGTATCCCGAACTTGTGCACGGGCAGTCGCAGCACCCCGCGGCAAGGCTTGCCGGGTGACCGCCAAGGTCCTCCGTGGTTCCTTTGGAGCCATTCAAGAACAAAGTATTCAAGCCAAGAAGACAAGGCCCCGGCATGAGGAGCTTGCCGGGAAGGCCAACCAAGGCATCTCAAGGAACTTGCCGCGACGCGCCATGCATCCCGGCAAGGCCCGGTGAGCGACAAGCTTCCGGACGCAACAAGACAACGACCGCGGCAAGGCGCTTGCCGCGGCAAGCTACCACTCTGTACCCGCGCTCCAGCACATCCACCAACGTGTCGCCCTGGGGCCTTTCCAGGTGCGCGTGGCAAGAGGCTGTGCACCCAGCGGTGCACGGTGGCAAGCGACGCTGACAAGATTGCCATCGTGGCGAGCAGTGGCGTCCCTGACGGTCCCTTTTTGCACTATTTGGGCGACACAAACGGGCATTTAATGCCCTTGTCCCCTGCCGTCAGGGTTAGGTATGATACACTGTACAGGTGGTTGTACCAACCGCAATTCCTTTTCCATTTTTACCCTTATCTACGTTGCCACCTGTCGGTGACCCCTTCAGCATATAAAAGGAGGCCCATGCGCAACGTAGAGAGGGGTTCGAAGGCAGAAAAACACCCACGCTCGGTCTCGTTAGCAGCTACTGTGTACTGTAGCACTCAGCGCTCCCGAGCAAGAACTCAATACACTCAGACATGCAGCGGTAGGAGTGTTATCTCTCCGGAGAGCTGCGAAGCTGGGTAAACTGCTCGTGTGCTTCGCCTCGATCCGCTCTTCGTGCGATCTCCGCCCCCCGCCGAACTGAAAGGGGCTCGGTCCGCCGGTCCCATAGGTGTTCGTGGATCAGTTTCCCCAACACAGCCGCTTCTTGTGCAATTCTCTCGTTTATTGACTACTCCCTCCTTTCCGGTTTATAATGCTCAATTCAAAAATCTCACCAATCAAGGTAGATGGCGAGTGGTGGAATACTTTTTGTAGTTTTGCAAAAGCACCTAATTAATGCTCTTGTTATCCTCAAAAAATTATGTTTATCAATGCATTAATTGCAATGCATGCATGCATAAAGTACATGCATTGGTCAGTTTTCTCTTAATACTTGCATGCAATGATTTAATGCACCTTGGAATCTGAACATGTGATGGAAAACAACCAAATTGAGTCTTATATAAAGGAAAAACTAAAATTTTGAGATAAGCCCTATAAACCGGAAAAGAAGGAGTACATAGGTTGACAATGGTGTGGGACCGTGATGTCAGGAAACTAGGAGGAAGCAAAATAAATTATAGTTATATATATATATATATATATAATAAGGAGGCACTTGCGTACGTGAGGCTATGGACCTGCTGGGTCCCCATTGTCATCCTATCCAAGTAAAGTCATCTCCTCGCCCGCGCGCACTTTCCGCCCGAAACAGTCAGCGCCGGCCGCCCCGCTTCCCGGTGCAGGCGATTGCTCTGCCTTCATACAACACAAGTGTCGTCCGTTCGTCCATCTGCCACACACATTAATGATACACGGTTGCCGAGGCAGCTACTCCGGCGCCAAACGTCCGTCACTCAGCGCGCCCACCATTGCTATATAAACTGCTGCGCTGGCCATAGCCGTAGTCATCCACATCCGTTCCCTTTCTCCTGTCCACACCACTACTGCCCACCATGGCTTCCTTGTGCTCCAGCACTCTTCGGGACGGGCGGACGATGGACCACAAGGAGATGGCAGCCATTGCTGACGACCGGCTGGCCGGCAGGAAGCCGGAGGACGACGAGGTCCTAATGGAGAACATGGTAGTCCATGATCCGGCGCCAAGCCCTTCCTCTGCGCCATCCTCGCCGGTGCATTGCACCATGACCATCGGCGAGGCCCATGCCCAATATATGGACAGGGTGAGGCAGATGCGTGAGGAGCAATTCTGGGAGGCATAGGCTGACGCCGCCTACAACCACCATCTCCTCCAGGAGCACCTTCAGGCGAAGGAGCAGATTGCCGCAGAGCGGGCGGAGTAGGAGGCGCTGCTCGACTCATACCACTCCGCCCGCAAGGGCCGCCTCGAGCGCTGGCGATACCGCATGCAGGTGGCAGAGGCTGCGGCCGCCTACAAAGAGGCTAGCAAAGAGGGCGATGAAGCGGGCAAGGCGCTGTTTGGCGAGACCGAGGACGATGCAGAGGACAATTCCGGCTCCGACGAGTCCTTGCTCCGCTAGCTTCGATGATGCCCTACTCCGCCGAGGCCCCGCGGTGCCAACAACGAGGCTGAGGACACTGCCGGCTCCGTCGAGGCCCTGCCTCACCAACAATGAGGCAGAGGACATCGCCGGCTCAGCCGAGGCCCCACCCTGCCGGCAATGTGGGGGAGGATTTCCACCGCTCCGCTGAGGCGCCGCCCACCGGCAACAAGACAGAGGACATCGTCAGCTCCGCTGAGGCCCCGCCCCGCTGCCAACGAGGCCGCGCCACACAGAAAACGAGGAAGAGTAGAACACGGTAGGTCGCCACCGCTCGGGTCCAAGTAAGGCCACCGCTGCTACCCTTCGGTTGAAGCCAAGCTAGGCGGGTTGACCATTCATGGTCGGTTAGCTTCTTGGCAGCGACATGGAGTCGGAGAGCTGCACTGGAGAAGAACGCTGCTTCTACTTAACTGCTGGTGTAGTTGGCTGACTGACACGTGGGCCCAACAGGCCACATGTCAGTTACACAACGGCACCTGCAGTTAAGTCGCTGAAGCTTCTGTTCGGCTCAGCGGGACACAGGTGGGTAGCTTCGGTTAATTAATTATACCTCCAGTGCACCCCTTTTTAGTTTTTTTAGAAAAGGAGGATGACCCCCGGCCTCTACATCTGAGAGATGCATGCGGACACAAACACCCCTTTTTAGTTGAATAATGTATGAAATGTAATGAAATCCGACATGTTTATATGAAATCCAACCGTGTATGAATGAATTTATTTCGATTAGTTCGAATTCCTGTATCATTGGCATTGGATGAACATGCAAAACAATACGTACTAGCATTATTCCTAGGGTGATCACCACGTTTGCAGCAGTTTCACATGTACTCCCTCCGTTCCTTTCTAGTCTTCATACAAGTTTTGTCTGCAGTCAAAGTATCTCTACTTTGACCAATCTTATACAAAAAAGTATGCACTTTCACAATGTGCGAAGTAAAAAGGAACAGAAGGAGTACAAAGAGTTTGAGCAACTTTTTAGCATTTATGTACATTGCAATCAAACACACAGGCCTGGCAATTCATAGAGAACATTCAAAACAATCGATGATTATGCATCTCAGCGACTCACATGTCAGAGGCAATATTTACTTCACAACTAAAGAATAAAGAAAAAATTGATCGACGCTGCTAACAGCAAAGGGCGTCCCATTCGAAAATATCAAATGCGTATCTTGCTAAAATCAATGAGCAAAATTTGACAAGGTTGTCCCATTCCAAAATATCAAATGCCTATGATTGTGGAATGGGCAGGGTTTGCCATTAGTTCGTACATTGACATGGCACCTCGTGCTAAATAAACCAGCTGTTCTTTTTGTGCAGTTCCACCAAAATCAACCAAATTCCTTGAACTTATGGGCACCTCCTTTCTCGTGGTGGAAATGAATGATTCGATGTATTCATGAACATTTTGTGCAGTTCCTGTTGAAATCAAGCTGAGCACCCCTGTTTGCACAAATAAAAAAAAGTGATTAGTATAAAGCAAACTGTACTATGAATTGGCAGTTTCAACAGGCACATACATGGTCCATGTAGAAAGAAAAATGGAACTCACCAGAAAGAATCCTAGAACAACATTGTACTCGCGCATCACAGCAAAAAAATGGAGATTTGTCGGTCCTGTGGGGAGTAATGTAACCATCCTTCAACATGGTCCGTCTGAGCTGAAGTTAGTTTGGTCTTGTGGGGAGTAATGTAACCATCCTTCAACTGCTCCTTCTGATGAGAAGATAGACAGGGCGTCTTCATCCTGGCATAATCGGAACTAGTCACTTCACATACTCCATATTCTTCTTCAGAGGAAGATGATCCCTGTTTGCTCGAAAAAAAGGGAAGGAAATATTTAAAACAGCACAGATGAAGCACTTGTCAAGGACAATACCACTTTTTCATGACAGTATCCAAACAGTAGCACAACACCAATAGAGATGACAAAGCTCAATCATATGGATGAAATCAGTGGGCGAGTACCAACATTTGTCAGGAGGCTGATTGTGTAGAGCATACAGATGAAGCACTTCTCCGGAACCATCTGTTGCTATATACGGGGGTGGCCATGCTTACTATATACTCCTCGATTAGTTTAATGTTTCCAACATCTTCTTATGCAGTTCCACTAAAATATATGGTATCTTCAAAGAAGATCCCTGTTTGCACAAGTAGAGATAATTATGTATGGCATCAAATCAGTGGCAAAACATTTGCTCGTTCCAGCTATAGCAATAAATTAAGATGCAAAACTATATCATTACTTGTGTCATCATAGTTCCAGTGCTTCATTACAGCACTGGGAGTTGATTTTTGTTTTTCTTCCGCTTGTTTTCCCCTTCATCACTTGGTTCAATAACAGACAAGCTTCGCCTTCAATGTAAGATTTGGCATGTCAATTAGGGAGCACAAGTATAGTACTAAACTTAATTTTCTGATGAAAGTGGCAAAATATAGGCCAACAGTTGTGAAATATCCTTATCTTACCTCAATGGGATATTACGGTGCACATACAGATTGGAAGTCTTGTCTCCATTTGTGCAGTTCACTAAAATCAAGCAACATTATCGTACAAGTAGCACAACATATGAAAGCACACTGCAGAATCATGTGAAAGAAGGCTAGTACTGACCTCTCATGATGCGGAATTCAAACAACTCACAAGAAGAAGATCTGAACCAAATTCGCCTTAACGGATAGGAAGTAAGATCTCCTCTTGTGCAGTTCCACTAAGATCAAGCAATCAAGCAACGTTGTCGGTGTGACATTTTGGTTGAACTGCACAAAACACTCTTAAAACAAAAGTGTTTTGTGCAGTGCAACAAAACGTCACAATGGCAACGAGGTGAAGTAGATAACCCTGTTTACACAGAGGTGCAAAGGAAACAATTAGTGGTCAATAACGGTGGATGACACATAAGCCAACAAAAAGAAGCATCTACCTTATCTAAATGGGAAAGAAAGCAAGACAGTAGCATTTCTCAAACGGTGGCATTGATTAATATTAACATAGAGATTATATTAACAATAAAATTCGTTAAACATGTAATTTGCTTTTAACTGTGGCATTGCATCAATTTTCCAGTGGCATTATTAGAGGGTGTTTGTTTACAGGGACATTTTGGTGTAGGGACTAAAAAAATCCGTGTCAGTCACATCTAAACCAAACAGGAGGGACTTTTAGGGACTAAAAGTGGGCATTTGGGACTAAAGAAAGAAGACCCTGAGGGAGTCTTTTTGGGACTTTTTCCAACAGTTGCCCCTGCCACGCATCGCACCTTGTTTCTATTAGTTCATTACTAGGGGTAACATGGTCTTTTATCATGTCATTTAATAACCTCTAGTCCATGTTTAGTCCCTGGAACCAATCAGGTAGGGACTAGGGAGTTTTTAACCAAACAGGGCCTTAGATTAACAACAGCTAATGAGTTGCACGGGACAGTGGACGCACCAGCACCATGTGCATCTACCGATGTACTGTGGTCATGCACAGTCTGTTGCAACAAAGAACAAACAACCAAGGAGCATATTTGTGTTGGTCCCAGTTTTGTTATCTTTAGACACCTTTCCCTATGTGAGCGCAGCAAATCTAGTCCTGCTCAAACTCTACAGCCTTGTCCCTTCCTTTCCTTTTTGAACTAGTACTTTCGCCCCTTCCTTTCCTCCTTGAACCACGTCCTAGATTTATGCGATACAACTTTCCCCACTACTTTCCCTCATTCCTTTCCTCTTTGAACCATGTCCAAGATTCATGCTATAAAACTTTCACCCTTCATTTCCTCTTTGAACCACGTCCTAGATTCATGCTATATACAACTTTTCCCACTACTTTCCCCCACTCCTTTCCTCTTTGAACCACGTCCTAGATTCATGGTATACATGCAGCTAGAGCAATGCATGTGGAGTAAGTAAAATATACCTTAAGGTTCTTGGGGCATGGTTCGGTGGGCGACGCGATGATGGCGAAGAAGAAGGGGTCGGAGGCCCTCCCGCGCCGCTGCTGGGTGGAAAGTGAACAGCTGCGCCGGTAGTGGATTCCCTCCCTCGCCGACGGCGACAGCGTTAAGCCTCCTTCCCTTCCCGGCGGACGGATCCTGCCGGCTCTTTGAGCAGCAGTGAGGGGAGAGAGAGAGGCCAACAAAGTCTTGTTTAGATCTGGAGAGGGCGAGAGAGTGTGAAGAGAGCAACTACAAGCGCTGAGGCTCCAGCGGGAGAGGGCGAGAGAGTGTGAAGAGAGCAAATACAAGCTTTGAGGCTCCAGCGTGTATATATATACTGGAGAGAGAGTGTGAAGCGTGCAAACCCTAGAAAACATTTTGACCAGTCAAAGAATCCTCCTGGCAAAAATTATGCTCAAGTGTAGTTATCGAACCCGAGACCTCAAGTTTGATGAGCGAACAGGCTAACCAGCTACACAACCCTCCCGTTATGTTCAACGAGAGGAAAATAACCTTTTATACATTCTTGCATTCGTGTGACAGGCATGCCGTGTTTTTTTGTGTGTGTGGGAGTCATTAGGATTTCAGTCATAATCGTGTCATGTGGCTTTGGTGGTAAGACTATCCACAGTGGTGCAGAAATAATGCAGCCTTAGTCACCTTACCTCTCTCCACGTAGTACGTTGGGTCCCACCAGTCAGAGGGTGAAACAAACAAATTAATAAGAAAAATTAAAAGCGCCAACGGTGTATCTTACTACCTCACACATCTCGCTACTGCTCGGGAACACTGTCCAATTGATCCCTCTGTTCGCTCACGTACTATTTTAAATGAATCCTTATTATAACATGCACACAAATTATGGGCACTTGTATTCGACTTAAGTCAGTGTGCCACCGTATCTCGTATACATACTACTCCCTCCATCTAGGTGTAATAAGTCACGTTAGAAGGTGCAACGGGACCAAGGTGCGTGCGTGTGCGTGTGTGTGTTTAACAGCATGTGTGTGTTAGAGAGTGCGACAGATCGACCTACTCCTACAAAGAGATGGTGTGTAGTGTACGATTTTAGCCACGAGAGTTGGTGCATCCTCTCATTTCTGGGCGTGTCTGGTAGGGACATGCGGACAGCTGCCACGCCCGCTCCTGACCAGCCTGGCCCACCCAAAGCCCCTCCATCGCCCGCGCGCGCTTCCCGCCCAAAACGGTTAGCGCCGCTCCAAAGAATCGGTGCCGCATTCATGCCCGGGTAGAGCGGACGCGACCTCTCACTGGCGCAAGAGTAATGGTTGCTTCGTCCGTCCAACTTACTGCTGGGTCTATGTGATTTGACGGCTCGTTGGTCTTTATTACTAAGGTGGTAGGACTGCTGGATGTCCCACACTTTCGGCGAAAGGAGGTAGTAGATTACAATTTTCTCCATTCTTACAGCGGAGGAGTGCAAGAGCTGTGAAAACATGCAGGCTCAGTGATTACATGGCCCACCTCACACTATCACCGTGCGACACCTCACTCTTTACATAGTACTCCCTCCATTCCTAAATATTACTAGATGAGTCCCCGCGCGTTGCCGCGGAACAGCGGTATATCTCTCTGCGCAAAATTATCGATTTCATAGAACTAAAAAAAATCTATAACCTCATGACAAATGTGGTAGCCAAACTAAATAAACTCCCATCATCATTTAGATCATCCCACGTAAGGACAAAAGATCAGCCAGCTCCTACAGCATAAGGCTGGTCATAGTGGGAGTAACTTAGCAAGTAACATAGCGCATTTCAAGACAGGTTTGCTTATGTGGCATAGAGTTAATGAGGAAAGAGGTGTTTGGAGTAACATAATATGTTACTGTAACATAACGCAACCCAAAGCAAAATGAGTCTATAATGTAATAAATGTTATCATCTATGATATTGCACTATGAAGGTAGTAACAAAGACTAGTGTCATATGCATGACACTAGTCTAAGTTACTCCCCACTATGACTAGCCTAATGGGATTATATATTTCTTTTTGACATGTTAATGGGACTTAAAATCTCACTTACATGCATGCTACCGGTGCATGCTTGCATGCAGACATGTTGATGTGATTTAAAACCCACTCACATGCATGTGCCACGGTATTTCTGCATGCTTGCATGTGGCTTAGTGTGGAGCCTCTCAACGTCTAGATCAGACGGCTATTATGATTGATTTACTTCATCTAACGGCTATGTCAATTTTGATGATGTGGTTCAAGGAGAGGATAGAGAATTCCTAGTAGAGGGGGCTAGCTATTACTAGTAGAGAAGTCTTTGTAGAGATTCCACTAGGTGAACTACATACGGAACAAAATGAATGAATCTACACTTAAAATGCATCTATATACATCCGCATGTGGTTCATGGTGAAATCTCTACAAAGACTTATATTTAGGAACGGAGGAAGTACTAGTATAGTACTAGTACGTACTGTAATTTATCAGCGAGATAAATTTGTACAATGCTATGAAGCTTCCAGCTCCTGTTACATGTATCTTGCGTCCAAGGTTGCCCGTTGCAACATTTCATCAAATACAAAGGAGACTAACATGCATGCTATTGCATCTCAATGATTGACAGATCATAGCAAATATGTACTCCCTCCGTTCCAAAATAAGTGTCTCAACTTTGTGCAAACTTTAGTACAAAGTTGTACTACTACTAAAGTTGACACTTATTTTGGAACAGAGGCAGCTAAAGAAAAAACGATCCATGCAGTCCCTAGCCCTTGAACCGTGAACCCTGACCAGGCTTCAATTTGCTGGCAACGTTCGAGCTTCCTAATAAATGAAGTTTGCAACCTTTTGACCATCGGATCATTTTGTGCAGTTTCACCAAAATCGAGATGAGCATCCCTGTGGCAAAGAAATTGAAGAAGCGTGATTAGAATAAGATTACTGGGACTAGTTGATGAGACATAAACTCATCACAAATACAGTACGTAGAGGCCAGTAGAGGTATCAGGTATGTGCGGGGCAAAGAAGTAGAGAAATATCCACACGGAGTGATGTGGGTAGCTGGAGTAGTGGTGCAAGCCGGCTGTAAAGGGAGTTGTACCTGAGGGACATAGCTCAACCTTGAGGAGGGCGGCGCGAGGCGGCAACTGCCCACGTCGCGGTAGTGAGCAAGGGACGAAGGCAACCTCACCGGCTTTGTGAGAGAGAACGGCGGGGACCCCTGATCGGGACGTGCCAACAGTGGGTTTCCACCATCGGCGACGGCCACCGCATCTACACTAAGCATCCATCCCTTCCCCAAGCGGACGTGACCCGCCGGGTTGTTAGAGATGTGGCCACAGTCGTTTTGTGCGAGAGAGTGTGAAGAGAGCAACCCCAGCAAGCAACTGTGTGGGCTGGCCCGTCCTCACTATGTATATAGTGGAGCGGTTTCCTTTTCTCTCCATATGGACCTATCATATCGCGTACGTGGCACTGAAGAAAAAAAATTATTTATAAATGACGCGGCACCTACTACTCGTTCTCCTATAACCTTGCGCTTGGCATCTCCAAAATATTAACCTTGGGATTGGCTCTTCGCCTCTTCGGGAAGTCGAGCAATAATGGTAGTGCAGTACATATCGTTTTGTCTATATGAGACCGAATGAATTGCTGCACGTCCACCACGTGGGCGAGGGTCGAGGGGCGAGGGAGAGTGGTACTCCCTCCATCTAGGTGCGTAAGTCATCTTAGGCTATGCACCGTGACCAAGGAGGAGAGAAAAATGAGAGGCATTAATGTCTATTTGCTAATTAATAGTATTGCATGCAATGAACTAGCCACTACATGTCGTGTTTGATAGTCTCAAGTCATTAAAAGCATGCACACCCTCATCTCTTATTGGTTGATATGTCAAGAAACAAGAAACGAGGTAGAAGTTAGTGCACCGCGCCTAAGTGTTTTGGGATTATTTGGTTTTCGTAAGATGACTTACACACCTAGACGGAGGGAGTACTACATACGGAGCAAAATGAGTGAATGTACACTCTAAAATACGTCTATATACATCAGTGTTTGGAGCATGTACTAGTAGTTCATATTTAAATCTACTAAAGGACATATATATTCCAAACAATATGATATAATCTCTATAACCAAGCTAGTAGGGACGAGGAGTAAACAGAGGGAGTAGTAAATTTTTCTCCTCATCCTGCGAGCCACCGCGCGCATGGGCGAGGGAGCGGGCGTAAAGGCGTACAGCAGTTGTAAGCTTCACCTCATCCTGCGAGCCACCGCGCCCGTGGGCGGGGGAGACGGTGTACTAAGCAAGATTCTCCTCGTTCTGCGAGTTGACGGGACACATCAAAAGTACTCCAGTGTATAGAGCCTTGCCTCTAAGGTAGGCCCCACATGGTTTGCCTCTTTTTTTAATTTAACATAACGTGTCAAGTCACAATTTGTTTGTTCACCCGTGGTAGACAATCCCCCCTCCACCAAGTGGACAACCAGTACACGTGCCAAATTACCACGTGGGCTGCCTTTTTCGTACAGAAATGAGGTCCACCGTGTACCCGCGCGGGTGTGGTTGGGAAAGAGACGGGAGTACGTGCATCGTGCATGCATCTCTTCTCTTCGTGCATGTCCCCCACCTACGTGGGTGTGTGTGAGAGATACAAACCACGTTCGTAAGTGTTTTTTGTTTTGTGGTGGTGGTGGGGGTGGGGTGGGTGGTTGGTTTCATGAATTACTTGTGGGAATATGTGTCGATGACATCTCAGACAAAATTTTGCATGCAATGTGTGTGAAATGGAGGCCTATCCATATCATACATAGAGGGTGGTGCAATCCATGAGAAGAGAGGGAGGGGTCATAGCTATCGATAGAGTCGAAAAGAGGATCAAGTGGGTGGGTGCGAGATCGATGAAGAGAGCCATAGAAATTGTGTGTGTGTGGAAGTCAAATATATAGGGCGACTGGCCTACCGGAACGTTAGAGGGCACATGTCAAGTTTGTGTGTGGCAGAGAGACATGACTAGAGCGCTTGATGTATCGGTGTGGGGGGGGTGGGGGGAGGGGTAGGCAGAGGCCTAACTATAGAGGTAGAACGACTCGTATATGTGTTGAGAAGGAGAGACCTAGCTATGTCTTGAGGGAGATCGGTCGACATCCATACATGACTGAAGGACGGGAAATATGATGGGATAGAGAGAGAGAGAGGAGTGAGAGAGAGGAAGGGAGAGGGAGGGAGAGGGGTAGAGTGCTGGATGGGTGATGGAGTTGCTTCTCGGAGACGTTGGGAGAGGCCTACTAGACAAACTGAGGGTGGAATTGCAATGTTATCAATAAGAGTGGGGATGTGTTTCTGTGTGTGCCTGTGCATGATAGATCTGTCGGGACGCATCCATGGATGACAAAGGGGAACCATGTGTTCGGTAAGCAAACCTAACTAGATCGGTAGATCAATTGTTGTTTGTTGGAGGAAGGGAGAGACACAACTAATGAGGTAGATCGATCGATGTGTGGGTAAAATGAGTTATAAGGACCTAGCTGGCTATATGTATAGCGAGAGATCGGTCGGTGTACGTCCATTTGTTAGAGGCAAATAAGGCCCAGCAAGATGGATAGACAGAGAGAATGGAGCTAGGAGGTGGTGCGAGAGGCCCAACTACTAGCTAGATAGGGGGAGGAGTGTGCGGTTGTGAGATCGATGAAAAGAGGGGCGAGAGTTTACACGTGTGTCTGACCATATGAGAGACACGAGGCAAGGACACATAAAGGAGGAGATTGAAGCTGTGTGTGTATGTTGTAGGCAGGCATCGCTGGAGAGGTTTATCGATCGGTGTGTGTCGGAAAGGAGTTGTGGAGACTCTGGAGAACGACCTAAAGAAAAAAATGAATGTGCCCGGTGGATAGAATGCCGAGGGAGGGGGAGGGCGAGGAGGGCGTGTGCATGCACGAGAGAAAGTTAGTGGTAGCTACAAAGGTTAGAGGATTGTGTGGGTGTAAGAGACTAACAAAGATCATAATTTGATATGAAAGCGGATTCATATATTTGAATAGGAGATCATAGTGTTTTAAACATTGCATGCATGAATATAGCGGTGATACACGTGTTGTGCACATGTTATACCATAATGTGATAATGCATGGCGTTTGCAACTCACAGCTAAATGCCGAACAATCTAAACCATACTATACATCAAACAATCTCACATTTTATTTGAATTTGTGATAATGTGCGGCGTTTGCAGCTTACAACTAAATATCGAGCAATCTAAACAATACTATATATCGAACATTCTCACATTTTATTTGAATTTGTGGTAATGTGTGGTGTTTGCAACTCACATCTAAATACTTGTAGGCGTAGGGGGCGGGGCACCATACATAATGTGATAAACACATTATACATATGAGACATGGTTTAGATTATGAAGATCTAGCTAGAGCTAGAATGTAATGTGATTTGAAATCAAAATAAAGTGGATTCAAAAAATCTAGTTCGAGTTCATATAGTACACTTAGTTCATATGTAACTCAAGACTAATCATGTGGTGTGCTGTGAAGATAATACACAAACGATGGTCTAACTTGACAATAATGATGATTGTAGATCTTACTAAAACAGAGAAACGAATTCAAATGCTTTGACTTCACAACAATCATTACTGTAGATCTTATTCAAATTTAGTTCATATTGAAGCGGTAGTATATACGTTTGGAATGCACTAAAACGTTCATTTGAGTAGTAGGTTGCATGCATTATACATGTAGCAAAATATTTTAATTGAACATAACATGAATTCAAAGTTTTGAATGACATTTGTAGTGCGCATTGATTTGGTACAGTACACGTTAGGCTTGTCCGGAAATTTCAACCCACGCCTTGTTAGCCCGAAATATTTAAGATATATCTTTCTCTCGTTGTGCTCCAACAACTCCCTCCATCTCAACCCACGCCTTGCTATTCCGAAATTACAACGCGCGTGAAAACTCCCACCTCCTATGAAATCCCGACACGCGAAATGCCTGTGGTACCCCTGAACCGAAAGAACCGCCTCAAATCGGTGAGGGGTACTTTCATAACTTACCCCACATTTCGGACAAGCGCGTCTCTAAGCCATGGTTCCCCACTGCCATCCCATCCGCCTACCCATTCGTACACCAAGGCCGCGAAAACCCATGACGAAACCCCACACCCTGCTCCGTCCGCCACCCAGCCGGAGCCTCTTCCCCGACGACGTCGTCCACAGCAACACCTCGACGTCCCTCATCCACCTTACCGGATGGGGATCCGTCGTCAATCTCATCGTCCCGCCGGTTCAGCCACCCCGTCCTCCACCTCCAAGGAGCTGCCCCAATGTTCCCCTCGTCTTTCACGCCACCTCCATTCCCACACCGCCATCTTCACCTGCACCACCGAAAGAGCATCATCATCACTGTTTCCTCGGATGAAGCTGCGGCCTAATCGGCGACACCAAAGAGGTTGTACACTAATCGTCGCATTTTCTTCTTGATTTGATCTCATGGTGCTGCCGGCGCTCGGTCCCGGGTCGACACGGCGCGGATCCATCCACGACGGCGTCACTAGCCACTTCCTCCACGGTGTCGCTCCCTCGACGGTGACGTCCACATCAGTAGGAGCTGCTGCTGCTTTAGCTCTCGCTCGCGCTACTGCTCTGCTCTTGCTCTCGGTCCCCTGCCTGGTCTGCTCTTGCTCGCGCTGCTGCTCTCGCTCTTGCTGTTGCTTGTGATGCTTCTCTGATTTGGCTACACTTCAGTCGACTGAATCGACTTTTGGGTCAGTCGATTTTCAAGGGGTGGGCTCGCCTGGGTGAAGGAAGAACCAGCCGCAGCAGGGCGGGGGGCTCGCTGGAGAGGTACCCCACTATCTATCTTAGGGTTCAGGATGGGGGCAGTGGTCGCCGGCGTTGGCGGGGCGTTGGTGGGGCGGTGGCGTGGGGATCGCCGGAGAAAAAGCTCGGCACGGGGGGGCCTAGAGGGATGGCCGGGGCGGCGGCGGACTAGCGGTGGGGAGTGTTTTCGGGGTAGGCGGGGCGGTGCACCGCCAGCCGCGGGTGGCGGGGGGCTGCTGTTTGGCCGGTGGTGGCTGGCAGCTCAGGGGGGTGGAGGTTGAAGATGAACCGCAGGCCCTTGATTTGGTATCCAACGGCTGCAAAATCGACTGACCAGAGATGAAAAAGTCAGTCGACCGACATGTAGCCTTACCTTGCTAGTGCGTTTAGTTTCGACAGCAAAATTCAGTTTCGACAGTTAGGTTCAGTTTCGACAGTTAAGTTCAGTTTCGATAGTTAAGTTCAGAGATGAGCGGCTGATGTATTTTACATCTAGCACTTTGTGGTTATGTATTTTACGCCATGTATTGGGGATGATATTAGAATTCCACACAGGTTAACGTTGTTCGTTGTCTCTCTTGTCCTGCTTCAGCCTCGGCGTCGTACAACTCACCGGAGCTGCTCCAACAACGAAACCCTCCATCACAGCGGAGCAGTACCACAGGCTCCATCTCCAGACGCCTAAGATCTTCTTCCCCTCCTCCGACAGTAAAGTCAGCCGGAGCATCCTCACCGGCCAACCCAATCACACGCTGAGATCGACATGGCTTCGCCAAAGAGGTTGTACACTTGTTGCATCTCTGTTTTACTCTACATGTTATATATATTGTCCACTGAGCACACAGATTTGTTCCTTTAGTGTCTCCATGAAAGAAAAAACGTAGGAATTTTAATTTTCACTTGTCCTCCTTTTCAAATTCCTATTCATGAAGCACAAGACTAGGACATAGTAGCATAATAGCATTATAACCGTACATTTTCTTGTGGTTTGACTTAATCTCACCATGCTTCTTTGCATCCTGTGATCTTCCAATTGTTGTGAAACAAACACCCAGATTGGCAGAAATCCAGCGTTTTTAAATTCTCTATTTTGCACGTGCATTCCTATCCTATTCCTGTCTATTTCCTATCCCTGCATTGTCCGAATCCTCCAATTCAAACGAGCCCTTATAGAATTACTTCTCTTACAGATAGTTGTCAAAGAAAACCTTGTGTGGTTTGTCCCGCTCCTGCTGCGCTGTCGTCCACCTCAGCTCAGCTGCTCCAACGACAGAAGGGTCTATCACAGCAGGGATCCGGCCTCCAGACTGTCTTTTGCCACCTCAGATCTTCTTCCCCGCCGCTGGCAGCCATAAAAACTGCATTACCATCATCAACCGAGCAGATGACCTCGAGGACTACACGGGTACGCAAGAGAGGTCGCACTCTTTCGTGTCTGCTTACGTTATGCATCACTTAATATTACATGCTACTTTATCGTCCTGTTCACCGATTAGACTCTGAGTCAGCTCCAAACTAATGGTCAAACTTGAGTTTTTAAATGGTTGTGGGGTACATATCGCGGCTGCTATCAATAGTATCTATATACTATCTAGTTAATCTCCAGTGTCTACTATGAGTTTCATGTTGGGTGGGAAACAAATAGTAAAGAAGCCATTATCTGTATTTTCTAAATGAAGCCATTATCTGCCTGCTATTATTGGTTTTGGGTCTATCCACAGGTTGCTACCCTCACTCTGGATTTCTGCATGCACTCCTTACATAATCTCACTATGTTTTATTCCTATGCATGACAGTTATTGTAAACAATGGAACTGAACATGTAGAGCAAAAGAGACGAGCCTTGCGTGGCAATATAATTTCATGCAGACGTTGCTCCATGGTAGGCGCAAAGGCAGCCCCCCTCCATGCATTTTGGATTGTAATCGAGAGGGAGATATCTGTTCTGAGGGGGATTCAGAAGGAGAAGATAACTCCTATTTACCCCCTGAGGTCTTCGCTCTAACTTGGCATGCTGATGTTGGTTATATCATGCATATGGTGTCTTGCATTGCTTACTTTATACATCAAATATGTCATCTTCTTAGTTTAGACATCCTTTGTGTGAATGCCATTTGTTTAGTTTATTCATTGTTTATGTGAATTATGCAACACCATCTTGTTTAGCCAGGCTTCATATATGTTAATTTTGCAATGCCATCCTGCTTAGCCAGTCATCTTATATGTAAATTATATCAGACCATCCTTTTTTTCGTTACATATTACGTTTGTCAACAATGTTAGTACATTCAACTACTCTTCGTGTGCATCAGCCATTTGACACAGTGATGGCAAATTATGGAGTGAAAACAAGGTCTTCCGAGCAGACTACGCTATCTGACGAAGCGCATATCTCGCTGGTTACGGATAGCTCCTCAGAGGAGGATTCAGAGACATATGACCAGTCCTATCCCCCCTCCCCCGAGGTGTATGCTCTAACTTGGTAGGGTTATGTTGCTCATATCGTGCGTATGTTGTCTCGCATTGCTATGTCATTTGATTAGTTTAGACATGCTTTGTGTGAATGCCACCTGTTCAGTGTCTAATTACCATATATGTGAATTATGCATTGCCATCTTGTTGCAAGACATTATATATGTGAATTATACAATGCTATCTTGTTGAAAAGGCATTATATATGTGAATTATGCAATGCCATGCTGTTTAGACGATCATCATGTATGTGAATTATATCATGCTATCATTTTTTTGTATTACGTGTGCCATTTGTCGACAAGTTTGTATATTCAACTACTCTTCCTGTGCATCAGCCATTTGAAGTGGTGATGGAAGTTTCTGGAGTGAAAACAAGGTATTCAGAGCAGATAATGCTACCTGCTGAAGCAGACATCTTGCTGGTTACAGAGAGCTCCTCAGAGGAGGATTCAGAGACTGATAACCAGTCCTATTTCCCCCCTGAGGTCTATGCTCAAACTTGGCAGGGTTATATTACCCATGTCATGCATGTTGTCTTGCATTGCTTAGTTTTTACATCATATATGGATTGCCATCTGCTTACTTGCTTACTATATAAATCATATATTTGAATTATATCATGCCATCATGTTTACATAGTACATACACATCATCTATCTGAATTATGGCATGGCAACCCATTTAATAAAGACATCATATAGTTATATCATCTCATCCTGTTTAGTGCTTACAGTCATCATATTTAGAATTATGGCATTCTATCCATGAATGTATGTGAATTATGGCATGCCAACCTATTTAATAAACACATTATATAGTTATGTCATGTCATCCTGTTTACATAGTATCATATTTTTAACTATGCCTTTCCATCTTTTTTAGTTAGCCATCATAATGTGAAATTTTGTCATGCTATCCTGTTTAGTTAGCCATCATATATGTGAAATTGTGTCATGCTATCCTGTTTGGTTAGACAACATAAATATGAATTATTTCATGCCCTCTTTTATTCCCCACTATCCATTGCACCCGTCTATCATACAATGTCTATACTTTCAATTACTTTTCTTGTTTATCAGCCATTTGAATTGGAGAGTGTGATGGCAGTATCTAAGGGAGTAACAACACGATCTTCAGAAAAGATAGTGCTACCAGCTGATGCAGATAGAACCACGGTTGTACTTGCCCAAGGACTAGATCCACCACACATAACCCAGACTCTCGCAGATTGTACCCCTACCCAGTTGGACAGAGAACCAGCTAAACCCCTTCTAACCCCAACCCCTGCAGATAGTAACCCTGTTCCAGTTGACACAGCACCGTCTCCACCACAGAGGACCCAAACACAAGCAGTTAGTAAGGGAACTGCAGTGCCCAAAGCACGAGGACCACCACTCCGAATCCCAACTCAACTCTTTAAGGAGAAGAAGATTTGTTCTCAGGTCAGGTTCTGTAGATATGGTTCATACTCCTTTGCTCTTGCATTACTGTATTTACTCATACCAACTATTTTCAAATTTGAAGGATGGAATTGAAACTCCAATGGCGCAACAGGTATGTTTTAAACCTGTTTCTTTAACTGGTTTGCTATTGTAACCTGCTCTATGTTGATTTCAGTTTCAATTGAATAAACAGTTATGTTCTCATGTCATGCACATTACAAGTGTTGTTATTGCTCTATAGTTACTCACACATATATTCTGTTTATTCTGCTTTGTCTTGAACAAATATTATTTGAACTGTGTCTCTATCTTGATTTGGCAACAAAAACTAGAATGGTATAGACCATAAAGTGACCATGGTACATAGATGTATGTTTGTTTCATGTTGTTATCCTGTCCACTTTACTACTGAACTCATTTACCAAAATGAGTTTCATATACAACATGGTAAACATGTGATGTGTCTGCTTGTTTCTCTTTTAGAATGCGGACAAAATATTGGAGAACAGTACCGCATTATCCACTGGTAAAGGAAGTAATGCAGATAAGGTTCAAGATAGTGAGACATCCCTGTTGGTCTCCAAGCAAGCTGATAAAAACTATCTTGACGACAATGAGGGAACCCAAAAGTCCTGTCTTGATGTAGTGTTCGAGTTACTGGCCACTACTGCTGGCACAAGCTCTTCGAAATCGCTGCCTGAATCAGTTCGTCTTCTTGAGTCTCAACTTCAAGTTGAAAGACATCGATCAGATGTGCTGCGACAGGAAGCTGAAGGACTAAGGAAGTCCCTGCAGAATTCAGATGCATATTTTTTGGTGCAACAGCAAGTGCTGGAGGATTTAAGCGCCAAACAAGAGAAAGTTAATAAGCTTGCTAAGCATCTTGCCAGCATTATGGGTACCCAGGATATTGTTTCTTGAGATCTTCTGAAGTGGTTTCAGTTCTGGATTTGTTTTGCTGCGGCGTTTATTTGCGCTGGTCGCCAACTTTGACAACCAGTGTATATGATATGCTGCTTTGTTCCCTATATTTGCACTGGTGGTGAACTTTGATGCCCAGTGGATGTAATATGTGTAACAGCCATGATAGCCTAGCATAAGTTGCTTGCTTATTTATTTCCTTGTTGTCTTGTTTATTTGTTTGCTTGTAGTCAATGCAGTTCTTTTTAAAACTAGGCCACAATAACCATGGGCTAATATTTACTGTAGTGACACTGGGCCTCCTACGGGCCGTAGAAACAGTGGGCCTTCTACGGGCCGTAGGAACAGTAGGCCTTCTACGGGCCATAGAAACAATAGGCCTTCTACGGGCCGTGGAAACAATGGGCCTTCTACGGGCCGTATCATCAATGGGCCTTATACAGGCCATATGACCATAACGGGCCATCATTAATAGGCCGTATTTGATGACGCTATGAAAATAGCCCAACGTATTAATGGACCACAAACGGGCCGATGTAACCATGGGCTGAATTTGGCCCACAAGCAAAAAATGACAGTAACGGGCCGTAAGTAAACAAATGCTGGAAATGAGCCCAAGAATAAATGGGCTCTGAGAAGGCCGATATAAAGTGATATAATGTTCATTACGGGCCAGTTTCACCACAAGCCGTTAATGGGTGTAAAGTGATACACTATTCATTGCGGGCCAGTTTCACCACGGGCCGTTAATAGACCAAGAGTTACTAGGGCCTCATATGGGCCGAAAGACGTCATGGGCCATACATGGGCCAGAAGTGAAAATGGGCTGGAATCATATTGGATGGCCCAGATGACGCGACTAGGACTAATTCGGATAGGGCATAACGGGCCTTGGGTTAGCGGGCTGTAAATGGGCTATATGCGAACAGGCCGTTAACAGGCTTTCCATGGGCCGGCCCGCCACCTTTTGACCAAGTCAAACAGGCCGGCCTTTTCACAGGAATGGGCCTCTGTTGGGCCGTGCCACGTGTCGACATATCATAGACGCCCTCTGTCCAATGAGTGGATGGCATCTGTCCCAACGGTGAGCCGACACGTGTTTCCTCCAGCCAATGATGATTTTACACGTGGAAAATCCCCATTGGTCGGGTCTGTTAATGGGTTATCGGATCAAAACCCGACCCGATAGCTTAACGGCGTTCCGTTATGGTGCATGCCACGTGTCGGTCACCCTTGACGAAAGCACTTCTATGACGCGTGATTTATCATCATGGAAGTGGACACTTCCGTGATGATAATTTTGGTAATGTCATGGAACACTTCTACGACAGCACAGGTATGACTATCTTGATTTTGTCATAAATTTGTCATGGATGTACATGCATGACAAAAAATGCGACCTACTGCGACAAACACGTATCATCACGAAAGTGTATTTTTTTGTAGTGTATTACTTTGGCCCCAGGCCACTGCCATACTAGCTCAAGTCCCATGCTCATCGACAAATGCACAGCTCAAACGCGCATAGATAAATAATGATGGCATTCAAGAGAGTCATCACGGATAGCTAAGTTGCATGGTACCTCACTGCTTGTCATATAGTAGGATAAAATAATTGTATTTCCCGTTACTACGAGTTCTCAGTGGACAATATATATAACATATAGAGTAAAAAAGAGATGCAACAAGTGTACAACCTCTTTGGTGAAGCCATGTTGATCTCAGCGTGATTGGGTTGGCCGGTGAGGATGCTTCGGCTAACTTTGTTGTCGGAAGAGGGGAAGAAGATCTTAGGCGTCTGGAGATGGAGCCCGAGGTACTGCTCCGCTGTGATGGAAGGTTTCGTCGTTGGAGCAGCTCCGGTGAGTTGTACGACGCCGAGGCTGAAGCAGGACAAGAGAGACAATGAACATAGTTAACCTGAGTGGAATTCTAATATCATCTCCAATACATGACGTAAAATACATAACCACAAAGTGCTAGATATAAAATACATCAGCTGCTCATCTCTGGACTTAACTGTCGAAACTGAACATAACTGTCGAAACTGAACTTAACTGTCGAAACTGAATTTTGCTGTCGAAACTGAACTTAACTGTCGAAACTGAATTTTGCTGTCGAAACTGAACACACTAGCAAGGTGAGGCTACACGCTGGTCGACTGACTTTTTCATCTCTGGTCAGTCAATTTTGCAGCCGTTGGATACAAAATCAAGGGCCTGCGGTTCATCTTCAACCTCCACCCCCCTGAGCCGCCAGCCACCACCGGCCAAACAATAGCCCCCATCGCCCACGGTGCCCCGCCCCGCCCGCCCCGAAAACACTCCCCAGCGCCGGTCCGCCGCCGCCTTGGCCATCCTTCTAGGCCCCCTGTGTCGAGCTTTTTCTCCGGCGATCCCCACGCCCCCGCCCCGCCAACGCCCCGCCAACACCGGCGACCACCGCCCCCATCCTGAACCCTAAGATAGATAGTGGGGTACCTCTGCGGCGAGCCCCCCTCCCCGCTGTGGCTGGTTCTTCCTTCACCCCAGCGAGCCCCCCCCCCACACCCCCTGAAAATCGACTGACCCAAAAGTCGATTCACTCGACTGAAGTGTAGCTAAATCGGAGCAGCATCGCAAGCAAGAGCAAGAGCGAGAGCAGCAGCTCGAGCAAGAGAAATAGCAAGAGCAGACCAGGAAGGGGGCCGAGTGCAAGAGCAGAGCAGCAGCGCGAGCGAGAGCTAAAGCACCAGCAGCTCCTACTGATGTGGACGTCGTCGCCGAGGGAGCGACACCATGGAGGAAGTGGCCGGTGACGCCGCCGTGGATGGAGCCGCACCGTGTCGGCTCGGGACTGAGCGCCAGCAGCACCGTGAGTTCGAATCAAGAAGAAAATGCGGAGATTATTGTACAACCTCTTTGGTGGCGCCGATTAGGCCGCAACTTCATTCGAGGAAACGGTGATGACGGTGCTCTTCTGGTGGTGCAGGTGAAGACGGCGGTGTGGGAATGGAGGTGGCGCGAAAGACGAGGGGAACATCAGGGCAGCTCCTTGGAGGTGGAGGACGTGGTGGCTGAACCGGTGGGACGATGAGATCGATGACGGATCCTCATCCGGTACGGTGGATGAGGGACGTTGAGGTGTTGTTGTGGACGATGTCATCAGGGAAGAGGCTCCGGCTGGGTGGCGCACGGAGCAGGGTGTGGGGTTTCATCGCGGGTTTTCGCGGCCTCGGTGTACGAATGGGTAGGCGGATGGGATGGCATTGGGGAACCATGGCTTAGAGACGCGCTTGTCCGAAATGTGGGGTAAGTTACAAAAGTGCCCCCCACCGATTTGAGGTGGTTCTTTTGGTTCAGGGTTACCACGGGCATTTCGCGTGTTCAGATTTCACAGGAGGTGGGAGTTTTTGCGCGCGTTGTAATTTCGGAATAGCAAGGCACGGGTTGAGATGGAGGGAGTTGTCGGAGCACAACGAGACAAAGATATATCTTAAATATTTCGGGCTAACAAGGCACGGGTTGAAGAGGTGGGAGTTTTGCAGCATGATAGACAGAGAGGCTAGCTTGAATTTTCGGCATAACAAGGTGCGGCTTGAAATTTTGGAAGAACAAGCTTAACGTGTACTAAAAAAAGACAATTTGCACCTCAGCATGCACAACACACACACAAACACTATTTAGACTAGAGTAGGGTACACGTGCATTGCACGCATGAGATTTGGCAACCAAATTATGAATAAATACCACATTATAGCATGCAAGCTTTGAGTCATATATGCATGATGTAGATGTTCATTTAATTCTTATAGTTCATTTCATTCAAAATCATCTAGTTTTTATAAGAAAGCTAATCCATTTTAAGATTCATGGAATTGTGTGTTGTAAGACATAAAGTAAAAACAAATATTGGCAAATCATGTAGAAAAACATTTGGGCAATTCTGATACGAAAGATTCTAAAACAAATAAGAAGTGCTTGTGTTTTGATGTTTGTGCATTATGCTTAAGTTCAACCATGGAGTCTTCTAGATTATACATGTGGCGAAATCTGGTGGAATCTAAATGATATCCAACAGCCAGTAGTGCTCAAATTTTCCATCTTTGGACCATCTGATTCGCCTCATCCAACGACCATCTTTCAAAGTTAAAGTTACCTGCACACAATATAATTTTTTTTATAAAATATAATATATATAGGGGTATAGATATAGATATGTGATGCGAAAGCCGCCCATCATCTCCAATTAGAATAGTGTGTCCATGCATGGATGTGACGTGGCCAAATGATGTCTGCCATCGGTATATCAAATTCAAATCAGTCTGACCTTGTTCAATGTGTATACATTACAACATGCTCGTTTCCAAACCACACCGCGCAGATCTCCGTTATATTCATTAATGCATGGGTTTCAAACATCAGGATCTCTTATTCAAATATTTGAATTCAACCTTACATTAAGAATGACCTCACCTATTCTTTTACACCCACACAGTAGTCTTCTCTTTATAATTGTACCACTAACTTTCTCTCGTGCATGCATGCACACACACTACCAGTCGGCATTATCCATCGCATGCATGCAATCTTTTTCTTCAGGTCGGTCTCACATGAAGGCACACACCCACACACATCCCCCTCTCCATCATATCGGGCATTCTTTATCTCTGATGCGTGCATGCTCAACGATCGATGTTCCTCTATGTATGTGTGTATATAGCTAGGTCTTTCATAGTTTTCCACACAAACCGATCAATCGATATATCAAGTGAGGTCTCACCCTCTTTCCCACGTCCACATCGATCAATCTATACCTCTCTATATAGGATTAACATATATAGCTAAGACACCCACATTAATTATATACCCAACGTCCCCCTCTCATTATCCATGCCTTCCGCTTCATCTCTCAGACGCATGCACAATGGCGAAGACAGGGGCAGTAAGGGCCCTGCCCCCCCCCTTAACATCACTATATATCGAGGCTAATATGAATGTGATCATTAGACAATTGCTACTAAAAATGGTTTAAGTTCATGAATTAACCCTCCTCGTAAAGGATTAGCAATGCTTGGCCCCATAGCTCATTTATTTTTCAATGCTCCGCCACTGCGTGCAACAGCGCACGTGTACACCCCCTCTCTCTAAATATCGATCTCGCACTTGTGCATTCCTTCATAGTCTCCCTCCACTCGGCCCCTCGCACCATCTTCTAGCCCCCCACTGGATTTTGCCACATGTACAATCTAGCAAACTCCATGGTTGCAATACAAGGAAAAGGGCTATAGATAGGATTGATACTAATGGCGCACCAGGTAAGTAGTGCGCCACTACTATATAATAATGGCGCACTGGTTGGAGGTGCGCCATTAGTGTGGAAGACACTAATGGCGCACCAGGCACACGGTGCGCCACTTGTATTGATTTTTTTTTCATTTTTCCATACACTCTAATGGCGCCTGGTGCCAAAGTGCGTCATTTCTAGTTCTACCAAGTAATGGCGCACCTTGTAAACAGTGCGCCATTAGTATATAAATTTTTTTTTTACTTTTTTGCAAAACTGCTAATGGCGCACCGTGTATATTTTCATGGACACTTTTTGATCTCGATCTCGATCCCACCCGCACCCTCCTCCGCTAGCTCCACTGCCGCCGACGACCCACCGCAACCCTCCCCCGCTCCACCGCCACCGACGAGCACCCGGCCCCCCCGCACCCTCCCCCGCTCCACCGCTGCCAACGGGCACCCCCCGCACCCTCCCCCGCTAGCTCCACCGCCGCCGACGACCCACCGCAACCCTCCCCCGCTCCACCGCCACCGACGAGCACCCGGCCCCCCCGCACCCTCCCCCGCTCCACCGCCGCCGACGGGCACCCCCCGCACCCTCCCCCGCTAGCTCCGCCACCACCGACGACCCACCGCAACCCTCCCCCGCTCCACCACCGCCGACGAGCACCCCCCCGCACCCTCCCCCGCTCCACCACCGCCAATGGGCACCCCCCGCACCCTCCCCCGCTAGCTCCACCGCCGCTGACGACCCACCGCAACCCTCCCCCGCTCCACTGCCGCCGACGAGCACCCGGCCCCCCGCACCCTCCCCCGCTCCACCGCCACCAACGGGTACCCCCCGCACCTTCCCCCCGCCGATGATATTTTCAATTAACAAATTTGAACATATTTTCTAAATAATTATTATTGTTTTTATAAAAAAATATTACTGTTATGATTTAAACAAGTTTGAACATATTTAAACACAAATAAATATCAAACATGATTTAAAATGCATAAAAAAATATTGGGGAGTCTAGGAATCGAACCCAGGACCTCCTGATGTGTGTGCTGCATACTGACCAGTCGGGCTAGTGGGCAGGTTCTGTTGTAGATAGGGTTAGGTGGTATATATGTCGGGCTAGATTAAATTACTTATGGCGCACCCTCCGGTGGTGCGCCATTGCTATGGATGTACTTATGGCGCACCCCTGGGTGGTGCGCCATTGCTAAGCCTCCCCCACACTAAAATCCCCAATCCCCAATCACACTCTAATCCCTCCCCTGCCTCACCCGCCGTCCCCGGCCGTACGTGCACCCGACCACCCTCCGCCGCCGACCACCTCCCTCACCGTCCCCCCTCCGCCCGCGCCCTCGCCGTCCCCCTCCCCCCACGGCCCCGCCTGCGCCTTCCTCCCTCCCGAGCGCGACAGCTAGGGTTCCTAGCTGCCGCCACCGCTGCCGGCCCGCCGCCGCGGGCGCGCCCAGCCGACCGAACCCTCCGCTGCCCCGCCTCCGGTACAGGCCCCTCCAGCCCCGAAGCTGCGCCCCCGCCCACCTCCTCCTCTCTTCTCCCGCGACCTCCCCCCGACCCCCTCTCAACCGCCCCGTCCCCTCAGCGCCGCCCGCCGTCTCCCCGAACCCTAGATCCACCGGTGTCGGGGACGACCACCTAGTCGGCCTCACCAGGCCGCAGGCCCTCAAGCCCCACGCCGTCCTCGGCCTCGCCCTCTCCACTGGAGGCGCCCCTTCCTCCGCCCCTGCAGCGCAACAGCAGTAGTAAACAGCCAGGTAAGATGATGATGCATTTTCATTCAGTCTTTCTATTCAGTCTTTCTATTTGTACTACCTGTTTGTTGTGAAGCTAAGATGATGATGCTATTTTCTTATATGGTGAAGATATACTCTAGTTCTCTTTGTGCTATGTCACTCTGTTTTTCAAACGTATTTATTTGAGCCAAAGTCACTTGGAGGCCCAACGTATTTCAGTGTGTGTCCTCTGTAAACGAGGCATTTGACTTGATTGATCCCGGAAGGCAACGTATTTTGCAATCCATCTACGTAGGAAGGAGTATGACAAGAACATCGGTTAGATACATGGGCTACTATGGATGAAAGTGTGGTATTTATACTCTGTTATGCCTGTATTCACTACTGCTGCTGCTGTACTTGTGATGATGTTGTAGGTACCCCTAGAGGTCCTTGAGTTTGCCGGAATGTCGATTAACTTCCGTTCAGGCAAATTCGGGTACTCCATATGTCCTATTTTCAGCAAAAGTAATGCTGAAATTTTTCGTGAATTTTAGCATTACTTTGCTAAAAATAGGACATATGGGGTACTTGCGACTAATGCCTGTTATCATGTATGTTTTATGATCTTTTGTAAGGTTACTAATTGGTCTCTTCTGCTGCTTATCAGAGATGGTGGGAAGCAGACACCGCCGATCTGCAACACCGCAGTACGAGTTGGATGCCTCCGAGTTCTTCACTATCATACTTGAGGCTTCAATATCATCCATGAAGCAGGTATATAAAACGAGAGATATCCCCTTCACCCATCTCATTATGATATCTGTTGTTTGCTACATCACTCATTGTCCCAAACAGCAGAGGCTGCCTAACAGTTTTATGAATATGCTGATGGGTGAAGATCCGCCAAATAATGTGAAGCTGCGACAGGCCGGCAGCGGGTTTCACAGGCAGTGGGATGTGCAGTTGGTGATCAAGAAGGGCCACATGTACTTGTCTCGTGGGTGGGAGAAGTTCTACCGTGCCTACGACCTACAGCTGGGGTACTTCCTTCTCTTCAGGTATGACGACGACGCCAACATGCTCATCGTGAAGGTGTTCAACAAGACTATGTGTCGCATGCGCTATGCTGCCGATGATGATGCCGGTACGTTCTACCTCTTCTTATTCCTCTACATTTGTCTTTGTCTCACATCGATTGTTAACGGTCATTGTTGCATTTTGGACAGGTAATGGGAGCAGCAGCAGCGACACTGGCTACAGCCAAAGCAGCAGCGACTATGGCTGTAGCGAAAGCAGCAACGATTCTGGCTGTAGCGAAAGCAGCAGCGATTCTGGCAGCAGCATAGACAATAAGAAGGATGATCCGGACTGGAGTGCGGGAGAAGAGGAGCAGAGTGAGGATCAGGAGATGTAGGATGACGATGGGCATCAGGCTGAGGATGTCCTAGCGCTGGTGGTGGCGCTGGCGATCCCACAGCTGGGCGACATGACCACGCCAATTGTGGTAGAAGACTACATCCCACTGCCTCCATTGCCTCCACCGCCTCGCCGCTCTAGGCGCATCAGGGAGAGGAAGGAGAAGAAGGAGAAGAACAATGCATGAGAACTGAACTTTGTCAGGTATGTCAGATCTCCTATAGGTTAGCTATCCAAAATGATATATATATATATACTTAGTTACCTATGTTATCTCTAATATGCTTTGTTTCCTATAGGTTAGCTTCATTTTTACCTAAGTTGGCTCTAATATACTAACTTAGAGCTTATATGCTTAGTTTCCTATAGGTTAGCTCCAAAATAACTTATGTTAGCACAAAATGATCAAGTGTACATAATAAGCTTATAGTCTTTTTCTTATTCTTCTTCTTTTCCAAAATGACATAGGTTAGCTTCATTTTACCTAAGTTGGCTCTAATATACTAACTAAGAGCTTATATGCTTAGTTTCCTATAGGTTAGCTCCAAAATAACTTATGTTAGCACAAAATGATCAAGTTTACATAATAAGCTTATAGTCTTTTTCTTATTCTTCTTCTTTTCCAAAATGACATAGGTTAGCTTCATTTTACCTAAGTTGTCTCTAATATACTAACTTAGAGCTTATATGCTTAGTTTCCTATAGGTTAGCTCCAAAATAACTTATGTTAGCACAAAACGATCTAGTTTACATAATAAGCTTATAGTCTTCTTCTTATTCTTCTTCTTTTCCAAAACTCTTCTTATTCTTCTTCTAGTGTTCTTCTTCTTCTAGTATTCTTCTAGTCTTTTTCTTTTTCTTCTTCTAACTTCTTGTTTATCATTTTGCAGATTTGATTTAATTGACTGAAGCTTGCGTGGATGGAGTGCTTCTTTTCCATTTGTGTTTTTATTTTGTATCAATGTGAAACTTTTGTGAATTGATGGATAACGGTGTTGGATGAACAATGTGAAACTTTTGTAATATGTAACAACGGAACTATGTGTTGGCTATGTATGTATATATGATGAAACTTGTGTGTTGGATATGATTGTTATATGGATGCTTGTTGTATATATATGTGTTGAATATCTCATATGTGAAATAGTGACCTGAGATTAAGAAAAAACAAAAAAAAATAAAAAAATTGTTACTAATGGCGCACTACCATGTGGTGCGCTATAAGTATAGCAGATAATAGTGGCGCACTGTGGGCAATACTAATGGCGCACTACGTGGTGCACCATTAGAATACCAGATTCTAATGGCGCACATGTGGTGCGCCATTAGAAAAAAATTCTAATGGCGTGATGCTAGTGGCGCACCAGTAGTGCGCCATTAGAAGGCAAAACTGGTGCGCCACTAGCATGCCTTTTCCTAGTAGTGTTGAACTTAAGCATAATGCACAAACCTCAAAACAACAGTGGTTCTCTTTTGTTCTAGAATCTTCCGTATCATAACTGCCCAAACTTTTTTTCTAGTTGAATTGCCATTATTTGTTTTTAATTTATGCTTTACAACGCACAATTCCATGAATCATAAAATAGATTAAGGGCTTCTTTGATTCAAACGATTCTCAAAGGAATTTTGGAGGATTCTAATCATTAGGAATTTTTCCTATCTTGGTTGTTTGATTCGTAGGATTGTAAACCATAGGAATTTTTCCATATGATTCATTTGCACTAGATTTAATTGGAAACATCCCATCCACTCAAACCTCTTTGAAAGAATTCTGCGTTTTTTCTATGCACAATCAAACACTCGTAGTCCTATAGGATTCAAGACGACATTCCACTATAATCCCATGTTTTTCCTCTTCCCGCGTTCTTAGCTTTTTTTATAAAAACTAATTGATTTTGAATGAGATGAACTATAAGAATTAAACGAAGGGCTACATCAGGCATATATGACTCAGAGCTTACATGCTATAGTGTGGTATTTATTCATAATTTGGTTGCAAAATCTGATGCATGCAATGCACGTGTACCTTACTAGTACTTCGAGTATGTGCAAAACACGTAAATTAGAATACCAATGGCACGCTACACAGTGTCTCTCTTACAGTTCATGAAGCCACGTGAAACATGTGGAGGCGTTGTCGCGACCTCCTTCAATGGATTGATCACAGTGACGTGCTGCTGGTTCCAGAAGAATGTACTCGTCCTCCCTGAGCCATACTGGCGGTACATGCACGAAGCGAAGATGTGCACGCACGCCACGCACGCACTCATTCCCTCGCACGCACACGCGGGTACACGGGCGGATGCAATATTGTACCAAGATCCACCCCATGTGATAATTTGACGCGTGTAAATTCGTTCACTTCAGTGATGGTCAATTAATACAGCGCATGCAAATTGAGTGGACGTGAGGGCGGAAGAAAGACATTATTACTCCACTGCGCGCATGCGAGTAGTTAAATCGTGGTTTGCTAGTAGTACTTCCATTGGTCTCCTTCATATTTTGTGCCAATTTTGGATAGTAACATAATATTTACACATTTGAGCAGTGTAGTACTTGAAATTTATGTTCTGCTAAACTCATCGGGAGCCATTTCGGGCCTCGAAACCAAAACCATCAATTAATCTTTACCTTGTTCCCATCACATTCGAAAGCATGCTCACACCTAGTAGTACGTACCAAACCTGAACGTGTTCCCACTATGCAGGTATTAGTACTAGTGCTAGTACTTAGGTTATAAAAAGGGGAACTACCTAACCGAAAATTACTCTACCTTTCCACCTCGTAAGTGCTTCTTCTTCGTCCGTTGTTGCCGTGGCCGGTGAGCAGAGCTCTAGGTCGAGAACTACTCGTAACAAGGGAGCGGCAACCAAGGCTGCAGAAAAAAAAGAGGGTTCGCCGCCACGCAGAGACCTCGAAAGATCTCTCACGGGCAGGCGATGGCTCCTAGGAGCGCCCTAGCCGCGGACGCAAACATGCCGAGCCGGCGGAGCTGGAGTCGTTATCCCTCGACGGCATGCCCTATCAACTCAATAAGCACCTCAATAAGCAGAAGGAGTTTATCCAAGGTTTGATGGAGTTTCTGAAGGAGAGCCTCGACGACATGCCCGCTGAGCTCAATCAGCAGGGGGAGTTGACCGCCGGCTTGGTGATGCTGCTAAAGAAGAGCATTGCCTCAGAGAAGAAGGCGGCCGGTGAAATCCTGCGACTTCAGGAGGACAAGCCCAAGCTCTGCCATGAGATCGACCTGTTGAAGGAGAAGAACGCCGGCTGGAAGAAGCTGCATGAGAATAGTAGTTCCTTGATGAAGATGCTGCAGGCCCTCGTCATGGAACAGAAGGAGTTGGCGAAGCTCCGCATCAAGCACCCGGCTGTTGTCAAGGTACGTAATGCGGCCGTGGAACAGATGATGAAGGCTTGCGTCAAGAAATCCCGCGTCATGGATAGAAAGAAGAAGATGGCGGAGGAGACGTGCAAGGAGATGGAGGTCGTGGAGGCGATGAAGAAGTAGTTATAACTCCGCGGCGAATTAGATAATTTGGGGTGATAATCTTCCTTCTTCTTTTGCTCCTGTGTTTCATCTTTTGCTTCGGGTGTTTCGCCGCACGTGTCACGTTCTCTGCGAGGCATGAGTAGAACAATGTTTTTTTTTGAAGGAATGAATAGAACAATGCTAACAATGAGATGGCTAGCAAATTAGATCATTTTTTATCGCCATATGGCACTGGGCTGCTATGTTTCGTGCTCCTCCATCGCAGTACTACTCCAGTGGAAAACTTGAGTATACCGGACGGTTCTTTGCTCCTCCTCGATTAGGTCATCGGCGCATTTATACGAGCAGTCAAATCACAAGGCCCCTCCTTCCAGCAGTAATGAGCCATCAAATCACAAAGGCCCTCGCCTCTCATGAAACCGACCAAGCTAGACTGCCTCGCCCTCTAGCCGTTAAAAAATGTATACTTTTGTACAGCAGTAGTATCGATGGATTGCGCCATGGAGCAAAACTTGAAATTAAAAAAAGGTGGTACATATAGAGAGCGCTCGTCGCCAAATTATGCATATAGTACTATTAAATAGGCTAGTCACAATAATGGTGTCCAGCACAACCCACCCCTCAAATAAAACTAAACATCCTGGAATTCTTTGACAAAACTAAGCACCCTGAAATTCTTTGACAACTAAACTGCTGGCTATATGATGTTGGCCATATATATTGTACGTATATAATGTGAAGAAACGAGTGGTAGTACTATACCAACTAAAAGATGAAATGTCAGAAATACTAGTATGTATGTACTGAAGAGTTAAAGTAATGAGAAGAAATATAACATAGTTCTGCTGGGGGCTCAGCACAACACACCCCTTAAATTAAATTAAGCACACCTGAAATTAAACTTTGCAACAATTCCGGTAGACACTGCATTAGAACCACCATGAGCAACGGCACTGCCACCTTACTCGGAGTCCTCGTCCACGTCCTCGACTTCTTCCTTGTCCCTCTTCCGTCTATACTTCTTTGCTAGAACCGCACACTTGGCTGTTGCTCTTCATCCAACCCTTGTAGATATTGAAGCAAATGTAGCCATCCATTGCAGTGTAGTGGATGTGGTCTATATCCAGTACATTCCGCTGCCATGCATGACGATGAAACGTGTATGGAGGTTTCTCCAGTTTACCATACGAAGGATGAACCATGGCTCCTGCCAGGGTCAGCATTGAAGGCTGACGAGAGGACACCAGCCGATTCTTCTGGAGGTCGAAGGTGTTGCCTACAACGAGGCCTATCCGACGCAGGACTTCTTTGTCGTTACCAAAGTCTACAGTAACGAATTTGACTAGGTTGCTCTCGAGGAAGTCCATCAAATCCTGGCACTCAACGTTGGCATGGCATATGTGGTAGACCAAGCATAAGTCATGCACGCAAACCTGGATCATGGCGGGCTTCTTCCTCTCTTCTTCCTTTAGATCCTTCTCTCATCCCAGGACTGTGGTGTACTCAACATCTAGCCCAGCGACCCACTCATCATCTGAGTCTTTGAACATGCGTCTGAATCGAGAAAGGCATCCTTTCACCATCGCGGAAGAACGGGTGTAGATGACGTCAAACCCATCGCCGGTGATAGTTCTAACCTTGTACTCACCGCCGATCGAGGAGATTTGGGACGCCATGGATTTGGGAGGAGGGTTAGGATTAGTGGAACTATCGTAATGTGAATGGACGAGACGACTAGGAGTGAACCACCGTAGTATTTAAGGACGTGCGGGGGACGAGTAGGATGCTACCTCTTAAGCACTGCGTTGGATTTCCCCGAAGAGGAGAGGATGATGCAGCAAAGTAGCGTAAGTATTTCCCTCAGTTTTTGAGAACCAAGGTATCAATCCAGTAGGAGACCACGCACAAGTCCCTTGTACCTACAGAAAACGATAGCTACTCGCAATCAACGCGATTAGGGGTTGTCAATCCCTTCACGGTCACTTACGAGAGTGAGATCTGATAGAGAATGATAAATAATATTTTTGGTATTTTTGATAGACAGATGCAAAGTGATAAGTAAAAGGCAAAGTAAAAACAAAGCAAGTAAATAAAGCGATAGAGATTGATAAGATGAGAATAGACCCCGGGGCCATAGGTTTCACTAGTGGCTTCTCTCAAGAGCATAGATATTCTACGGTGGGTGAACAAATTACTATTGAGCAATTGAGCATAGTTATGAGTATATCTAGGTAATGATCATGTATATAGGCATCACGTCAGAGACAAGTAGATCGAAACGATTCTGCATCTACTACTAGTACTCCACTCATCGACCGCTATCCAGCATGCATCTAGAGTATTAAGTTAAAAACGGAGTAATGCCTTAAGCAAGATGACATGATGTAGAGGGATAAATTCATGCAATATGATAAAAACCCCATCTTGTTATCCTCAATGGCAACAATACAATATGTGCCTTGCTGCCCCTTCTGTCACTGGGAAAGGACACCGCAAGATTGAACCCAAAGCTAAGCACTTCTCCCATTGCAAGAACTACCAATCTAGTTGGCCAAACCAAAAAGGATAATTCGAAGAGACTTGCAAAGATAACTCAATCATACGTAAAAGAATTCAGAGAATATTCAAATAATTTCCATAGATAATACTTGATCATAAACCCACAATTCATCGGTCTCAACAAACACACCGCAAAAAGAAGAAGATTACATCGAATAGATCTCCACAAGAGAGGGGGAGAACATTGTATTGAGATCCAAAAAGACAGAAGAAGCCATCTAGCTACTAGCTATGGACCCGAAGGTCTGAAGTAAACTACTCACACTTCATCGGAGGGGCTATGGTGTTGATGTAGAAGCCCTCCGTGGTGGATGCCCCCTCCGGCGGAGCTCTGGAACAGGCCCCAAGATGGGATCTCGTGGATATAGAAGGTTGCGGCGGTGGAATTAGGTTTTTGGCTCCTCTGGTGATCATTTGGGGATACGTAGGTATATATAGGAGGAAGGAGTACGTCGTTGGAGCAATAGGGGGCCCACGAGGTAGGGGCCGCGCCCAGGGGGCGCCCTCCACCCTCGTGACCGCCTCTGGCACTTCTTGCAGTAGGGTCCAAGTCTCCTGGATCACGTTCCGTGAGAAAATCATGTTCCCGAAGGTTTCATTCCGTTTGGACTCCGTTTGATATTCCGTTTCTTCGAAACACTGAAATAGGCAAAAAACAGCAATTCTGGGTTGGGCCTCCGGTTAATAGGTTAGTCCCAAAAATAATATAAAAGTGGAAAATAAAGCCCAATATAGTCCAAAATAGTAGATAAAGTAGCATGGAGCAATCAAAAATTATAGATACGTTGGAGATGTATCAGGCATCCCCAAGCTTAATTCCTGCTCATCCTCGAGTAGGTAAATGATAAAAAAGAATTTTTGATGCGGAGTGATACTTTGGCATAATTTTAATGTAAATCTTCTTAATTGTGATATGAATATTCAAATCCGAAAGATTCAAGACAAAAGTTCATATTGACATAAAAAATAGTAATACTTCAAGGATACTAATCAAAGCAATCATGTCTTCTCAAAAGAACATGGCCAAAGAAAGTTATCCCTACAAAATCATATAGTCTAGCTATGCTCCATCTTCCCCACATAAAATATAGTCTGGCAATTGTTTCATACTTATGACATTCTCAAAACTTTTTCAATCTTCATGCAATACCTAAGCGTGAGCCATGGATATAGCACTATGTGGAATAGAATGGTGGTTGTGGAGAAGACAAAAAAGAGGGAAAATAGTCTCACATCAACTAGGCGTATCAACGGGCTATGGAGATGCCCATCAATAGATATCAATGTGAGTGAGTAGGGATTGCCATGCAACGGATGCACTAGAGCTATAAGTATATGAAAGCTCTACAAAAGAAACTAAGTGGGTGTGCATCCAACTTGCTTGCTCGCGAAGACCTAGGGCATTTTGAGGAAGCCCATCATTGGAATATACAAGCCAAGTTCTATAATGAAAAATTCCCACTAGTATATGAAAGTGACAAAATGAGAGACTCTCTATCATGAAGATCTTGGTGCTACTTTGAAGCACAAGTGTGGTAAAAGGATAGTAGCATTGTCCCTTCTCTCTTTTTCTCTCATTTTTTATTTGGGCCTTTCTCTTTTTTTTGGCCTCTTTTTTTTCATCCGGAGTCTCATCCCGACTTATGGGGGAATCATAGTCTCCGTCATCCTTTCCTCACTTGGGACAATGCTCTAATAATGATGATCATCACACTTTTATTTTTCTTACAACTCGATACATAGAACAAAGTATGACTCTATATGAATGCCTCCGGCGGTGTACCGGGATATGGAATGAATCATGAGTGACATGTATGAAAGAATTATGAACGGTGGCCTTGCCACAAATACGATGTCAACTACATGATCATGCTAGCAATATGACAATGATGGAGCATGTCATAATAAACGGAATGGTGGAAAGTTGCATGACAATATATCTCGGAATGGCTATGGAAATGCCATGATAGGTAGGTATGGTGGCTGTTTTGAGGAAGGTATATGCTGGGTGTATGATACCGGCGAAAAGTGCGCGGTATTAGAGAGGCTAGCAAAGGTGGAAGGATGGGAAAAAGTGCGCATAATCCATGGACTCAACATTAGTCATAAAGAACTCATATACTTGTTGCAAAAATCTAGAAGTTACCAAAGAAAAGTATTACACGCATGCTCCTAGGGGATAGATTGGTAGGAAAAGACCATCGCTCGTCCCCGACCGCCACTCATAAGGAAGACAATCAATAAATAAATCATGCTGCGAGTTCATCACATAACGGTTCACCATACGTGCATGCTACGGGAATCACAAACTTCAACACAAGTATTCTTTGAATTCAGAACTACATAACTAGCATGACTCTAATATCACCATCTTCATATCTCAAAACAATTATCAAGCATCAAACTTATCTTAGTATTCAACTCACTCAAAAGAAAGTTTCACATATCTTGAACACCAAGTATATTAACATTAAGCGAATTACCATGCTATTAACGACTCTCAAAATAATCTAAGTGAAGCATGAGATATCAATAGTTTCTTTAAAACAATTCCACCACCGTGCTCTAAAATATATAAGTGAAGCACTAGAGCAAAAATTATCACGCTCAAAAGATATAAGTGAAGCACTATGAGCAAAACTATCAAGCTCAAAAGATATAAGTGAAGCACATAGAGTATTCTAACAAATTCCAATTAATGTATGGCTCTCTCAAAAGGTGTGTGCAGCAAGGATGATTGTGGTAAACTAACAAACAAAGATGCAAATAATACAAGACGCTCCAAGCAAAACACATATCATGTGGTGAATAAAAATATAGCTCCAAGTAAATTACCGATGGAAGTGGACGAAAGAGGGGATGCCTTCCGGGGCATCCCCAAGCTTTGACTTTTTGGTGTCCTTGGATTATCTTGGGGGGTGCCATGGTCATCCCCAAGATTAGGCTCTTTCCACTCCTTGTTCCATAATCTATCAAAAGAATTCACCCAAAACTTGAAAACTTTACAACACAAAACTCAACAGAAATCTCGTGAGCTCGGTTAGAGAAAGAAAACAAAGAACTACTTAAGGTACTGTAATGAACTCATTATTTATTTATATTGGTGTTAAACCTACTGTATTCCAACTTCTCTATGGATTATAAACTATTTTACTAGCCATAGATTCATCAAAATAAGCAAACAACACCCGTAAAACAGAATCTGTCAAAAACAAAACAGTCTGAAGCAATCTGTAACTAACGCAAACTTCCGGAACTCTAAAAATTCTACCAAAATAGGAAGTCCTGGAAAATTTGTTTATTGAACAGCAGAAAAAATAATAAACGCAAAAGCACGTTCCTGTGATTTAACAAAATTATATTCGTGCGTGCAAAGTTTCTGTTTTTTAGCAGAATCAAATCAACTATCATCCTAGGTTATCCTATAGGTTCTACTTGGCAGAAACACTAATTAAAAGATAAAACCACATCCAAACAGAGGCTAGATGAATTATTTATTCCTAAACAGAAGCAAAAACAAAAAACACAAATAAAATTGGGTTGCCTCCCAACAAGCGCTATCGTTTAATGCCCCTAGCTAGGCATAAAAGCAAGGATAGATCTAGGTAGTGCCGTAGTAATAAGATAGATTGGTGAAACTCATTTCATATTCTCTACGTTCGGCAGCAAGTTTTCTTTGAGGTAATAAAAAGTAATCAAAAGGGCTATATTTAATAGGTAAAAAATCCCCAAGATCAACTTTAGGAGGTATAGGTTCTTCTTTCGGCCCTTCATAATGCACAACCAATTCATCATTATAAGCGTTCTTTTGACAAAACCTTGTGAGTCTACACTCAAGAGAGTATCCTAACTCATTATTTCGAATAGCCAAATCACATTAAGTTCAGAGATTCTATCAATTAAAATATTGGTTGGCACCTTTTTTCTAAGGTTTTCATTAAAAGCAACATAGTCAAGAGATTGAAAACGCATAATTTCTTCTTGATCAAAGAGGATAGATTCTATGGGAGGACGGCCGGCGTCCACCATATAATGCGCAAAGATTTCTTTGGCATCTTTTATTATAAATCTGAATTCATGAGCCAAAAATATAGTAGCGGCACGCTTAACAGAGGAGTGTTCGATATTAGAAAATTCTAGGAAAATCTTTTGTATAGAAGGGTGCATATGCAAAAGTTGGCTTTCAAGTTCAACGATAAGCATAGCAATGGCATCAGCAAGACTACTAGTTCTATGAAGAATAGAACTGCCCATAGAGGATAAAGCACCGACACAAGTAAAGAAATCTTGAATAACTCCTTTTCCAATAATATTACCACTACCGATTCGAAATGTTTTTGTGTGATAGGTAGGGGATTCTTTAGCAGGAGCTTCAGAATTTTCCATGATATTATCATCGCCCATGTCGGCAATAATTTCTCCAATTCAGACATAATAACAAGCAAGCAAACTAGCACACGAGCAAATAGAAAGGCAACAAGAAAAGGCAAACAGGAAAGAGAGGAGGAGATTGGGAAAGAGAGGGCGAATAAAACGGCAAGGTTGAAGTGGGGGAGAGGAAAACGAGAGGCAAATGGCAAATAATGTAATGCGAGAGATAGGGATTGTGATGGGTACTTGGTATGGTTGACTTGCTTGTGTGAGCCTCCCCGGCAACAGCGCTAGAAATTCTTCTTGCTACCTCTTGAGCACTGCGTTGGATTTCCCCGAAGAGGAGAGGATGATGCAGCAAAGTAGCGTAAGTATTTCCCTCGGTTTTTTAGAACCAAGGTATCAATCCAGTAGGAGACCACACACAAGTCCCTTGTACCTACACAAAACGATAGCTACTCACAACCAACGCGATTAGGGGTTGTCAATCCCTTCAGGTCACTTACAAGAGTGAGATCTGATAGAGATGATAAATAATATTTTTGGCATTTTTGATAGATATATGCAAAGTGAAAAGTAAAAGGCAAAGTAAAACAAAGCAAGTAAATAAAGCGATAGAGATTGATATGATGAGAATAGACCCGGGGGTCATAGGTTTCACTAGTGGCTTCTCTTAAGAGCATAGATATTCTACAGTGGGTGAACAAATTACTGTTGAGCAATTGACAGAATTGAGCATAGTTATGAGTATATCTAGGTAATGATCATGTATATAGGCATCATGTCCGAGACAAGTAGATCGAAACGATTCTGCATCTACTACTATTACTCCACTCATCGACCGCTATCCAGCATGCATATAGAGTATTAAGTTAAAAACGGAGTAACGCCTTAAGCAAGATGACATGATGTAGAGGGATAAATTCATGCAATATGATAAAAAAAACATCTTGTTATCCTCGATGGCAACAATACAATACGTGCCTTGGTGCCCCTTTTGTCACTGGGAAAGGACACCGCAAGATTGAACCCAAAGCTAAGCACTTCTCCCATTGCAAGAACTACCAATCTAGTTGGCCAAACCAAAAAGGATAATTCAAAGAGACTTGCAAAGATAACTCAATCATACATAAAAGAATTCAGAGAAGATTCAAATATTTTCCATAGATAATACTTGATCATAAACCCATAATTCATCGGTCTCAACAAACACGCCACAAAAAGGAGAAGATTACATCGAATAGATCTCCACGAGGGAGATGGGGAGAACATTGTAATGAGATCCAAAAAGAGAGAAGAAGCCATCTAGCTACTAGCTATGGACCCGAAGGTCTGAAGTAAACTACTCACACTTCATCGGAGGGGCTATGATGTTGATGTAGAAGCCCTCCGTGGTGGATGCCCCCTCCGGCGGAGCTCCGGAACAGGCCCCAAGATGGGATCTCGTGGATACAGAAGGTTGCAGCAGTGGAATTAGGTTTTTGGCTCCTCTGGTGATCGTTTGGGGATACATAGGTATATATAGGAGGAAGGAGTACGTCGGTGGAGCAATAGGGGGCCCACGAGGTAGGGTGGTGCGCCCAGGGGGCGCGCCCTCCACCCTCGTGACCGCCTCTGGCACTTATTGGAGTAGGGTCCAAGTCTCCTGGATCATGTTCGGTGAGAAAATAACGTTCCCGAAGGTTTCATTCCATTTGGACTCCGCTTGATATTCCGTTTCTTCGGAACACTGAAATAGGCAAAAAATAGCAATTCTGGGCTGGGCCTCCGGTTAATAGGTTAGTCCCAAAAATAATATAAAAGTTGAAAATAAAGCCCAATATAGTCCAAAACAGTAGATAAAGTAGCATGGAGCAATCAAAAATTATAGATACGTTGGAGACGTATCATAGGAGCGAACTGCCAGCGTGCGAACGGCAGGGTAGTGGCTCTCCATTATCCCATGATACGGGCTTCCGAGAGCCCTTGGATCTGAGATCGAACGGTTGCATTGCATGATTCTAGACCTATGGGTGAATATCCTATCCTGGAGGGTTATTCTGCAAATTTTCAGCAACTTAGCATGCGACCGTTTGATCTCAAATCCAAGGGCTGTCAGCAGCCCGTATCATGGTCACGCCTACCATGACTGTCGCGTCGCTCGTGCGGTCGCGCCCTTGGAGATTTAACATGGTGCATTAGGCTATCTGATGTTGGCATGTCATACATAGTCATCACTTAGTCACTCATACTACAACAAGGTTTTGGCTATAAGGTTGGCTATAAGTGTATTTTTTTACTTCTATCTATCTCTTTCTTCGTACTCCCTCCGTCCCATAATATAAGAACGTTTTTGACACTAGTGTAGTGCCAAAAACGTTCTTATATTATGGGACATAGGGAGTACTAGTATTTATTGCATTTTCCAAGGAGTGACCTCTTCCAATGAAATGGTGTTGCTAAGTTTGCTTCATTTAATTAGCTATAGACTCAAAATTGTCTTTTCACCTAGGTACACGCTCGTAGCACCGTTTCTTCCTTGGGTCACCAAACTAGCCTGTCTCTTCTTGATTAACTTGCCACATCAGACTTTATGCCTATGTGGCAAGCTTAAGCACCTGTAGGAGCAAGTAAGTACAATAGTGCGCTTTACATGGCATTTTTGCATATGTGGTGGAAAGAGAGGCAAGGAAAAAGTGGAGAAGTGGGCTCTCATGCAAGAGCCAGCCTCTAGTACATGGTGGAGCATTGGGAGAGGCACCTGTATGGAGGTGGTCTAGAATCAGGAGACTCACGCCGGTCGTAGCGCCGTAGTTAAAATGATAATGGCAAGTCAAATCATGGGGGCCCACCTATCCAGCAGTAACTCGCTGTCAAATCACACACCCTACGTTTGTAGCAGCCTACTCCCTCGTCTTCTCGCGTCTCTGTCGAACTGACTAGGCAGAACTGCCCCGCTGCCTACCGCGTAGGAAAAGCCCCGCCCTCGACTTTTAAATAGTATACAATATACTAATTTTGTATCCATGGATTGCGCCCGCGCCATGGAGCAAAGCATCTGAAAACGGCGGTACACATGTATGGAGTATACAGCATGCCCGTCGCGTTCGCGTCGCACCCCAGATGGTCGGTCGGTCTGGCACGCTGCTCTCTGAATGGAACGTGCGTCATATGCGTTTGCACTACTAGGAAAATGGCTATAGATGGGATTGACACTAATGGCGCACCAGAAAGATGGTGCGCCATTAGTATATACTAATGGCGCACCACAATCTGATGCGCCATTAGAGTTTAAACAACTAATGGCGCACCATGCTACGGGTGCGCCATTAGTATCAAATTTTTTTTTAACTAGTGCGCCTGTCCAAACATACTAATGGCGCATCCCGGCAAAGTGCGCCATTAGTAGTTGTAACTACTAATGGCGCACTCGGCAGCAGGTGCGCCATTAGTATAGAATATTTTTTTTTGAACTAGTGCGCCTATCCAAACTGTCACATCCCTAGCTTCTGGCATTGCTCTAGGCTAGCTTCATGTGTGCATCATGTCTATATTTTTTGAAAACTTGAATTGAGGAATATTGGAAGCCTCAAAACCCTAAATAAAAGAGGGGCAAAAACCCCAAAAATCTCATTCATTGTTCCAAAATGCTCCTCTTAGATGTTTAATATTTTTGGCAAGGGTTTTGATCTAAACCAAAAATAATGAACATTTTAAAAGGATTTATTTTTGGGACTTTGAATTTAAATCATTAGCTATTTGAATTTGAATTATATTCATATAATTAGAATATAATTTCAAATACCCCTGAAATATTTTATGAGCTTTGGAAAAGTCCATCTAGCAATATAAAAATATTCAGAGGAGCTTTGGCATTGTTTGAATTATTCTTTTTAATTCAAACAGTGGCAAAAGAATTAATTAAAAGAAAAACAGAACAGAAATAAAAAAAAGAGAGAAGAAGTACCTGGCCTCACCGTGCAGCCCAGCCGGCCCAGCACTGTGCTGGCCCGTGCCAGCCAGCTGCTTCTCCTTGCCAGAGCAGGCAGGGAGGTGAGCATGGCGCGCCCGAGCTCGCCACGCACCACCCAGCCTCTCTGCATCGCCCTGGTCGCCGTTGCGCCGCGTGGATCGTCTTCTGGTCGTCGCCCCGACCTCGCCGACACCCCATTCGCCCCCCCCTACGCCTCTCCTCGCCCGTTCCCCGCCATGGCCGAAGCCTCCATGGACACGCTGCCGTAACCCCGCACCCACAGCCACTGCCCCACCTCTCCGACGTGATCCCGAGCTCCGCCCCGACGTCGTCGTCCTCTCCATCGAGTCACGCGGCGCCAGAAGCTCTGCTGCATCTCCAACGCCATCGTTTCCGACCTCGGGTGCCGGTGATCCCCGCCGTCGATTCGCCGGACCCCGTGCCTCCCCTGCCTCGCCAGCAGCACCAGAAGAACCGCGGTGAGCCGCTGCATCGTTTCCCCCATGCCTCGTTGTCTAATTCGCCCCCTAGCCGCATCAACCACCGGAGCCGAGAGCTCTTCGCCGCCGGCCATGTCGCGGCCGTAGCCACGGTTGCCTAGAACTGCAACCGAGCACGCAGCCGTGCTCAGTGCACCCCCAGGAGGCCATAGCACCCATCCGCACCCTCTGCTGCGCTCCCTAACGCCGACTCCGAGCTCACCCGAGCTCCGGCCGCCGCCTCGCTCGCCGTCGGCACCGATTCCGGCCGCCCCGAGTGCAACTGACTCCACCAGGAGCTTCGGCTCATCCCCAGCTCCTCCTAGATGCCCTCCGCGGCCCATTTGGTCGCCGGAGTGGCCAAAACCACTCTCGCCGCCGCGCTAATGGTCGCCGCCGGCGAAACTCCGGCAGGAGCCGACGTGGCCAGTCATTAGGGCCTAACTACCCCCGCTAACCAACCCCCTAGGCCACTGACAGTGGGCCCCAGGGCTTAGTCAGAGCTAACCAGCCCGGGTCAACGCGGGATTAGTCCCTGTGTCACTGACCAGTGGACCCCACTGGTCAGGTTTGACCCGGGGCAGCCCTGTTGACTTGCTGACGCAAGCATGACGCAGTGCTGATGTCATAATTAATTTTCTGGAATTGTTTTAATTCTAAATAATCAGAAAATTCCAGAAAATGCCTGAAACTTCCAAAAATCATAGAAAATTAATCGTAACTCCAAATTAAATAATTTATATATGAAAAATTATCAGAAAAATTCAAGGAATCCATCTGTACCATTTTCATGCATGTTAGAACAACTTATAGCTGCTGTTTAGCACAAATCAAATAAAGGGCATTTAAATAATCACATATGGAGTTTGAATTTGAATCTTGCATTCAAACCAACTTCATTTAATCTGTTGCTAGTTGCATTGGCTCAAAACACATTCATTTTGCCATGTCATGATCATGCATCATATTGTGCATTGCATTGATTGTGTTCCCTTCTGTGTTGCCGGTATTTGTCCCCTCTCGATAGACGTGATACCGATGATGTGATCGTTGACACTGATGAAGACTCAATGTTATCTTCAAAAGTGCCAGGCAAGCAAAACCCCCTTGTTCATTCCGATACAATCCTACTCTCTCGCTCCTGCTCTCTTTTACTGCATTAGGACAACAACGACATATTTGTTACTTGCTGCGGTAGCTGAACCCCTTTATCCTCTGCATGACCTGTCATTCCACAGTAATTAGATGAAACCCACTAGCATGAGTAGGAGTTGTTTGAGCCCTGATGTGCCTACTCATTCATGCTTGTTTGTCATGCCTGCTACTGCTTAGAGTTGAGTCAGGTCTGATTCATCGGGGATGAATCAGAGGTGTGTGAACATGTCCTACGGTGTGTGAGCTAAGCGTGTGAACACGATTTGGTAAAGGTAGCGGTGAGAGGCCATGTAGGAGTACATGGTGGGTTGTCTCATTGTAGCCGTCCTCAGGAACTGAGTTCTGTGTTTGCGATCCATGATTCAGCTACTACCACGCATTGGGCCCGAAACCAATGGACCCTCTCGGCTTCTTGATCACCCTTGTCCTCTGTCCAGGAGTTGCAAGTAGTTTCTGGTGTTTGTAGTATGCTGGAGGCCGTGCGCAGCGCTGACCGTAGGGGTGGGCTGTGATGCGGTAGGCACGTGGCACGGTGTACCGGGCGCCCGTTTGGTGTCTCGGGAACCCTGTTCACATCGTTTGGGGCTGTGAGCGAAACTCCGGCCGGATCTCCTCATGGATGGAACCCGAATAGGCAATAAACCTGGACTAGAGACTTAGGTGATTAGGTAGGTCGTGGCCGACACCCACGTTGGGCTTCCGCTTGAAGGTTGCCGAGTACATGTCATGTAAACGACGGTAAGTGGTGAGAGCGTGTGTGAAGAAGTACACCCCTGCAGGGTTAATATGATCTATTCGAATAGCCGTGTCCGCGGTAAAGGACTTCTGGGTTGCTTATATCAGTTCATAGACAAGTGAAAGTGGATACTCTAAAATACGCAAGATAAGCGTGAGTGCTATGGATGGCGTTCTCGTAGGGAGACGGGAGCGATTCCATAGTGGTGTATTGATATGGTGAATATGTGGACTCGTGTGCGCCACCTCAAAAGAGTTACTTGCAGTCGTAGTTAGGATAGCCACCGAGTCAAAGCTGGCTTGCTGCAGTTAAACCCCACCATCCCTTTGTTGATAATGATGCATATGTAGTTAGTTCTGATGTAAGTCTTGCTGGGTACATTTGTACTCACGTTTGCATATTTTATGTTTTGCAGAGAGACTTCAGTCTCATTAGTAGTTCCGCTTGGACTTCGACGTTTAGCTTGATACCTCAGCTACGATCTTGTGCCCTCGGCAGGATCTGATCGATAGTCAGGCTTCTCAGCCTTTTTCATTTATAGATGTATGTACTCAGACATGATAGCCTCCGCCTGTGCTTTGACTTGTATGCTCTGATTGTTGGGTCGTGAGACCCATGTTTGTAATGTCTCGCTCCTCGGAGCCTATTGAATAAATTACTTGAGTCGTAGAGTCATTTTGTGATGCCATGTTGTATTGCACATATCGAGCATATTGTGTGTATGTTATTGAAATGCTTGGTATGTGTGGGATCTGACCATCTAGTTGTTTATCTTTAGTAGCCTCTCTTACCGGGAAATGTCTCCTAGTGTTTCCACTGAGCCATGGTAGCTTGCTACTGCTCCGGAACACTTAGGCTGGCCGGCATGTGTCCTTCTTCGTTCCTGTGTCTGTCCCTTCGGGGAAATGTCACGCGATGAATACCGGAGTCCTGTTAGCCCGCTACAGCCCGGTTTACCGGAGTCCTGCTAGCCCAGTGCTACAGCCTGGATTCACTTGCTGATGACCGACACGTTCGATGCTGGGTCATGGATGCCTGTCCCTGTAAGTCTGTGCCGCTTTGGGTTTACGACTAGCCATGTCAGCCCGGGCTCCTTATCATATGGATGCTAGCGACACTGTCATATACGTGTGCCAAAAGGCGCAAACGGTCCCGGGCAAAGGTAAGGCGACACCCGTGGGAATACCGTGCGTGAGGCCGCAAAGTGATATGAGGTGTTACATGCTAGATCGATGTGGCATTGAGTCGGGGTCCTGACACAAACATACTAATGGCGCATCCTGCCCAAGTGCGCCATTAGTAGTTGTAACTACTAATGGCGCACCAGGCAGTGGGTGCGCCATTAGTATAGGATTTTTTTTTGAACTAGTGCGCCTATCCAAACATACTAATGGCGCATCCTGCCCAAGTGCGCCATTAGTAGTTGTAAGTACTAATGGCGCACCATGCAAGAGGTGCGCCATTAGTAAGTGGGCAGCAACAAGATATTTGGGACAGCCTCTCCTACCCACACACTCACTTTCTCCCCACTTCATTCTCTCCACCTCCTCCTTGTCTCGGGTGCCTCCTCTTTTTCACCTCATTTCCACCATAGATTCATTCAAATTAAGTGGTTAAATTACCTTGTTTTAATAGGTAAGTAAGGGGGGAAGCTATATTTAGGTTGTTCTCCTTACAACAATGTGCACATGCACTTTTTACGGCCTAGCTAGATCTATGTATGTTCGTGGTGTTGCATATGTTTGTGGTGTTGCATATGTGTTTGTGTTTGGAGGTGTACCGGTATTTGATATGCGATAGTTGCCAATATTTTACCGGAATGTTGATTCATTTCCGTTTCGGCGAGAATTTTGGCATTAAGCATTCTTTTTGGTCCTATTTTTAGGGAAGGTCATGCCAAATTTTTGTTTGGTTCTAAAATATCGTTTTGCTCTACCCCGCAGGCGACCATGGTCCGCACGATGACCGAAGGCATCGTGAATAGGTTTTTGAGGTCCGCGAAGGCCGAGATGCTTCAAAAGAACGAGATGGAGATAAGATGTCCGTGTCGAAGATGCAAGCTGAAGAGCCTTATTGCGGACCCGGATTCCGGGCAGGTGCGGGACCACCTGCTGTTGTGTGGTTTCATGGATGGCTATCGGTGGCAAGGTGATGAAGATGACTACGAAGTCGTCCATGCGGGCCGGGCAAGAAATGAGGAAGGGCAGCAAGACAACCACCGCGGCTCGGGCGGGCGAGAAGACGAAGAATCCCCAGGAGATGATCACGACTGTGATGCTGTACACAGTCATCATGTAGAAGATGCAGGACATGATGATGAGGAAGATGCCGGAGCAGGCGACGGGCATGATCATGAAGATGATGATGCCGGCGGAGCAGACGACGCTGGACCATCGATGGGCTGGGTGCAGGACCCTCATATTCAAGAGCTGCTTCTCAAGCAGACGGATAACGCAAGAGCTGCCGCCCGAGAGAAAGCCAAGATGGATCAACTTGAGTTAGACGCGGTTACTCCATTGTATGAAGGATGCAGGCCCGAGGATACCCGCCTGAAAGTAACGCTCATGGCCCTGGAGATGAAGGTAAAACACAAAATGACCGACGCATGCTTCGACGAGAACATGTCATTCTGGCACGAACGTCTTCCCAAGGGGAACAAGTGCCCGACCAGTTTGGAGGAGGCGAAGAAAATCGTGTGTCCTCTGGATTTACCGCACGTGAAATACCATGTGTGCATGAACAATTGCATCATTTATCGGGACGAGCACGCGGAGTCTACAATATGTCCGGTGTGCGGTGTCACTCGATACAAGAAGAGGAAGAAAGCTCCTCGAAAAGTGGTGTGGTACTTTCCGATCACTCCTCGTCTGCAGCGGTATTTCGCGGATCCTAAGGTAGCAAAGCTCCTACGTTGGCACGCGGATAGGGAGGAGAAGAAGCGAGAAGATGACGCAAATGATCCGGAGATAGATAAAAAAGACAAGATGCTGAGTCACCCTAAGGATGCGAGCCAGTGGCAAGCATTGAACTTCGAATACCCAGAATTTGGGAACGATCCAAGGAACATCCTGCTGGGCGCGAGCACCGATGGAGTCAATCCGTTTGGCAGCCAGAGAAGCACACATAGCACCTGGCCTGTGTTTGTGTGGATGTACAACCTTCCCCCTGGTTGTGCATGAAGAGGAAGTACATTCACATGAGTATGCTAATTGAAGGGCCGAAACAACCAGGGAACGACATCAATTTGTATCTGGGGCTGCTGAAAGAGGAGCTTGACACGCTGTGGAAAACGCCAGCCAATACGTGGGACGCCGCAGAGAAAGAATATTTCCCTATGAGAGCCGCACTGCTCACGACGGTGCACGACTATCTCGGTTACGGATATCTTGCGGGGCAGGTAGTCCACGGATTTTCTGGATGCGTAAGGTGCATGGATGACACAACGTATCGCCAGCTAGATAGAGATCCCGGGTCTTCGAAAACCGTGTTCATGGGACATCGAAGGTGGCTTCGCGACGATGACCCGTGGAGGAAACGCAAGGATCTGTTCGATGGTGAAACCGAACCCCGAAAACGCCCGTGTACGAGGAGCGGCGAGGAAATAGACAAGCTGTTAAAAAATTGGAAAGACTGCCCACTGCCGGGAAAGAAGCAAAAGGCGCCAGAGCCGGGAAAGAAGCGAAAGGCGCCAGAGCCGCTGCTGAAGGTATGGAAAACGAGGTCTGTTTTCTGGGACTTGCCGTACTGGAAGATCCACCGTGTGCCTCACAGCCTTGATGTCATGCATATCACGAAGAACGTGTGCGAGAGTCTGCTTGGTACCCTGCTCAACATGCCAGAGAGGACCAAAGATGGGCCGAAAGCAAGGGCAGACTTGAAATCAATGGGCATCAGGCAGGAGCTTCACGCTATATATGATGATGATGATGATGATGATGATGATGATGATGATGATGATGATGAGGCGAAGCAGGACACAGAAAGTCGTCGCAAAGGCAAAAAGGCCAAGAAGACCGGAAATGACTACCCTCCCGCGTGCTTCACTCTAAGTCAGGAGGAGATCGAGCAGTTTTTCACCTGCCTCCTAGGAGTAAAACTTCCTTACGGTTACGCGGGGAAGATAAGCAGATACCTAGACCCAGCGAAGCAGAAGTTCAGCGGGATGAAGTCTCACGACTGTCACGTGCTGATGACGCAGATACTTCCAGTTGCAATCCGTGGGATCATTGACGCGCACGTCCGTGAAACGCTATTTGGCCTATGCAACTTCTTCGACGTCATCTCTCGGAAGTCGATTGGCGTGAGGCAACTCAGAAGGCTACAGGAAGAGATCGTGGTGATACTATGCGAGCTTGAGATGTACTTCCCGCCCGCATTCTTCGACGTTATGGTGCATCTGCTGGTCCATATAGTGGAGGATATCATCCAACTCGGGCCGACGTTCCTGCACAGCATGATGCCGTTCGAAAGGATGAATGGTGTCATCAAAGGATACGTTCGCAACATGTCACGTCCAGGAGGAAGCATAGCCAGGGGCTTTCTGACCGAAGAGTGCATCTCCTACTGCACGAATTATCTAGGCATCGAGAACCCCGTTGGTCTGCCCGTCAACAGGCACGCTGGAGAGAAGGTCCCGATGTTCCGTGTCAGATGGGCCAAGAACGTCATAAAAGAAGACCGGTATTTCACCACCATGGTTATACCCGAAGCCAAATCCAAGACCGCGGGCGCAAACGTCACCGCGAAAAATGAGCCATGGGTACTGGCTTCCCAAGTGGACCAATGCTTCTTCATTACCGACCCGCCAAAGCCCAGTCGTGTTGTCGTGAGGAGAGGCAAAAGGAAGATCATCGGAATGGATGGAGTAGCCAATGAGCAAGACTTCGACAAGTACGGCGACCCGAGGATCGAACATGACGACGATGATGAAGTAGCAGCATACACCGCAAGAAGAAGCAGGACCACCCTACCTAAAGGACGTCCGTTCCACAGAAGAACTCCATTTGCGAAAAAGAAGGGCAAGAAGATTGTGAACAGATAGCTAGCTAAGATCGATTGTATTTAAACCGTAGCCTTCATTTCTCGATTGTATTTCATGGGTACTTTTTGAACTATCATGAATATTTTTAAATTTCATGGACACTCGATCTCGATTCCCCTCCATCTCGATCGCTATCCCACCTTGCCAGATCCGGCCCCCCTCGCCGCCGAGCACCCCCCAGTCCACCGGCCGCCGCCGCCGACCCCCCGCACCCTCGATTCCCCTACCCAACCGCCGCCGCCGACCCCCCGCACCCCTCCCCTACTCAACCGCCGCCGCCGACCCCCCGGACCCCGCGCACCCTCCCCCGCTCCACCGGCATTACTGTTTGATGATATTTTTAAAAAAATTATTACTGTCTTATAAAAAAAATATTACTGTTATGATTTAAACAAGTTTGAACATATTTCACCACCATGGTTATACCCGAAGCCAAATCCAAGACCACGGGCGCAAACGTCACCGCGAAAAATGAGCCATGGGTACTGGCTTCCCAAGTGGACCAATGCTTCTTCATTACCGACCCGCCAAAGCCCAGTCGTGTTGTCGTGAGGACAGGCAAAAGGAAGATCATCGGAATGGATGGAGTAGCCAATGAGCAAGACTTCGACAAGTACGGCGACCCGAGGATCGAACATGACGACGATGATGAAGTAGCAGCATACAACACAAGAAGAAGCAGGACCACCCTACCTAAAGGACGTTCGTTCCACAGAAGAACTCCATTTGCGAAAAAGAAGGGCAAGAAGATTGTGAACAGATAGCTAGCTAAGATTGATTGTATTTAAACCGTAGCCTTCATTTCTCGATTGTATTTCATGGGCACTTTTTGAACTATCATGAATATTTTTAAATTTCATGGACACTCGATCTCGATCTCCCTCCATCTCGATCGCTATCCCACCTCGCCAGATCCGGTCCCCCTCGCTGCCGAGCACCCCCCAGTCCACCGGCCGCCGCCGCCGACCCCCCGCACCCTCGATTCCCCTACTCAACCGCCGCCGCTGACCCCCGCACCCCTCCCCTACTCAACCGCCGCCGCCGACCCCCCGGACCCCGCGCACCCTCCCCCGCTCCACCGGCATTACTGTTTGATGATATTTTAAAAAAATTATTACTGTCTTATAAAAAAAATATTACTGTTATGATTTAAACAAGTTTGAACATATTTAAACATAAATAAGTATAAAACAGCATTTTAAATGCATAAAAAAATTGTGGAGCCTGGGAATCGTACCCAGGACCTCCTGGTGTGAGAACTGTCTGCTGACCAGTCGAGCTAGTAGAGGGGACTTGGTATGGATCAGGTCAGGTGGGAGATAACCTGTTGGCTCGAGCAGAAATCAAAAAAAATACTAATGGCGCACCAGGGTGAGGTGCGCCATTAGTGTGGATATACTTATGGCGCACCGGGGGGTGGTGCGCCATTAGTATTGTGCCCCCATCCATATTTTTCCTCCCCGGCCCTCGATCCCCTTCTCGCCCTCGCCCTCGATCCCCTTCCCCTCTCCTCTCCTCTCCCGACGCCGCTGCCCCGCCGCCTCGACGCCGCCCCGACGCCGTGAGACGCCGCGACGCCGCCCTCTCCTCTCCCGCCGCCGCCGCCCCGCCGCTTTCCCCACGGAGAAGGAGGAGGAAGAGGGGGCGCTCGCCATTGACCTCGCCCGGCCGACTCCGGTGGCCAGTCCGACTCGCCATCGCCCCGCCGCCCTCGTCTTCGGTGGCCCGGACGCCGCTCCGTCCACACCACCGTCGCCGGAGCACCCACACCACCACCCGGACCTCGTCGCCCCCGTGAGCTCCCCCTCCTCCTCTCCCCCTCTCCCCCTCGCATCCCCCGTGAGCCCCATCTCTATTTCTTCTTGTCACCAGCACCACCACCACCAGCAGACCTGCATATCACGTGAGAACATTTTAGTCATTTATATACCAACTGTTGCAGCAAAACAGAATTGCAACTATTTTTGCCTGAAAGTAGAAGACATGAACATGGTCAGAAAAAAGAAAAACCTAAAGAACACTTTGCATTTTGGATTCTGCATTAATTCTGTGTTTTCTGTATGCACTTCGATTGTTAACTTGACATACATTGCTAGCAAAGTACTATTTCAATTGAGCGTGCGACCAATGCCCTCGACTAGATGCATGTCAGGCGAGGGCCTTGATTTCTACTAATCCTTTTGACTGGCTTTAATTGTTTTGGTCCTGATGGGCACTATTTTTTTTTTTTTTTGGGAGAGTTCCTTAGCTTAACCAATAAAGATAATGTGTGACATAAGCAAAAATATGATACACAGTAGATATTTGGGGCTGGAATGAAGAGTCCACAATTCTTACAAATGATACAAGTCAAATTCAGTACTTGGAAGAAAAAGTTGTGAGATCAAATAGCAGAAGGCAACTTAACGTAGTATTCCCTCCGATCCAAAATAAGTATTGCAGTTTTGAACCGGGGTTAGTTCAAAACTGCGACACTTATTATAGATCGGAGGTAGTATTATTTAGTCAGCAAGCCAAGTTTAAGTTCTGCAGAAGTTGGCAACAGCTTAAATTAGTGCTGAAAGCGTGCTTATAAAGCATGCTTAACATTGTTTTGCCACAGAGCCAACTCAAAACTCTGATCAATTGAAATAGTACTTTGCTAGCAATGTATGCCAGTTGCCATTTTGGATTCTGCATCAATCATTTTTATTCATATGATTCATTTGTTTTAGGTTTTGGCAGATATTGTTAACTTGACTTGAGACCATCCCGCACACAGGTGTGACTCTTATAATCATACAACCATCTGTAATTCAATCAAGCAAAACCTAATGAACATGGTCAGAAAAATAATGTTCATAATATAAATGGTGAGTCAGAGTGGTTACACACCTCATCTTCCTAAGGACACTTGACATCTCCTCTCTCTTCTTCTTTGCTCTCTTGTGAGTACCAAGCTTTCTCTTGGCGACCTTGAGTGCACGCTTGTCCTTTCCAACCTTAAGAAGCTCAGTGATACGTTTCTCATAGGGAGCGAATCCAGCAACCTCCCTAATCAAGTTCCTGACAAATTGCACCCTCTTGGTACCTTTCTGCAAAATATGCCAAGATAACATTGTAAGAATAACTGCAAACTGGATAGACATGTTATAATAATTCAGCTGAGCATATAGGAGCATGTAAGTTAACTTTGTTTCAGCTTCACACAAGTTACAATTCGCTAAAAAAAGCCAGCTAGAATAGCCAAATAACAATTTGGTCCCAAACACAGCAAGGTCCTATTTTACATTCAACATGACCTGACAACATGACCTGACAATAGTTCAGTTTACAGCTGAGGACAAAGATTTTGTGCAGGACAAGGCTATTTGTTATCGATCAAATAAATGATTTAGAAACCATCAATAAGTAGGACTAGTGATTTATTATGAAGTTGCTTGGGTTTATTATGAAGTACTTTGATCATGTCTCTTTATTTGTACTGCTGCTAATATACTTTATATGATGATGAAGTGCTACTGAGTTGTGTGCAAATTTTGTTAAATCAGTGATGTGTATGTGTGCTGTCAGTTATGTGTATGTGCTTATTTTAATCCAGTGAAATATGGCACTGAACTGTAGCTAGCTAAACGGTAGTTTTGCTTAAATTGGTGAAATTTGGCACTGAAATGTAGCTAGCAATGCAAATATCTCAATGAATTCAGCTCTGTTTTCTGTGTGAAACTGTTGTTGTTAAATGAAGCCACATTCCAGTCCACATGCCAATGTATTTTCCATGTTGTGATGGAGGCCTTTTTTGCCTTGTCCACCCGAGAGGCCCTTGAGTTTGCTGGAATGTCGATTAACTTCCGTTCCAGCAAATTCGGGTACTCCATATGTCCTATTTTCAGCAAAGGTCATGCTGAAATTTTCCGTGAATTTTAGCATGACTTTGCTAAAAATAGGACATATGGGGTACTTGTGACTAATGCATGGGCCGGGGTATCTTAGTAGTTAATTAAGTAGGATCAAGTGCCCCGGCGTACTTGTGACTAATGCATGGCTTTTAGGGTGCCTCGGTGTCGATAAAAACCGAAATGATGAAAAGTTAGGCTTTTAGGGTGCCTTGGCGTCGAAAAACCCTCAATGATAAAAGCTTAGATTTTAGGATGCCTCGGTGTCGACAAACCCTAAATGATGAGACCATGATCTTGTTCCTTGACAATAACCAACTTTTTGACCAAACTTTGTTTCTATTTAGAGAGAAACATGGCCCACAACGATGAGGCCGGGGGTTCGGGCGGCAAGGCATTCTAGGAGCTGTCCCAGGAGATGGAGGAACAACCTCACTTGTATGAGGCCGCCGCCTTCCCCACCGATCCTGAGACCACGGATGGTGCCGCCGAGGATGACCACACTGATGCCACCACTGATGGTGCCGCCGAGGATGCCACCACTGATGATGGCGGCGCACGCACAGATAGCAGCCAGCCGAAGAGGCAACGGAAGGACCGGCGCCCGATCGTGCTCCGCACCCTCAAGGAGGAAGTTACTGAAGTGGACTCCAACGGGAATCCAACGGCTCCTGAATGAATAGTCAAGGGGTACTCGCTTCAGCTCGGGTGCATTGTCCGGAGCACCGTCTCGATCAACACCGAGAACCTGAGGCATCCTGACCGGGGGAATTTGCGCCACCTCCTCTTCACGAAGCTGCACGAACGATACAAGTTCCCCGCTGAATTCGAAAACACAAGCCTCAAAGGGAATAAAGTGAACAATGCTGCCCTCACGAAGATGAGCAAGGCCCTGTCTACTTGGAAAAGCAATGTGAAGAGAATGATCGAGAAAGGTGAGAGTTATGAGAAGATCAAGGAGAAAAATCCTTCGATCACCGAAGATGACTACAACGACTTCAAGATCAATTGCTCGAGCACCGCAAGCTCCCAATCAAGTGAGTGGGGGAAACAAATGCGGGAGCTGAACATAGGGGAACACACACTCGGTCCCGGCGGTTACAGAGTGGCGGAGCCTATATGGGACAAGGAGGAGGCGGACCGTGCCGAGCAAGGCCTACCGCCCCTCTTCGATTAATACGGTGACAAGCAGACCAGGAACTTTGTCAGGGCCCGGCACAAGAAGGACCCGAAAACAAAGGAGCTTACCACGGATCCGAAGACCAGGCAGCTTGAGCTTGTTCTGGTAAGGAATACACCCCCGCGTAATTAGCTCCATATGGTTGCATTCTAATTAATGAAGCCGAATTTCTAAATGGTTCACATTCCTTCCGCAGGCGACTGAAAGCAGTAGCACGGGGTCGACTCAGAGCAACCTTGGGACACCACTCTAAATAGGGGGTTGAATATAATGAAGAACAAGGATAAGCTCAGTAAGCCGACGTCAGCTGGTCGTGTGGCCGGCAAAGGCTTGTCGACAAAATGGGGGTCATACTATACCGCTGGTGTGCGGAAGGAGAAAAAGACCAGCTCGGAAAGCCAGGCGCGAGAGGTTCAAGAACTCAAGGCACAGGTGGCGCGGATTCCGGAGATTGTCCAAGAGCAAGTGGAACAACGACTCGGAGCGACGATCACCGCCCTTGTGCCTACCTTGATCTCGGGGTTGAGTGCGTGGATTGCGGGCGGCCAACAGGGGCCGCCCCCGATTCCTAGCTTCACGGCCAGCAACTCGCATAATGCGATGGCGGGGCCATTGGTGCCTCCGACGGAGGCGGCATTGGTGTCTCCGACGCCGGCACGGGAGCTTAATGCACCCGGGTGTACGCCGGCCGGCACCTCTTCAGCAAGCGGCCGCTCCGTCAACTGCACGCCCGCCGTTGGCGGTGCCTCGACATTAGCCGAGCTCGACGCCATCATCACGGTAACTAATTAAGCCTCTCTCGGCCGAGGACTTCATCTCCTTGCCTTTGACTGGGCATCCCTGATGCCCTACATGTTTTCGCAGGGCGCCGCCGACGTTCCGTGCACTCTCCTCCACTTCGTGAACAACGAGTTGGTCGATGTCGCCAAGGGCAAAATCGTTCAACCGGGCAACCCCTTGTTCCACGGTACCCAGATGCCACCCAACTTGTTTAGGGTTCAACTGGTTCGGGTGCTGCCAGGCTGCGACGACTTGTTACCTCCGATTCGACCCGTCGGGGCCGACGATGATGACGTGATGACCCTCAGCGCCTGCCTGAGCTGGCCCCTGCTTTGGCCGAAGAGCCAGATTCGTTTGGGGGCGGGGGACACCACCCCAAAGACAACACCGCCAGTCGTGCCGGCGCCAAGTCGGCCCCATGGCAAGACCGCCGTAACGGTGCCGGACATCCCTATGCCACTGGATCCAAACATGCATATGGCACAGGATCAGAACGACGACGACGACGACGATGATACATTAGGCAACGTCGATCAGTACTTTGCCGAGCATGGGTACGATGGCGACTTCATGGGGCCTCCTTCTCAAGAACCAAACCCAACAAAAGACGTGTGCGATCTAGCTCGTACCGCGGAGAAGCCAGGTTGCAACAGGCGCCGTCTGGCGTTCAGCTCTCAGGAGACGCCTCCAGCTGCCGACTTCACCGAGCCTCAGATAGGCGAGGTGCGAAATATTATCAGCCCCAACACACTCAAGAAGGCGGTCTGTGAGCAGAACTCGGTCCCATTACAGGAGAAGAAGAAGGCACACAAAAGAAAGACTAAGAAGTGTGCGAGCCAGCCGGCACCGAGTACGATCCGTGCTCAGGACGGGCCACCTTCACCGCAGGATATCTCGAGGAGGGTGCATGTGGCGGGTAGGGCGATGCTACCACCAAATATGCTCAATGCTGCAACTGGTGCTATGCGGAGTCTGCACGACAGTGTTCTTTCTTTGGAGAAGCGGCGTCTCAGAGAGAAGGATGTGGCATACCCGGTTTTCGTGGCCAAGGTGCTAGAGGGCAAGGGCTTTGTGGATGGCGACATCGGGGGTACGATCGTCCTGCGGTTTGATGACATCTTTGCTATGTTTAACCTTCATCCGCTGCACTACACCTTCGTTCGGCTATTTTCGCTGAGTATGGAGATGCGGATCATTCGCGACAAGACCCCGGACATCGTGATAGTCGACCCCTTCTACATGCGTGCCAAGATCTTGGGCAGCGCTGGGGACCGGCAAGTCGCGAGTTCTTACCTCGAAGGCGTCATTCTGGCAAACCAAGATAAGGATAACTTCCTCGTGCCTTACTTTCCCGAGTAAGTCCTCCCCTCAACCGGCCCGTAACATATGAATTCTTACTTTTCGATCGTTTTTCTTTTAACATTCCGTGTTTTCTGCAGTGACACACGTTGCACGCTCATCCTCCTAAGCCCCAAATATTCCATGGCCACGTATTTCGACCCGGACCGTCAGTCGAACGTAGACTACACAAATGTCAAGAAGGTTCTTGATGATGTTCTCCCCGGCTACGCCCAATCTGGAGGCACCTTCACCAGGCCTATTCGTAAGTACGGCAAGCACGTGTTCTCCCACAATACGACGTTCTGCTACGTCAAGCAGCCGCCTGGCGGTCAGAAGGGTGCCTACTACGCCATCCATCACATGCGGGCGATCGTACGGGACCATCATCAACTTCTGCTACCGAGTAAACTCCAAGATTGGGCCGCGAGCGTGTCGGCAATCCAGGAAGCGGACCTCCGACAAGAATTCTTTCGCATCCAGTCGGAGTTTGCGGAAATCATCCATCAAGATGTCCTTCGTACCTCGGGGCAGTTCTACCTCAGAAATCAACCGTCCAACAGTGACATCGACACAATGCTACAAATGCAGGATGACAACGCCCGTTCTTTCATGACTCCCACGATAGACGGCGGCTTCATCCACGCTCCGGTCCCTTGAGTCGAGTTGTCTAGTTCTGAAACATCGATTGGCTCATGTTGTAATTAAACTTTAATGAACTTGTAGTATGTCTCTTTGGTTTTGAGAGTCGTTCAACTTAGATGTAATCGATGCTATTAATGTCTTGCTTTTCTCTTCCGATCGTTCTGTTGCATAATTATATATTGCTTATGTATTGTCTGTGAATTGGTACTAACGTTTCGTTTCGCTAGTGCATAGTGATGCCGACGTATGTCGTGTACAAGGGTAAGGTTCCCGGAGTCTACGATGACTGGGAGGAGTGTCGGAGACAGGTTCACCGATTCAGCGGTAACAGTTACAAAGGGTACACCACTAGGGCCGAGGCCGAATCTAGATACGCCCGCTATCTAGCGGGAGAGGGGAGGGAGCGTTGGAGGAACCAGATGAAGACGAGTTTCATCGTGATGATGCTCATCGTGATGACCGCAGCTCTCTTCTATGTGATGGTAGTTTAGATGATCGATATCGACTTGTAATGCGAAGACAAACTCGCTACTCGCGGTCTCGAGACTTGTAATATAATGTTCTATCTTTGTTCGGTCTTTTTAATTCGGAGACTAATATGATGAATTGTATTCGGAGACTAATATGATGAATTGTATTCAAAGACTAATCTTCTATTGTATTTGATGAATCTATTGTTGATGTGTGCTGTCTATATTTTGTCAAATTATACATTTTGTAACCTGTGCAAAAAACAGAAAATAAAAAAATAAAAAAAACCTAATATTCATACTAATGGCGCATCACACGACAGTGCGCCATTAGTATGACAGTGCATACTAATGGCGCATCACCGGGTAGTGCGCCATTAGTATCCTGCGGTTACTAATGGCGCATCCAGAGGTGGTGCGCCATTAGTATGCCAAAGCACCTAGGTATACATGCCAACTGGGAGGCATACTAATGGCGCACCCTCGCATATACTAATGGCGCACCAGCTGGTGCGCCATTAGTAAAAATTACTAACGGCGTGCTATCAGTGGCGCACCAGTGATGCGCCATTAATGGCCATATTAGGTGCGCCATTAGTAGTGGTATTTCTAGTAGTGTTGCACACACACATGTGGGACAGAAATTGAGAACTGACCATAGACACACTCCCCGGCCCCGCAAGTCGGGTGACTTAATAGAAGAGGGAGATGAGCGATAGTACTAGAGAAGTGTTGTACTACATTGGTGCCTGGACGATCCCTACAAGACACGGAAGATCAGTTCGTCCATGCATGTGACCAGACTCCAGCAGACACGCCTAGATTGGCTATCATCTACATATCGTGCAGGCTGTGTTGTACATGGCTGTAGTTGTGGTGAGAAATCTAAAAAAAGGTTTCTTGTCATCTCGCAAAATTAGGTGTCATGTGCTTCGGATCACTGCAAGGGTTAAACAGCGACAACTGAGTTGGGCTAGTCATTGGGGGCACATGCACGAACAGTGACTACTCGGCTGCCATCTAGGTGAAGTCCTCTATGTTAATTAGGACATCTATCAACGGACCCCTTTTCTATGAGTTTATCTTTAATTTGAGCTTTGTTCCTCGTCTAGTTTGTCCGTCGGGATTCATGTTGTCTCCTTTGGGCAGTGAGGTTATGATTTCTTGTCATGTGGCATTTTTTCGTGTTATATTGTTATAACCCGGCGCTTCAGATCAAAATGACGACAACTGCGCCTCCGGGCCATGTGCATGAAGACTCATCGACAGTCATTGACGAGGTCAAGCCGGCTCCGGTAGACAAAAGAAAACTAGTACTACTGCACTATATAGGTAGGAGCCTCCACGCTTGCTTGCTAGTGTTGCTCTCTTCACACTGTCTCAACCTCTCCAGATCTAAACACGACAACGGTGGCCACTCTCTCTCTCTCTCTCTCTCTCTCTCTCTCTCTCTCTCTCTCTCTCTGCTCACCGCTGGTCACAGATCCAGCCGGATCCTCTCCGCCGGGGAAGGTGAGAAGGTGCAACGTTCACGCGGTCGTCCTCGGCGATAGCTCTTATCCAATGCTGGGCGCGTCCCGATCAGCCTGCCTTGCCATTCTCTCCCAAGCACCGCTGGCGAGGGAGGGCCTCCGACCCCTTCTTCCTCGCTGTCGTAGTGTGGGCAGATCCGGCCTCCCACCGCCCACCTAGCGACATCCCGACGACCATCAGGTATAACTTCCTTCGAAACCGGCCTTGCTCTACTTCCCGAGCTCCTGACGTCGCTGCATTTCTATCTTTTACTATTTCTCAGGCCCCCTCATAGATAGGATCGACCGACTGTTCGAAAACCACCTGATTTTTTTACGTTTAAGAGGTAAAACTAGATCATGCACTCGAATCTAGTACTACTTGGTTCAACCAAAGAAGAAAGGGGGAGGGGGTGGGGGAGGATTTGTTACCTGAATCTAGGACTTGGTCGAAAGAGGAAATAATGGGGGGAAAAAGTAGCAGAGACTGGCTATCCAACTGGTCTCTAGGTCTAGTAGGGAATTAAAGGGAAACGCAGTACAAACGCAATACAAACCCGATCTATTTGTTGAGAAAGGAAAGAAAGTGGGGACTGGGGGACAAGTCAATAGAGTAAGTCCAGCACTAGATTTGCTAGCCTCACACAGTATAAGGTGGCTATACCGAACAAAAATGGGACCAACCCAGATATCCTGTTCTGATGTTTGTTGCCCCGAGCCACTCTTATGTAATGTCACTGTTAAATGTAGCAGTAGCACTGTTAAAAGTAAGGACACGTTAAACCAATGTTGTTTTCAATGTAATGCCTCCAGTAATATGAATCAACTAGCGGGGTGACCCGCGCATTTGCGCGGCTAGATTTTGTACGTATGTTTACACATGTTATTTTCGATTTTGATTGGGTCTCCATATGAAATGTTTGATCCGATTTTCATATGAATATATGATAGAATGTCAATATTGAAAGCAGATCACTGATAAATATATACCATTTCCCATGGACTAATATTATTAATATGCAAGAAGCTATTTTTGTAAAATTTGGCAACACACATTCTTCTGGGTCTATTTTAATTGTACATTATATGAAAATTTTGCAGTTCTATATTTAAATTCTGGCCAAGAACTTAACTTAATATGGATGTCTTACATGTGATTTCCATAAAATTTGTATAAATATTATTTCAAGGAAAAACTTTAGTTAGTTGGATAGAGTCATTTTTGGTGTTTGGTTGAATGGACTACTATTTTACCATGAATTATATCATTTTGGAAAAAAGATCTTCATACGTAAGTTACACTGTTTTGCATTCTAAATCTACTAAAAATACATGGATTTGTTATAGCTATTTATGGGTGTCCATAAAAATTTTCTTAGTTGACGGCATAGGAAATGATCACATTGCGCTACCTTATATATAGCATCGTTGTATCAGATGAAATTCCATCATTGCTGATTTGGTTGCTAGTATACGAAGAATTTTTTTTATTTAGTGTTTTATTTGCGCCATTATAATTAGGTATACAATCAACACAACAGATTATTCAACCCAAGTAAAGAAATATGATATTTGGTATCCCAGCCCACCAGAGTTCAAATCATAGAATTGACACTGGTGCTAGCATTTCCCAAGATTTATTTCAAGCCTTGCGGCAATGTGCGCTCAGGGGAAGGAGACGTACTCTCGACTACGAAGGTACGTATCTGTGGAGACTTTGTCAATCTCAAGATGATGAACCGGCTCAGTCTCTCAGAGGTGCTCTGAGCGGTAGGGTGTGCGTGCGTGTATACATAAGGGTAACTGTATGTGTGTATCTATGAGTGTCTATGTATGTATTGTGTTAAAAAAATGTTCACTCCAGCCCTTAGTCGTTGACCATGTTTGGCCTTTAATATTATATATCTCATTAAGGTAACAACTCAGAATCAACATGACATCTTTGGATAATTGGACTTTGTAGATGTGCATGGTCTTTTTCCGATAGAGTTTGCATTTTTTTTCTTTTGATTTTTGCATGTACATGTGAATATACACATGTGTCATTCTAACGTATTTACACAATTATACTGAGTAATTTTTATTCATCCAACATTTTTTTGGGTTATCTCATCTCCCTCATTTTTACCTAGAAATACAACCTGACTCGTTTTTCTTCTTCTGACTTCGTTGGTCTCCAAAACAATTAGGACTAAAAATTAAACTCATTGACCATACGTTATTTGCATACTCATATGTACTCAAGAGTTGTGACTTTTCCTTAATGGATGTATGTGTCACTCTCACCTTCCTGGTTTCTTTGCGGAATTTTTTTATTCGATTGTTTCCTCGTCACTCCATTAGTCTGCTTCAAGAAAATTACAATAATTTGAACTCATGAAGTATACATGATTGAGATATTCATAGGTTCTCCAGCAGTTGAGCGTTTTCCATGATGATTATACGTGCCGCTCTAATATAATTATATAGCGTTCCTTATGTTTTAAAGTATATGGTAGACTTGATTATTTGCATTTTTTAAATCACAATTTTAGCTACTATTTCATTATAATAAATAAAAAATATTTTAAAAATGACACATGGAAAAAAAATGTATTTTGAAGTCAATATACTTATTTATTATTCTTAAATATCCAGCCAAAATACTTCTCCATATGTTACTGATCACAAATGTTTTAAACCGATGAGTACTTTTCTTATGCATGTTCATTGGATATGCTTTCACATGGTCCTTATTTTTCTTATGAAGATTATTCAACTTAAAGTGTTGCATCTTGATGCATTATTTCTTCATATTAATTTTTAGAACTTTGGCCACTGTAATTAGAACACACACACCATGAATAATTAGTATCTGAAAATAAACTGATGACACCTAGATATATTGTATTTTGCATCAAAATTTACATCAATGATATAATACAATTAACATACTATTGTCTCGAATACTTTATTATCAAACAATAGTATTCTGATAATCTCTTTGCCGCTCTTTCTTTGATATGTATATATGTAAACATCTATTTTTCAATCTTTTTTTATCAAACTATTTTCAGTCTGGGTAGAAAAAGAAGTATTCTGGCAATCTCTTTGCCTAGTATCTTTGACATGTATATATACGTTCACATCTATTTTTCACTCTCTTTTTCTCTAATCTATATTTTAGTCTGGGTAGAGAAAATTTTCCTATTGTCTCGAATACTTTATTATCAAACAGAAGTATTCTGGTAATCTCTTTGCCCCGCTTTCTTTGATATGCATATATGTAAAAATCTATTTTTCAATCTTCTTTTAGCAAATCTATTTTAAGTCTGGGTAGAAACAGAAGTATACTGATAATCTCATTGCCTACTCTTTTTGAAATGTATATATACGTTCACATCTATTTTTCAATCTCTTCTTCTCAAATCTATATTTTAGTCTGGGTAGAGAAATTTTGTTATACCAACGTGGAGCACCCAGTAGAAGTGTAGACCAGTTGAAAAAAAAAGCAGGACTACTAAGTTCAAAAAAGAAAAGCAGGAGTACAGACTATTATTTTTTTACCGCAGAAAAAGGAGTTCATATTGATTACTTTACTGAAATTATATTGGACATCAGCACCAACATGTACTCTTCTCGGACACTTCTTTTTTTATTAGAGGCCGCTTCGTTTTTTGGGTGGGGTTGCTACGGTCTGACTCTTCCTTGCTATTCCTCCTTCCGAATTGGACTCTTTCCTAGTTGGCTGCTGAACTTTTATTTTGGTGCCGTACTTTGCAATAGCAACCTAAGGTAGTTTCCTTTTATAATATATACCAAAACGTACGCTAGTCTGATTGCTACCCACCCTTTCTTGTACAAAGATATATGTGTTTCTTTTTTTCTGAGAGAAAGACATACGTGTTAACCAAAGATGTGTCGAACAATTAGTACGTGACATGTCAAAATATTTGTCTGTGGTCATATTTATGTGTAGCGCTGCATCTTTTATATTTCAACCGTTAATCTCTAAAATTTACGGTTAAGATAATTGAATCTACGTGGACGAACATGATGGCTTGTTTGCCTCTTGTTTTAATTAAATAATAGATGGCACTTCTTTACATGTCCTGCTAAAATTTCTCATTAAGATAAGTTGGTTCTTTTCGTTAGAAATGCAACTGTCCTGGTCCGCCTACTCTCCCGTGCCCAAAGTAATGTCGTATTTAACGGTTGTCATAGTTAATCGTAATGCCCACATTAATATCTAGCAATGCCACTGCTTTAGAAATTGCTACTGTCCTTGTAGAATTGCCATTCAGATAAGGAACATGCTTCTTTTCATTTGATGCATGTTTCATCACTTGTTAGTCACCCTCCTTTCCACCTTTTTTGTGCAAACAGAGATATACATTTCACGCTCGATCTTAGTTGAACTGCACAAATGATATCCAAATTATAGTTGAGCATTCCAGGAGCTTCACAACCAACCTTGATGTTGCTCAATTTTATTGCCACTAATGAATAAGAAGCTCTCTGGGTTTCGTTTTCTGATGGAAATGGAACCAGGGCCGAAGCTCTTTTCTTAAATTTTTTTGAATAAGAAGCTGCTAGCTCACGGGACATTGCTTCATTTTAGGCGAACTGCACCAAAATGTCCCATGAATTGAATCATCCATGTTGGTGACTGAAAGAGCCAGCTTCAGCATCCCAGTCTAAGCACCTCCGGCCTCCATCCTTGCGACGCACGGTACACCTCATTTGCCACCTGCTCGACCCTAGTGTCACTGATAAAATGAAGTAATAATACAGTTAAAATAGAGCAAGTGTCATCTCTATCATTTCATTTCCAATGTAGATAAAGAAACTGCTTCTCTTTGTTAATGTATGTTTCATCAACTAGTCCCATTGTTAAAGTTTAAGCTTTTCTGCAAACTGGGGTGCTTAATTTTAGTTGATATGTTAAAAAATAGAGATTTGAATGTCTCAAGGTGTGACGACCAGTTTTCCGGGTATTAAATTCCAGAAAATGGCCGTTGTGCTCACCAGCCCCAGGATAATTGTTAGCTGATGAGGCACCAACTTGTTACAGAAATTCCAAGCAAAATACAACATATGTAGTACAAGACCATTCTGGCCTGTGAGTACAACAAATGGTTTGTAGTAGTTGACGGCGGAAGCGGTTTTGGAGATCATCATTGTCTATGGGACTCCATTTCCCAACAGGAACAGCTGACCAGGTTAATTCCTATCTTCACGAGGCTGCTATCACCGTTGCTTAGGTTCCGGGGCTGTCATCACGTTGCTCCTCTCCGCTCATGACATCTGGCCAAGACAATAGCCAGGGACAAGCCAGTGAGTACTTTGAATGTACTCGCAAACATTATGAACACTGGGATGGTATAAAAGATATTCATGCACTGAAGTATTCTATGATCACATCGTCAGTCATAAATAAAATCTCTCATGCATGCAAACAGGTTATTTATATGTAACATGAATGAGCAATAATGGAGTGGAAATAAAATGCCGCAGTCGCGCGTCTGGACAACACCACATAAAGGGCTTATAAAGAAGTTAAATAACAAGCAATGCCATAGTCGGGCGTCTCAGCGACACCATATAAAGGGGCTTATAAAGTAAATAAATAACAAGCATGCCACAGTCGAGCGTCTAAGCGACACCACATAAAGGGCTTTATAAAATAAATAAATAACAAGCATGCCCCTGTCGGGCGTCTAAGCGACAACACATAAAGGGCTTAATAAAGTAAATAAGTAACAAGCATGCCACAGTCGGGCGTCTAAGCGACACCACATAAAGGGCTTAATAAAGTAAATAAATAACAAGCATGCCACAGTCGGGCGTCTAAGCGACACCACATAAAGGGCTTAATAAAGTAAATAAATAACAAGCATGCCAGAGTCGGGCGTCTGAGCGACACCACTTAAAGGGCTTAATAAAGTAAATAAATATCAAGCATGCCACAGTCGGGCGTCTAAGCGACACCACTTAAAGGGCTTAATAAAGTAAATAAATATCAAGCATGCCATAGTTGGGCATCTAAGCGACACCACATAAAGGGCTTATAAAATAAATAAATACAATGAATATCCAGGAGGTAGAACCGTCCCAGGGATACTCAATAATTCAGATAACACAATGGGTTAGTCCACAATAAAAATGACCATAATTATCATGAGTCATCCGTCATGATCCACGTTCTGGTTTAATAGTTTCTCCTCCGAAGACCGACACTAAGACCGACACTTGACCCACCCAGACTGTAGTCCTTAACTATGGACATGGCTATTCGAATAGGTTTAATCTCTGCAGAGGGTGTACTCTTTACCCGCGAACAACGGATTCCATTAGTCCATCGGGACTAATTCCGTCTACGGTCTTTTAGTTGAAAACACACCTAACTTGCACACACCAGCTTAACTCACCGGTGTCTGGAATCACCCTCGACACCTGTCAAGCAAAACTCTAAGTGGGGAGGCTACAACCTCGCGTAGCATGGGATCAAATTTATATCGCGCGCTCTAAGGGGTGGCCTCCCCTCTCGGTCCCAACTGGAAACACCCATGCCCCCGGACCAGGTGGCCTGCCTACCGGCTAGAACTGATATCTTCCACCATGGCCTCTCTGTACGGTGTGTGCTAGAAATTGGTTGACGACTTACTGAACCGTACCCTACTTGTTGTAGGGACAAGTGGTAGTATGAAACAAGTATGGGGGTTACTGGAACAAGACTCGATCTACGGTGGACTCAGGAGGTTTAAGTATTCCCTGCATGATTAGCATAACGAAAATATTTCATCCAACAGACAGAGTCACCACTCATCATACCACTCATGCCATGCTGGACACACTCGTCTCGACGAGGAACAAGGGACAAGCTCGGGTCTACCCAAGATAGAGACTTTCCCGTTTTCCTTCCGGTAGGCACGAAAGGCATACGAGGATGATCATCATCACAAGCATATCCATTTCCAACAGCAAAGAAATTTTCAATAAACATTCATGCAAACGATCACATCAGCACATAAAATAACGAGTTCCATGTATTGAGTGGTGTCATGATCGTGTCAAACAATGCATGCAAAAATACTATGCCAGGGTTCAGAATGCTTGCCTTCAATGTGTGGAAAGGCAGGGTGCACTCCAAAACTTTTGAAAGCTTTCTCCTCTCTCCAAATCCTATTTAAAAATATTTTTGAATCAATATATAGTTTCAAAAACAGTACCAAAAATTTGTCTGAATTTTTTTTGAAATAAATCTTAAAATAAACTAGACAATATTTGAGAGAGGTAGGAAAAAGAATCAACTCATTTGGAGTTGTATTTGAAAAGTTAAGCTCAGTCAAAGTTTTGGTCAAAAACTGTTTTTCTAAAACAGAAAAAGAAAAACGTTTCGAATATATACGTACACGTCGAAAGCGTATTCTGGAAATACGTCTCCACTTATCCAGCGTGGACCGTGCCTGAGTCACTGACAGTGGGCCCGCCTGGCCCACTAGTCAGGTTTGACTAGTCCACCCTCCCTCCTCTTCCTCTGCCCGCGAGGGGGGCGGAACTCTGGGGAGGCTCGCTGGCGAACGGTGGCATCGTTCGGGAAACAGAGGTCACCCGCGGGCTCAGAGGATCGAGGCGATCCTACCGGTGGTCGCTTTGGTCTCTGGGGTGGACGGAGCTGCCGGCAGCGAGCTCCACGGCGGATGGTGGTCATCGGGAAAAGTGAGTTTTCGCCCGCGGCGAGTTCCGATCAAAATTGAGTAGGGGGACGGACTCATGAGGGGGAAAGGGGGTTCCTGGTGAAGAGAGTGGAGAGGGGGAGGCCCTGGTTGCGCCGAACGGAGCCGGGAGGCGGCGGTGGCTGGACTGGCCGGAGTGGGGGAAGACGGCCTCTTTCTCTCCAACTGACGGCAACGGGGCACTAGGGGTACGGTGTGAGGCTGCAAGTGTGCTCGGACTGGCTCGAGGGACTCCCTTTTATAGCGTTCCCACGTCGGTTCACGGCGGCAGTGGATGAGCTCGTCGGCTACCGACGTTCTGTAGCTGCAGGGCATCGTGGCGAGGCTGGGGATGGCGGCAGGAGCTAGCGGACGAGTGGGTACTGCTCCAAGGGCGAGCTGGCGAGCGGGCGTGGTTCGGGCGGTGCTGGCCATTGCGGAGCTGTCGGGCGGCAGTGGCGGCTAGCTGCTAGCCTGCCGGAGACGTGGCGAGGGCTGTGGTGCTCGTGGGGAGCAGAAGGGGATATGGTGAGCTGGCTGCGGTCGGTCACGGACCAGAGTGAGTGCGGGGCGAGACGCGGCGGCTCAGTCCTGGCACGTGCAAAACGCGTGCTCCGCTCGCGCTCTGGGCGTGCACAGAGCGCGTACGTAACGTGCTCGACGAAATGCGAAGGTATGATAGGGGGCTCTAAACCACAAGAGGTTGAGCAGGGTGGGGTTATAGGCTAGGGCAAAACCATGGGACATGCTGGTCTAGTCAGGGGATCAAGTTCACAATTTAGACAAACACTCACGCCAAATCTGTCCATGCTCTCAAGGTGTTTGACAAAATGCCAAAGGCACCTAGGCAGTTCTTGGGGTGGCGAAATCTCCAAGAGTGGGGTCTCTTTAGATGAAAGAGAGAGTGGTGAGGTTGGTTTGACAAAAGAAGACACTTGCTAGTGCATGTTTTACAAAACTTCAATTCTGGACAGAGAGTAAATGGCATCTTTTCATGAACCAAAAATGATCCAATGAGTGCATGCTCCTGGACTTAGGGGTTTAGTAGGGAGGACCATAGGTAGGAAAAGGAATCAAGGATAAAAGAACAACTTAAGAAGTAGTTGTTGTACAAATCTACAAGTTGGACCAGAATAGAAAAGAGGATGATTCACTCAAATTTTTCAAAGAACATCACTGGGTTTTTGCATAAAGTTGAATCATATGTTAGTACTAACATCCCAAAATTTTGGTGAAGGCTATAAAGAAATAAATAAATAGGTTGTAGTGCAAATCTGCCCACTAGACCAGATTTGAAAATAAGGAGTAGAGCTCAAAGTATTCAATGAATGAAATATCTTTCTGCATAAAAGTGATTTAGAAACATCACATGACATCTCCAAATTTTGGTGGGATTTTTAAAAGAATTTATCAAATGGTTGTAGTTCAAATAGGACCACCAACCATGGAAAAACCATTTTTTTAAGTAATAAAGGCCAGGGAAATAATTTTATAATTAACTCCTCTGATAAAAAGAAAAGATTTTCTTGAGAGGACAAACAAGTCCAATAACATATTTGAAAGGTTTTTCACTGAAGGAAACAACTCCAAGTTAAATAGGAAATGTTGCAAAAATCAAAAGGGGAGCCCAGAAAATGAAAGTTTTAATTTCCTGGCAAAATTTTAATTTACAAAACAAGGGTAAAATTTTGGGTTGTCACAACACTACCCCCCTCAAGGAAAATCTCGTCCTCGAGATTTGCTAAGGATTGTTTTAAAAAAAATGTTTTACCGAATTGAAATAATTTCTTAAGCGGTAAAAGCGGCTACAGTGAGAGGGAAATAATTGGCGCAAGAATACAGTGTGGGACACTGGCACGGCGTGGAAAAATCCACGGTTTTGGGGGAAACGAGCGATTTCTACATTGGACGCAGTAATTCTAGAATAAATTCTATATCTTAAAATACGCTGGTCGTCCGCGAGAGCACAGTGCTCCCTCTGGCTGACAGGTGGACCCGGGGCCCACTGTCGGCATCTTCTTCTTCCTCTCTCCCGTGCGCTTTAACGCGCTTTCTCCACCGGCGACGCCTAGCGCGTAGGGTATCTAGGCCGCACTACGGTAGTGCGCGGCGTGCTAGTTGCCGGTGCAGCATGCACTCACCTCGCGGGCCAGTGTGCTGTCGGCACTGCTCGCGGATTTGCCTCCAAACACCAGCGGTCGGGCGACGGGCGGCGCTGGTGGACCTCGCCCACCGTACACCGATCTCGAGCTATAAAACGACCGGGGTGCTCCTTTCTTCTTCCTCACACCTGGCCTCGCTCCTCCTACTTCTTCCTTCTCCTCTGTTTCCGTTTGCCAAAGCTCGAGGCGAGGCTCTAATGGCGGAGGTGGTGCCGGACTGGTACGTGATCCTGGTGTGCGGAGGGCTGGCAGCGGTGCTGGGGCTCTCAGTTCTCCTGTGCGCGATGATCCTCGATGATCGTCGCGATGCTGCTGCTCGGTTGTTGGCTCTCCGCGGTGGCGGTGATCACGAGGAGTAGGCGGGGTGTGTCGGGTGCTGACTGTTGCTCGGGAGGTGTCCAGTTAGATGCAACACGGTTGCAAGGTTTAGCAAGCAGTGTATGTGTTTGAGTGTTTGTGGTTGTGAGACTGCGGTCGTGGTGCTGTGTGAAATAAAATAAACCACGTCGTAAGAAGGTGTACGTTGCAGCAACTCAGGGAAAAAGAAATCTCACTCCAGGATTTTTCGCGTACTAGAGTCAAACCGCAACAGAACTACTCACATTGATATAAGCTAAAAGATTTGCTTGCTGCGCAAATTCGGGGTACCACGCATAAATTACAACGCATAAACAAATGTTGCAATAATAAACACAGCAGTGACATCTAAAATGAAAATGGTAACTGGACGGGGTCCCGAGAAAACGTCTCTGGTACTGGGATACATTCTTCTTCTATCGGGGAAAGTGGATTGATCAGTCGATGAATGTGTCTCTCCTGGTCGGGTCTCAGTGATCTGCCGATGGCGATTTGTGGATTTAAATCCGCGAGACTCTGGAGATAACCCATCACATGTTGGGTTAAACGCTCTTGAGCGATGATGTACTGGACAAGGTTGGCCAGTACTGGGTCTCTCTCAGTACGTCCACCGGGAAAAGATGTTACTCCTCCGGGTGCTACACGGCTCGGGAAGTAATAGTACCCTCGTTCGCTGGCATAGGGTACCGCAAATCGAAGGCGAGCAAGCGCTTCGTATGCAGCAACTTCTATGGCCATATGTGGGGTTGGCATAGATTTCCCCACGAAGGAGACCTCTGTTGGGTCTTGGTTTGAGTCCACGGGAGGGATGTGTACTGCTGCCCAATATCTCGAGGTGGAAGGGGTGATTCTAGATTTGAACAGCTCGTACTGGAGTGGCTGGGTAGAACCCATAGTACTGCAGGTAAAATCCCACAATATTTTGACAAAACTACTTGGGGTTGCATCTGGAGTTCTCAGATAAATGCTAGGGCTCGGCATGGCAAGAAATGGTTGTGAGGATGGTGCACAAGGTGAGAGTTGTTTGGCAAGGTCACGTGGTGGCCTATTTATAGGACTGGAGCTGGGTTGTTTTACCGTGGTGAAAGGTAATGAATTTTCCCGATCAGCTCCAAGGGTCGGGGTCAAAGCCACAGATACACACATCTCACTAAAGTGACGTATCACTGTGGGGGTCGTCGAGGTGGTTTTTGGTAGCTGTGCCTGAAAAATTATGCAACTGCGTGCTGACATATCCATGCAAGGTTACTATTTAAAACAGAGGCACGACAACAAGCTGCGTTTATTTACATGGTCACATGATTGCAAAGCGGGGATACACTGGGACTCGACACTACTCTAGTGACTTAATCTACCTCGTTTACATCCAAGCGGGCGTGCCTTGTGGATGTCGAGGCTTCTCCACGAGTCTCACCGTCGGAATTAGCTGGAGAGGGTTGAGGGGCTGCAGGCTCGGGGTAGCAATGATGACCATCTCGGGGATTGTTGGCCACAACTCCATTGGAGTGTGCTCCCAAAAGGCGACGAAGCACTTCTGGGGTCATCAAAGCACCTTGGTTGATGGATGGGGCTGACCTCAGGGTCTCGATCGGGTGTCCGAACAGCACAACTGGGTTGTCGGCGTCAGGCTCGTTTCCTTCTCTTGTCGGGGCTCGACGAACCAGCTCTCCACGAGCTGCGATCAGATCAATGGTGATTTGATCGAACAGTTCCTCTAGTGTACTTACATAGCGCACCAGGTGCAACAATGCTAGATCCGTCTTGTGATCTCCGTTGGCAACTTGGGGTGATCTACCATACCCTTCACGTCTGGGGTAGTAGTAGAACGAGCGACAGTTAACTCTGGGCGACAAGTGCCGGAGATGAACTATAGCCTCTCAAGTAGCTAGTTGGACGGCTTGTGGCTCAAAGGAAGTTATCCTTCCGGTGAACCTGTAGGGGCGCTCGGGCGCTAGACCCCTACCGTAGACGTGTACAGTGGCCCAGAATTGATGGCTCTCACCGCTCATGGGTCCTTGGTACACCACATATTCTGGAGGCTCTTCTAACGCATAGGCACGACGGGTGAGGTTTGCGAGTATGGTCACAAAGCCTCCAAGGATGGTTGCTGTGGTCTCATTGTGCATGACAGGGCCAGGCATTATGGCTCGGTTTGGGGTAGAGGATGTGCTGTGCTGGGTTGGAGCTAGCGTGCCCTTCTTATAGGAAAAGGGGACGGAGTCTTCCTTTCGCACGCTTGCGAATGAGACATCTTGGGTGCTGGTAACTGGTGCGTGATAGTCAGGCTAGGTTGATAGGTTGGGCACCGACTGCCAAAAGTGTCGGGGTCACTGTGTGGCTATCTTGCACGAGAAGCTTGGCTGGGGTTTGGTCAAGGTCTGGCGGGTTGGTTTGCCTAAATTTTTCAACCTGTCTAAGATAGGATTAGCCAATGGTCAGCCTGGCTCTGATACCAGGTTTGTGACGACCGGTTTTCCGGGTATTAAATTCCAGAAAATGGTTGTTGTGCTCACCAGCCCCAGGATAACTGTTAGCTGATGAGGCACCAACTTGTTACAGAAATTCCAAGCAAAATACAACATATGTAGTACAAGACCATTCTGGCCTGTGAGTACAACAAATGGTTTCTAGTAGTTGATGGTGGAAGCGGTTTTGCGGACCATCAGTGTCTATGGGACTCCATTTCCCAATAGGAACAGCTGACCAGGTTAATTCCTATCTTCACGAGGCTGCTATCACAGTTGCTTAGGTTCCGGGGCTGTCATCACGTCGCTCCTCTCCGCTCATGAAATCTGGCCAAGACAATAGCCAGGGACAAGGCAGTGAGTACTTTGAATGTACTCGCAAACATTATGAACACTGGGATGGTATAAAAGATATTCATGCACTGAAGTATTCTATGATCACATCGTCAGTCATAAATAAAATCTCTCATGCATGCAAACAGGTTATTTATATGTAACATGAATGAGCAATAATGGAGTGGAAATAAAATGCCGCAGTCGGGCGTCTGGGCGACACCATATAAAGGGCTTATAAAGAAGTTAAATAACAAGAAATGCCATAGTCGGGCGTCTCAGCGACACCACATAAAGGGGCTTATAAAGTAAATAAATAACAAGGATGCCACAGTCGGGCGTCTAAGCGACACCACATAAAGGGCTTTATAAAATAAATAAATAACAAGCATGCCACAGTCGGGCGTCTAAGCGACACCACATAAAGGGCTTAATAAAGTAAATAAGTAGCAAGCATGCCACAGTCGGGCGTCTAAGCGACACGACATAAAGGGCTTAATAAAGTAAATAAGTAACAAGCATGCCACAGTCGGGCGTCTAAGCGACACCACATAAAGGGCTTAATAAAGTAAATAAATAACAAGCATGCCACAGTCGGGCGTCTAAGCGACACCACTTAAAGGGCTTAATAAAGTAAATAAATATCAAGCATGCCACAGTCGGGCGCCTAAGCGACACCACTTAAAGGGCTTAATAAAGTAAATAAATATCAAGCATGCCACAGTCGGGCGTCTAAGAGACACCATATAAAGGGCTTATAAAATAAATAAATACAATGAATATCCAGGAGGTAGAACCGTCCCAGGGATACTCAATAATTCAGATAACACAATGGGTTAGTCCATAATAAAAATGACCATAATTATCATGAGTCATCCGTCATGATCCACGTTCTGGTTTAATAGTTTCTCCTCCGAAGACTAACACTAAGACTGACACTTAACCCACCTAGACTGTAGTCCTTAACTATGGACACGGCTATTCTAATAGGTTTAATCTCTGCAGAGGGTGTACTCTTTACCCACGAGCAACGGATTCCATTAGTCCATCGAGACTAATTCCGTCTACGGTCTTTTAGTTGAAAACACACATAACTTGCACAAACCAGCTTAACTCACCGGTGTCTGGAATCACCCTCGACACCTGTCAAGCAAAACTCTAAGTGGGGAGGCTACAACTGTCAGGACCCCGACTCGATGTCACATCGATCTAGCCGGTAACACCTCATATCACTTTGCGGCCTCACGCACGGTATCCCCACGGGTGTCGCCTTACCTTTGCCCGGGACCGTTTGCGCCTTTTGGCTCACGTATATGATAGTGTCGCTAGCATCCATATGATAAGGAGCCCGGGCTGACATGACTAGTCGTAAACCCAAAGTGGCACAGACTTACAGGGACAGGCATCCATGACCCAGCTTCGAACGTGTCGGTCATCAGCAAGTGGGTCCGGGCTGTAGCACTGGGCTAGCAGGACTCCGGTAAACCGGGCTGTAGCGGGCTAACAGGACTCCGGTACTCAATGCGTGACATTTCCCCGAAGGGACAGACACAGGAACGAAGAAGGACACATGCCGGCCAGCCTAAGTGTTCCAGAGCAGTAGCAAGCTACCATGGCTCAGCGGTAACACTAGGAGACATTTCCCGGTAAGAGAGGCTACTAAAGATAAACAACTAGATAGTCAGATCCCACACATACCAAGCATTTCAATCATACACACAATATGCTCGAGGGAGCCATACATAACATACACAAAGGTACGGGTCTCACGACCCAGCATTCAAGTCATACAGTCATACAAACCAGCAGCGGAAGTAACTTGTCTGAGTACAGACAACTAGTAAAATAAAAGAGGCTTGGAAAGCCTAGCTATACTACATGGTCCTTCACAAGCTCAGGATCACCACCTGGGCCTTTAGCCTACTCGTTGATGTCAACGTCTACGTAGAACCCATCAGAAGGGGTTGCAGCGTCTTCTGTAAAATGTAAATTATAGCAACATGAGTACAAAGGTACTCAGCAAGACTTACATCAGATCCTACATACATGCATATTATCAAGAAGGGTTGGTGGAGTTATTGCAGCAAGCCAGCTTTAACTCTTGGCTAGGCTAACCTACGAGACTCCAACTTGAAATGGTTTTGCGCACACGAGTCCATTACTCACCACTTCAATACACTACCGAGGATCCACCTCCGTCTCCCTACGGAAGAGCCATCCTCGGCACTCACACTTATCTTGAGGCTTTTAGCAGTTTCCATTTACTTGTCTATGAACTGTATAGGCAACCAAGTAGTCCTTTACCGCGGACGCGGCTATTCGAATAGATCATGTTAACCCTGCAGGGGTGTACTTCTTCATACACGCTCTCACCACTTACCGTCGTTTACACGACATGTACTCGGCAACCTTCAAGCGGAAGCCCAACGTGGGTGTCGGCCACGACCTACCTAATCACCTAAGTCTCCAGTCCAGGTTTATCGCCTATCCAGGTTCCATCCGCAGGGAGTCCGGCCGAGGTTTCCCATACGGCCCCGAACGATGTGAACAGGGTTCCCGAGATACCTAACGGGTATTCGGTACACCGTGCCACGTACCTACCGCATCACAGCCCACCCCTACGGTCAGCGCTGTCCACGGCCTCCAGTAGGCTACAAACACCAGAAACTACTTGCAACTCCTGGACGGAGAACTAGGGTGAATAAGAAGCCGAGAGGGTCCATTGGTTTCGGGCCCAATGCATGGTAGTAGCTGATTCTTAAATCACACATACAGATCTCAGTGCTTAAGGTCGGCTTCAATGAAACAACCCACCATGTACTCCTACATGGCCTCTCATCGATACCTTTACCAAATCGTGTTCACCACACCACTCTCATTACCGACATAATCATTTCACTCTAGCCCATCACCCAGATGAACCAGACCTGACACGACTCTAAGCATAGCAGGCATAGCAAGGTAGGAACAACACATACATATGGCTCAATCAACTCCTACACATGCTAGTGGGTTTCATCTAGTTACTGTGGCAATGACAGGTCATGCAGAGGAAATGGGTTCAACTACCGTAACACACAGCAGTTTGAAACGCGTTGTCTTAATGCAGTAAAAGAGAGCAGGAGCGAGAACATGGGATTGTATCGATATGATCAAATGGTTGGTTGCTTGCCTGATGGTTCGATGCACTGATACGGTTCTTCGTTAGGGTAATCACGATACTCCTCGGAGACAGAACCTGTCGCAAGGGACACCGATACACAACCATCACCAAACAATGTGCAACAATATGATGCATGCATGAAACATGGCAATATGAGTGTGTTGGGCTAATGCAACTAAAACCAGAAGGGTTTGAACCAATTTGAATCAAAGATTCAAATTTCAAACTCAAACATGGCCTTTTAAAGTGCTTTTCCTTGTTCTGCATTAAACATCAAGTTAACTTGTTTAGTCATGCATGAAAATAGTACAGATGGATAGATTGGATTTTTCTGATCATTTTTCATATATAATTTGTCTGATTTGGAGTTACAGAATAAAAGTTATGAATTTTTGAAGTTTAAATTATATTCTGGAATTTCCTATATTAGAATAATTCCAGAAAATCATTATTGCGTCAGCCTGACGTCAGTGTGACGTCAGCAGGTCAACGGAACACGTCAGGGTCAAACCTGACAGTGGGTCCCGCATGTCAGGGTGATTATTTTAATTAAAGTTTAATTAAAACTAAACCTGTTTAATTAACAGGGCTGGGCCCCACCTGTCATTGACTCAGGGGAGTCAACCAGGGCCCACCCGTGGTCAAAGTCAATGCCAGCGGCGCCGGCGTTTAGCCGCCGGCGAGCCCGACGCGGCGGCGGGAGTGGTTTTGGCCATTTCGGCCACCAAATGGGTCGCGGAGACCACCGGAGTGGAGCTGAGGACAAGCCGCAGCTCTTGGTGGAGTCCGTTGGGGTCGGGGTGGCCGGAGTTGGCGCCGGCGACGACTTTGGCGGCCACCGGGGTTCGGCCGAAGATGAACTTGGTGCTAGAGGGGTCGGTGAGGCTCGGGGAGTGGCTAGCTAGGTGCTGCGGGACTCGGTGAGTAAGATGGACACCAGCTTGTGGCCGGAGGGTGGCCGGAAGCACGTCGGCGACGAGATCCGCGGCGGTGCGGGCGTGTGATCCTCGTGCGGTGGCTACACGGCTCGGGAATGAGAGAGGGAGGGTCGGAGGAGTAGCTAGGCTCACAGCGCTCCCGTAGAGGCCACCGGCGGGGTCGGGGACGAGCTGAGGCGGCGACGGCGTTGAAGGGGATCTCCGGCGACGGCGAGCTCGGGCGAGGTCGGTGCGGTGGTCTCGGGCCGCACGAGCACACGGGGCTCGGCTAGCTCGATGAAGTGGACGGCGGCGGAGCTCCTGGACACGGTGGCACGGCGTGGGGTGGACGGAGGGCGTGGCTACGGCGAGGGGGTGGCGGCGATGGCGTCGGCCATGGCTGGGGCGTGCGAGGGGGAGGAGCTGGAGAGGAGAGGGGGTGTCTGGGGGGTTCGGGGGAGAGAGGGAGGCCGATTCACGGCGTTAGCCGGGCGAGGGAGGCGGCGAGGCGGCGAGCAGGTGCGTGGCACCCATGCGGTGCTCGCCGTCGAGCACCTGCCTGCCTGCCTGGCCGGCAAGCAGCTCGCTGGCGCGGTGCTGGGCTGGGCCGGCAGGTGGGCCGGGTGCTGGGCGCCAGGTAAGCCTTTTCTATTTTCTTCTGTTTTCTGTTTTTTAATACTTCTGCAACTTTGTTGAATTTAATAAAATACTTAGGCAACTCCAAAAATCACCAAACTACTCCTGGTCCATAGTTGGATTATTTCCAACATGAAACATTTTAGTTTGGAGATATTTGAGCATTTAAATATTTTATATAATTTTAAATGCCCAAATTCAAATATTTATGATTTAATTCAAAAACCCTAAGCTGGCCTAGAAAAATGTGCACCACTTTTGGCAGAGGTTCTGAACCAAGACAAAAATGATGGGCATTTTAGAAGGGCATTTCAGGTTCATTGAAAATTATTTTTAGTAACCCTAGTTGGTTTCAGAGGGGACTGGGGGTTCTGTCATCCCCATTTCAGGTTTCTGATGAAAGAGTAAACATGATGCAACACTCTAATGCATGGCTAACTAGGATGTGACAACTCACCCCCACTCAAAAGAATCTCGTCCCGAGATTTGGGTTCCTCCGGGAAGAAGGCGGGATACTCGAGTCGAAGACGATCCTCCCTTTCCCAAGTTGCTTCATCCTCAGAATGGTGCGACCATTGTACTTTGAGAAACTTGATATTATGACGTCGAGTGGTACGCTCGGCCTGATCGAGGATACGAATGGGGTACTCTCGATATGTAAGATTATCTTGGAGATCAAGCGTTTCGTGGTCCACTCCACGGATAGGATCCGAGAAGCAACGCCTGAGTTGAGAAACGTGGAAGACATCGTGGACTCTGGAGAGGTGCGGAGGTAGTTCCAATTGGTAGGCAACTTCTCCTCGTTTGGCGAGAATGCGAAAAGGTCCAATGTAACGAGGAGCCAATTTGCCTTTGATACCGAAACGATGGGTTCCCTTCAGAGGGGTAACCCGAAGGTAAGCCTTCTCGTCAACCTCGAAAGTCATAGCCTTATGTTTTCGGTCATATTGACTCTTTTGACGGGATTGGGCTGTTTTCAACTTTTCACGAACGATGCGAACTTGTTCTTCTGCTTCCTGAATCATATCCGGGCCAAAGAATTGTCTTTCCCCGGTCTCTGACCAGTTAAGGGGTGTTCGACACCGTCGTCCATAGAGAACTTCAAAAGGGGCTTTACCCAAGCTAGATTGATAGCTGTTGTTGTAAGCGAATTCGGCAAATGGAAGGCACTTCTCCCAATCCATTCCGAATGAGATAACAGAGGCTCGAAGCATGTCTTCTAGAATCTGGTTGACGCGTTCCACTTGACCACTCGACTGAGGGTGGAAAGCGGTGCTAAAGGAGAGACGGGTTCCCATAGCATTTTGGAAACTTTCCCAAAATCGAGAGGTGAAAATACTTCCTCGATCCGAGTTAATTTCCAAAGGGACACCATGGAGAGACACTATCCGGGAGATGTATAAGTCTGCCAGCTGACTAGCGGTTATACTCTCACGAACAGGTAGGAAATGGGCTACTTTGGAAAGACGATCGACAACGACGAAAATAGCATTATTCCCTCTCTTGGTCCTGGGAAAACCGGTAATGAAATCCATACCAATTTTATCCCATTTCCATTCAGGAATAGCTAAGGGTTGAAGGGTGCCAGCAGGCCGTTGATGCTCTGCTTTTACACGACGACAAACGTCGCAATTAGCAATATACTGAGCAATTTCTCTCTTCATCCTAGTCCACCAGAACCTCTGGCGTAGGTCCTGATACATCTTAGTACTACCGGGATGAATGGTGAGAGGAGATTCATGAGCTTCCTTAAGGATCAATCGCCTCAGGTTTCGCACTTTGGGAACCACTAGTCGATTCCCGAAGTATACGACCCCTTGATCATTAATGGAGAAACAATTCGCAATTCCTTTCTTGATGTTTCTCTTGATGCGGGAGATTCCCGGATCTACCTTCTGTGCTTTGATGATCTGATCCGTAAGGGTAGGTTTTGCCACCAAGGTGGAAAGAAAACCTTGAGGAACAATGTGAAGGTTAAGCTTCCGAAATTCCTCATGGAGAAGCGGTTGACTTTGTTGTAACATCAGGTTGTTACAATAAGATTTACGACTTAGCGCATCAGCCATGACGTTGGCTTTCCCTGGGGTGTAGGTTATTCCTAAGTCGAAGTCTGTGATCAACTCCACCCAACGTCTTTGTCTGAGATTCAAATCCGGTTGGGTGAAAATGTACTTCAGACTTTGGTGATCAGTGAATATTTCGCAACGGTTACCGAGGAGGTAATGTCGCCAGGTCTTGAGTGCATAGACTACGGCTGCAAGCTCTAGATCATGAGTAGGATAATTCTCCTCATGTGGGTGCAATTGCCGTGAAGCGTAGGCAATTACGTGTCGATCTTGCATGAGAATGCAACCTAGTCCTTGTCGCGAGGCGTCGCAGTAGATAACAAAGTCCTTGGAGAAGTCTGGCGGTACCAGTACGGGAGCAGAAGTCAGGCGTCTTTTCAGTTCCTGAAAGCTGTGCTCACATTGTGGAGTCCATTCGAACTTCTTATCTTTCTTGAGGAGTTCGGTTAGAGGTTTGGCAACTTTGGAGAAGTTCTCGACAAAGCGACGACAATAGCTCGCTAAGCCCAGAAAACTCCGAACTTGCTTGACCGATTCAGGTGGAGTCCAATTAAGGACAGCTTGAACTCGCTCAGGGTTAACAGCAATACCTTTACCAGATATTACATGACCCAGATAGGTCACTTCTGACAACCAAAATTCACATTTGGAAAACTTGGCATAAAGGCGATGCTCTCGAAGTTTCTGCAACACTAGCCTTAGATGTTCGGCATGTTCTTCCTCGTTCTTAGAGTAGATGAGTATATCATCGAGATAAACTACGACGAATTTATCCAGATACTCCATGAAGATTGAGTTCATTAACCGAGAAAAGGTGGCTGGAGCGTTGGTTAATCCGAAGGACATGACGGTGTACTCGTATTGCCCATAACGAGTAACAAAGGCCGTTTTAGGGATGTCCCCGTTTCTGATTTTGATTTGATGGTAGCCCAACCTCAAATCCATCTTGGAGAAGACTGAGGATCCAGCGAGCTGATCATACAGGTCGTTGATCCTGGGGAGCGGATATTTGTTCTTGATTGTGACCAAATTGACAGGTCGGTAATCTACAACCATCCGGTCCGTACCATCCTTCTTCTTGACGAATAGGACGGGGCAAGCCCACGGAGATGAACTAGGTCGGATGAAACCCTTTTTCAAGGACTCATCGAGTTGTTTCTTAAGCTCGGCTAGTTCTAGTGGTGCCATCTTATAGGGTCTTCTAGCAATCGGAACGGTTCCTGGAATGAGGTCTATTACGAACTCAACATCCCTGTCAGGTGGAACACCTGGCAATTCCTCTGGAAAGACATCCGGGAAGTCACGGACTACCGGAACGTCCTCAAGGTCTGGCAAAGGGCTGGCGTTAAGAGAATATAACTGTCGCTTGGCTATTCGGGTCAAGACATTGACTATCTTCCCCGAAGGATGGGTGAGTTGAACAGTCCTAGAGAAGCAATCAATTTTGGCTTGATGAGCTGACATCCAGTCCATACCCAAAATGATATTAATATCTGAAGATTTAAGGGCTATCAAAGATGCGAGGAAAACTAGTCTGTCGACTTGGATTTCATTTCCATGGCTTACTCTAGAAGTTTGCCATTTGGATCCCGGAGTTTGAATTACCATAGAGATTGGCATGTCACAGAATGCGATGTTATGCAAACGAGCATAATTTTCGGATATAAAAGAATGAGAGGCTCCTGTATCGAAAAGAACAGATGCCGGGTGGCAATTAACAAGAAGCGTACCAAGAACGACGTTGGGATCCTCTTGAGCTTCCTCGGCTGAGATACAGTTGACATGGCCACGTGTAGCGGTGGCCGGCTTGGCGTGGAACACTTTTCCTGTCGGCTTGCCACGGCCAACAGCTTTAGCAGATTGGTTGGGGTTGGTCTGGGGACACTCACGCATATAGTGGCCAGATTCCCCACACTTGAAACAAGTCACGGAACTGGTACGTGGAGGAGCATTGTTGGTTGGACCCCCATAGGGCTTGGCTGGAGCAGACTGTTGAACAGGGCGAGGCGCCTGGAAAGATGGCCTCGGTGTGAACCTGGGGGGCAGGGCGGTGTTGGGCACCCACACGCGGCGCTTCTGAGGACCAGCACCGGATGAGGAACCCATGTCACGGCCATGCTTGCGTGTTGCGTCATAATCAGTCTGACCAGTTTCAGCACTGATGGCTTTGTTAACAAGTTTCTGAAAAGATGTGCACTCATGCAGACGGAGGTCGCGGCGAAGCTCAGGACTAAGTCCCTTACGGAACCTTGCTTGCTTCTTGGCATCAGTAGAAACTTCCTCAGTTGCATATCGTGCGAGGTTACCAAACTCCCTGCTGTAAGCATCCACAGAGAGTCGGCCTTGGGTGAAATTGCAAAATTCCTCACGTTTACGGTCCATGAGACCCTCCGGAATGTGATGTTCACGGAAAGCCTCACTGAATTCAGCCCAAGTAGTGACATGGCCCGCTGGGCGCATAGCTCCATAATTCTCCCACCATAGACTGGCGGGGCCTTCAAGATGATATGCAGCAAAGGTGACCTTGTCAGCCTCAGCTACTAGCGCGGAACGCAGCTTGTGAGAGATACTGCGAAGCCAGTCATCAGCGTCGAGAGGCTCGACGGAGTGGTGGAACGTGGGTGGATGTAATTTGATAAAATCACTGAGTGACACCACGTTAGTCCTCTGATGGTGTGCTGTGTTCTGTTCAATACGCTCCAACAAACGGTTGGTCTCCCGCTTGTTTCTCTCAGCTTCCATCATAACCTCGGCTAGGGAAGGAGGATGAGGCAGATTTGCATCCCTGACTTCACTGCCTTCGGCCTGCTCTTGAGGAGCAGGGTTAGTGCGCGTGTTGACCATCCTAGGTAAACAAGACAATGATTTAGTCAGGATGATAAAATTCCGACATAGGATACAAAATGTAAGGAATAACTCGAAATGCAAGATGATCATCCGTATGACATGGTAGATACAGAAACTGCTTCTTTATTCCATCGTCATACACACCATACAGGGTTTAGTACAAGACCAAACAAAGTACTATTACGGTGAAAAGAGGATTACATCTCATCGGAGGCATCCCAAGCTCCTATACATTATTTTTCTACACCTCCGGAAAGAGTACAAACTAGGTCATATCCCACGAGTCACGCGGGACGATAGTCGACACAGATAGTGCGAACTAGTGATACTACCACTAACTCAGACCGATCCGTAGTAGTCCTCGTAGAAGTCACCTCCATAGCCTGGAAGCTCAACATGATCATCCGGAAACAGACGATCTCGCGGAGCTTGTGGACCATAGGGACTAGGATGAGGTCTTGGACCAACAGACGGTGGCCTGCGGGGACCGCGAGGTGGGGTGATGCCTCCTACATCACGCCAACCCATCACGTCTGGCAGAGCAGATCTCACAGGATAGAGATCGCGCATATCCGAATATCCAGCTTGCACCGCCGGTGCGAACCGAGTCAATGTGGCCCAGTGGTCAGCACGGGTATTGAAGAGCTCTAACCTCAAGGCCCGATTTTCACGGTCCTTATCCTCGAGCATCTCAGCAGTGGTGCGAGTCCGTGAATCCTCCTGAGTGGGGTCAGCATAGATAGCCTGAAGATACCCTTGTGCTCCCGGAAGTGATCCTGGCATATACCGGAAATCAGAGTCCCGAAATAGTCCAGATCTGACTCGCATGATGGTCATCATAGAGTAGGCGGCGTCCTGCACAGCCATCTCAATAGTAACCCCGAGTCCATAGGAGCAGTGAAGGGGCTCGGTGGACCCAGGATAAGATGGAAATATCCTGACAGTGCAGAGATACTGGCTTTGATTAAAGTCTCGGAATTGCTCTTCGACCGTGTACTCAGGATACCAACGGTATCCAGCCTCAGTCATTACCCTGACCAACATGGCAGTATGGCCGGGTACATCTAGGCATCGGGTCAGGCGAACCACTTGATTGAGGTCGCGAGTGGCCATCTGAAAGCACAATCATAATGCAAAGGCATTAGAATTTCTAGCAAAATTTCGGCAGCATAACAGCTGTAAATGCTCAAGAAGGATTTTGAGACATTTGACAAAGGATTTCATACACACTCAACATCATCATATCAAAGTTCTGAAACCATCCTAACAACATAACGTGGTAGAAGAACTGAACTAGGCTTGTATCCATCAAACCTGTAAGGTACTACTGATTAGTAACACGTGAACCTGATAGAGAGAATAGATCCTAATTCCTTAACCCCCGGTGGAAGAATAGACTGACTCAGATCAGAATGTCATCAGATAAAGGAGTAAAAAGAGCCTTACGTTCCAACCCACAAACAATTCCCCTACATATAACTAAAGAATTTCTAGACTCAACATCGACCAGTTTGGCTTGGAGAACCTACAGGCAGTCCGGCTCTGATGCCAACGCTGTCAGGACCCCGACTCGATGTCACATCGATCTAGCCGGTAACACCTCATATCACTTTGCGGCCTCACGCACGGTATCCCCACGGGTGTCGCCTTACCTTTGCCCGGGACCGTTTGCGCCTTTTGGCTCACGTATATGATAGTGTCGCTAGCATCCATATGATAAGGAGCCCGGGCTGACATGACTAGTCGTAAACCCAAAGTGGCACAGACTTACAGGGACAGGCATCCATGACCCAGCTTCGAACGTGTCGGTCATCAGCAAGTGGGTCCGGGCTGTAGCACTGGGCTAGCAGGACTCCGGTAAACCGGGCTGTAGCGGGCTAACAGGACTCCGGTACTCAATGCGTGACATTTCCCCGAAGGGACAGACACAGGAACGAAGAAGGACACATGCCGGCCAGCCTAAGTGTTCCAGAGCAGTAGCAAGCTACCATGGCTCAGCGGTAACACTAGGAGACATTTCCCGGTAAGAGAGGCTACTAAAGATAAACAACTAGATAGTCAGATCCCACACATACCAAGCATTTCAATCATACACACAATATGCTCGATATGTGCAAATACAACGAAGCATCACAACATGACTCTACGACACAAGTACTTTATTTAAGGCTCAGGGAGCCATACATAACATACACAAAGGTACGGGTCTCACGACCCAGCATTCAAGTCATACAGTCATACAAACCAGCAGCGGAAGTAACTTGTCTGAGTACAGACAACTAGTAAAATAAAAGAGGCTTGGAAAGCCTAGCTATACTACATGGTCCTTCACAAGCTCAGGATCACCACCTGGGCCTTTAGCCTACTCGTTGATGTCAACGTCTACGTAGAACCCATCAGAAGGGGTTGCAGCGTCTTCTGTAAAATGTAAATTATAGCAACATGAGTACAAAGGTACTCAGCAAGACTTACATCAGATCCTACATACATGCATATTATCAAGAAGGGTTGGTGGAGTTATTGCAGCAAGCCAGCTTTGACTCTTGGCTAGGCTAACCTACGAGACTCCAACTTGAAATGGTTTTGCGCACACGAGTCCATTACTCACCACTTCAATACACTACCGAGGATCCACCTCCGTCTCCCTACGGAAGAGCCATCCTCGGCACTCACACTTATCTTGAGGCTTTTAGCAGTTTCCATTTACTTGTCTATGAACTGTATAGGCAACCAAGTAGTCCTTTACCGCGGACGCGGCTATTCGAATAGATCATGTTAACCCTGCAGGGGTGTACTTCTTCATACACGCTCTCACCACTTACCGTCGTTTACACGACATGTACTCGGCAACCTTCAAGCGGAAGCCCAACGTGGGTGTCGGCCACGACCTACCTAATCACCTAAGTCTCCAGTCCAGGTTTATCGCCTATCCAGGTTCCATCCGCAGGGAGTCCGGCCGAGGTTTCCCATACGGCCCCGAACGATGTGAACAGGGTTCCCGAGATACCTAACGGGTATTCGGTACACCGTGCCACGTACCTACCGCATCACAGCCCACCCCTACGGTCAGCGCTGTCCACGGCCTCCAGTAGGCTACAAACACCAGAAACTACTTGCAACTCCTGGACGGAGAACTAGGGTGAATAAGAAGCCGAGAGGGTCCATTGGTTTCGGGCCCAATGCATGGTAGTAGCTGATTCTTAAATCACACATACAGATCTCAGTGCTTAAGGTCGGCTTCAATGAAACAACCCACCATGTACTCCTACATGGCCTCTCATCGATACCTTTACCAAATCGTGTTCACCACACCACTCTCATTACCGACATAATCATTTCACTCTAGCCCATCACCCAGATGAACCAGACCTGACACGACTCTAAGCATAGCAGGCATAGCAAGGTAGGAACAACACATACATATGGCTCAATCAACTCCTACACATGCTAGTGGGTTTCATCTAGTTACTGTGGCAATGACAGGTCATGCAGAGGAAATGGGTTCAACTACCGTAACACACAGCAGTTTGAAACGCGTTGTCTTAATGCAGTAAAAGAGAGCAGGAGCGAGAACATGGGATTGTATCGATATGATCAAATGGTTGGTTGCTTGCCTGATGGTTCGATGCACTGATACGGTTCTTCGTTAGGGTAATCACGATACTCCTCGGAGACAGAACCTGTCGCAAGGGACACCGATACACAACCATCACCAAACAATGTGCAACAATATGATGCATGCATGAAACATGGCAATATGAGTGTGTTGGGCTAATGCAACTAAAACCAGAAGGGTTTGAACCAATTTGAATCAAAGATTCAAATTTCAAACTCAAACATGGCCTTTTAAAGTGCTTTTCCTTGTTCTGCATTAAACATCAAGTTAACTTGTTTAGTCATGCATGAAAATAGTACAGATGGATAGATTGGATTTTTCTGATCATTTTTCATATATAATTTGTCTGATTTGGAGTTACAGAATAAAAGTTATGAATTTTTGAAGTTTAAATTATATTCTGGAATTTCCTATATTAGAATAATTCCAGAAAATCATTATTGCGTCAGCCTGACGTCAGTGTGACGTCAGCAGGTCAACGGAACACGTCAGGGTCAAACCTGACAGTGGGTCCCGCATGTCAGGGTGATTATTTTAATTAAAGTTTAATTAAAACTAAACCTGTTTAATTAACAGGGCTGGGCCCCACCTGTCATTGACTCAGGGGAGTCAACCAGGGCCCACCCGTGGTCAAAGTCAATGCCAGCGGCGCCGGCGTTTAGCCGCCGGCGAGCCCGACGCGGCGGCGGGAGTGGTTTTGGCCATTTCGGCCACCAAATGGGTCGCGGAGACCACCGGAGTGGAGCTGAGGACAAGCCGCAGCTCTTGGTGGAGTCCGTTGGGGTCGGGGTGGCCGGAGTTGGCGCCGGCGACGACTTTGGCGGCCACCGGGGTTCGGCCGAAGATGAACTTGGTGCTAGAGGGGTCGGTGAGGCTCGGGGAGTGGCTAGCTAGGTGCTGCGGGACTCGGTGAGTAAGATGGACACCAGCTTGTGGCCGGAGGGTGGCCGGAAGCACGTCGGCGACGAGATCCGCGGCGGTGCGGGCGTGTGATCCTCGTGCGGTGGCTACACGGCTCGGGAATGAGAGAGGGAGGGTCGGAGGAGTAGCTAGGCTCACAGCGCTCCCGTAGAGGCCACCGGCGGGGTCGGGGACGAGCTGAGGCGGCGACGGCGTTGAAGGGGATCTCCGGCGACGGCGAGCTCGGGCGAGGTCGGTGCGGTGGTCTCGGGCCGCACGAGCATACGGGGCTCGGCTAGCTCGATGAAGTGGACGGCGGCGGAGCTCCTGGACACGGTGGCACGGCGTGGGGTGGACGGAGGGCGTGGCTACGGCGAGGGGGTGGCGGCGATGGCGTCGGCCATGGCTGGGGCGTGCGAGGGGGAGGAGCTGGAGAGGAGAGGGGGTGTCTGGGGGGTTCGGGGGAGAGAGAGAGGCCGATTCACGGCGTTAGCCGGGCGAGGGAGGCGGCGAGGCGGCGAGCAGGTGCGTGGCACCCATGCGGTGCTCGCCGTTGAGCACCTGCCTGCCTGCCTGGCCGGCAAGCAGCTCGCTGGTGCGGTGCTGGGCTGGGCCGGCAGGTGGGCCGGGTGCTGGGCGACAGGTAAGCCTTTTCCATTTTCTTTCTGTTTTCTGTTTTTTAATACTTCTGCAACTTTGTTGAATTTAATAAAATACTTAGGCAACTCCAAAAATCACCAAACTACTCCTGGTCCATAGTTGGATTATTTCCAACATGAAACATTTTAGTTTGGAGATATTTGAGCATTTAAATATTTTATATAATTTTAAATGCCCAAATTCAAGTATTTATGATTTAATTCAAAAACCCTAAGCTGGCCTAGAAAAATGTGCACCACTTTTGGCAGAGGTTCTGAACCAAGACAAAAATGATGGGCATTTTAGAAGGGCATTTCAGGTTCATTGAAAATTATTTTTAGTAACCCTAGTTGTTTTCAGAGGGGGCTGGGGGTTCTGTCATCCCCATTTCAGGTTTCTGATGAAAAAGTAGATATGATGCAACACTCTAATGCATGGCTAACTAGGATGTGACAACAACCTCGCGTAGCATGGGATCAAATTTATATCGCGCGCTCTAAGGGGTGGCCTCCCCTCTTAGTCCCAACCGAAAACACCCATGCCCCCGGACCAGGTGGCCTGCCTACCGGCTACAACCGATATCTTCCACCATGGCCTCTATGTACGGTGTGTGCTAGAAAGGGGTTGACGACTTACTAAACCGTACCCTACTTATTGTAGGGACAAGTGGTAGTACGAAACAAGTATGGGGGTTACTGGAACAAGACTCGATCTACGATCGACTCTGGAGGTTTAAGTATTCCCTGCATGATTAGCAGAACGAAAATATTTCATCCAACAGACAGAGTCACCACTCATCATACCCCTCATGCCATGTCGAACACACTCGTCTCGACGAGGAACAAGGGACAAGCTCGGGTCTACCCAAGACAGAGACTTTCCCGTTTTCCTTCCGGTAGGCATGAAATGCATACGAGGATGATCATCATCACAAGCATATCCATTTCCAACAGCAAAGAAATTTTCAATAAACATTCATGCAAACGATCACATCAGCACATAAAATAACGAGTTCCATGTATTGAGGTGGTGTCATGATCGTGTCAAACAATGCATGCAAAAATACTATGCCAGGGTTCAGAATGCTTGCCTTCAATGTGTGGAAAGGCAGGGTGCACCCCAAAACTTTTGAAAGCTTTCTCCTCTCTCCAAAATCCTATTTCAAAATATTTTTGAATCAATATATAGTTTCAAAAACAGTACCAAAAAGTTGTCTGATTTTTTTTGAAATAAATCTTAAAATAAACTAGAAAATATTTGCGAGAGGTAGGAAAAAGAATCAACTCATTTGGAGTTGTATTTAAAAAGTTAAGCTCAGTCAAAGTTTTGGTCAAAAACTGTTTTTAAAAAACAGAAAAAGAAAAACGTTTCGAATATATACGTACACGTCGAAAGCGTATTCTGGAAATACGTCTCCACTTATCCAGCGTGGACCGTGACTGAGTCACTAACAGTGGACCCGCCTGGCCCACTGGTCAGGTTTGACTAGTCCACCCTCCCTCCTCTTCCTCTGCCCGCGAGGGGGGCAGAACTCCAACGAGGCTCGCCGGTGATCGGTGGCATCATTCGGGAAACAGAGGTCACTCGCGGGCTCAGGGGATCGAGGCGATCCTACCAGTGGTCTCTTTGGTCTCTGGGGTGGACAGAGCTGCCGGCGGCGAACTCCACGGCGGATGGTGGTCATCGGCAAAAGTGAGTTTTCGCCCGCGGCGAGTCCCGATCAAAATTGAGTAGGGGAACGGACTCACGAGGGGGAAAGGGGGTTCCTGGTGAAGAGAGTAGAGAGGGGGAGGCCCTGGTTGCGCCGAACAGAGCCGGGAGGCGGCGGTGGCTGGACTGGCCGGAGTGGGGGAAGACGGCCTCTTTCTCTCCAACTGACGGCAATGGGGCACTAGGGGTACGGTGTGAGGCTGCTAGTGTGCTCGGAGTGGCTCGAGGGACTCCCTTTTATAGCATTCCCACGTCGGTTCGCGGCGGCAATAGATGAGCTCGTCGGCTACCGACGTTCTGTAGCTGCAGGGCATCGTGGCGAGGCTGGGGATGGCGGCAGGAGCTAGCGGACGAGTGGGTACTGCTCCAAGGGCGAGCTGGCGAGCGGGCGTGGTTCGGGCGGCGCTGGCCATTGCGGAGCTGTCGGGCGGCAGTGGCGGCTAGCTGCTGGCCTGCCGGAGACGTGGCGAGGGCTGTGGTGCTCGTGGGGAGCAGAAGGGGATATGGTGAGCTGGCTTCGGTCGGTCACGGACCAGAGTGAGTGCGGGGCGAGACGCGGTGGCTCGGTCCTGGCACATGCAAAACGCGTGCTCCGCTCGCGCTTTGGGCATGCATAGAGCATGCACGTAACATGCTCGACGAAATGCGAAGGTATGATAGGGGGCTCTAAACCATAAGAGGTTGAGCAGGGTGGGGTTATAGGCTAGGGCAAAACCATGGGACATGCTGGTCTGGTCACGGGATCAAGTTCACAATGTAGACAAAAACTCATGCCAAATCTGTCCATGCTCTCAAGGTGTTTGACAAAATGCCAAAGGCACCTAGGCAGTTCTTGGGGTGGCCAAATCTCCCAGAGTGGGGTCTCTTTAGATGAAAGAGAGAGTGGTGAGGTTGGTTTGACAAAAGAAGAAACTTGCTAGTGCATGTTTTACAAAACTTCAATTCTGGACAGAGAGTAAATGGCATCTTTTCATGAACGAAAAATGATCCAATGAGTGCATGCTCCTGGACTTAGGGGTTTAGCAGGGAGGACTATAGGTAGGAAAAGGAATCAAGGATAAAAGAGCAACTTAAGAAGTAGTTGCTGTACAAATCTACAAGTTGGACCAGAATAGAAAAGAGGATGATTCACTCAAATTTTTCAAAGAATATCACTGGGTTTTTGCATAAAGTTGAATCATATGTTAGTACTAACATCCCAAAATTTTGGTGAAGGCTATAAAGAAATAAATAAATAGGTTGTAGTGCAAATCTGCCCACAGGACCAGATTTGAAAATAAGGAGTAGAGCTCAAAATATTCAATGAATGAAATATCTTTCTGCATAAAGGTGATTTAGAAACATCACATGACATCTCAAATTTTGGTGGGATTTTTAAAAGAATTTATCAAATGGTTGTAGTTCAAATAGGACCACCGACCATGGAAAAACCATTTTTTTAAGTAATAAAGGCCAGGGAAATAATTTTATAATTAACTCCTTTGATAAAAAGAAAAGATTTTCTTGAGAGGATAAACAAGTCTAATAACATATTTGAAAGCTTTTTCACTGAAGGAAACAACTCCAAGTTAAATAGGAAATGTTGCAAAAATCAAAAGGGGAGCCCAGAAAATGAAAGTTTTAATTTCGTAACAAAATTTTAATTTACAAAACAAGGGTAAAATTTGGGGTGTCGCACAAGGCACCTCCTTGTACTACTGCTGTACACTTATGTTCATCACTGGTAGAAGGTGTATCTGGGAGACTTGGGACGATGTCCTGTATGAGGTGTACCGTATGAGGCATTGCAGGGCCCATCTCGCCCTCGCAGCATGGCATACTATGATACTATCGCAATATTTTCTTCTATTTATTTTGTGTGTTTCATTAACTAGTGCCACTATAATGTAATCACACTTTTTCATTATCTATGCAAACAGGGTTATTCAGCTGCATTTTGGTGGAACTGCACAAATGTACGTATGGAAGCGGCATATATACAGAGTGCGAGGTGTGCCAAGTAAAAATTACCTACACCAACCATGCCGCATGCATGCTTTGGCATCCACCACCACCAGTGGGATGTGTGGAGCTCCATGTGGACGGATCTTTCTCGTCAGCAAATCCTCTAACAAAATACTAGTAGCTTATATTGGCAGTTTTCTAGGGAGTACTCTTTTCTGAAAGAAGCACCAATCTATTTTTCTTTCTTTGCACACCGTGTAACAACTTTGACCCAAAGGTCCAGAGCTATTTTAGGGTGATTGGCGTAGTACTCGGAGACTGATTGTAAGCATGATTTTCATTAGCTGTCACACTGATTGTAAGCATGAGCAGGTGGAAGATTAGGTTAGTGCGAAGCTTACCTTAAACCCTACCGCCGCCGTTGAAACGAGGCGAGCATCGATGGAACCATGGAGATCGGCGGGGAAGTGACGTCGCGCCATCCGACCTCCTCTTGCGGTGGGAGAACGAATACTCCTGTGGCTCCGGCTGGCTCTGCACCCTCACGAACGGCACACCATACTCGATCGATTCGTTATCCTCTGGGTGCTCGACCTTCGACCTGTATGCCCACCACCTCCGTCTGACTGTCGCCTCAGGCGAATCTGTCTACTCCATCACCCAGAGGAGATACTCGATGAACTCGGAGGACTGCGGCGTGACTGCCGTCGAGGAGTACATGTACATCGCCGCCCTCATCGCCGCCGTCTCGCTCTTTCGCATACATTGCCACATGGCCCGCACCGTCCATGAAATCTCCCACTCATTGTCAAACCAACTAAGGATCTCCTTCAACCTAGCTAAGTTTGCCTGGTCACCGCCGGCGATCTGCCTGATTCGCTGCTGCATCCTCTCCATAGATGTCCTTCTGAGTGGTCCAGTGCTAGCTTTGGAAGATGGGAGGAGAGACGATGGGCTTGCAATAGAGAAGAGGGAGAGGCCAAATGGTGGTTTTGGAATGGAGATGATGGAGAGGAGAGGAGGTGGTTTTGCAATGGATAAGATCAGAAGAGGGAGAGGCGAGACAGTGGTTTTGGAATGGAGATGATGGAGAGGAGAGGAGGTGGTTTTGCAATGGAGAAGATCATAAGAGCGAGAGGCGAGATGGTGGTTTTGGAATGGAGATGATGGAGAGGAGAGGAGGTGGTTTTGCAATGGAGAAGAGGGAGAGGAGCGTGCGGCAGCGATTTAGGATTGGACGAGAGGGCTGGCGCGCTGTGACTGGATCAAAATCAAAATCAATTTACCCTTCAATTAAGAAAGCGACCCCACATTAACTAGTCTCCCTTTTATTCTGGCTCATAATTGACCATGATTTTCGCACATAAAATATATATTATACGTTGCAAAAATAATATAATTTAGAAGTACATTTAGATACGAACCAATCGGTACAATTTTTGGTGACATGCAGTCACATTTTGCTTGTCAAATACAGTACGTGGTCAAACTTTGACCCAAAATACGCAAAACAACAAAAAAATACTTCCAAGACCAGCGCTGCTCTTCCACTCTTCTCCTCTTAAACCACCGCCGCTCCTCTCTTGTTCCAAAATAAATCCAGCGCCGCTCCTCTCCTCTTCCATTTCAAAACCACCGTCCCTCCTCTCCTGTTCCAGTCCAAAACCAGCGTCGCTCCTCTCCCGTTCTAGTCCAAAACCAGTGCTGCTCCTCTCCTCTTCCATTCAAAAACCACCGTCGGCGAGTGAAGGTGCTGTGGAGAAGTAGATCGATGGAGGAGTACAACCGATACGTGAGGATCGCAGACGGTGACCCTGTGAAGCTAGCTAGGATGTTGGAGATACAGTCTTGGTTTGACAACAAGTACCAACTAGCGGCAACGACGATATCCATGGCCAAATATCTGCAATAGAGGAAAAAGGCGGCGATACTCCCAGAGGGAGTCACGCCGAAGTACATAGAGCTGCTCCTCTGGGCCATGGAGCAAACGGACTCACCGAATCTGATCGTGAGGGAGCGGTGGTGAGAGTATCGATCCCAGATGGAGCATCCACCAGAGATTGAAGGATCGAGCATCTACAGGGTGCCATTTGTGAGGGTGTCCTGCCAGAGCGAGCCGGTGGAGTCTTCGTCGACCGAACCAAACTACAAGAGGAGAAAAGCAGTTGGCCCGACGACGCTTCCCTGCCATCGTCTCCCTCGCCGTTCACATCATCTCACGGGGCGGCTGTCTGCCGCCGAGGAATAGGAGGGGGCTGCCCCCCCCCCCCAGCCCAATAATCGGGCAGGTTGTGAATTGTCAGGAGGAGCTTAGGGTTGTCAGTATTTGCAAGTTGTGAATTGTGTTTTGTGTTGTGTATTTTGAGAGTACTTTCAGATATGAATGTCTTTACAATTTCAGATTTGCAGTATTGAGCATATGAAGTATTTTATGAATTCTAGAGATCTATTTTTAGCACTTAAAAAAATGTAGTTTAATAGGAGTATAAAAGTGCAGACAATGTGATTCTCAGAGAAGAAACTGCAAGTTTCAATTTCAGATAAGAAACTGCAAGTTCAGTTTCAGATAAGAAACTGCAACTTTCAGAGGCAGAGCATTTATATTAACACGACCTTTTCAAACAGGGTTAACATCATGTTGGAAGTTTTATTATGGTCGAAAATGGAACTACCAGCCAGTTAACATCATGCTGATCAACATTCATGCATAGCACATCTTCATATGATGCACAGTCAAAATGCCCACACAATGTCTAGTGTGCGGAACACAAAGAAAATGAGGGACGAAGTTTTGGCAAGTGTTGGACGTGGTTTTGGGCTGCCCCGTCTAGGCTTTCATTTTTAACATGCGCAGCCCACGACCTCGGATGGGAAGTCCATAGGCCTATTTGTATTTTCTTAGAGCCGTCATGTATTGACCGGCCTATGGACCTCCCATCCGAGGTTTTATTTTTGGCAGCCCAATTTATGTATTTTTTTGAAGAAAACGCAAATGTCTATTCTATTTTTTTATATAAGAATAGGAATGCCAGGTCCAACTTATGTTTCCCTTCTAACTATATTATATATATTTAAATTATTTTATATGTTATTATGTATTATTTTTATTGTCATCATATATTTAACAGATACTTACATATGTAAGAAAACAATATCCCACATCTTATTAACTTATAAAAATAATTTCTTAACAAATAAAATCCTGGATTGTTTTGGCACAAAAATCCTAGTGATTGTGTACAAAAGCTTGGTAAGATTTAAGGACGAATGTAATAATATCACTTATTATTTAAATATATTTATAACAAAATGCTCAGCCCCTTTTTATTTTTTGATAACATTGGTGGCCCAACCCAACATTATAATTAGAATCAGCCCAGCAAAATCGTGTATTTCGAGAAAGTGCAATTGGCCTGTAATTTTTTAGGAAATAAAATAAATGGGCCGCATGGACGCTACATTATTTGTTCACCCAGCCCAGCTAATGGCTGTAATTCAAAAAAAGATCAAATTGACTGTAAATTCTACCGCGCAAAAAAAGACTGTAAATTCTGAAAAATGGGTTGAATACGTGCCACATTTTTGCAGGCTAAAATGTGGGCCAATAGGTCGAAGCCAACGCAAGTCGTTGTCAATTTAGTCAACAAATGATTCTGACATATTAGCCGTTGGATTTACATCCAACGACCGGCATCCATCTTCAATCTCTCGTCTTCTTTCTCCAGCGCCGCCGGGACCACCTCCCGCCTCCTGTTGCTAGCAGCTCTGCTTAGCACGCTTCGCTATGAAGCACTACTCCACCGTTGGCCATGCCATCCCTCCACCCCTCCACACCTCCTATTCTTCTCCACCGACTGCCGAACCACACCGCACTAGAACCAGTTAACCCTCGTACACCTCTCCGTTTGCGACTCTACTCCCGCGTCTTCCCATCTCCGGCTCGTTGCTATCCGGGGCCTCGCCGTCGTCCACCACCTTGGATGCGCTCGGCGCGGCGTGGTCAACATGGTCAACGAATGACACCATCGGAAGTAGACTGTGCGTGGAAAGGCTGACAGCTGGGACCACGGCCGCACACAAGGAAATGCATCCTTCTTACGCGCAAAATAATGATTCCTCCACCTGACATCTGGGACCCACCGGAAGGGCCTCTGTATTTCACGGAAAAAACGTACCCCCTGCTGACATGTCGGACCCACCAGCTATCTTCGCACGCAAGGAAGTGCCTCCTTCTTACGCACAAAAAAAATGAATAATCCCCCTGCTAGCTGGAACCCAGGATAGTGGGAGGCTGACTTGTGGGCCTACCAAGTTGACAGGGACCGAGGGCTTTGTCAACTTCATCAATATGAACGATTCTAGCTCATGTTACCATACGATGTTCATCCAACGGCCGTAGTGCTTCTTCAACCTCTGGTCTTCTTGCTCGAGCCGCCCAAACCAGCGTCGGTCGTGTCGCGTGCTCCTGCCTCCCGTGGCCGGTTGTGATGCCACAGAGGCCTCACCGCCCCTACTACTCCCACTGCTGGCCAGGCCATCCCTCTACTCACCCACACCCCCTGTTATTATGCGGCGATAGCAGCCTCACACCATAGCCGAACCAGTGAACCCTCGTACTCCTCTTCGTGTGGGCATCCGCTGCTGCTTCTTCCCCGGCTCTGAGTCATCCCCTTCCTAGTCCTCGCCGTTGTCTACCGCCGTGGTGCTCTCGGCGCGGCATGGTCAACGTGGTCAAGGAACGACTTCCATCAGACGTGGACTGTATGTGGAGAGGCTGACAGCTGGGTCCACGGCCGCAGCAAGGAAGTGCCTCCTTATTATGCGTAAAATAATGATTCCTCCACTTGGCAGCGGGGACCCACCGGACGGGCCACCGTATTTCACGAAAAAAAACGTTTCCCCCTGACTACTGGGACCCAAAAGCTACATCTTCGCACGCAAGGAAGTGCGTCCGGGCAAAAAAAATTGATTCTCCCCCCTGACTGCTGGGACCCATCAGCTACATCTTCGCACGCAAGGAAGTGCATCCGGGCAAAAAGAAAACAATTCGCCCCCCTGACTGCTGGGACCCACCAGCTACATCTTCGCACGCAATGAAGTGCGTCCGAGCAAAAAAAAAAAGATTCGCCCCCCGGACTGCTGGGACCCACCAGCTACATCTTCGCAGGCAACGAAGTGCTTGACAGTCGGGACCCACCTGGTCAAAGCGTACGTAGCATTGTCTTTTTGGTCGCGAACGTGTACGTACATATATACTAGTCGATGTAGAGGCACGCAGGTGTCGTAGTAGAGGTGCGTACGTGTCGTAGTAGAGGCACGCACATAGCATGTACACGTATGTATAGCAGCCAGGGTGCAAGAAAGAAAATACGGCCACGTACGTACATATGGGCGGGGTCTCGAACACCTACTCGTGCATACGTACGACCAGAGCTCGTGTACATGGCTGGGTCGGAACAAAGAAACGACGTCGTCGTCGTGTTCATGGGGAGGCAATGGAATGCGTCGTGTTCATGGGGAGGCAATGGAATGCTCGTGTTCATCAGGAGGCAACGGAACGCGTGGGAGCCAACCGACTGGGTCAGAACGGAATGCGTCGTCGTGTTCATCGGGAGGGCTTGGACAGAACAGGCGATAGAAACGAGGCCTGTTGTACCACAGAACGGAGGAAACGGACCTCCTACGGTCGAAACAGGGGTCCTGTTAATCGGGAGGGGTGTGGCGTACGGCAAAACGGACGAAACGGACCTCCTACGGTCGAAACGGGGGTCCTGTTGATCAGGAGGGGTGTGGCGTACTGCAAAATGGACGAAATGGACTTGTGTTGGAGCGCTACGGTCGAAACGGGGGTCCTGTTCATCGGGAGGGGTGTGGCGTACCGCAAAACGGGACTCCACGGGATACTGTTCATCTCCACCATCGACCTCCTCCAGCCTCCACGGGCTACCGTTGACCTCCTCCAGCCTCCACGGGCTCCTGTTCATCCAGCCTCCACCGCGCGCTACTCCATCGGCTACTGTTCAATCACCCCTCCACCTTCTACTATTCATCTAGCCCTCCACACCACAGGGCCAGTTCAACCACCCCTCCACGGGCACCCCTCCACCGTCTACTGTTCATCCAGCCCTCCACACCATGGGGTCCTATTCATCCAGAGGCAACACCACTGCTCACTGTTCATCCAACCCCCCCGGCAACGCTCACTGTTCATCCAATCGATCGGCTTCAGTTAGCAGCAGTAGCGAAGGAATCGCTTGATCGGGTTCAGTTAACAGCCATCGATCGATCGCTCGGGTTTAGTAACGCGTAGCCTGCAGTGCAATCGCTCGGGTTCAGTTAGAGCCTAACGCCTCGCTCGGGTTCAGGTAGAGCCAACGCCTCGCACACACGTGCATATGTCACTACTAGGAAAAGGGCTGCTAGTGGCGCACCAGTTTTGCCTACTAATGGTGCACTACTGGTGCGCCGCTAGCACCACGCCATTAGAATTAAATACTAATGGCGCACCCCTGGTGCGGCATTAGTATCTGGTATACTAATGGCGCACCTCACAGTGCGCCATTGGAATGCCTCCTAGGGGGGCATATTTACCCATGTGCTTTGGCATACTAATGGCGCACTAGGGGGTGATGCGCCATTAGTGTCCTTTCTGCAGTGCGCCATTAGTGTGCTGAGTGGTGTGCCACTAGTATGAATATTAGGGATTTTTTTTCTTTTCTGATATTTGCACAGGTTACAAAATATATTATTGGACAGAATATAGACAGCACTACACGGCAACAACAGATTCATCGAATACAATAGAAGATTAGTCTCCGAATACAATTCATCATATTAGTCTCCGAATTCAAAAGACGGAACAAAGATAGAACATTAGAAGTCTCGAGACCGCGAGTAGCGAGTTTGTCTTCACATTACAAGTCGATATCGATCATCTAAACTACCATCACATAGAAGAGAGCTGCGGTCATCACGATGAGCATCATCGTGATGAAACTGGTCTTCATCCGGTTCCTCCAACGCTCCCTCCTCTCTCCCGCTAGATAGCGTGCGCATCTAGATTCCGCCTCCGCCCTAGTGGTGTAACCTTTGTAACTGTTACCGCTGAAACGGTGAACCTGTCTCTAACACTCCTCCCAGCCGTCGTAGACTCCAAGAACCTTACCCTTGTAATGAGCTAATCGATGTTTCAGAACTACACATAGCATCACTACTTTCGACTCGACTCAGGGATCGGAGCATGGATGAAGCCACCGTCTCTCGTGATGGTCATGAAGTCACGGGCGTTGTCAACCTGCATTTGTAGCGTTGTGTCTATATCACTATTGGACGATTGATATCTGAGGTAGAACTGCCCCGAGGTACGAAGGACATCTTGATGGATGATTTCTACAAACTCCGACTGGATGCGAAAGAATTCTTGTCTGATGTCCGCGTCCTGGATTGCCGACAAGCTTGCGGCCCAATCTTTGAGATTATTTGGTAGCAGTAGGTGATTATGGTCCCGTACGATCGCCCGCATGTGATGGAGGGCGTAGTAGGCATCCTTCTGACCGCCAGGCGGCTGCTTGACATAGGGGAACATCGTATTGTGGGTGAACACGTGCTTGCCGTACCTACGAACTGGCCTATTAAAGGTGCCTCCAGATCTGGCGTAGCCCGGGAGAACATCATCAAGAACTTTCTTGATATTTGTGTAGTCTATCTTCGACTCACGGTCTGGGTCGAAATACGTGGCCATGGAATATTTCGGGCTTAAGAGGATGAGTGTGCAATGTGTGTCACTGCACAAAACAAGGAATGTTAGAAAAAAAGAACAATCGAAATCTAAGAAATCATATGTTACGGGGAGGTGAGGGGATTACTTACTCAGGAAAGTAAGGCACGAGGAAGTTATCCTTATATGGGTTTGCCATAATGACGCCTTCGAGGTGTGAACTCGCGACTTGCCGGTCCCCAATGCTGCCCAAGATCTTGGCACACATGTAGAAGGGGTCGACTCACCCGATGTCCGGGGTCTTGTCTCTAATGATCCGCCTCTCCATACTCAGCAAAAACAGCCGAACGAAGGTGTAGTGCAGCGGATGAAGGTTAAACATAGCGAAGATGTCATCAAACCCTAGGACGATCGTACCCCCGATGGCACTATCCACAAAGCCCTTGCCCTCTGGCACCTTGGCCACGAAAACCGGGTATGCCACATCTTCTGGGAAAGACGCCTCTTCTCCAAAGAAAGAACATTATCATGCAGACTCCGCATAGCACCGGTTGCAGCATTGAGCAGATTTGTTGGTAGCATCGCCCTACCCGCCACATGCACCCTCCTCGAGATATCCTTAGGTGAAGGTGGCCCGTCCTGAGCACAGATCGTACTTGGCGTCGGCTGGCTCGCACCGGCGCCCTTGTTATTCTTTCGTTTCCTTCCCTTCTTCTTCATCTGCTGTAATGGGATCGAGTTCTGCTCACAGACCACCTTCTTAAGTGTGTTGGGGCTGATAATTTTCGCACCTCGGCTATCTGAGGCTCGGTGAAGGTGGCAGCCGGAGGCGTCTCCTGAGAACTGAACGCCAGACGACGCCTGTTGCAATTGGGTTTCTCCGTGGTACCAGCTAGATCGCGGTCATCTTTTTCAGGGTTGGGTTCTTGAGAAGGAGGCCCGCAGAATTCGTCACCGTACCCATGTTCGGCAAAGTACTTATCGACGTTGGTAAATGTACCGTCATCATTGTTGTCGTCGTCCAGATCCTGTTCCATATGCATGTCCGGATCCTGGGTGCCATAGGGATGTCCGGCATGTCCAGTAGCGTTGCGACAGTCTTGCCATGGCTTGGCGCCGGCACGACTGACGGTCTTGTCTGTGGGGTGGTGTCCCCCGCCCCCAAACGAATCTGGCTCTTCGGCCAAAGCAGGGGCCAGCTCACGCAGGCGCTGAGGGTCATCACATCATCTTCGTCGGCCCCAACGGGTCGAATCGGAGGTAACAACTCGTCGTAGCCTGGCAGCACCCGAACCAGTTCAACCCTATACATGATGGGTGGCATCGCATTACCGTGGAACACAAGGTTGCCCGGTTGAATGATTCTACCCTTGGCGACATCGACCAACTCACCACCCACGAAGTGCATGAGAGTGCACGGAACATCGGCGGCGCCCTGCGAAAACATGTAGGGCATCCGGGATGCCCAGTCAAAGGCAAGGAGATGAAGTCATCGGCTGAGAGGATTAGTTACTGTGATGCCGTCGAGCTCAGCTAATGTTGAGGCACCGCCAACGGCGGGCGTGCAACTGACGGAGGGGCCGTTTTCTAGCGAGGTGCCAGCTGGCGTACACCCGGGTGCATTAAGCTCCAATGCCCATGCTAGCGCCGGAGACACGAATACCACCTCCGCCGGAGACACCAATAGCGCCGCCTGCGCGTTGTGCGAGTTGCTGGCCGTGAAGCTGGGAACCGGGGGCGGCCCCTGTTGGCCGCCCGCAATCCACATCGTCAGCCCCAGAATCAAGGTAGGCACCAGGGCGGTGAGCGTCGTTCCCAGTTGTTGTTGCACTTGCTCTTGGACAATCTCCGGAATCTGCGCCACTTGTGCCTTGAGTTCTTGAACCTCGTGCGACTGGCTTTCCGAGCTGGTCTTTTTCTCCTTTCTCCCACCAGCAGTATAGTATGACGACCATTTTGTGGACAAGCCTTTGCCGGCCACATGACCAGCTGTCGACGGCTTACTGAGCTTATCCTTGTTTTTCGTTACTTTCAACGCCCTATTTAAATGGGTGTCGAAAGGGGAGCTCTAAGATGACCCCGCGCTACTGCTTTCAGTCTCCTGCGGAAGGAACGTGAACCATTTAGAAATATTGGGGAATTAATTAGAATGCAACCATATGGAGCTAATTATGCGGGGGTGTATTCCTTACCAGAACAAGGTCAAGCGCCCTGGTCTTCGGATCCATGGTAAGCTCCTTTGTTACCGGGTCCTCCTTGTATCAGGCCCTAACAAAGTTCCTGGTCTACTTGTCATTGTATTTCTCGAAGCGGGGCGGTAGGCCTTGCTCGGCACGCTGCGTCCTCCTTGTCCCATATAGGCTCTGCCACTATGTAACCACCGGGACCGAGTTGGTGGACCCCTAAGTTCAACTGCCGCATTTCTTTCCCCCACTGACTTGATTCGGAGGTTGCGCTGCTCTCGCACTTGATCTTGAACTCCTTGTAGTCATCTTCGCTGATCGAAAGATTTTTCGCCTTGATCTTCTCATAACTATCACCTTTGTCAATCATTCCCTTCACCGTGATTCTCCAAGTAGACAGGGCCGTGCTCATCCTCGTGAGGGCGGCGCTGTTCACTTTATTCCCTGAGAGGCGTGTGTTTGCAAAGTTAGCGGGGAACTTGTATCGTTCGTGCAACTTCATGAAGAGGAGGCTGCACAAATTCCCTCTGTCCTTATGCCTTAGGTTCTCGATGTTGATCGAGACGGTGCTCCGGAGAATGCACCCGAGCTGAACCGAGTACCCCTTGACTAATTCTTTGGGCGCCGTTGGATGCCCATTGGAGTTCACTTCAGTAAATTCCTCCTTGACGGTACCGAGCACGTTCGGGTGCCGATCCTTCCGTTGCCTCTTCGGTTGGCTGCCATCTATGTGTGCGCTGCCATCATCAGTGGTGGCATCCTCGGCGGCACCATCAGTGGTGTCATCCCTGACGCCACTAGGGGTTGTGTAGTCAGGATCGGTGTCTTCTGTGGCGTCCTCATAGCGGTGAGGTTCTTCCTCCATCTCCTGGGACATCTCCCAGAATTGCTTGCCACCCGAACTGCCGGCCTCATCGTTATGGGCCATGTTTCGCTCTAAATAGGAAAAAACTTTGGTCAAAAAGTTGGTTATTGTCAAGGAACAAGATCATGGTCTCATCATTTAGGTTTTGTCGACACCGAGGCATCCTAAAAGCTAAGCTTTTATCATTTAGGGTTTGTCGACGACGTGGCACCCTAAAATCCTAAGCTTTCATCATTTAGGTTCTTATCGACACCGAGGCACTCTAAAAGCCAAGGTTTTATAATTTAGGGTTTGTCGACGCTGAGGCACCCTAAAATCTAAGCTGGGAAGGAGAATTCTAAGTTGGGCCTAATCACTTGGCTCTATTGCCACCTATGGTTTAATGCAGCAAGAATAAAGGGGTAGTTGATCCTACTTAATTAATTACTAAGACCCCGGCCCATGCATTAGTCACAAGTACCACATATGTCCTATTTTTAGCAAAGTCATGCTAAAATTCACGCAAAATTTCAGCATGACCTTTGCTGAAAATAGGACATATGGAGTACCTGAGTTTGTAGGAACGGAAGTTAATCGACATTCCAGCAAACTCAAGGGCCTCTCGGGGTACCTGCAAAATCATCACGACACGATGGTCGGAGACAAACCCCAACAAACTAGCAAAGTTACTGACGTGTTTACAGAAATTGTTTTCTGTAAAAGATGATCATCATCTTTACAAGTCTTTCTCAATGTGATCACAAGTAATTCAGAGGCATCACAAGTAATTCAGAGCATCACAAGACATTAGTAGTTCAGTACATGAACAAGTTTTACAAAGCACATCAATATGTACTGTATTTCATTGTGGAGTGATATACAGTATGTTAGAGCAAAGAAACAGCTTAATCCATGCCTCAGCTTATCAACAGTCATTATTTGTCAAATACAGAAGAAGGAACAATTTATTTGTGACATAGTTACAAATGATGACAGAATAAAGCAACACCCTGCACTTGCCTAAAAACAAGTGAAGTTTCACCCATATAAGAACAAGTGAATTCTAGTCACATTAACACTCCTGATTATCTACAAACCCAAGTACTAGGGCACACAAAAGTTCTGAAATTTGTGTGCCTAACTGAATTAACTAAATTTTCAGTAACCGAATAAACTAAATTTTCAAAACTGCAAGAAGCCATTTAAAAAAAATCCTCTCATCTCATATGAGGAGTGTTAATCCTAAGACTAATAGTTTGTTGTGCAGTACAGCTACAGTGATGCCCTGTCCATTTGTCCCTCCCCAACTAGATACTAGAGTAGCACTTCTGATGCCCTGTTCTTGCTGAACTTTATGCAGTATATACAACAACTTATCCTCTTAAGCCAAAACAACTTTGTAAAAGCCAGATGCAACTTGTTGAGCTAATTTTGTGCATAACTCCTTGAGGAATTAGCAGCAAGGAGTGGCTAGAACTACAAACAGTGGCTAGAACTGCATATTTACAAATTAAAGGACACAAACTCAAGTAAGCTTCTTGAACAATACCCTGATAGAAAACATAGGACAAGCAATGAATTTCTATAACTAGCAGAGATCATGTGCAGCTGCAGTGACCATCATTTGTATTCTTGTTGCTAAAACTTGCCAAGTTTATGTCTAGGTAAGGAGTAGAAAGAAGAGGAGCTCATTTGACAGTGCTACCTTGATTCAAAGGAGCCTAAACTTCACAAATAGCAATTCATTTGTATTTGACATAAACAAGCCAATTCATTTGTATTCTCTTCCGTTGCCATTTGTTTTAGGACAAAGAAGATTAAGGTTGGTCTTATACTTGTTTTTTTAATGTACTTATGCAACTATGTAGGTACCTTTGGCAAGAACCTCTCCACTCAAAGAATATGAGCAAAACATGTGCTATTTAATTAGGAAAGTAGGACCAAACTACATTCACCTGTCAAACGATGTTACCATTCATCTAGCAATACAAAAAAAAACACAAGAATTGCAACGTCTGGACTGAATGCTTTTGAGTTTATTAAGTACCTTCAGTTCTGAGATTTAAATGTCAAAAGAGCTTCATAGAATCTTGAATCCTCCAAATCACTCTTAATAGTTCAGCATTGCACAAAGGCAGCAATGAGCCAATGATATCAGTAGCAATAATAGGTGCTGCAGTTATATAACTTATCAAACAGGCCCAACTTAGTTAGCATTCTATCTGCACAACTAGCCAAAGAAAACGGATGAACTATTCATAAACCCATGGAAGTTTATTGGATCACTGTTCATAACCAAATCATTGGACCATTGTTCATTTGTTTATTTATCAGTATTTCTAGGTTTACATCAATCTGAACTACCATTCTGAACATTCTCCAACTTAACAAAACTAACTAAGTAAAAAATGCTGGTACAACTGGCCCTAATAAAAAATGCTTGATCATTCACTTCATTGAAACATAGTTACGCTCAATCACCAACACTAAATGTTCATGTTAGCTAGCCACACAGATTCCTTGTTATATTTCTACCTCAGATCAAGTCCATAGAGTTCAATAATACAGGCAGAATGATAACCAGTAAGTTAAAGTTCAATTTTCAGTGGTAAAAGCACCCTACTGGGTAACCAAAAATGCACAGAACAGTGAACACTGAAAACCTTTCTGTATTTAAAGCAAGTAGGTACCCTGCTCTCCTGCTCTCAGCTATATGTTCACCCAAAACTATTATGCATATACAGAGTGCACATAGCCAAATAAACAAAAGACTACTATATCAGATGGGAAGGAGGAAAAACACAAGGCATCATTTATACACAAGAGATTGGAAGGAAGAAGAGAAGTGATGCATTTTTCGTACCAGGCTTGAGAAACCAAAATCAACATGGTATTTCCTTTTAGCCTACAACATTCAGCTACAACATTCAGCTACACTCCGGCGTAGTACGCCGACGACCTGTACCACGGTCGAGGGGAAGGAGGGAGGGAATGGGGAGGAAGGGTGGAGAGGAAGGAAGGAGGAAGGAGGAGAGGTACCTGGGCGGGTGCGGCCGGTCGCCGGAGGGGTCGGGGTCAGGGTCAGCGGCGGCGGTGGCGGCGAAGGGATGGCTCGAGGGCGTCTGAGCTCGTCCGGGTCCTTGTAGTCGAAGAGGAAGACGGCGGCGGTCCTCCTGGGCGCCTCGGTTCGTCGTGGGGAGGTCGGCGGCCACGTGCTTCGCGGGTCAGCGACCGTCGTTGTCCTGCACCCCGTGCGATCGTCGGCGGTGCAGCGAATGCAGTGGTGGGGGCGTGGGAGCGGCGGCGCGGGGGAGGTGCAATTATGGGGGGCGCGGGGGCGCGGGGGCGGCGGGGGTCGGGGCGGCGGCGTCGTGGGTCAGGGCATCGGGTGGATCTGGCGAGGGAGAGGGACGAAGGGATCTGGCGAGGGAGAGGAATGAATTAGCTAGTGGAGGAAATTACTAATGGCGCACCCCGTTGCGGTGCGCCATTAGTATGTTTTTTTATAGCAATGGCGCACCCCCGAACAGTGCGCCATTAGAAATCTTTTTTTAGATAGCAATGGCGCACCACCCGGCGGTGCGCCATAAGTAACTATTTTTTTGCACAGCAATGGCGCACCACCCAGCGGTGCGCCATAAGTAATTTTTTTATTTTTTGTTGCATCTAATAATTATTTAGAAAATGAATATGAATATGAAACAGTAATGATTTTTTATAAAAACGGTAACAATTTTTAAAAAATATCATCAAATTTGTTATTTGAAAATATTTATGAATATGAAAAAATATCATCAAATTTGTTATTTGAAAATATCATCAAATTTGTTATTTGAAAATATAATCAAATTTGTTATTTGAAAGTATAATCAAATTTGTTTTTTTTGGATTTTTAGTTGCACTCATTTGTGAATTGGTAAAACATTACTGGGAGGGTGCGGGGGGTCGTCGGCGACGGTGGAGCGGGGGAGGGTGCTCGGCGGTGGTGGAGCGGGCCGGGGAGGGCGCGGGGTGTCGTCAGCGGCGGTGGAACAGGGGAGGGCGCGGGGGGTCGTCGGCGGTGGTGGAGCGGGCCGGGGGAGGGTGCGGGGGGATCGAGGTCGAGATGGAGGGGGATCGAGATTGACTGTCCTCATGAATATTAAATATTTTTTCATATTGAATATGAAAAATATCATCAAATTTGAAAAAATATTCATGAATTCAAAAAGTGCCCATGAAATTTAAAAATATTCATGAGTTCAAAAAGTGCCCATGAAATACAATCGTGAAATGAAGGCTACAATTAAATACAATCGATCTTATCTAGCTATCTGTTCACAATCTTCTTGCCCTTATTTTTCGTAAATGGAGTTCTTCTCTTGAACGGACGTCCTTTAGGTAGGGTGGTCCTGCTTCTTCTTGTGGTGTATGCTGGTACTTCATCGTCGTCGTCATGTTCCATCTTCGGGTCGCTGTACTTGTCGAAGTCTTGCTCATTGGCGACTCCATCCATTCCGATGATCTTCCATTTGCCTCTCCTCATGACAACACGACTGGGCTTTGACGGGTCGGTAATGAAGAAGCATTGGTCCACTTGGGAAGCCAGTACCCATGGATCATTTTTCGCGGTGATGTTTGCGCCTGGGGTCTTGGATTTGGCTTCGGGTATAACCATGGTGGTGAAATACCGGTCTTCTTTTATGACACTCTTGGCCTATCTGACACGGAACATAGGGACCTTCTCTCCAGTGTAGCTCAGCTCCCAGATCTCCTCGATCCTTCCGTAGTATCTGTCCTTGTCGTTACCGGTGTAGGATTCCATCGTTACCCTGGAGTTTTGATAACCATTGCTCTTCATGTCCTTGTCCTCGGTGTAGATTGTGTAGCCGTTGATATCGTATGCCTCATAGGTCATCAGGTTGTGCTTGGCGTCCTGTGACAAGGCGAATATGAGTTGTTCTTCCACAGAAGAATCCTCATGTAAAGGGTACGACAGAAGCTTCTTCTTGAACCAACGCGTGAAACATGAGTTGTGCTCTTTGATTATATGTCCGTCTGTCCTCTATTGGCCTTGGTCATTGTATGTCTTCTCAATAAAGGTTTTGTGCCCTACCACCCAAGGATCGACCACGTCTATGTGTTGTAGCGCGACTAGGTTTGCTCTTTCAAAGTCGGCGAGTCGACCCTCGAAGTCGACATGCATTTCACGACCCTCACGGTGACCCCATCCAACGAGCCTGCCGAGGTGCCTGTTGACGGGCAGACCAACGGGGTTCTCGATGCCTAGATAATTCGTGCAGTAGGAGATGCACTCTTCGGTCAGAAAGCCCCTAGCTATGCTTCCTTCTGGACGTGACATGTTGCGAACGTATCCTTTGATGACACCATTCATCCTTTCGAACGACATCATACTGTGCAGGAACGTCGGCCCGAGTTGGATGATATCCTCGATGATATGGACCAGAAGATGCACCATAACGTCGAAGAATGTGGGCGGGAAGTACATCTCAAGCTCGCATAGTGTCACCATGATCTCTTCCTGTATCCTTCTAAGTTGCCTCACGCCAACCGACTTCCGAGAGATGACGTCGAAAAAGTTGCATAGGCCAAATAGCATTTCACGGACGCGCATGTCCATGATCCCACGGATTGCAACTGGAAGTACCTGCGTCATCAGCACGTGACAGTCGTGAGAGTACATCCCGCTGAACTTCTACTTCGCTGAGTCTAGGTATCTGCTTATCTTCCCCGCGTAACCGTAAGGAAGTTTTACCCCTACGACGTAGGTGAAAAACTGATCGATCTCCTCCTGACTTAGAGTGAAGCACGTGGGAGGGAAGTCATTTCCGGTCTTCTTGGACTTTTTTCCTTTGCGACGACTTTCCGTGTCCTGCTTTGCCTCATCATCATCATCATTAGCGTGAAGCTCCTCCCTAATGCCCATTGATTTCAAGTCTGCCCTTGCTTTTGGCCCATCTTTGGTCCTCTCTGGCATGTTGAGCAGGGTGCCAAGCAGACTCTCGCACACGTTCTTCGTCATATGCATGACATCAAGGCTATGAGGCACACGGTGGATCTTCCAGTACGGCAAGTCCCAGAAAACAGACCACGTTTTCCATACCTTCAGCAGCGGCTCTGGCGCCTTTCGCTTCTTTCCTGGCTCTAGCGCCTTTTGCTTCTTTCCCGGCAGTGGGCAATCTTTCCAATTTTTCAATAGCTCGTCTATTTCCTCGCTGCTCCTCGTACGCGGGCGTCTTCAGGGTTCGGTTTCACCATCGAACAGATCCTTGCGTTTTCTCCATGGGTCATCGTCACGAAGCCACCTTCGATGTCCCATGAACATGGTTTTCGAAGACCCGGGATCTCAATCTAGCTGGCAATACGTTGTGTCATCCATGCACCTGACGCATCCAGAAAAATCCGTGGACCACCTGCCCCGCGAGATATCTGTAACCGAGATAGTCATGCACCGTCGTGAGCAGTGCGGCTCTCATAGGGAAATATTCTTTCTCTGCGGTGTCCCACGTATTTGCTGGCGTTTTCCACAGCATGTCTAGCTCCTCTTTCAGCAGCCCTAGATACAGATTGATGTCATTCCCTGGTTGTTTCAGCCCTTCAATTAGCATACTCATGTGAATGTACTTCCTCTTCATGCACAACCAGGGGGGAAGGTTGTACATCCACACAAACACAGGCCAGGTGCTATCTGTGCTTCTCTAGGTGCCAAACGGATTGCCTCCATCGGTGCTCGCGCCCAGCACGATGTTCCTTGGATCCTTCCCAAATTCTGGGTGTTCGAAGTTCAACGCTTGCCACTGGCTCCCATCCTTAGGGTGACTCAACATCTTGTCTTTTTTATTTATCTCCGGATCATTAGCGTCATCCTCTCGCTTCTTCTCCTCCCTATCCACGTGCCAACACAGGAGCTTCGCTACCTTAGGGTCCGTGAAATACCGCTGCAGACGAGGAGTGATCGGAAAGTACCACACCTCTTTTCGAGGAGCTTTCTTCCTCTTCTTGTATCGAGTGACGCCGCACACCGGACATATGGTAGACTCCGCGTGCTCGTCCCGATAAATGATGCAATTGTTCATGCACACATGGTATTTCACGTGCAGTAAATCCAGAGGACACACTATTTTCTTCGCCTCCTCGAAACTGGTCGGGCACTTGTTCCCCTTGGGAAGACGTTCGTGCCAGAATGACATGTTCTCGTCGAAGCATGCGTCGGTCATTTTGTGTATTACCTTCATCTCCAGAGCCATGCGCTTTACTTTCAGGCGGGTATCCTCGGGCCTGCACCCTTCATACAACGGAGTAACCGCGTCTATCTCCAGTTGATCTAGCTTGGCTTTCTCTCGGGCGGTCGCTCTTGCATTATCCATCTGCTTGAGAAGCAGCTATTGAATATGAGGGTCCTGCACCCAGCCCATCGATGGTCCATCGTCGTCTGCTCCGCCATCTTCATCTTCATGATCATGCCCTTCATCTGCTCTGGCATCTTCCTCATCATCATGTCCTGCATCTTCTACATGATGACTGTGTACAGCATCACCGTCTTGATCATGTCCTGGAGATTCTTCGTCTTCTCGCCCGCCCGAGCCGTGGTGGTTGTCTTGCTGCCCTTCCTCATTTCTTGCCCGGCCCCCATGGACGACTTCATAGTCATCTTCATCACCTTGCAACCGATAGCCATCCATGAAACCACGCAAGAGCAGGTGGTCCCGCACCTGCCCGGAATCCGGGTCCGCAATAAGGCTCTTCAGCTTGCATCTTCGACACAGACATCCTATCACCGTCTCGTTCTTTTGAAGCATCTCGGCCTTCGCGGAGCTCAAAAACCTATTCACGATGCCTTCGGTCATCGTGCGAACCATGGTCATCTGCGGGGTAGAGCAAAATGATATTTTAGAACCAAGAAAAAATTTGGCATGACTTTTCCTAAAGCTAGGACCAAAAAGAATGCATAGTGCCAAAATTCTCGCCGAAACCGAAATGAATCAACATTCCGGCAAAATATTGGCAACTATCGCATTTCAAATACCGATACCTACAAACACAAACATATATGCAACAGCACAAACATATGCAACACCACAAACATACATAGATCTAGCTAGGCCATAAAAAGTGCATGTGCATGTTGTTGGAGGGAGAAAAATGTAGATCTACAACATAAAGATAGCTTCCCCCTTACTTACCTATCAAAAAAAGGTAATTTAACCACTTAATTTGGATGAATCTATGGTGCAAATGAGGTGAGGAGGAGGAGGCAGCCGAGACAAGCTTGGAGGAGGAGGTGTAGAGAATGAAGTGGGGAAAGTGAGTGGGTACGTGTGGCTGTCCAAAATATCTAGCTGGTCCCAGGTTACTAATGGCGCACCACACACAAATGCACCATTAGTAACCCTGGTTACTAATGGCGCACCAGCTGGTGGTGCGCCATTAGTAGTTTGCAAAAAAAAATAAAAAAATAATATAGTAGTGGTGCAGTGTGTCACTGGTGCGCCATTACTAGTTTAAACTAGTAATGGCGCACTATGCCCTGGTGCGCCATTAGTAGTTTTGCAAAAAATATATATATTAGTGGCGCACTGTGTGGCTGGTGCGCCATTAGTATTTTTGGAAAAATAATATAAAAAAACTTGTTACTAGTGGCGCACCATGTGTCTGGTGCGCCATTATTGTCTTTAACACTAATGGCGCACCAGCACATGGTGCGCCACTACTATATAGTAGTGGCGCACCACATGTTTGGTGCGCCATTAGTGGCCATATCATCTATAGCCCTTTTCCTAGTAGTGCGTGTACGAGAGAAATGTGCATTGCTCAGCCCCCGACCTCCCACCATAACCGGGAACTCCCCGAAATTTTCCTCCCCCTCGCTTCTACCACGGTTTTTTCTGTCATGGACGGCCCAAAGAATGTCATGCAGCTGCGTCTCCGGCCCGCCCAGGACGAAAAGCCCATTTTCTGTCATGATTTTTTGTCATAGAAGTAGGAGCCCACCACATCTATGATGATACCGGGTTTTGTCACAATTATCGTCATAGAAGTGTCATATGTATGACAGAAAAAATTCGTTCGGCCCAAAATGTCACGGATGTGTCTTTTTTTTGTAGTGTAGGGGCTCTACTTTGTACCCCTTTACTTGTGCACGGGCAGTCAGAGCCGCGCCCGCGGCACACTTGGCAGGGTAGAGGCGGGAAGCCGAAGCCACAAAACAATCAAAGCAACGCCAAGACAGAAACACCAAAAAGCAAGAGGGCAAGGTGGACTCCCCCGGCAAGGCCCTTGCCGAGGCGGCCTCCGTGGCCCCGGCAAGGGCCTTGCCGGGGCAACTTGACCGACGCCAGCAAAGCGCGCCACCCTTGAGCCCGGGGGTTCTAATATCATCAACCACATTGGAACCAAGGCTCGGGAGGTACCTCCATGGTGGCATGCACATCTTTGTGAAGATCGTAAGCATGCAAAATCAGATGAAGACCAGAAGACGAGACCTCCGGCAACATCCTTGTCGTGGACGACCGCGGTGCCATGGAAAGACCCTTGACGAGGCCCCTACAAGACTCTTGTCGAGGACATCAGCGAGGCCGCGGCCAGGCCCGTGCCCGCCAAGGCTCCATCGCCGTTCCCATGCAGCTGCCAGCCCAGCGAGCGAGGCGAGCACCTGCGTGGCAACATGCAACCCCGAGGCCAACTGAACAAGCACCTGCGTGGTGGCATGCAGATCTTCGTGAAGATGTTTCCACCGCACCAGCTCAGTAGTCTGCCAGCCAACATGGCGCTGCCCGCCTCGCTGGCCTGGACGCGTGTCGAAGCAAGGCGAGGCGGCAACAAAGCAAGGGGACACCTAATGGACGCATTTAATGCGTCTTGTCCCGTAATGACAGGCGATAAGCTTGTACACTGTACCCTTTCCACCTCCTGTGTGCCACTGTGGCATCCCCTTTTTCCTATAAAAGGAGGCCCAAGGCATACTGGAGAGGGATTCGGCTTTTTGGACTACGTACGCACCATAGCTAGTTCAAGAACACAAGAACATTCAGATATACACCAAAGCAGGACTAGGGTATTATGCGATCCTCGCGGCCCGAATCTAGGTAAACGATCCTTGTGCTTCTAGACCCGCTCTTCCCACAACCTCGCGCCCGCCGACCATAGTAGGGATTCCATTGATCCCATATGTGTCGTTCCCACCGACACTCCTGCTTGCATCTACTACTATTACTCCACACATCGACCGCTATCTAGCATGCATCTAGTGTGTTAAGTTCATGGAAAATGGAGTAATGCAATAAGAACGATGACATGATGTGGACAAGATAAACTAGCGTATGAATGAACCCCCTCTTGTTACCCTTAATAGCAACAATACATGTGTGTCTTGTCTCTTTCTGTCACTGAGATTGAGCACCACAAGATCAAACCCATCACAAAGCACCTCTTCCCATGACAAGAAAAATCAATCTTGTTGGCCAAACCAAACCAATAATTTGGAGAAAAAATACGAGGCTATAAAAATCATGCATAAAAGAATTCAACAAAGACTCAAATAATATTCATGGATAGAACTGATCATAAACCCACAATTCATTGGATCCCAATAGTCACACTGCAAAAGGTCACATCGAATAGATCTCCAAGAACATCAAGGAGAACATTGTATTGACGATCAAAATGAGAGAAGAATCCATCTAACTACTAGCTACGGACCCATAGGTTTGTGGTAAAAACTACTCACACATCATCAGAGGGGCAGCAAGGATGATGAACAACCCCTCAGTGATGGTTGCCCCCCTCTGGCAGAGTGCCGGAAAAGGCCTCTAGGTTGGATCTCGTGGTTCTAGAGCATGCGACGGCTGAAAAAGTATTTCGTTGACTCCCTAGGGTTTTTGGGATTTTTGAGTATTTATAAAGGCATACATAGGTCAAAAGGTTCCCGTGGGCTCCACTACCCACCAGGGCGTGCCGGGGACCTCTAGCGCACCCTAGTATCTAATGGGCCACATGGGCCTCCTCTCGTTTGCTCCAGAAGCTTCCAGGGTCTCTTATCACGAGAAAAAATATCTCCAAAATGTTTCGTGGCAATTGAACTTCGTTTGATATTGATTTTCTGCAAAGTAAAAAAATAAAAAAAGACAAAAACTAGCACTGGGCACAATGTCAATAGGTTAGTCCGAAAATGATATAAAGTTGTGAGTGAATGTCTGTAAAGCATCCAAGATTGACTCTAATAGCATGGAACAATAAAAAATTATAGATACGTTGGAGACGTATGAACATCCCCAAGCTTAATTCCTGCTTGTCCTCTAGTCCATAAATGATAAAAATAGAATTTTTGATGTGGAGCTCTATCAATCATATTCATCACATATTATTTTCTTTCGTAGCATGGACATTTGGACTTTAGAAGATTCAAAGTAATAGTCTATAATTTGACATGAGGACATCAATACTCAAGCATATCAACAAGCAGCCATGTCTTTCAAAATATCAATGCTAAAGAAAGCAATCCCTAGCCCATTATGCTCAATCATTGACCCATTGATGAAAAACAATCAAATATTAGCTACATCCAATGCACAAGTATGATAATAGTGTGCCCTAGTTGGTGCTTTGTAGGAGAATATGGAGACTCAACATTTTTTTGCATAAAAGTAAATAGATAGGCCCTTCACAGAGGGAAGCAGAGATTTGTAGAGGTGCCAGACCTCTAAGCTTAAATTGAGAGATTAAATTATTTTGAGAGCCATGCTTTTCCTGTCAATGAAAATGACTAAGAATTCCCAATATCTTTCGTGCTAGGTAAATCATAGGCGGTTCCCAAACATAAAATAAAGTTTATTTCCTTTTCCACCATTTGTTCACAATACATGGCTAGCCGTATCCACGAATGCCTCCCATACCTACACTTCCCAAAGAATTTATTATTCGCAACATAAGTATTTTTTTTTCATTTCGGGATTGGGCATCCCTATTACCTACCACACTCTTGTGCAATGGCAAGTGAATAAACACTCATCTTGAGAATAATGATACGTCTCCAATGTATCTATAATTTTTGATTGTTTCATGCTGTTATATTATCAATCTTCGATGTTTTATATTCATTTACTAGCAACCTTATATCATTTTTTGGGACTAACCTATTGACATAGTGCCCAGTGCTAGTTACTATTTTCTGCTTGTTTTTTACTTTAGAATATAAATACCATACGAAGTCCAAATGCAACGGAATTTCTTAGAGAGATTTTTATGGACAGAAGACACCCAAGGAGCCAAAGGAGCACATGGGAGGAGGAACGTGGGGCCCACTAGGCACTAGGGTGCGCTAGGAGTCCCAAGCGCGCCCTCGTGGGTAGTGGAGCCCACGGAAAGCTTCTCCACCGACCTCCACCTTTATAAATACTCTAAAGTTCCAGAAACCCTAGGGGAGTTGACGAAACATAATTCCAGCCACCGCAAGTTCCAGAACCACGAGATCCAATCTATAGGCTTTTTCCAGCATTCTGCCGCATTGGGCAATGATCATGGAGGGGTTCTTCATCACCCTTGTAGCCCCTCCGATGATGCATGAGTATTTTACCATAGACCTACGGGTCCGTAGCTAGAATCTAAATGGCTTCTTCTCTCTTTTTGATCCTCAATACAATGTTCTCCTTGATGTTCTTTGAGATCTATTTGATGTAACTCCATTTTGCGGCGTGTTTGTTGAGATCCGATGAAATGTGGGTTTATGATCAGTTCTATCCATGAATATAATTTGAGTCTTTCGTGAATTCTTATATGCATGATTGTTATAGCCTCACATTTCTTCTCTAAAACTTTGGTTTACTCCAAAACAAGAGTTTATCTTGTCTACATCATGTCATTGGTCTTATTGCACTACTCAGTCTTTCCGTGAACTTAATACACTAGATTTATGCTGGATAGCGGTCGATGTGTGGAGTAATAGTAGTATTCGTAGAATCCTTTCGCTCTACTAATCTTGGATGTGATTCCCGTATACATGATCATTGCCTTGGATATCGTCATGACTATTCACTTTTCTATCAACTTCCCAATAGTAATTTGTTTACCCACTGTATGCTATTTTCTTGAGAGAAGCCTCTAGTGAAAACTACGGCCCCAGGGTTTATTTCCTATCATACTAAATCTAAAAATACCTTTCTGCAATTTTTCTTTCTTTATTTTATTTTGTGTTTTAGTTTGATCTATTTATCAAATCTCATACAATTTAATCTGTCTCAATATCGAGGAGGGATTGACAACCCCTCTTACGCGCTGGGTTGCAAGTATTTGTTCTTTGTGTGCAGGTGTTGTTTACATAGTGTTGCTTGCTTCTCCTCCTGGATTGATAACCTTGGTTTCATAAATGAGGGAAATACTTACCTTTGTTCTGCTACATCATCCTCTCCTCTTCGGGGAATTACCAAAGCAGATACAAGCAATCAAGAATAATTTCTCATGCCGTTGCTAGGGAGACATCATCAACATATATCAAGTACCCAATCATAAATCTCATCTCCTTGCAATTACTTTATTTTCCATTTGACTCTTGTTTTCATCTCTCCACTTCTAAAATGTTTTTGCAAAAAACAAAAATATTTTTCGTTTACCTTTTTCCTGTTTGACCTTTGTTTGCTTGTGATCTTATTTGCATAGTAATGATCTTTGAAGAAAATACCAAATTTTACGATTTTTTGAATACTAATAATAATGATTTTATTAGTACTTCGATTGCTCCTCCCGCCACTAGTGCGGAGTCTTATGATATTAATGCCACTTTCCTGAATCTTGTTATGAAAGAGCAATTTTCGGATAATCCTAATGAGAATGTCGCGTCCCATCTAAACACTTTCATAGAAATGTGTGATACACGAAAGAAAAAAGATGTGGACAATGATATTGTGAAACTAAAATCATTTCCTTTCTCTTTGCGGGATAGTGCAAAAATTTGGTTTTCATCTTTGCCATGAAATAGTATTGATTCTTGGGATAAGTTCAAAGATGCTTTAATTACTAAGTATTTTCCTCCCGCAGAAATTATTTCCCTTAGAAATCAAATCATAAATTTTAAGCAACTTGAGCATGAACATGTTGTGCAATCTTGGGACTGAATGAAATTAATGCTAAGAAATTGTCCTACTCATGGCTGAAATCTCTGGGTGATTATACAAAAAATTAATGTGGGATTGAACTTTGTTTCTAGAATTCTTTTAGATTCCGCTGCGTGTGGCACTTTTACGGAAATTACTTTGAGTGAAGCTACTAAATTGCTTGATAATATGATAGCTTATTATTCCCAATGGCATACTAAAAGAGCTCCTACTAGTAAAAAAGTGAATTCTGTTAAACAAATTAGTACTTTGGGTGAAAAAGTTGATGCACTTATGAAATTGGTTGCCAGTAAAAATTATCCTATTGATCTTAATGTTGTTCCTTTGTCTACTTTCATTGAGAAAAATGGTGATCCCATAGATGTGAATTTTGTCTCGCGAAACAACTTCAATAATAATGCTTATGGAGGTAATTTTAATCCTAGGCCTTTCCCTGGAAATTCCTCTAAAAATTGTGGAAATTCGTATGGTAATTCTTATAATAATAATAATAATAATAATAATAATAGGATGCCCTCTGATCTTAAGAGCAATATTAAATAATTTATTAATGCTGAAAAAAATTTAGCACTGATAGAAGAAAAATTGAATAAGATTGATGATATGTCTAGGAGCATTGATAGAATTACTCATAATGTAGAAAATGTCAAGATAAAAAAAATTCCACCCGAGGTTGATGTCATTGAATCAATTAAAGCTTTATATGTTTCTATGGATGAAAGAAAGAAAACCCGCCATGCTTAGAGCTAAAAGAGATATTTTAGAAAGAGTGTTTTCGCCCGATTGCTTTCACCATAATGATGAAGATCTTAAAATGATTGGTGTTTCTTCCATCGATTCCTTGTTTAGTAATATTATAATTGATAATAAGGGGACTGAAGAAGATTCAACTTTAGCTAGAAGGCGTCCCCATAATTCAGAGGGTGAAAATCTTGTTGAAAAATTTGATAAAAGTGGGTTTGGAGAGGTAAAAACTTTAACTATTGATGTGCACACTCTTTTGGATTAAAAAGACTATAATTATGATAGTTGTTCTTTGATTGAATGCATTTCTTTGTTACAATACATGATAAATTCACCCAATGCATATGAACAAAATAAAGCTTTTACTAAACATATTGTTGAAGCAATGATGAAAGCTTTAGAAGAAAAATTTAGAATTAGAGATTTCAATTCCTAGAAAAATATATGATGAATGGGAACCCATCATTAAATTCAAGATAAAAAATTATGAGTGCAATGCTTTATGTGATTTGGGTTCTAGTGTTTCCACAATTCCAAAATATCTATGTGATGTGCTAGGTTTTACCAACATAGAAGAATGCTCTCTTAATTTGCACTTGGCGGATTCTACAATTAAAAAGCCTTTGGGAAGAATTAATGATGTTCTTATTCTTGCAAATAGGAATTATGTGCAAATAGATTTTATTGTTCTTGATATTGATTGCAATCCGTCTTGTCCCATAATACTTGGTAGACCGTTTTTACGAACTATAGGTGCCGTGATTGATATGAAAGAAGAGAATATTACATTTCAGTTTCCATTAAGAATGGGTATGGAACACTTGCCTAGAACTAGAATTAAGCCACCATATGGATCAATCATGAGGGCAACCTATGGAGCAAAAACTACAGATGACAATACTTGAATCTATGCATTATGCGTAGTTAGGGGCGTAAAACAATAGCGCTTGTTGGGAGGCAACCCAATGAATAAAATATTTATTTTCTTTTTACTTCTATTCTTGTGTGTTTACAAAATTATGCTACTATTGTGATTGTGTTTTTATGATTTAATTAGTGTTTGTGCCAAGTAAAGCCTTTAGGATCATGTTGGGTGATAGTTGATTTGATCTTGTTTGAAAACAAAACTTTTGCGTCCAATAGCAGAATTGTTTAAAAATCACTGAAGCAACGAAAAACTCTTAATTTTTTATGTTTTCCTAATTTTTCAGATATTTTGGAGTTACAGAAGTATGGCTAAAGTACAGATTACTACAGACTGTTCTGTTTTTGACATATTCCGTTGTTGTTGCATTGTGTGCTTATTTTAATGAATCTATGGATTGTATCAGGGGGTATCACTACAAAAAAAGACATATCCGTGACATTTTGGGCCAAACGAAAAAAATTCTGTCATACATATGACACTTCTATGACGATAATTGTGACAAAACCCGGTATCATCATAGATGTGGTGGGCTCCTACTTCTATGACAAAAAATCATGACAGAAAATGGGCTTTTCGTCCTGGGCGGGCCGGAGACGCAGCTGCATGACATTCTTTGGGCCGTCCATGATGGAAAAAACCGTGGTAGAAGCGAAGGGGAGGAAAATTTCGGGGAGTTCCCGATTATGGTGGGAGGTCGGGGCCGAGAGATGTGCGTTTCTCTTGTAAGGTACGCGCGTGTGTGTGAGGCGTTGGATCTAACTGAACCCGAGCGAGGCGTTGGGCTCTAACTGAACCCGAGCGATTGCACTGCAGGCTACGCGTTACTGAACCCGAGCGATCGATCGATGGCTGTTAACTGAACTCGATCGAGCAATTCCTTCGCTACTGCTGCTAACCGAAGCCGATCGATTGGATGAACAGTGAGCGTTGCGGGGGGAGGGGGGTTGGATGAAAAGTGAGCGGTGGCATTGCCTCTGGATGAATAGGACCCCATGGTGTGGAGGGCTGGATGAACAGTAGACGGTGGAGGGGTGCCCGTGGAGGGGTGGTTGAACACGACCCCATGGTGTGGAGGGCTGGATGAACAGTAGACGGTGGAGGGGTGCCCGTGGAGGGGTGGTTGAACAGTAGCTGGTGGAGTAGCGCACGGTGGAGGATGGATGAACAGGAGCCCGTGGAGGCTGGAGGAGGTCGATGGTGGAGATGAACAGTATCATGTGGAGTCCCGTTTTGCGGTACGCCACACCCCTCCCGATGAATAGGACCCCCGTTTCGACCTAGCGCTCCAACACAAGTCCGTTTTGTCTATTTTGTGGTACGCCACACCCCTCCCGATCAACAGGACCCCCGTTTCGACCGTAGGAGGTCTGTTTCCTCCGTTTTGCGGTATGCCACACCCCTCCCGATCAACAGGACCCCCGTTTCGACCATAGGAGGTCTATTTCCTTCGTTTTGTGGTACGCCACACCCCTCCCGATCAACAGGACCCCGCTCCGAACATAGGAGGTCCATTTCCTCCGTTGTGCGGTATGCCAGGCCTCCATCTCCTGTTCCATCCAAGCCCTCCCTATGAACAAGACCACGCATTCCGTTTCGACCCAGCTGGTTGGTTCCCACGAGTTTTGTTGCCTCTGGATGAACACAACGCATTCTGTTGCCTCCCCATGAACACGACGAGGACGCTGTTTCTCTGTTCCGACCCAGCCATGTACATGATCCCTTGCCGTACGTATGCGCGAGTAGGCGTTCGAGACCCCTCCCGTATGTACACATACATGGCCATATTTTCTTTCTTGCACCCTGGCCGTTGTACACACGTGTACATGCTACGTGCGCGCCTCTACTACGACACGTGCGCGCCTCTACATCCACCAGTATATATGTACGTACACGTTCACGACCAGAATGACAATGCTACATATGCTTCGACCAGGTGGGTCCCGACTGTTAGACACTTCCTTGCGTGCGAAGATGTAGCTGGTGGGTCCCAGCAGTTAGGGGGGCAAATTATTTTTTTTGCCCGGACGCACTTCCTTGCGTGCGAAGATGTAGCTGGTGGGTCCCAGCAGTCAGGGGGAAATGTTTTTTCATGAAATATGGTAGCCCATCCGGTGGGTCCCCGTTGTCAGGTGGAGGAATAATTTTTTTGCGTGTATAGGAGGCACTTCCTTGCTGCTGCCGTGGACCCAGCTGTTAGCCTCTCCACATACAGTCCACGTCTGATGGAAGTCGTTCCTTGACCACGTTGACCACGCCGCGCCGAGAGCACCACGGCGGTGGACGACGGCGAGGCCTAGGAAGGGGACGACTCGGAGCCGGGGAAGACGTAGCAGTGGACGCCCACGCGAAGAGGAGTATGAGGGTTCACTGGTTTGGCTTCGGTGTGAGGCTACTGTCGCCGCAGAATAATAAGGGGGGTGTGGGTGAGTAGAGGGATGGCCTGGCCAGCGGTGGGAGTAGTAGGGGGCGGTGAGGCCTCCGCGGCATCACAACCGACCACGGGAGGCAGGAGCACGCGGCACGACCGGCGTTGTTTGGGCGGCTGGAGCAAGAAGACCAGAGGTTGAAGAAGCACTACGGCCGTTGGATGAACATCGTACGGTAACATGAGCTAGAATCGTTCATATTGACTAAGTTGGCAAAGCCCTCCGTCCCCGTCAACTTGGTAGGCCCATAAGTCAGCCTCCCACTATGCTGGGTTCCAGCTAGCAGGGGGAGTATTCATTTTTTTGTGCGTAATAAGGAGGCACTTCCGGTGGGTCCGAGCTGACAGCGGGGGGAACGTTTTTTTCGTGAAATACAGTGGCCCGTCCGGTGGGTCCCAGCAGTCAGGGGGAAACGTTTTTTCGCGAAATACTGGTGGCCCGTCCGGTGGGTCCCTGCTGTCAGGTAGAGGAATAATTATTTTCTGCGTAATAAGAAGGCACTTCCTTGCCTGCGAAGATGTAGCTGGTGGGTCCTAGCAGTCAGGGGGGCGAATCGGTTTTTTCGGACGCACTTCCTTGCATGCGAAGATGTAGCCGGTGGGTCCCAGCAGTCAGGGAGGCGAATCGTTTTTTTGCCCGGACGCAATTCCTTGCGTGCGAAGGTGTACCTGGTGGGTCCCAGCAGTCACGGGGCGAATCATTTTTTTTGCGCGGAAGCACTTCCTTGCGTGCGAAGATGAAGCTGGTGGGTCCCAACGGTCAGGGGGAAATGTTTTTTCCGTGAAATACAGCGGCCCATCCGGTGGGTCCTAGCTGTCAGGTGGAGGAATCATTATTTTCCGCGTAATAAGGAGGCACTTCCTTGCTGCGGTCGTGGACCCAGCTGTCAGCCTCTCCATGTACAGTCCACGTCCGATGGAAGTCATTCCTTGACCATGTTAACCAGGCTGTGCCGAGAGCACCACGGCGGTGGATGATGGCGAGCCCTAGGAAGGGGACGACGTGGATCCAGGGAAGACACGGCAGTGGAAGCCCACGCGGAGATGAGTACAAGGGTTCACTGGTTCGGCTGCGGTGTCAGGCTGCCATCGCTGCAGGGCCTGGCCAGCGGTGGGAATAGTAGGGGGAGGTGAGGCCTCTGCGGCAGCACAGCCGGCCACGGGAGGCAGCAGCATGCGGCACGACCGACGCTGCTTTGGGCGGCTGGACCAAGAAGACCAGAGGTTGAAGAAGCACTACGGCCGTTGGATGGACATCGTACGGTCACTGGAGCTAGAATCGTTCATATTGACTAAGTTGACAAAGCCCTCCGTCCCCGTGAACTTAGTTGTCCCACAAGTCATCCTCCCACTATGGTGGGTCCCAGCTAGCAGGGGGGTATTCATTTTTTTGTGCGTAATAAGGAGGCACTTCCCTGCGTGTGAAGATATAGCTGGTGGGTCCAACATGTCAACGGGGGGAACGTTTTTTTCGCGAAATACAGAGGCCCTTCCGGTGGGTCCCAGCTGTCAGGTGGAGGAATCATTATTTTGCGCGTACAGTCCACGGTCGATGGATGTCGTTCGTTGACCATGTTGACCAGGCCGCGCCGAGAGCACCATGGCGGTGGACGACGGCGAGGCTTAGGAAGGGAACGACACGGAGCCGGGGAAGACTCGGCAATGGTTGCCCACGCAATGGGGAGTACGAGGGTTTACTGGTCTGGTTGCCGTCGCCGGAGAATAACAGGAGGTGTGGGTGAGTAGAGGAATGGCCTCACCAGCAATGAAGTAGGGTGGAGTGGTGCGGCCTGTGCGGCAGCACAACCGGCCACGGGAGGCGGGAGCAGGCAGTCCCACCGGAGCTGGTTTGGGCGGCTGGAGAAGGAAGATCAGATATTGAAGAAGCAACACGACCGTTGGATTAACATCCAACGGTCACTGCTGCTAGAATCGTTTGTGGACTAAGTCGACAAAGCCAAAGTACACGTCAACCTAGTAGACCCACAAGTCAGCCTCCAAATCTGTCCCAAACAGCATACAACCTAAAATTTCTAGGCAGATTCAAATTAATTTTAGATCTAAATATACCTTAATTTAAATTCAATGAAATTTTACCCGCACAAAAACAATGAAATTTAAAATATCAAAATCTGAAAGAAAACAGTATTTTGGAACTAATTGCCTGTTTGGTGTATTTTTTCATTTTACAGCCCATTTATTATTACTTATAGCCCATTTCTTATTATTTATAGCCCATTTTCTGGGCAAAATGCATCCCTCTTCGTCTTGAAATATTTCCGGCCCAGCAGGGCGTAGAAAAGCAAGTAGGCCTATGTTGGTTATTCTGCAAAAAACAAAATAGCTGGCTAGCCATTTTTCAGAAAGGAAAAAACAAACTGGGCTGGTCATGTGCTAAACATATGAAATAAAAGCCTGGGCTAGACGGGCCACGGGTCCGGCACAACCCAGTTGATACCCTTCTCCGTCCTAAAAAACAAAATTACTGCGCGCGCTGCTGGGTCCCTACTGTCATCCTCACCATGTAGAGTCATCTCCTTATTCCTCTCGGTTGTTGACCATGTTGACAACACCGGAGGGCGGCGCCGCGGCAAGCGAACCGAGGCAGAGGACAATGGTGAGGCCTTGGACGGGAACAAACAGGAGCCGGGAAGATCACAGCCAGCCGTGGGAGGCGGGAGCAGGCGGTCCCGCCGGCGCTGGTTTGGCTTTGGTGGCTCGAGGAAGAAGAGATGGAAGAAACGCGGCAGACGTAGAATGTCAATCCAATGGTCAAGGTTGGCACAATCGTTTGTTGACTAAGCGGACACCAAGTGGCATACTTTTTATATATAGGAAGAAAATTGCGAGGAAAATGCGTTCGTCTGCCGTCCTCCTCACAGGGAACGTTTGCCACATAAGTGAAAAGCACCCTTGGTTTTCAACCGAGAGATCTTGGGTTCGAGTCCCAGGAACTCTCAATTTTGTCCAAATCTTTTGGTTTGTCCTCTTGTCGACACTTCCATGTAACTCGAACAGAATAATCGAAAACATCGAGCCCGGGATTGTCTTCACCCACCTCTTTGCTAAGCTGATCAGCTGTTTCAATGTATTTTGAGTAGAATGCCAACGCTTCTGTAGCAATGTAGGCAACTGCAATGGAACCCTTGGGTCTAGCTCTGTTCTTAACATAGCCCTTGAAAGTGCCTAGCCGCCCTTCAATAGGGTACATCCAGCCATACTGTATTGGACCTCTAAGTAGTGCCTCATCAGGTAGATGAATAGCCAAATGCACCATCACATCAAAGAAGGTTGGATGATATATCTTCTCAAGGTCTCATAGGATAGTTGGTATCTTGTCTCTAAGATGCTCCAAAGCATCTATCCTGATATTTCTACTGCAGAGTTCCTTGAAGAATTGTCCCAACTCTGCAACTGCTCTGTATAAGTTAGGGTGGCCCAATCCTCTAAGGATAACAGGTAAAACCCTTTGAAATAGGACGTGGCAGTCATGAGTTTTCAACCCTTGTACCTTGTTTCCATCTGCACTGACTCTCCTTTCAGGGTTGGATGCAAATCCATGTGGGAATCTCACACGTGACAGGACCTCGCAGAATTCTTTTCTTTTTACCTTGTCCAATACGTACACAGCTGGTGCCATATCCCGTGGTTTACCTTCATCTTGCACCTGCAAATCCTTTCTGATACCCAGGTGTGTCAAATCAATCCTAGATTTTAAGGTATCTTTCATCTTGCCTTCAATGTTAAGAAGTGTGACGATAATGCTGTCACATATATTTTTCTCGATGTGCATCACATCAAGATTATGCCGCAGATCCAAATCTTTCCAATACTCCAAGTCCCACAAAGTGGAACTGCGGGTAAACAATAATCTCTCTTCTACCCTGCCACGCTTCCTTTTCCCGCTACCATTACCAGGATGGTTTCCTGGTGTAATATGCCTGACCTTCTCTAATTCCACTTGCAACTCATTGGCGGTGAGCCTCTTTGGCGCATCACGGTTTTCATGCTTTGCATTGAACACATGTCTTCGGTATTTCTAGGATGCATCTTGTCCTTGGCAAGGAAACGGCGGTGTCCAATGTAACAGATCTTGCTAAGTATTGCGAATGACAGTGGATTCCTGTCATAGTGAACACATGCATTGTAACCATGTGTCGTTCGCCCTGACATAGTTCCCAAAGCCGGATAATCATGGATGCACCAAATTATAACAACACGAAGAAAGAAATCAACTGGTGGGCTGCTATATAGGTCTCGAGTGAGAACACCCTTCCATAGCTGTTGAAGTTCCTCCACAAGAGGCTCCATGAACAAATCAAAATCCTTTCCAGGACTTTTTGGACCTGGGATGAGCAAGGCCATCATGTAGTTTGATTCTTTGGTGCAGGCATTTGGAGGCATGTTGTAAGGGATAACAAGCACTGGCCGCATGCTATATGTGGCGCTCTGGTGTCCAAATAGGTTAAATCTATCTGAAGCTAAGCCAAGTCTAATGTTTCTCGGGTCAGCAGCAAACTCTTTGTGTTTATCATTGAAGCTTTTCCACTCACTACCATGAGATGGATGGCTCATTACATTCTGGTCTCTGTACTCTTGGTTCCTAGAATGCCACAGTACATCCTCTCTTGTTTCAGCATCATGAAACAACCTCTGCAATCTTGGTGTAATTGGAAAGTGTCTCAGAACATTATGAGGAATCCTCTTCACAGCATCGCCATCTTTCCATCTTGATGATTTGAATTTCGGGCATTCACTTAAGTTGGCATAATCCTTCCGGAACAGAACACAATTATTCTTACAAACATGGATCATATCATATCCAATTCCAACTGCACGAAGGAAATTCTTCATTTTACTGTAGGTGTGTGGCAGCTCAGACGCATCTGGGAAAGATTTACGGAAAGCAGCCAACATCGCATCGAATGATTTGTTGGTCATTCGCTCAAATGTCTTCACCTGAAGAAAGGTGACCATAGCTGAGAATACAAACAGCTTATTTCCTGGGGTGACAGCAACATTGCATTGTTCCAACATGCGGGCCCACCGTTTTTCTTCTGCAGGTGAAAGTTCACGGAATGCACGAGCATTTCGTAGCATTGTTTCAATGTTCGTCAAACTCACTGGCTCCGCCACCACCACCTGCTCCTCCTCTTCCACCTGAGCATCAGGCAGATCAAGATGGTGATCTGCAGCTTCCACGTAGTCAATAACATTGACGTTCACAGCTTCACCATGATGAACCCACCTAGTATCTGTGACCGACATCCCATACAAGTGTAGATGATTTTGCACAGTTGACTGGGGTCTTGTAACTGAATTCATACAACTGCTACTCGGGCAGAGCACATCTGATTTCGGACCACCGTACTCAGCTATGATAAAGTTCATGAAGTTTTCAACCTCCTCGACATATGCAGCGGAGAATCTTTGAACAGAAGTTATCCAAGTCCTGTCCATTTGTTAGACATACAAATTAGTTCTTCTACTAGATATTACAGGAAAAACATATATGCTTTTTTATGAAGTCCAGAAAAAAAATACCTAGGTCGATGTCTAAAGCTATGGCAAGATATTTGGACGAGCAGATCTAAGTAACAAAATATATGTAAAGCTAATTCAGCAAATAGATTTGAGTGCTAAATTATGGCAGGCTGTTTCAGCAGTCAATGAGGCCGAGTACACAGCCATCAAACTATCGAAGGCCATCGCAGCAACAAAGATTGAGTATAAAACGGTGTATAGCTATTTCACCTAACAGATTGGCTACTAGACCATGGAAATCTACGTCACAATAAATATATGGCAGGATATTTTAGCAAATAATCGGTCTTGTCATGCCATCTCAGCGAAGATGATTGAGTGCAAAATAGGGCAAGGAAGCTTCTTAAGCAGAGCATATTGACAATAAACTACTTCGGCAAACAGTGAGATTAGCAGCGTCTATCAGCTAACATTCAACGCTACACCGACATGAACAGGGCCTCAGTCTAGAATGCGCGTACCGTGGGAGAAGCTGACCATCGTGCGTTTCCACACGAACGTTGCCAGCGGTGGCGGCGCTGGCCGCCGTGCGCCTCCACAAGAACGTAGCTAGAGGTGGCGGCCCGTCTAGAGGACGGCAGTCTACAAGAGTGTACTGTGGGAGCAAGAGGATCGCCGTGCATCCCTCGACGAACCGCGGCGCCGACGTATCGATGCGGCGGGGAGGGCGGCTTTGGCGGAGCAAATGGAGTGGTGGGGGACGGGGGGGGGGGGGTCGGGAATATTATTGGCTAGTTGGCCGAAGGGCGGTTGAATCGGATTTGGGGGGAATTTTTGTGTGTGTCTGTGTGGGGGGGGGGGTGATACGTCTCCAACGTATCTATAATTTTTTATTGTTCCATGCTATTATGTTACCCTTTTGGATGTTTATGGGCTTTATTTTACACATTTATATCATTTTTGGGACTAACCTACTAACCGGAGGCCCAGCCCATATTGTTGTTTTATTGCCTGTTTTAGTAGTTCTAGGAAAAGGAATATCAAACGGAGTCCAAACGGAATGAAACCTTCGGCAGCGTGATTTTTTGGAAGAATATGATCCGGGAGACTTGGAGTTCATGTCAGAAGATCCTCGAGGAGGCCACGAGATAGGAGGGCGCCGCCCCCCCCCCCTCTACTGGGTGCGCCCCCCTGTCTCGTGGGCCCCTCGAGCACCTCCCGACCGACTTCTTTCGCCTATATAAGCCTACGTACCCTAAAAACATCAAAAACAAAGATAGATTGGGAGTTCCGCCACCGCAAGCCTCTATAGCCACCAAAAACCTCTCGGGAGTCCGTTCCAGCACCCTGCCAGAGTAGTTCATCCTCGGGGCTATCCATGATGAGGAGGGAGTAGTTCACCCTCGGGGCTAAGGGTATGTACTAGTAGCTATGTGTTTGATCTCTCTCTCTCTCTCATGTTCTCTCTATGGCACGATCTTGATGTATCACGAGCTTTGTTATTATAGTTGGATCTTATGATGTTTCTCCCCCTCTACTCTCTTGTGATGAATTGAGTTTCCGTCTTGAAGTTATCTTATCGGATTGAGTCTTTGATATGAGAACACTTGATGTATGTCTTGCCGTGTTTATCTGTGGTGACAATGGGATATCACGTGCCACTTGATGTATGTTTTGGTGACCAACTTGCGGGTTCCGCCCATGAACCTATGCATATGGGTTGGCACACGTTTTCTTGACTCTCCGGTAGAAACTTTGGGGCACTCTTTGAAGTGCTTTGTGTTGGTTGGATGAATCTGAGATTGTGTGACGCATATCGTATAATCATGCCCACGGATACTTGAGGTGACAATGGAGTATCTAGGTGACATTAGGGTTTTGGTTGATTTGTGTCTTAAGGTGTTATTCTAGTATGAACTCTTTTATAGATCGATCCGAAAGAATAACTTTGAGGTGGTTTCGTACCCTACCATAATCTCTACGTTTGTCCTCCGCTATTAGTGGCTTTGGAGTGACTCTTTGTTGCATTTTGAGGGATTGTTATATGGTCTATCTATGTTATTATTGTTGAGAGAACTTGCACTAGTGAAAGTATGAACCCTAGGCCTTGTTTCCTATCATTGCAATACGTTTACGCTCACTTTTATCATTAGTTACCTTGCTGTTTTTAGAATTTCAGATTACAAAAACCTATATCTACTATCCATATTGCACTTGTATCACCATCTCTTTGCCGAACTAGTGCACCTATACAATTTACCATTGTATTGGGTGTGTTGGGGACACAAGAGACTCTTTGTTATTTTGTTGCAGGGTTGTTTGAGAGAGACCATCTTCATCCTACGCCTCCCACGGATTGATAAACCTTAGGGCATCCACTTGAGGGAAATTTGCTACTGTCCTACAAACCTGTGCACTTGCAGGCCCAACAACGTCTACAAGAAGAAGGTTTTGTAGTAGACATCAGGGGGGAGGATTTTTGCACGATGGGCGGGGGGAGTTTGGAACATGGTTGGTATCTCCAAGTGCAGTCCCACGTGTCAGTGAAGAGGCAAGCCGAAGCGCTTTCTTTTTGTGTGAGCTGTGTGCAGGATCGAACGTGTGTGGGGTGCAATGCGACCGCGACAGGAGTGCTGTGAGTGTACCGCCTTTTTTCCTTTTAAACTAGGTGCTTCGCCCCCTCAAAAAAAATTGTTGTTTCGCGCGATCCATCGATACTACTACTAGTAATCCGGTAATCCCGACTAAAACGGCGCGGCCGGGTCTTTTCCCGCACGATATGTTGGGAGGTTGGCTTAGTTGGGTTTTTTAGGACGAGTAATGCTACACCTACGTAATCCCAGTTACGTAGTTAACGTAATGTGAAACGTGTGAGCTGTTGATTGTAGATTGGGGGGAGGGAGGGGCCCACCACCGTGAAAATCAGGGGAGGAGAGAGAGAGGCAATTTATGTGAACCCTTTCGTAGGTTCCCGTAGATGTAGAAAGATGTGAAGTGCGTGAATGTGTAGTGGACGTACTATTGGAGTGCCTAAGATGATTTGTGTATGTATAGACCCTATGTGTTTATTTTACTTCGCATGTTAGATTTGTCTCGGTTCAATAAAAAGCAGAGTTGGTGATGATGGTGTGCCTGTCATCCTACAATATAGGCCGTCCAATCTATATCTAATGGATAGGAAGGAAACTATGACAATTTACCCGCACTCCTCTCCACATTTGCAGATAAGGCTTTCCCTCGTTCATCTTTTTCTCCCACAAGATCTTGATCTTCCATGCAATGCACGGGCATCTTGCTACTACTCCTACATTATGTATATTATTGTGAAAGTTCATCTACACCGGCCGAGATTAATGCAAAACACGGCAGATTTTCATTACATTTCGAACTTTTATAGGACAGAAAAATAAAAGAAACCCGACCCTAAACCTATTCTATGGCGGCAGCCGACGTCCTCCATCTGCAATCTCTATGTACGGGGGCGGGGTTCAAGACCCGTGAAGTGAAGGTGCGGTCTCCGGCGAGGAAGAGTAGAACACGGGATACGGGCCAGCCAGTTGGCACACCATGCCCTGCCGCCTCCCATGCCCTACTCATCCTTGGAGGAGTCCCCGACCTCGGCAGTGCCGGACGTTGGATGGCCGCAAGTAGGACGCGTGGCTGACGGTGCTCCCATCGTTCGCCGCCAGCGTGGCCACCGCTTGTGCGGTCGCGTCCGCGTCCGGCTACGCCGCTATTGCGTCGCGAGAGGCGACTTGAGCGAGGGCGGCGACCTCGAGCTTCATCCCCGAAGACAAGCTCTCCCGCAAAGCGTTCGCACTTGCGGTCATGGAGGATGTGGTGCCAGGTAGGAGGACGATGCGCTATGGTGTGGAGGTTAGCTGGGCGTTGCCGCTTTAAGTAGGGCATTCCGGTGAGGCCAAGCGTCTGGGTGCGTCATTAAGTCGCCGGAGTTGTTCCTCGGGCACCGAGCCTCTTAACGACAACATACGAACGGACGACATGAATGCGGGCAGCTGGCGCCGTCTGGGAACGCACCACGCGACGGCGTGAGGGACGAAGGTTTTGGTGTGTCAGGGTAGTCAGCTGCGGTCGTGGCAATGTCGGAGATGCCCTTTGCTCACATGCGATCCTCGCATGTCATTGAAAAAGCAAGACGACCCGGCATGGTCTCAGGTCCAGAGGATGCAGTTAGCCGTGCTACACCACTCCGCGGACGCATCGCGGCACCCCGTGCATCCTCGACGAGCCGGGTGTTGGTTTGGATTGTGGTCAAAGTGCACCTTACCAAAATTTTGGTCATGACCCAAAGATTGGTCTTTGTTTGGATGGTTGCCATTTTTTGGCATGCCAATGAACTCTAGCCAACTCTAGTTCATTTTTCTTGCCAATGTCGGCCAAATCATGGGCAACCAATACCTCAACCATAATTTTGGTCATGACCCAAAGATTTGTCTTTGTTTGGATGGTTGCCATTTCTTTGGCATGCCAATGAACTCTAGCCAACTCTAGTTCATTTTTCTTGCCAATGTCGGCCAAATCATGGGCAACCAATACCTCAACCAAAATTTTGGCTACCCAATGCTTTGATGGGGCAACCTTGGGCACAAACCAAACATATCATTGGTCGTGCCACAGCACTAACGCCACCCTCGGCACACTGAAACCAATCGTGTCTAGTGACGATATGAGCGTGTCACTCACCGCAGTTGCCATGTCCAGAGGCAGTGCTGGAGCTGTGCCCTGTTGTTGGCCCCAACGACCCACATGAATGGGTGTCAGGGGCGAGGAGGTCGTGGGCCAGCTCCTCCATTGGACTAGTCTGCGCTACGTCGTCCCGACGGGTGTGCCCCACATGTCGGTTTCCCTGTTTTCTCGACCATATTCGAGCATCAGTGCTCCGTGTTGCGCATTGGGCCTTTCACTATGTAGGCCAAGCGAGACAACTTATTGTTTATTTGAGCCGTTCAAGTATAATCATGTGGAGTTTGCTTATTTCTCATTCCTCTCCAACCCTCTTCTCCATTGATCATGTCGCCCTCCAATCGAGTCCATCCTCCCGCATGCCTCATTTGAACATTCCGCCGAGTATCATTTGCATGTACCTGCCCTAGTCCTCTTTCAATAGATCTCCGGACCCCGAGATGAAATCGAGAGGGAACGAGTGGGGGCACGTGATACCTAAGGCGGATTCAAAATTTTGAACCGGTGATCATAGCATCCGCAAATCATATATAAAGGGTATTCAATGTTCGTTTCGTGTTTGAATGTACAATATACTCCCTCCTATCCTTTCTAGTTTACATATAAGTTTTATGTGTAGTCAAAGTATCTCTACTTTGATCAAAAAGGTATCAACATTCAACAACGCCCAATCAATACTGTTAGATTCGTACGTACTCCTAGATTTTTACTCGAGATGGTTTCCAATTTGACTATTGACAAGATTAATAGTACATGATATGTATAATGTGAAAAATATATCATTGGAAACTCCTTTCACATACGAATTTGACCATATGCTTTGTGTAAGTTGCATGTCATATATTATTACACTAACATTTGGTCAAAGTTAGCCTCGAAAAACGCATTAGACCCTGTATGCTTTGTGTAAGTTGCATGTCATATATTATTACTCTAACATTTGTGTAAGTTGCATGTCATATATTATTACTCTAACATTTGGTCAAAGTAGTATGGTGGAAATGGATCCTCTAACATAGGTATCCCTGCCTTACCCTCCCTTTCGGTCCCTTACTGGCGGACCCCATGCTTGCTAGGCCCCGCATGTCAGTTACTCAATGGGTTCAGCCACGTCAGGGGATACTCATCCGTAGTATACTCCCTCTGTTTTTATTTACTCCGCATAAACCGGAGGGAGTGGTGGTATAATAAATGATGCGGGCGGGGGAGGGGAAGGGACGTCGGTTTGCTCTCAACTGCGGTCCCACAAGCAAGCGAAAACGCAAGACGAAGCGTGTTCCATTCGGTGAGCGACGTGGAGGGTCCAGCGTGCCGGGCTGCAATGCGAACACGACAAGCGCGCCACAGACCTCCGTTCCCAAGCTCGCTTTGCGGCGGGCCAATCCCCGAGTTCTCTGGAGCCAAGCTACGAGGAGGACGAAGCCGATCCAATGTGCATGGTGGAGGTCGCGGCGCAGAAGGCCCCCAATGGGTATGAGACGATGGACGTCAACTTCGTGCCGGTGTCCAAGTCCCCCATGGTGCAGGCGGACCAGCGGTTCAACATGGCGATACTAAGGACCAGGAGGCAGAGGCTCAGCTCGACACGGAGCACGCGCATGACGCTGCCATCGAGGCTCTCCTGCAGGCGGAACCGGATGTCGTGGATGTGAACCGGGCAGCGGAGGCTCAACTTGAGGCGGAGCGCGCGGATGCCACTGCCATCGAGGCCCTCCTACAGGCAGAACCAGACGTCCTGGACATGAACCGGGCGGCAGAGTCTCGACTTGACGCGGAGCACGCGGATGCCGCTCTCATCGACGCCCTCCTGCAGGCGGAACCGGACGTCCTGGACTTGAACCAGGCGGCGGAGGCTCGACTCGATGCGGAGCGCGTGGATGCCGCTGCCATCGAGGCCCTCCTGCAGGCCAAACCGGACGTCCTCGACTTGAACCAGGCTGTCCTCTCGTCCATGCAGAGCGCCCGCACGCTCCGCTTGAACGAGTAGCTGGAGGCCAAGGACAACCACGGTGCGGAGACACACGTCGGCAGCGACATCTGGTTCATGCCAACAGCCAAAGACGACGAGGCCATCTATTTCCGCGTGCAGTGATAGTTTTTCTTTATGTTGTTGTTTTTATGGATCTTTTGCTGTGTAAAAACATATATTTCTTATGCAAGTCGCCTGACTTGGGTTAGTCTACCATTTCAGGCGGTTGGATGAATAACCTACGTCTCCTAACCCTTCTTTCCTTCTTCCCCACCTCTTCTTCTTCCCCAACAGACCACCGCACAGGCCGTACGGATACTCCCCAACATGCGGTTGGATAAACATACTCTATGAACGAAAATTATGTGTCAGCGATAGGATGGCTGAATTTGGTTTGTTCACATGTGACAGCACGAGTCAGTGAGGGTGCGTTCCCTTGGTTGGGTTTGCGGCGTCCAGGAGCGACTGCGTGAGGGTGCGGTGCGACCGCGGCATGCAGGAGCGACCGTGTGAGGGTGCGGTGCGACTGCAACAGCCGTGCGCTAGTGTACCTCCTTCTCATTTTGAAAACTTTAGGCAAGCTTGGCAAAAATGTGTGGCGAAGTTTGGCAATGCAAGGCCTAGACCCAAACAGGATAAGTATGTACGTACTAGGAGTACTAGTGTTAAAAAAGAAAGGTGAGGTTTTCCTTCCCGGGATTTAATCGATACAAATCCTCGTTTCACGTGTCAGTTAATGCGTATTTTTCTCCAAAGACCAAAGAGCTAACCATCTCACTCCTCATAGCTTGATTAATGCAGCGCCATGCAAACCAACCTTCTCACTTCTGCATGCATGCAGGGGATATTAATGTCCTGGGTTGCTAACCCCATCAATTTTTCCTCGATTAGTGTTAGTGGCCCTTTGCAAATTGTAATTTTGATATACTGGCCTTGTGTACAAAAAAATGGAGGTAGTAACTATATTTTACTTCCTTCCCCATTGCGGTGACGCCGACGATATCTTTCTTTTGTGGTTTGGCGAAGTGCGTTCGATGGAGAACACCATTGAGGGAGACCACAATAAGTCATTCGCAAGTGCCGCCTGCAAGCCGAGACAACCGCCTTATTTGCATCCAGGAAGTCCTTTACTAGTACTACTAGGAGTACTAGTGCGGTGAGATGGTTTATCGAAGAAGACGATGGACAAGCGGAGTCAGCGAAGAGTGAAATGATGGTTGCTTTCTCCGTGCTTTTGTGATTTGACGCCTCACTGCTTTGTGATTTGTGATAGAAGGGACAGGGGAGTAGACTCTATGCTCTATACTATACTACATGCGTCCAAGCATGGGAGAAAGAGGAGAGACGTTGCATTTTTCTATTCCTTCAATCAATCAATCAGGGAGCTTCGGTTCCATCTTTTTGGCTTTGGCAACATCGTCCACAATGGTTCCCACGATGCCAAAAGCTATTTTCACATTTGGCTACACATTGTGGATGCCCTTAACCGTACCACTTGGTTTTGCTCCTGTGTGCTATCTATACAAATCTCAATTATATTTATCTAAAAAATTATAGAATCAAGATTAGTAAAAAGGAGGTGATTTTGCCACGCGGATGGCGGGGGAGGTTTCTTATTTGGGCAATGCTACATCCACGTAATGGTTTATGTAAAGTTACAAACTGATGTGATGTGGGACTATTTGATTGGATTAAAGGAGAGGATTAGGCCCACCCCACCTGAAAATCAGGGGGCATATATATATTAGATGGAAAGTATACGCAGCGGCTACGTAGCCCTTTGTAAGTCTAGGATTAGGCTTCTTATTTTCGGAGGACGTTGTCCTGGCGGTTTGCTAACATGAGGTCCACATGTCAGTGCTTTACCAAGCCCATCTGCGTCCCACATGAGGCAGAACAACGACAGAAGCAACACGTGGTTAAGTTGAAGAAGACGAGGGAGAAGCGGATTCAGCAACGAGTGAAATGATGGTTGCTTCGTCCCTCCAACTTAACTGCAGGGAAAGGTGCAGCTTTGTGATTTGATGCCTCATTGCTCATTACTATGCCGGCGCCATGACTGGGGTGCTTCACCCCGGTTGCTCAGCACTGTATTCCGGTATGGCACGTGGACCCGGTAGCTTGATGTCCCACATGTCGGCGAAAAGGACTAGAAGATTTATGAAAGCGAGCGCTCCACTCTTACGACGGAGGAGTAGACGACACGACGGCCCAGTGAACTGTCACTTGTCTGTATAGTACTATAGTTTTGCTGTTTCGCACGATCCATCGATACAAACCTGATTAAACAGGAAAGGGCGGGATTTTTCCCGCGCGGTAGATGATACTGGTCATACATTTCAAAGGCAATTTTAATGTATGCAAACTGAATAATTATAAGTAATAATATGATATCTAGTAAAACTAAAAATACATATGATTTATTATGTTAGAGTGTAGTAGTAGTGTTGTATTGCATAGTTGTTAGATGTAACATGCGAGAATGTGTAGAGATGTAGTTTTGGAGGGCCTACAGAGAGAAAAGCGTAATACGGTCACCGAACTTCAGAATAAGCTGATTACGGTCACTATATACATTTTGCGGTGATTATACGGTCACTTGCTCACAGTTCAGCATCGGATTGCACTCTATTGACAGGCCAAATAGTCTGTGTGGCACCATGTTGACTAGTTAAATTGACCATGTTCCTTGTGGGCCCTACCTGTCAGTTCGCATAGGGAAAAGGTCAGATAAACACAAATTTACGCAGGCGCGACAAGGCTCCAACCCGTGCACGGGAATCACCTGGTTGTGTATGTGTCTGTCAAGGCCTGATGTGTGCGCATGCATGTGTAGGTTGCGCACTTGAGCGTGAGAGTGTGTGTTGGTCGTGTGGTGTACTGGTGTGTGCATGCATGCGTGCGTGTGTGCGTGTGAGTGTTGCTGTGCCCGCGGTCATGAGTTCGAACCACCGTCCAAATATATTTTTGTCGTTTGTTTTCATTCTTACTAGCAAGATGCCCGTGCATTGCACGTAACATCAAGATGCATTTGTATGACTTGTTTATCTTGTGAGAGAAAAGGATGAACGAGGGAAGGCCTTATTTGCAAATGTGGAGAGGTGTGTGGGTACCTTTTTGCAAAATTGCCATAGTTTCTTTCCTATCCGTCAGATATAAATCGGATGGCCTATATTGCAGGATGGCAGGCACACCATCATCACCAACTCTGTTTTTTATAAGAGTGTATTTTATGTATTTTATAAGAGTGTAGATGTAGAGTAGATACAAGTCGACAGGTGGGCACGATGGTAGTGAGATAATGTGATGCAACACTAGAGGTCAACAGGTGCCACGTGGAGCGTTTAACTGGTCAACTAGTCATGTCATGAGAAAATACAGAGTTGTACGGTGAGCCCGTGACTGTATAATAACCACTAAACGTAAATGGTGACCGTAATGAGTGGATTCTGAAGTCCAATGTACGTATCGTGCTTTCGCTTCAAATACAATGATCGTCATTGCATATATCGCGAGAGAAAGATGAAACATGCGTGAATTTTCTGGGGGCTTACTTTTAGAGGACCTGGAGATAGTTTTGTGTGCATACGTGAAAGGGGCGTACAGGGGGGGTATGCGATGGAGAGAGAGATGCTCTTCGTTTCTCTTTATTATGACTAACTTTGTATATAGTATAAAAATATACAAATTCACAGTGCGGAATAAATATCATTGTGGGCACCATGCAATGCAAATTAGCGTTCGTACTCCTCCATATAACTTTGTAATGTTGTATATATGTAGAAACTCTAAAATAATTTTTGGCCACACTTTATTCAAAAGGAATGTTGTATGCGAAATAAACGTGAAGAGAGGGCTTTTTAGATCAATGGGGTACGTGATGTAACATGTGTGAATGTGTAGTTGATGCATTTGGCGGGGCCTAGAGAGGTATGTGTGTGTATTACGTATTCGAGAGAGGCATGGATAGAGGGGCCGACGGGGGGGGGCGTGGGAGAGATAGCACGAGAAATGAGAGTGGTCTAGAGAGAGAGAGACGAATATGACGTCACGACAAGAGATTCCATTCCCTTGAGTGTGTATATGCAAGGGGGAGGGAATAGAGGCACCAGGAGAAATTTTCTGTGTGTGTGGTGTTTGTGTTGGTATGTGTGGGTGTGAGAAGATAATGAGACGTGGGGGCAGAGGGTGTGTCACCGCGTGAGGTCCGGTGGGTCGAGGTGAGGCCCTTCGTTCGGTTCCGTCCTGCGCCACATTGGTCGGCCCGTGACGCATTTAGGAAGACCCATGGATGACTAGTCGTACAAGACAAAGATAGCAGAATTGTGAAGGACTCTGTGTCCACTGACAAAGCCGGCTAGGATTTGTAACCCTAGGTTCTCGGACTAAGGTAACCCCTTTATCTCTGATATTACTATTCATCCAACCTAACTTTAAGGGGCATCCTACAGAATGCTCTGCTAGAATCATACTCGTCGATTAGGAAGAGAGGTGTGAGACAATGCGTGAGAGACAGGCGTAAAGATAATGTGCGTACATGAGACACGTAGGCAGGTCCATGTATATAGAAAGGGTCGATGAGGATTGTGCGTGTGTATGTTTGCGAGAGGAAGAGTGCTTGTGATAAAGGTTAGTGAAAACAGTTGTAAATGGTTACGAGAGGGAGGGAGGGTTATATCTAGAGCATGTGTGCGAGAAAGACACCTCGGGAGAGAGTGTGTGAGCATGTGTGAGAGACCACCGATGGAGAGTGAAACTACACGTAAAAGACTGCTCTACACATTGATTAAAGATATAAATTGTATCCAAATATTAGGATGGGATCATGATATTTGCAATTCGCGTAAGGAGCGGTCATTGATCCATCAGACATCTAGATTCTATCGAATTTGAGCATGTCTATGTTATTATTCGACACAATTGATCCACATAGTTATTATTTTGAACTCCAGACAATGCATTGCTTTAGCAATCGAATATAAACGTGAGTATAGTTCATGTTGTGTGTAAAGCACATTATACATATGAAAGTTACACAATGGACATTATAAATAGCTACCTATGAACTAGCATACATTTGAATTCAACTTAAGGTGGTTTAAAAAATTCGAATTCAACATGAATTCCATTCAATTATTTGAATTTGATATCATGGCATTAGTAAACCATACCTAAATTATGGGGGCACCAATCTTTACTCTGATTTTGTACATAATAGCATATGTACTCGTGTACAAAATAGATTCAAATTTAGCTCCTCCATTCTAAAATAATCGTAGTTATAGGATTTTCAAGTGTCAAAATTTCAAAAAGAAGCGGATAATTTAATGAGGTTTTCAAACATACAAGGTCAAATATAACGTTGTCTATTTAGGTCAATCCTCATAGTTCAAGAGTACTCTAAACGTGAATGCTTGTGTTTCAAAATTTCGAACGAAGCGCCAAAAGAGCCTCTACTCGCCCGAAACCGCGTGAGACCAATGTTTGGTAGTACAAGGAAATTACTTTTCTAATAACTCCGACCCGTGAAACCTACCGGCCCGACGTCCAAAGGTCTAAACCGGGGTAGGTTTGTAGCTTCATCTAGACACCAAGCAACCGCCTCCGAAAAACATTCATACACAATGGCCGCCTAAGCACACATGCGCGTGGCCGAAATCGCTCCCGCCCACTATTTGGGACACCTGGGATTACCATCCTACCCCCGACCCGCAGTAGGTCCAAAATTTAAGATGGGGGCAAAGTTTGTACTTCCCCAAATTTCAAACAAGCGCGTCCCATCTTCTGTTCAAAAAAGCCAAAAACAAGCACGTCCCAGACCGTAACATGGTTCCCCCCACCCGTCCGATTCCCCATTCGTACTCCGTGGGCGCCAAAACTACCCCTCCACCAGCCGCGAAACCCCAGCGTCCTCCGTCCGCCACCCCATCCCACCCATCAACCGCCGCCCTCCTCCATCACGCCGGAGTCGATACCCCGATGTCGTCGTCCACCACAACCTCAACCGCAACGCCCTCCACGGCTAGATGTTGAAGCCGAGGCTGAGCCGTCCGTACCCGAGCCAGTTCAACCACACCGTCCTGCGCCTCACCACTGCCGCTCCAACTTCGCCACCCTCCACCGCACCGGAGCTATTCCTGCTACGTCGTCCTTCGACGCCTCGGATCTGCTTCCCCTCCACCGACATACGGCCACGGCAACACAGTCAACAATTTGGCCATGGGTTCGTCCAAGCCTGCACCCTCCAGAACATTGGTTTCCCCGGTAAAAAGAAGAAGATCGGTGCGACATGTGGAGTGACCACACCGGCAACCGAAAAAGGTAATCCTCTTCCCTTATTCGTGCAAATCTTCCGTCTCTGCTTGCACGGTATTCATCCCACAGAAGACACTAGTTGACCGCTTCTTCTTGATACTAGATGTTCCTAGTAACTCATGATGCACAAGCTTTCTCCTCATATACTATTTCACCTTAGCTAGAGGTCCGTCGCCCCCCTGAATTTCAATTTTTGGCCAGTTGATTCCCAATTAACGGAAGCATTCCCCTGCGTAATAGGCGCTAGTATGCCTATTACGCCGGGGAAGCAGCGCCTTGGTGTTTATCGTAGGGGAGTGTGCGGCCTAGATCTACTGGCGCCCGATCTGGAGGTCGGCCGGGATTAAAGGGATGGCCTGGGGGATCTGCCAAGCACGGCGGTGGTGTGAGGTCGATGGGAGGGCGGGGCGGCGGAGGCAGGGGTCTAGGCCGGTGGTTGCTGGTGGTTCGAGAAAGATTGTCAACAGTGACTGGCGGGAGGTAGAAGAAGGCCATCTGCCCGTTCCTTATAGATCGGACGGTTCATTAAAAAAATCGACTGACCTATTTATTTTTAGTCGACTGTTATCTTAGATATGACCACATGTGGTGGTGTACTAGAGGAGTACCTGCATTTCTTGTGCTCATATATTACAAAATCATACGGAGTAGAATCTAATTTTGTTGGCCATGCAACATTGTAGAGCTATCATATGTCTCCTGTCATTTATTTTTCAGCCACCTGCTATCTGCTACTTTTATAGTGCACTAGTTCTGCACACACTTCACCCATACTCTCACTGTTGTGTTGTGTTTTTATGCAAGGGTATTTCAGACTCTGCCTTGAGAGAAGCAGAAAAGAAAAGAGAGAAGTCACTCCAGCTTCGTATGCGGGTAGGCAAGACACTTTACAGTGCTATAAAGGGTGCAATGTCAGCAGATGGAGACGGTAAACGTAGCTCTGGAGTTGATGACCTCGCTCGCAATAAACCACCATCCCAGGTGCTTGCTTTAACTTCGTGGTGTCATATGTGGTTGCATGTTCCATATGGTGTCTAGCTTGTATTCGAAAGGCCGAAGTCGGTAAGATAAGGAAAGATATTTTTTTACATGAACCACCATCCCGTGAGCACCAGAAGACAAATAGCGAGTCAGGGCACTGGCCGAGCCAGTGACAAGCCCAGCAAAGATAGGCATCACTTGGAAGCCAACTAAAAAGCTGCGATGGTGGCGAAGCAGCCCGCCTCCCACCAGGCTCTCAGGTCCTAGATGATCATGCTCACCACTCTAGCCGGATGTCTAGCTTGTATTGCTTCCAATTTGGTTAAATTGCATCTGCTTAGCTTACACATTATACCTTAGAATATGACATGCATTTCTATTTTTGGTACATACTAGTACATCTGTGTATTAACCATGTTCTTACATCAAACTAATGTTCTTGTGTATCCCTCATCAATCACTTATGACGAGGCAGGCAGGCAAGGGGACTACACCTCATTTAAAGAATGCAGCGTCAGCCTCCAGACATGATTCTCAAGAAACAGAAATGCTAGATGAAGATAGTGAATGTAGCTCTGTAGTTGATTACAGCATTTCCCCTACACTAGCATCACAGGTGCTTGCTCTAACTTGGCAGCGTGATATGTGGTTGCATGTTGCATATGGTGTCTAGATGGTAATTCTTCCAATTTGGTAAAACTGCATGTGCTAGTCTGCTTAGCTTATACATTATACCTGTTAATGTGACATGCCTTCCTGTATTTAGTACATAGTACATCTGTCTATTAAGCATGTCCTTACATAAAACTATTGTTTTTTTGTATCCGGCATCAATCAATATGACGAGACACCTTTAATATATGCAGTGTGATATTAGTTGCATCTTTCATGTGATTTATAGCATGCGCTGCTTCTAATTTGTTGAAATTCCATTTATGATGGGACGCTTTTAACTTGGCAGAGTCATATTGGTTGCATCTTTCATGTGGTGTCTAGCTTGCATTGCTTCTTATTTGCTGGAATGGTTTCTGCTTAGTTTACACAAACAGTTGTGAACATGCCATGCCGTCCTATTTTTCGTACATATTCCATCCTGGTATCATGTGTTTTCCTTACATCAAAGTAATGATTGTCAGTATCATGCATGAATGAGTTCTGAAGAGAGAATTTTATTGCTTTTTCTTGTCGGTTTTACTTGACAATTCAAAATCAATAAAGCGGAAGGAAGTTAGCAAGGCAGCGGATAAAGGTGCTCCTTCCGAACGGAGGGCCTCTACAGTTTCTACTCCTCCACACCCCCAAGATGATTTCCAAGACAACACATGCATAGACACTCAACAAAGTTGTGTTTATGATGAGCACGTCTCCCCTAGTGCAGCATCACCGCTGCTCCCTCTAACTTGGCACTGTTATATGTGGTTGCATGTTATGTGTGATGTCTAGCTTGTATTGCTTCTAATTTTGTTGAATTCCATCTGCTTACTCTACACATTAACTTGAATAAGACACATGTTCCTGTTTCTAGAACATACAATATCTGTCTATCACACCATGTTCTTACATTAAATTACTACTGTTGTGTAACCTGCAACAATCACTTATCATAAGACACGTTTGACTTTGGAGTGTGATATAGGTTACATCTCAAATTCTTTTCTAGCTTGTACTACTAATTTGTTGAAATGGCACTTATGACGAGACAGTTTTAACTTGGTAGAGTGATATTCGTTGCATCTTTCATATGGTGTCTAGCTTTCATTGCTTCTAATTTGTTGAAATTCCTTCCCCTTACTTTACACATCATAAGCTGTGAATATGCAATGCTATGAATATGCAATGGCACTAATGACGAGAGACCTCTAACATGGTAGTGTGATGTTGTTTGCATCTTGCATATGATTTATTTCTTGTAGTGCTTCACATTTCTTTAAACGCCATTTATGATGAGACACTGTTAACTTGGTAGAGCGATATTTGTAGCATCTTTCATATGGTGTCTACCTTCGATTGCATTGCTTCTAATTTGGTGAAATGTCTTCTTCTTAGTTTACACATCATAGTTTTGGTTATCTCTTTCGTCCTGTTTTTCATACATATTACATCCTCCTATCATGTGGTTGTCTAACATCAAAGTTCAGTTCGTCTGCATCACGCATCAATTTTTTCTGAAGAACTAAATTGTTATTCGTTTTTCTTGTCGGCTTGACTTAACATGGCATAGAGAAAGAGGAAGAAATACATATGGCAGGGAATGAGAAGCGGATGAATCCTGCAGATTCTGCTGGTACTGATGGTGCAATAGAAGGTCAAAGTCCAGCGGAAAATTCTACAAACACGGCATCCCATGCTACACAAGTTCCAAAAAAAGCCAAATAGAAACAAATAGCTGCCACCAAACAAGCAGAGACAGCCCTAGTTCTTGCAACACCTACTACAGTACTACCAGCTGCACGACTTACTCGTGCGTCAACTAAGCTAACAGCACGTTCCCAAGCTCCCTTGCCACCTGACACTACTTGCCAAGCACTCTTGACACAAGATGAGTTGGCAATATCAGATGAACCTTGTGAGCTTCAACAGGAAGAAGGTAGTTGCTGGAGTCAAGTTACACTTGCATGCTTCTTTATATGTAGTCTCACAGTTTGATGTACACTAACACTTCCTATGTTTGTTGTTGTACTAGCACCTAGGCGCAAGAGGAAACAAACATCAGGGATAATGCTTGATAGGTTAACTAAATCTAGAGGAAGAAGGGAGATCCGTTTTGAGGCACGTTTAAAAAGGCCACGTGATGCTACAGAGTCAGCCAAGTTAGTATCAGAGGCAGCGGTTGCCGTTAGGTGTCATGTACGTATCCCCCCAACATGGATTCAGTACAGGAATGACAAAGACGAAACCCAGTTCAACACCTTCCTTGACCATTTATCTATAAGTAGGTTATGTATGGAAACTAGTAATATCGTCTTGCTCTGTCCCATACTTTCTAGGTTGCTGATAATGAGACTCCCATAATTTTCAACAGATGAGGTTCAAGTTGGATAGCCAAGATGATGCAACCAGACAAGCTTGCACCCATGTTTTCAATTCTGCTCTGTGACAGTATCGGTATAACTTGAGGAAAACTCACTTTAAAGGCAAGGCTAACAGTGAACTTTCCCAAACATCTCCAGTGGAAAATATATCGGATGAAGATTGGAGGGGCCTTGTTAAACACTGGTCTGATCCGAAGTATTAGGTACATTATATATATGTGATCAGATCACATGTTGAAGTCCTATTTACGCATGTGCCACACAAATCTATCTTCTAGGTGAATTGTTCAAAGAACAAGGCCAACCGTACTAAAGTGAAATTCCAACAAACGACAGGATCTCGTAGCTATATTGCACATTGCGAGGCTCTTGTAATTAGCTGATGTTTCACTCTTTTCACTGTAGCATATTATTAGATCTATATTGACTTGTTCGAAATGCAGAGGCAAGCCCGCAAGGACCAAAAAGTACCTGAACCAAATGCTGTGGAAATCTTCAAGGACTGTCACACCAGCAAGAAGAAGGGCATGACTACACCAGTCAAAGCCGTTGTTGTAAGTCCTTAATCCTCATGCCTTTTAACTACTACATACTCTGACTTGTGCTTTGAACTGCATGGTTTTGCAGCCAATGTCTATTACTCTTTTCAATTTTATACACAATTGTCTAAGCGTATCATTGCACCTTACAAGGTTTAAAAGAGAGGAGTGATGTTCCTTTGATCTTGACCCGTAATCTAGTTCCGTGCTGGACTTGCCCACACAATGTTACAATTGCCTATTTGTCTGTTCTCAATTGTTTTGTGATGATGAATGATGTCATACTATGCTTACCGTATTATAAACTTTGTCTCTTTATCCTTAGCCCTCAATACAATGTGAAGAAATAGACAATACATTAGCGATGGTACATGGTCATATGTTTGGAACCTGGTTTTATTATGTAGTTTGCAATAAAATACAACTAATATTTTACATGGGTTCACCGGAATAAGTTCTGTGTATAGACCAGAGCTATTTTGTTTGGTTTTGTTGCCTCCTTAATATATTCTATTCTGGTACTACTAATGTAAAACCTCAACTTTTCAGCGAGCTATGGAAAAAATGGTGGAACCGCCACCTTCTGAAGGTGGCGAGGCAACTATAACCGCAATGTCAGCTCTTGCTGCAGTGGGTCAGTACATGTCCACTAACAATGCCAAAAGCACGTTCCTGCGTAATACTGGCTTGGCTGTTAAGGCAATATCGTCCAAACTGCCTCATGATCAAGATATGCAAGCTCAAAGCAATGTTGTATCTGCGCTCCAGACACAAGTCCATTCCATAATAGAGACCCTTTGTGAAACAAGGAGAAACATTGCTCAATGTCGTCAAGATATGCATGGTTTTGAAACCAGACTATCAGACATTTGCTATGTTGTTCAGGAGCCTAGGGGAAATGAAGGCGAGCGTTATGGTGCTCCATCGGACAATACAACATGAAAACATAGCAGTCGGGTCAAATGAACTAAGCTTTTGAACTTCTGGTGGAGCATTTATCTGCTAGTCTGTTAAATTTTATGCCAACCTTCCTTTTGTTATATAGTAGTAATTTGTTTCGGTGCGATACAAAATTTATTCTTAACGTGCAGCCACCGACTGAAGAAAACAGCAAGCCTTTTTTGTATAGTGTAGGGTGTTCCCTATATTTGCACTGGTGGCGATCTTTGATGCCGAGTGGATGTAATCTGTGCAATCGCCTTAATAGCCTAGCGTTAGTTTCCGCCTTATTTATTTCCTAGTCTTCTTTTTCCCTATTTTGCTAGTGGCCGCAACTACCATGGGCCATATATGGGCCGTAGGATCCATGGGTCTCCTACGGGCCGTCGATAAATGGGCCTGTAATCGTTGGGCCTTCGGCCGTCGATAAATGGGCATGTAATCGGTGGGCCTCGGGCTGTCGGATAAATGGGTCTACATGGGCCGTAATCGGGCGTAATTGGTATCGGCCCAGCACGGTAACGGGTCGTTAACAGGCCTTAGGACAGCAAAGGCATAATTCTGTCACAGGCATAACGGGTCATTAATGGGCCAGAATATAGGACGGGCTGGAAACGGCACAACGGGTTAACAGGCCAGAAACGGGCCGACTCTTGCCATGGGCTGAATTTGGCCCATTAGGGTAACATGCCAGTAACAGGCTGACTCTTGCCATGGGCCGAATTTTTCCCATTAGGGGAACAGGCCAGTAACGGGCCGACTCTTGCCATGGGCCGAATTTGGCCCATTAGGGGAACATCCAAGTAACGGGCCGAAAGTAATCGAGGGCCGGAAAGGATCCCAAGAACGTATGGGCCGTCAATAGGCCGAAAGCTAACATGGGCTGGAAACGGCCCATGTAAATCACGGGCAGTTAACGGGTACAAAGAAAATTACTGTTCATTATGGGCTAGAGTCACCGTGGGCCTGTAAAGGGCCGAAAGATAGGAAGGTCTCATATGGGCCGAAAGACGTCGTGGGGCATACATGGGCTGAAAGTGAAATGTGCTGGTGTTATATTCGACGACCCACATGACATTGTTGGGACGATTTCCTTTGGGGCCTAACGGTCCGTGAGTTAACGGGCCGTAAAATGGGCTATTTGCGAAGAGATCGTTAACAGGCTTTTCATGGGCTAGCCCGTTAACTTTTGACCAAGTCAAACGAGCCGGCTTTGTAAGCTAAATGGGCCAGTGGTGGGCCGTGGCACGTGTCAACATATCATAGGCGCCTATCTGACCCACTGACGAGCTAACACGTGTTTCGTCCGGCCAATAAGAATTTTACACGTGGAAATTTCCAATTGGTCGGGGCTGTTAACGGGTTATCGGATCCAAAACCCGACCCGATAGCTTAACAGCGTTCCGTTATGGTGGATGCCACGTGTCGGTCACCCTTGACGAAAGCACTTCTATGATGCGCGATGTATCATCATGGAAGTGGACACTTCCATGATTATAATTTTGGTAATGTCATGGAACACTTCTACGACAGCACAGGTATGACTATCTTGATTCTGTCATAAAATCATCATGGATGTACATGCATGACAAAAAACGCGACCTACTGTGACAAACACGTATCATCACGGAAGTGTTTTTTTGTAGTGTATAAGCCATGGTAAAGTTAGAATACAATAGGGTAATGGAATAATAAAATATGAATGGGTTTACAACAGTACCTAAAGTGGTGATTTGCTTTATTATACTAACGGATCTCACGAAGGTTTTGTTAAGTTTTGTGTGATTGAAGTTTTCGAGTTTTGGGTGAGATCATGATGGATGAAGGAATAAGGAGTGACAAGAGCCTAATCTTGGGGATGACCATGGCACCCCAAGGCAATATTCAAGGAAGAACCAAGCAACTAAGCTTGGGGATGCCCCGAAAGGCATCCCCTGTTTCTTCTAGCGACCATCGGTAATTTTACTTGGAGCTATATTATTATTCGTCACATATCATAAGTTTTCTTTGGAGCGTCTTGTCTTAATTATATGAGTCTTTACTTGTTTTGCTTTTTAGTTTGCCATCATCATCCTTGCTGGACACACCTATTTGAAAGCCATAATGATGCTATGATTTGCTAGAATTGCTCTATGTCCTTCACCTAATTTTTTTGAGCTATGGAATTGTTGTAGTGCTTCACTTATATCTTTTTGAGAATGGTGGTGCTTTAATGTTGAAGTAATATGCACCCATGCTTCACTTAGATCAATTTGAGAGTAGTAAAAATTTAAAGAAATATCCTCTCATTGCTTTGTTTATATAATTTCGAGAGACGAAATTATTTTGAAGAAACATTTATGCTCTTATGCTTCACTTAAATTTGTTTGAGAGTTTGTTAGTATCAATGGTAATATATGAAATTAGTCCCAAAGTGATAGATATTCAAGGGGGTTATAGCAAAAGCTTTCATGAAGATCATTGGATATTATAAACTTGATTCCTTGTAATAGTTTTGCGATATGGAGATAGAAATATGTGAGTCATGTTGGTGAGTAATTATGCTTTAGTAAGAATATTGGTGTTAAGGTTTGTTATTCTCTATGCAAGGACGAAAGTCAATAGTTATGCAACGAAGTTATATCCTACATGTGGTGCATTACTTGGTGTAACTTATGTTCATTGCTTGTTTATGAGAGTTTTCGTCCTTTGGTTGGTTACATCTCAATCTATTTGCTAGACTTTCCTTGTACTAAGAGGAAATACTGCTTGTGCATACAAACTCCTTAAAAACAAGTTGTGCCAAATGAGTCCACCATACCTACCTATATGCGGTATTTCCTTGCCATTCCAAGTAAATTTGTATGTGCCAACTCCAATTTTCAAAATGAATTTCCTTTTTGTGTGCCCGTACCGCTCATGAAGCAGCACGGGGTGGCCAATATTTTCCATGCTATATGTGTTATTCTCCAGATGAGTGTTTATTCACTTGTCATTGCACGAGAGTGTGGCAGGTAATAGGGATGCCCAGTCTCGAAATGAAAAATAATTATTTAAGTTGTCAAATAATAAATTCCTTGGAAAGTGTAGGTATGGAAGGCACCCGTGGATCCGCCTAGCCATGGATTGTGAAGGACTGGTGGAAAAAGGAATAAACTTTATTTTTATATTTGGAAAATGCCTATGATGTATCTAGCATAGAAAGTATTGGGAATTCTCAGTTGTTTTCTTTGACAGGAAAAGCATGCCTCTCAAAACAATTTTATCTTTAAATTTTAGCTTTGAGCTCTAGCACCTCTACAAATCTCTACTTTCCTATGCGAAGGGTCTATCTATTTAATTTTATGCAATTTTTATTTTTATTGAGTCTCCATCTTCTCTTATAAAGTACCAACTAGCACTACTAGGGAAAACCCTAGCAGTAGCGCTGGTTTTGTGCACACTAGTAGCGCGGGTAGGCGCGCTACTAATAAGGCGCTACAGCTATTGCTTAGCAGTAACGTGTGCCCGCACGCGCTACTGCTAGGACAAATAGCTGGAGCGTTTGTTCACTCCCACGCTACTGCTAATGTAACTACTTGCAGCGTGTTTTCGGTCCATCTCTACTAGTATTCTTTTTATTTTTTTTATTTTTAGTGAATTTATGCGCCATCGTACAAATATTGGTACAATACCAGTTATGAGGTTTACATCATTATGTCCATAACAGTGTGTCAAATGAAGGTGGATTAGGTTTAAGTGGAGGCAATATGTGGTGCATGTCAAAAGTATACTACTAATCCAAACTTGATCTAGTTTGGACTAGTAGTACTTTGGATGTGCACCACATGTTGCCTCCACTTGAATCTAATCCGCCAGCACAAGCTATTTAATCATCATCATAGTCATTACCACCAGTAGTATTTATTTAATCACCACTAACACTAGCTAATAATAATCATCATAGTCATTACCACCAACACTAGCTATTTTATCATCATAGTAATAGTATAGCACATCATCATCCTCAAACTCATTTCTAGCTAGCTAATCACTCCTGCTGCTCTCTCTTAGGTAAAATAACATAAAACATGTATAGCTCTCCTCCTTTATCAAGTTGGAGCATGCAGATGAACATGTCTCCTAATCGTGGGTAGCGCATCTGTTTGCTGCCCCCTAGTACTTCTCTGCGCTCCCCCATCACATATTTGGTCCAGTCTTGCACTATTAAGCATCCGTTGCTAATCTTGAATGCACTGAAGTAATCTGTAGGATATCTTGGCCGTAAGCTGATAATGCTCAAGGTACCTTTAGTCTCGATCCCATAAGGCACAACATTCATCGGGAGTCCCTGTTGAAGAACATCGTATGGTAACATACTTAGCAATGAAGTTTAGCTTCAAAAATAATGTATGGAAAAGATGCACTAAGGACAAATAGTAAAAATCTTACCATCCTTCCTAAATAGATGTGACCGTAGTTCATTACGAACACTATTGGTCGCACATTTTTAGTAATAACATTTCTAAATGCAGGAAGAAAATTTGTCTTGACAGTATTAAGATCCTCAAGCCATGAAACATAATGACTGAGCTCCTCGCAGTTGAGTTCAGCCCCAGGACAGTATACCGTCCTGTCTACCAAGCGTTGGACATGTTTGCTTGCACCGAAATAAGGTAACTATACAAATTAGTTGTCAACTATTTTTGAATAAACAATATCAAAGACATAAATATGGTTGAGAAACTTACATAATGGTATAACTGGAGGCGTCTGCACATCGACCCAGATGTCGGTATTACCTTTAATATCATCTTTCGGACGAATATCAAAGGTGATAACCATATCAGGCTCAAATGCATAAGTCTTGCATAGTGCTTGCCATGTTTTGCATCCAAGATAGGTGTAGTCATCTGAATTGTATAATTTTGCATGGAAAATAGAACCATGCTCAGTCTTCAAGTAAACTTTCTTTTCCTCCGAAGTATGAATGAAACCTATCTTATCCAATACAAAAACTCTTGCATGGCAGGGGATACGCTAGTAGAGTAGTAAAAAAAATTATAAGTTGAAGCAAATGAAGTAGATGTCATGCTTAATTACGAAAAAAGACTTGTCGTTGTGACTTACTGTATCCACTTCAAAGTTCTCATCAAGCTTGATGCTGAAGCGCCTATCATCATCTAGGAAGATTCCGTCGCACAGGACGCGCTCGTCTTCGCAGTATTTGCAAATACCGAAGTCCTTTTCGTCATTAGACATTTCCTATGTTCATAGTTAAAACATTAATTGAAAATCGATCGAAGACAACTACCAGGATACTCAACACACAAATCCGGGGCACTCGATATTTCCTACATATTCTGGCACAAGTCATGCCAAAATTCATGGGAAAATTCGGCATGACCTTTGCTAAAATAGGACATATCAAGCACGTGAAATTTGCCGGAACGGAAATGAATCAACACTCCGGCAAAACATAGGCCACTCGAAGGTGTAACCTGCAAACATAACCGGCCACTTGGATATTGAGCAACACAAGATATACATTTCAAAATATCTTATAGGACTCAAATTAGCATGCATTCAATAAGCAAAAGTAAATCATCTCATGCGTCCGTACATCGTCGAATATTATCACTAATACATCACGAATAGTGTCATACATATAACATCGCTAATACAACTAAAACCCTAGCACACGACGGCTATCGGCGCGGGCAGTGGACACCCACAGAGAAGGAACCATCACGGGATCATAGCTCCTGTGAAATCCCTGGAGAACCTGCCAAGTATTGGAGAACGACCAGTGCTCCAACGCAAACAAGTAGCGACAGATGTGCGCGTCCTCCTCACTGACACGGTGACGCACCACCTCCGTGGAGTCCTCGAGCCTCTGGACCGTCACTGGCCCACGCGACCGCCACCAAAGAAGGTACGGGTCAACGACAGGCTGGCTCCTCACCAACCTGCGCCCCCCGGTAGGTAGCGCCTCCCAGTACCACCCCGGTAGAGCCAAGTCCCGGACATGGCCGATCTGGTCAAGCAGGTGTCGTCCTCCGCCGACTCGACGACGAGGATGCGGGATAGGCATCGTCCATGTCGAGGCGGGAAAAGTTGCTTTAACTAAAAATAGCAACAAGTTCTTACTAACTAGTTCTATTAATTCAACTAGTTCTTACTAAAAAATAAACTTACTATAAATAAACATATTCTAGTACCTAATTAGTACCCAGTTCTTACTAACTAATTAGTACCTAGGAACTACTGCCCTAATTACCATCTAATTTGATGAACCTATAGGGGTGGAAAGTGGTAGCGGATATTCCAATTATCCAACTATAAAGTGAAATAAGTGGTCAAATTTTACTCGTTTTATGATTCATCTTAGAAATTTGATTCGCTTTCACCCTTACATGAACCCTAACTCATTTGATCCGCATCCTCATCCGATTTGTTTCCACTCTTACATGAACCCTAACTAATTTGATGCAACTAAAATATAAAGAAACCCTAGGCAGAGGTAGGGGAGAGGGAGGAGCGGGCGTGCTCACCTCGGGTGCCTGCGACAAGGGAGGGGCAGGGCGGCGTCGAGGTCAGGGTCAGGGCTCGGGCGTGTGGCGGATGGCGGCGTCGAGGTCGGGGTCGGGGGCGGTGTCCGGGGCGACGTTGAGGTCGGGGGCGGGGGCGGTGTTCAATCTGGGGTCGGGGAGGCATAGAGGGTGTGTGGAGAGCGTGCGGCGGCCGACGGGCGACGGCGGCGGCGAGAGTGGAGAGAGTTGGATTTGGGGGAAATGGCCGTGTGGGGAAGGACGAACCCCGTGGTTAAGTCAGAAGTAGCAGTAGCGCGTTCCAGGAAAAGCGCTGCTGCTACGTTAGCTACAACGCGTTCTGGGATACACGCTACTGCTACTCCTTTCTCTTTTTTCCCCTTTTTCATTTAGTTTTCTTCACATTTTATTTTTTTCCTTTCACCTTATTCTATTTCTTTCATTTTCAATTACCTTTCTATTTTCTTTCCATTTAATTTTATAACCTTTAGCAGTAGCGAGTTTATATTAAAACGCGCTGCTACAAATAAAGTAGCGGTAGCGCGGTTCGTTATAGGTCGCTACTACTATGTGTAGCCTATCGGCTAAGCCGTGGGAATTTTAGTAGTAACGTGCTTACAGTCAGATGCGCTACTGCTTGAACTTTATCTTCAGCGCGGTTATCTTAGGCGCGCTACTGCTACTTAGCAACAGCATACTTTTTTGAACCTTGCTACTGCTAAAGTTCTGTGTATAAGGTTTTCCCTAGTAGTGTAGGGAGGACTACAATCATACTTGTTCATTGAGCATAGCTAATATTCGAGTGTGTTTCATCAATGGATCAATGATTGAGCATAATGGGCCTGGGATAGCTTTCTTTAGCGTTGATATTATGAAAGACATGGTTGCTTGTTGATATGCTTGAATATTGATGTGCTCATGTCAATTATAGACTATTGATTTGAATCATATAAAGTCCAAATGTCCATGCCACAAAAGAAAAGAATATGTGATGAACATGTTAGGCAGCATTCCACATCAAAAATACTGTTTTTATCAATTACCTACTCGGGGACGAGCAGGAATTAAGCTTGGGGATTGATAAGTCTCAAACGTATCTATAATTTTTTATTGTTCCATGCTGTTATATTATCATTCTTGAATATTTTACAATCAATTTTAGCAACTTTATATCATTTTTGGGACTAACCAATTGACATAGTGCCGAGTGCTAGTTGCTGTTTTTTGCTTGTTTTTTACATCACAGAAAATCAATACCAAATGGAGTCCATACGCAGCGGAACTTTTTGGAGATTTTTTCTAGACAAGAAGACACATATTGGGCCAAAGAAGTACCAAAGGGGGGCTCGGAGGGGAGAACAACCCACCAGGGCCCAGGCGCGCCCAGGTCGGTTGTGCCCACCTCGGTGGCCTCCCGCACCGCCTCTTCGCCCTATAAATTCTCCCAAAAACCCTAAGGGAGTCAATCGATCAGAAGTTCCGCCGCCACAAGCCTCTGTAGCCATGAAAAACCAATCTAGACCCTGTTCCTGCACCCTGTCGGAGGGGGAAATCATCACCAGTGGCCATCTTCATCATCCCGACGGCCAGCATGATGAGGATGGAGTAGTCCACCTAAACCCGGGCATGGGCAGCCCGGCCCGACGACCCGGCCCGAGCCCGGCCCGAAAAACCCGGGCCGGGCCGGGCCGGGCTTGACATTCGGGCCGGGCTCGGGCTTTGTTTTGCAGCCCAAAAGATAGTTCGGGCCGGGCTCGGGCTTCAATTTTCCCGTATTTCGGGCCGGGCTTTCGGGCTTCGGGTCGGGCTTGCACGTGCGCGTACTAGAAAATAGCATTCGGGCCGGGCTTTCGGGCTTCGGGCTTGACTTCGGGCCAGGCTCGGGCTTGAAAATATGGAGTATTTCGGGCTTCGGGCCGGGCTCGGGCTTGAGAAATGAAGGTCAGGCTTTTACAAGCCCGGCCCGAAACCCGGCCCGGCCCGACGTTTGCCCAGGTTTAAGTCCACCCTCGGGGATGAGGGTTTGTACCAGTAGCTATGTATTTAATCTCTCTCTCTATCTCTCTATCTCTATCTCTCTCTCTCTCTCTCTCTCTCTCTCTCTCTCGTTCTTGAGAGAATACGATCTTGATATATCACGAGCTTTGTTAATATAATCAGATCATATGGTGCTTTCCACCTCTCTATCTTGTGATGCATTGAGTTTTCCCTTTGAGATTTCGTTTTATTGGATTGAATAATTTTATGGATTTCAGAACACATGATGTGTGTCTTGCTATGAATACCCATGGAGACAATGGGGTATCATATTGACTAACTTGATGTGTGTTTTGGCACTCAACTCGTGGATTCCCGAGGTGACATTGGGGTAATCTATGCATAGGGGTTGATGCACATTCTCGTCTTTGTTTCTATGGTAGAAATCTTGGGGCACTCTTTGAGGGTTTTTGTGTTGGATAGAATGTTATATCTGAAATTGTTTGATGGATATCGTATAATCAACTCATAGATACTTGATACATCTCCAACATATCTATAGTTTTTTATTGTTCCATGTTATTATACTATCTGTTTTGGATGTTTTATATGCATTAATATGCTATTTTATATTATTTTTGGGGGTAACCTATTAACCTCGAGTCCAGTGCCAGTTCCTGTTCTTCGTTGTTTTTGAGTTTCGCAGAAAAGGAATACCAAACGGAGTCCAAACGAAATAAAACCTTCGCGATGATTTTGCTTGGACTAGAAGACAACCAGGAGACTTGGAGATGAAGTCGGAGGAGCCACAAGGCGGCCACAAGGACGGAGGGCGTTCCCAAGGGGTAGGGCGCGCTCCCAGCCTTGCGGGCCCCCCGTGAGCCTCCTGGCCTAATTCTTTCTCCTATATATTCCCAAATAGCCCCAAACCACCAAATCCATCCACGAAAACACTTTTCCACTACCGCAACCTTCTGTACCCGTGAGATCCCATCTAGGGACCTTTTTCGGCACCCTACCGGAGGGGGATTTGATCACGAAGGGCTTCTACATCAACTCTATTGCCCTTCTGATGAAGCGTGAGTAGTTTACCACAGACCTACGGGTCCATAGCTAGTATCTAGATGGCTTCTTCTCTATCTCTCTCTTTGATTGTCAATACCATGTTCTCCTCGATGTTCTTGGAGATTTATTCGATGTAATACTTTTTTTTGCGGTTTGTTTGCTGAGATCCGATGAACTGTGGATTTATGATTAGCTTATCTATGAATATTATTTGAATCTTCTCTAAATTCTTTTATGCATGATTTTATATCTTTGTAATTCTCTTCGAAATATCAGTTTGGTTTGGCCAACAAGATTGGTTTTTCTTGTAATAGGAGAAGTGCTTAGCTTTGGTTTAAATCATGCGGTGCCCTTTCCCACTGACAGTAGGGGCAGCATGGCACGCATTGTATTGTTGCCCTCAAGGATAAAAAGATGGGGTTTTCATCATATTTCTTGAGTTAATTCCTCTACATCATGTCATCTTACTTAATGCGTTACTCCGTTCTTCATGAACATAATAGTCTAGATGCATGCTGGATAGCGGTCAATGTATGGAGTAATAGTAGTAGATGTAGAATTGTTTTGGTCTACTTGACACGGACGTGATGCCTATATTCATGATCATTACCTTAGATATCGTCATAACTTTGCGCTTTTCTATCAATTTCTCGGCAGTAATTTGTTCACCCACTGTATTATTTGCTTTTGGAGAAGCCTCTAGTGAAACCTATGGCCCCCGGGTCTATTTTTCATCATATTAGGTTCTAATATACTATTTTGCAATATTTTTCTTTCCAATCTATAAATCAAAAATACCAAAAATATTTACTTTATCATTTATCTACCTCTATCAGATCTCACTTTTGCAAGTAACCGTGAAGGGATTGACAACCCCTTTTATCGCGTTGGGTGCTAGTTGTTTGATTGTTTGTGTAGGTATTTGGTGATTTGTGCATTGTCACCTACTGGATTGACACCTTGGTTCTCAAACTAAGGGAAATACTTATCTCTACTTTGCTGCATCACCATTTCCTCTTCAAGGTAAAAACCAACGCAAGCTCAAGAACTAGCAGGAAGAATTTCTGGCGCCATTGCCGGGGAGATCTATGCCCAGTCAAGACATACCAAGTAACCATCATAAACTCTCATCTCTCGCATTACATTATTCGACATTCGCCTCTCGTTTTCCTCTCCCCCACTTCTAAAATGATTTTCGAAATTATTTGCCTTTTCTTTGCCCATCTTCCATTCGTCTTCTTCATTTGCTTTTTGTGTGCTCGTGTGTTGGATTGCTTGCTTTGTCACGATGGCTCAAGAGAATGCCAAATTGTGTGACTTTTCCAACACCAATAATAATGATTTTATTATTACTCTAGTTGCTCCAGCCACTAGTGCGGAATATTGTGAAATTATTACCGCTTTGCTAAATCTTGTTATGAAATATCAATTTTCTGGCCTTCCTAGTGAAGATGTCGCATCCCATCAAATCAATTTCGTTGATTTGTGTGATATGCAAAAGAAAAAAGATGTGGATAATGATATTGTTAAATTGAAGCTATTTCCTTTCTCTCTTCGAGATCGTGCTAAAACTTGGTTTTCATCTTTGCCTAAAAATAGTATTGATGCATGGAATAAGTGTAAAGATTCTTTTATTTGCAAGCATTTTCCGACCGTTAAAATCATCTCCCTTAGGAACGAGATTACGAATTTTAAGCAACTTGATCATGAACATGTTGCACAATCTAGGGAGAGGACGAAATTGATGATACGAAATTGCCCTACTCATGGTTTGTATTTGTGGATGATTATACAAAAAAAATTATGCCAGATTGAATTTTTCTTGTAGAAATCTCTTAGATTCGGCCACAGGAGGTACTTTAGGAGAGGCTACTAAACTGCTAGATAATATTATGGTTAATTATTCTCAATGGCATATTGAAAGATCTTCCACTAGTAAAAAATTGCGTGCGATTGAAGAGTCTAATGTGTTGAGTGGAAAGATGGATGAGCTTATGAAATTATTTGCTAGAAAGAAAGCTTCTATTGATCCTAATGATATGCCTTTGTCTACTTTGATTGAAAATAATAATGAATCCATGGATGTGAATTTTGTTGGTAGGAACAATTTTGGTAATATCACGTATAGAGGTAATTTTAATCCTAGGCAATTTCCTAGTAATTCCTCTAATAATTATGGTAATTCCTACATCAACTCTTATGGAAATTATAATAAGATGCCCTCTGATTTTTATAATAGTGTTAAAGAATTTGTGAGTTCGCAAAAGAATTTCAATGCTTTGATTGAAGAAAAATTCCTTAAGATTCATGATTTGGCTAGGAACGTGGATCAAATTTCTCTTGATGTTGATTCTTTGAAACTTAGATCTATTCTACCCAAGCATGATATTAATGAGTCTCTCAAAGCTACGAGAATTTCCATTGATGAGTGCAAAGAAATAACCGCTAAGATGCGTGCTAAACGAGATTGGTTTTTAAAAATATGTTCTTCTAGTTTCCGTGAAAAAAAAGATGAAGATCATAAAGTTATTGATGTGAATCCTATTGAATCTTTGTTTTCCAATATAAACCATGATAAAGATGGGACTGGAGTTGAGTCAACTTTAGTTAAAAGGCGTTCCAATGATTCGGAGTTTTTAGATCTTGATGCAAAAGTTGATAAAAGTGGGATTGGAGAGGTCAAAACTTTAAGTAGCAATGAACTCACTCCTTTGGATTTCAAGGAATTTAATTATGATAATTGTTCTTTAATAGATTGTATTTCGTTTTTGCAATACATGTTGAATTGTCCTCATGCTTTGTCGGGGGTTGGGTGCGACATATGCCAATGGATGGCTTATCATGGTGGGAGCGAGTAGAACGTCGCCGGTGCCTGGAAGCGGGATAAGGCGTAGACACAAACACCGGCGTACTTTACCCAGGTTCGGGGCTCTCCTAAGAGATAACACCCCTAGTCCTGCTCTGTGGGGTCTCCACATGATCACTAAGGCGCAAGTGATACAATGGTGCTCCTCGAGCTGTGTGCTAGAGGCAGAAGGAGGCAAGGCTCAGCTCTCTTCTAGCTCTAAGGGGTGGCTAGTGCTAATGGGGTCGAACCCTTTGCATGGATGGCCTGGGGGGTTTATATAGGCCTACCCCCAGGGGTACAATGGTAATCTGGCCGGCTGCTGGGCCCGGCTGTCAGTGTCTCCAGCCTTCGGCTTCTCCGCCGACCGTTGGGGCCCGCCGCCTGGTGGGGCCTCGGCGACTGCTGGTTGGTGGCTGCTCACTGTAGCCATGTCATTGGTGACAAGGGCTTGGTCACCTTTTCGTGGCTACAGTCCCGCCGCCTGGCAGGGGGCTACTATAGCCACACTTGGTCTCATCAGCTTAATGGCATGCATGCCTCGGGATAGGGGACGGCCTCCTGCTGGAGGCCGGCTCCTCTTGAACCCGCTTGGTGGAGCTTCTGCCGCCTTCCTTGAAGTCACTGCCTGGTAGGGCCCGCCTCTGGCAGGCTGTACCGACATGCCGTCGTGGGGAATAGGACTCTGCCTGCCCGGAGCGACGTCAGAGGAGACATGGTACAGTGCTCCGCCGTGTGGGGATCTCCGTCTCTACGGAGCACTGTAGCCATGCTCGTCCTGAGCGTTGGAGGCAACGTGCCTTACTGTAGCCATGCTCCATCTTGTACTCTCAAAGGGGGGCTCGGCCATGCTGCAGTCGTGGGGCGGCCGCCTGCCTGTTACCGCCCTCTCTGGAGGGCGGCTGCCAGGATCCGGCCACCCGGAGCGCCGTAGTCTTGGGTTACCCGCCCTCTGGCAGCCGGCCACTGAGCCAGCCAGCCCCAGAGGGCGGAGTTTCGGCTTGGGGCTCAGCTAGGCGGAGCTGGCCCAAAGTCTTGGTAAATCTTGGGACTCGGGTGAGCCTACCCGTGGCCCATTACTCCGACAGTAGTCCCCGAAGCCGGTGATGCGTCGTGGTTGAGGGGCCGCGAGGTCTCAGCGGCTTCTCCCTTCCCTGAGCTCTGGAAAAAATGTCGGTCCGCCGGGTGGTCAGCCGACCGCTCCAGCCGGCCTCCTCCAGGCGGAGCTATACGGTTGATTTTGAACCTCCAGGCGGGAAACAGGTGGCGTGCCTGTTAAGCTTCCCAGGTAGCCGCCCGCCACGGACGCGCCACGCGGCGCACGTTAGCCTGGCAAGCCTGCCATCCCACGCTCTGGATGGGACGTGACACCGGGTCGGGCCCGCCACTACCACGCCTCGGCAACCGGGCAGATTTATCTTTCTTAGAGTTCTGTATAGTCTTTTCTCTTTCTCTTTATTTTATTTTGTTCCCCCTCTTGAGGAACTTTGTTATTACTTCCTGTTCTTTATTAATAAAATGCCGTGGGGTGTAAGCCCTGCAGTCTTCATGGTCAAAAAAAACCGGGCGGATTTACTGCACCAGAGGGGGCGGTTGCCATCCCCTTGACGGTTAACGACGGGGTAAATGCGCACAGGAGACTGGGGGAACGTGGGGATGTGGGCGCAGTAAATCCCACGACCCCACGTCCCGCCCCCTCGGCTTCATAGCCCCGGCGCTATAAGTAGGGAGGGGAGGGAGGTGCGGCAAAGTTCCTGCGCCCCTCCCACTCTTCTTCTTCTCTCTCAGCTTCCGTCGCTGCTGCCGTAGCGTTGCCATAGCTGCTCGTCGTTGCTCGTCGCCGACGTATTTCTCCCCTCCGTGCCGCCAGGCGAGGCCATGGGCAACTGGGATGGGTCGACGGTGATCGAGGACCACATCGCCTTCCTCCGCGACACGCGCCGGATGCCCAGCGCGGCCTTCGTCAAGGCGCGGGTACCGCCAGAGACGGAGATCAGGCCGGCACCGCAGGAAGGCGAGTAGGTCGTCTTCCGCTCGCATTTCCTGCGGGGCTTCGGCCTCCCGGCGAGCAACTTCTTCCGCGCTTTTCTCGACTTCTACAACCTTTAACCCCACCATCTCACGCCCAATGCCGTGACCCTGCTCTCTGCCTTCGTCATGGCGTGTGAGAGCTACCTCGGCATCCTCCCCACCATCAAGTTGTGGGGAGTGTTCTATTATGGGAAGATCGGCACCTCCGCCAGGGAGACGGTGGCCGAGTGCGGGGGCTATGTTGTCGTGTGCCGACCGGCGAAGCGGAACGCCTTCCCCGTCATCAAGTTGGCGCAGTCGATGAAGATGTGGCAGCAGTCCTACTTCTACGTCGAGAATGTGGTCCCGGCTACCGACTTCCTCAACCTGCCGGCCTATGAGGCCGGCCCCCCCACCGGGGCTCAGCCTACCTGGGGGTACAAGCGAAAACCGGTGTCGGCGGACGCGGCGGCCGCCATTGGCCGACTCCGGGTGCTCCAGGAGGCAGAGGGCCTCGTGGCCTCCCATCTCCTTGTCGGTGTCAAAAACGGCGGATCTCGGGTAGGGCGTCCCGAACTATGCGTCTAGGCGGATGGTAACAGGAGACAAGGGACACGATGTTTTTACCCAGGTTCGGGCCCTCTCGGTGGAGGTAAAACCCTACTCCTGCTTGATTAATATTGATGATATGGGTAGTACAAGAGTAGATCTACCACGAGATCAGAGAGGTTAAACCCTAGAAGCTAGCCTATGGTATGATTGTTGTTCGTCCTACGGACCTAAACCCTCCGGTTTATATAGACACCAAAGAGGGTTAGGGTTACACAGAGTCGGTTACAATGGTAGGAGATCTACATATCCGTATTGCCAAGCTTGCCTTCCACTCCAAGGAAAGTCCCATCCGGACACGGGATGGAGTCTTCAATCTTGTATCTTCATAGTCTAGGAGTCCGGCCAAAGATGATAGTTCGGCTATCCGGACACCCCCTAGTCCAAGACTCCCTCAGTAGCCCCTGAACCAGGCTTCAATGACGACGAGTCCGGCGCGCATATTGTCTTCGGCATTGCAAGGCGGGTTCCTCCTCCGAATTCTTCATAGAAGATTTTGAACACAAGGATAGTGTCCGGCTCTGCAAAACAAGTTCCACATACCACCGTAGAGAGAATAATTTTTACACAGATCTGCTGGCGTATTCCACGGCGTGACATCACACCACGGCTAGGCCTTTATTCGAATCGTTTTTTGCTGTCCCACCTCAACGCGTTTAGCGAGGCGGTTTCCTTGGCACGTCTTATCAAAGCGGAGATCGTGCCCCCTTATTCCGGGATCCTCATCAATACGGGCGTGGGTAACCCAAGCGTGTCTGTTGGCACGCCCCCTCTATCGAAGGCGAGTCCCAAACGGCCACGGGGAGGGCTCTTGGTATTCAACCTCTTTATATCGAGACCAAGGCCTGCTCCTTTATTTCAATCTCAATCGAGTCCGCCCCTCGCCTCGAGTTCCAACACCCAAAGCTCCAGATTCAGGCGCTTTGGACCTTCGGCGATGTCCGGCTCCGACCTGTAAGGTCGGTGGATGCCTTCTTCCGTCATGGAAGAAGACGTGCTAAGGCTGAGAGAAGCCAGGTATCTAACCGGCGAAATTTCGCATAGGCTGCCTGCCCAAGGGCAGGTTATTCCTACTCCCGAGCCTGGTGAGAGCATGGTGTTCATGTCTCACTTCCTTCGGGGTTTAGGCTTCCCGACGGACCCCTTCGTAAGGGGGCTCATGTTTTATTATGGGCTGGAATTCCACGACTTGGATCCGGAGTCCATCCTCCACATCTCATCGTTCATTGTCGTATGCGAAGCCTTCCTCCGCATTACCCCTCACTTCGGATTGTGGCTCAAGACCTTCAAAGTGGAGCCGAAGATGATCAAGGGGCAGCAGACAGAGTGCGGAGGGGCTGTTATAAGCAAAAACGCTGATGCTCCATGGCCCGAGGGCTCTTTTCAAGAGGTGCTTGGTTTATGGCAACAGGAGTGGTTTTACATCACCGCTCCCAGGGGCACCAAATTGGTGGAGCCACCTGCCTTCTGCCCGGGTCCTCCACAGCGGCTGGCGTCATGGGTCAACAAAGGGCTCGACTGGGGGCCGTCCAAGGATGTTCCTCTGCTGCAGGGCCGTATTCGAGACTTCCAAGAGAGAGAGATCAATCTGGTCGTAGTGGCGCAAGTCATGCTGATTCGGCGCCTTCTGCCCTGCAAACGTTGCCCCCTCCGCCTGTGGGAATTTAATCCGGAGGGACCACGAGCTCTCCAACACTTCATGGGCGCGACGCCCGTGGAGATGTATAAACTGTTCTTCGGATCACAAGAGATGTGTCCGGACTTGACTGAGGACGCAGGTCTGAGCTGCAATTGCCCGAATACTCAAGTAAGTAGTCATGTGCTCGGACACGCTATCCGTACATTTGTCATAAACTTGCCCTTTAGAGAGTTGTCCCTTGAACAGGAGTGGATGGCGAAAGCAAAACTAATAAGGTGTCCGGCTCCCCTCCCTGAGACCACACCGGATCCTGTGTTAACCAAGATGCTGGAGGCTGCGCCATTGGAAGATGGCAACGGGGCGAACAGGGAAGCTACTGCCTCCGCGAAGGAGGCTTTCAAGAAAGGGGGGATCAAGAATCCTCCCTCCAAGGGGAGAAGAGGACCACTTCTGAAGATCCGGAGGCCAAGGCCTCAAAGCAGGGGAAGAAATCTTCACCAGAGGGTCCTGCGCCAGGAGAAGCCCCGGCCGTCCTATTTCCCCAAGGAAATCAGCCCTCCAGCGAGCCGTAAGTAGAAAGAAGAGTTTTGTAATAAGGGACATCCCTGTTTTTATTTCTGAAGATAACCAAAGTTTTACCTTGTAGTTTGGATCTCAGCCCTTCTCAGCAGAGCTCATCTTCGGGGAATCTTCGTCCGGAGATGATGGAGAGCGTAACGCCTCCATCTGCCGCACCGTCATGCGGGGTGGACGACCCTGAGGTGTCGTCGCGGAGGGTTTCCCCGAGTCCGGTGGGGCCGGGAAGTCCGGCACCAACTGGTGTATGGTCGGAGGAGCTGAAGGATCTGCTCGGGCGAGCGTCTATCTCAGAAGATCATATTGCGTTGATGGGTATGGTGATTAAAAGGATTTCATCCGCTGAGAGCGGATTGCATGAAGCCATCAGAAGTTTACTAACAGGGTTTGAGGTACACGAGAATGATATACCTTCTGACGAATGCGCCCTGTATAGAATGCGCCCTGTATAGATAGTAGCCCCTGAGACTCGGTACGTTGCCGAAAGTGACAGCGCACCGAGGATCATAATCTCAGTTGTAAGATGTCGCCTGTCCTATATAGGTGGCAGAGCGTCCAGTGGCCAGCCGTACTGAGCAATTTGCGGAACTGAAGCGGCAACTTGACGTGGCGGATGCGGACATCGCGCTTGTCAATAAGCGGCTTGATGAGTTACAAGGTATGCAACTTCTCCGCGGACACCTGGTAAGGGAGCTTGACGCCCATGCCTTACAAAATGTATGCTTTATGCAGATGGTGCTGCTGCTATGGAGAACCTTCGGGCGGAGCTAGCCCGAGTCAAGGAGCAAGCCAGAAAAAGTGATGCGGCTGCCTTGAGGGCGGCCGAAGAGCTAAAAGCCGAACAGGCTGCTCACTGCCGAAGCAGGGAGGAAATGGCCGAGATGGCCGGGAAGTTGAAGAATGCTACCGACCGCTACGAGTTTCTTGAAAAAGAACGTCGAGCGGAGCAAGAGGACCTGAAGAAGGCTACCGCCAAAGCCAAGGATGCCCGCTCCGTGATGAGAGCTATCAAGGAGGAGCTACGTCAAGCCGAGGATATCGCGGCTGGAAAGCCCTTTCTGCTACGGAGGAAATTTACGGATCCTAAGTATGCTCAGTTGGGCCAGCTGTGGGGTGCGGAGGATGCTTATCTGGATTTGGTGGCGAGTGCCGCAGACGCGGTCGCACACTTCCAAGGCCAAAAGGATCACGGAATGGAAGAGCTTTTTTGGTTGCAGTTCCATAGTCGAGAGCGTCCTTTTCCATTGACCGATCGTTTGGCTGAATGGGCTGAGCTGAATAGGTTGTCCAGACTTGCCATGAAGGATGTCGTGACTCATTTGTGGCCGAGCAGGCCCGAGCCGAAGAGTTATTTTGGCTTGGTGCAGCAGTGTCTTGGTGCGGTGCCGCATACTAGTGCAATGAAGCGGTCAACATGCATAGAGGGTGCACGGATGACTCTTGCCCGTGTCAAGACATGCTGGGCAGAGATGAAGGCCACTGACGTTGCATCCCAGGATTCGGATAGAAGCCGAGTACCTGCCGAGCACTATTTGAGGAAGTCCTGCAGGGCGCTCGTTTAATAGAGACGCAGTGCTTGAAGGATATTATGTTCTAATGACATGTATGATTTGTGAAACGATGTTTCAATATAATATAAGGGCTTTTTATACTTGTGCGTTCAAGTATTGAAATACCTCCTGTGCGGCCGTTAATGTATATGTGTATATAACCTGAAAGATGGCAGTCTTCGGCTTCAGCCCCCACGCACATAGTGCGGGGGTGTTTGCAAAAAAGCGCATTTTCACACTTAATCCAACGTCTTGGTCCTATGAAGGAGGTGATAGCATAGCAAACTAGGCAACCAGACTGTAATGCTTTATCACTTTCACTTAGGCATAGGAGTTCGATGGTGGGGCTACTATATAGCCCCTAGGGGCACCGCGCCCTCTAAATTCGGGGCGCGTATGTGCCTGGCCGGAAAACGGTCCTTCGTTAATGTGGAGGAATTCTAAACATTCCGGTGGGTCATCGAGTGGTTTACCAGTCTCACGCTATATCATGACAGTCAGTTTTTGGATTTCTCTACTGAGGTGCTCACCAGGCCGAACCGGGGCACAATCGCAGTAGTTCTCCTGGTGCCGCGTTAGCTGATAGAGCGGAACGTAAGGCAGCAAAACACAGGAGCCGGGCAAACCCAACATTTGACCAAAGACATGATTCGGAGCTGGTGCATATAAGGCCTAACTTGAGACGTCGAACACTCCCTAAGGTATTTGGTCTTTATGAAAACGGGCAGAACAATGAAGCACCTAGTGTCCAGGTACGCGCAAAAATTCTGACGCGGCCGATGCCAAAACGCCAGCCTCCTCCTCGGCTATAGCAAGAAACCGGGGGATGTGTATCAACAAGAGACAGTAAAAAAGGTTTACATAGGGTCTTAATCTAAAAAGAATCCTTTGAACGGGTCCCTACTGCACGTCTGCACCTATGTCTCCGTTGTGCCGTATCCTGGACGGGTGTAGCACGGTGTTCATTTGTAAAAGAGAAGAACTTAGTTGGAAAAAAAGATCATGCGAAAAATGTATTTTAAAATAAACAGAGTATGATTCAAAAAATGAATAAAATTGAGCTTTATTGTCTCTTGTTATACATGCGTGGAGCCCCTTGTAAGGGGGTACGCGGCTAGTAAGCCCCTTGTTTATTTATACCGGACTCGCCTAACCATGTCCGGGGTCTGAATGACCTGTTTAGGTGCTTTGATAAGCAAATCCGGATTAGCGTGTGGTGTCAAGGCAGTCTCACGTTCTTTCGTATTCAAGGAACACTCGAAGATTCCCTTTAATGAGATGATGCCGCGTGGACTGGGCATTTTAAGTGTAAGAGATGCGTAATGCGGTATTGCATTAAAGCGGGCGAAAGCTTCGCGTCCCAATAGTGCTTGATAGCTACTTTTAAATGGGGCGATGTGGAAGACTAACTTCTCGCGATGGAAGTTGTCGGATGAGCCAAACACAACTTCTAGTGGTAGAGAGCCCGTACAATGGGCATATGGGCCTGGCATCACTCCTTTAAAGGAAGTGTTGCTATGGCGAATTTTGGTTGGGTCCATCCCCATTCTGCGGATTGTGTCCTGATATAGCAGGTTTAGATCATTGCCGCCGTCCATTAGGACTTGTGTAAATTGTAGTCCGTCGATTATAGGATCTAATATCAAAGCAGTCCATCCGGCGTTCCGGATACTTCCGGAGTAATCCTGATGGTCGAAGGTGATTGGTTTTGACATCCAGTGTTGGGACTCTGCTGGGGTGGACCGTGCGGCGTGTATTTCAATGGGCGCCGCTCTATTTTTCCCTGTTGTCACTTGAAGTGAGTTTACTGTTTTGACCTCTTGTGGGAAATTCTTTTGTTTTCCGGTGCTCTGCTTGTGGGGTTCGTCATCGTCCTCACTTGGTGTGTCGAGCCCCTTGTGTTTGGCGTTAAGTCGGCCGGACTGTTTGAAGACCCAACAATCTCATGTGTATGGTTCCCGGGGGTACTGTGGATTTGGCATAGCTTGTATATTCCAATGATGGGCTTCCTCAAATTGCCCTAGGTCTTCATGAGCAAGCAAGTTGGATGCACACCCACTTAGTTTTCTCGTTTTGAGATTTCATAAACTTATAGCTCTAGTGCATCCGTTGCATGGAAATCCCTACTCACTCACATTGATATCTATTGATGGGCATATCCATAGCCCGTTCATACGTCTAGTTGATGTGATACTATCTCCCTCTTTTTTTCCCCACAACCACCTTCTATTCCACCTATAGTGCTATATCCATGGCTCACGCTCTGAAAGTTCAAAAAGTTTGAGCACATAAAAAGTATGAAACAATTGCTTGGCTTGTCATCGAGGTTGTGCATGCACTACTAGGGAAAACCTTATACACAACATCATAGTAGTAGCGCTTGACAAAACAGGGCGCTACTGCTACTTAGTAGTAGTGTGTTTAAATAAATCGTGCTACTGCTACTACTTTAGCAGTAGCACGTGCTAGGAAAATGCGTTACTGCTATGTTTGTACTGGGCGCAGATGGCTAGCCCCACTTAGCAGTAGCGCGTATCTCGGAAATGTGCTACTACTTACTTACCTTATCCTCAACACGCGCCCGACCCTCTCACTCACTCTCCCTCTCACTCACTCTCGCCCGCGCTGAACCCGTCGTCCGCCGCCGCAGCGCTGCTCCTCCACTGAGGTACTCCCTCCGTCCCTCCTCCGCCCTCCTCCCTCCGCCCCTCCCTCCTCCTCCCTCCTCCTCCGGCCGCCCTCCTCCCACCGCCCTTACCTCCTCCTCCGGCCGGCCGGCCGCCTCCCACCGCCCCTCCCTCTTCCTCCTCCGGCCGCTCCCTCCCTCCTCCTCCTCCTCCTCCGGCCGCCCCTCCCCCTCCTCCCGCCGCCCCCTTCCTCCTCTGATCCCACCGGCCTCCTCCCCCTCCTCCTCTCTTCTTCCTCCTCCCTTCCCCTCCTCCCACCATCTCTCTTTTTTTCCTGTTTTTTCCTGTTGTTTTTACTATTGTATAATGTAGTTTTTTTTACTGTTTTTAGTAAGTGTTTAAAATAATTAGTAAGTTAATTAATAAAACTAGATGAACTAGTTTATTTTTAGTAAGAACTAGTTGAATTAATAGAACTAATGTATTTTTAGTAAGAAAATCAATATAACTAGTTGAACTAGTTTATTTTTAGAAAGAACTAGTTTATTTTTATTTATACTAAGTTTTTTTGTAAGAACTAGTTGAATTAATAGAACTAGTTGAACATTTCACATTTGCTATTATTTTTTTAGTTTAAGCAATTATTCCCGCATCAACGTCGACGATGCCTATCCCGCATCCTCGTCGTCGATACCCGTCGTTTGCTAGGTTTTAGTTGTATTAGTGATGTTATATGTATGATACTATTCGGGATGTATTAGTGATAACTTATAGGGTTTTTGTTTTTGCAGAAATCTAGGAGCCCCTCCATCATCCCCGCTGTCGTCCCCGTCACCGACCCCATCCGACCTCGAGGTGAGACCAGCCAAATCTCCATGTCAATATGAGTCCTACAAGATATGATGTAGATAAAAACATGTATATCCTGTGTTTCTCAAATAGGATATGTGGTTGCCCAAGTGGCCGGTCATGTTTGCATGTTACACTTTCGAGTGGCCTATGTTTTGCGGAAGTGTTGATTAATTTCCGTTCTGGCAAATTTCAGGCGCTCGATATGTCCTTTTTTTAGCAAAGGTCATGCCGGAATTGTCCATGATTTTTGGCATGACTTGTGCTAGAATATGTAGGAAATATTGAGTGGCCTGGATTTTCTAGAAAGATAACTAAACGATATTTCAGGTTGACTTTAAGTCTGTCAAGGCCGTAGAATCCCGACTGTTGTCGTGGGGGTCGTTTCTCCTTATTCTCTTTGTGCTAGACCTTTGTTATGCACTAGGGGAAGGAGGAGTAATGACCATCACCGACAGTCGCAAATGTCAGAGAGGAATCAGTGAGGGAGAGTCTCCATCATATATGAGAGGACGAAGAATCCAAACTATTGTCGTGGGGGTAGCTTCTCCTTCGTTCCCGTGTGCTAGACAATTTGGTGTAATGCACTCGGGAACGAAAGGAGGAGCTACCATCACCGACGGTCGAATATATACACCACGTGAGCCGAGAGTTTTCAAGAAAAGACTCGACAGACCGATAGTCAACCCGTGATGAATAATAATGATCTAATTTAGTTTTTGTAGTACATATATTTAACTGTACAAGTTTAATCTTTGAATTATGAACATAGGAAATGTCGTCGGACGAAGAAGGTCCCGGGGAGTGCTCCTGGTGCGGCAAAAATCGGGGTTTCTGCGACAGGCCTCACTTGGTAGAAGGTCGGCGCTTCAGCATTAAGCTCGAGGAGGCCTTCGATTGTGATACGGTAATCTACGATGCAAAGTGTTTTTTCATAATTAAGCTCGACTTCTACTACTTCAACATGTAATTTTTGTCTTTTACAATTCAACTAGCTTATCCCATGTCATGCAAGATGCTATGTCTTGGAGAGGATGGGTTTTGAAGATCATTAGAGGAATGAAACTGCCGGCGTCCTGGGAACGGGGGTCCCGAGACTTGCCTGCCTGTGGCCTGCAGCGTGGCTCAGCCAGTGGCCCAGTACGGCCCGTCTTCATCAACGAACACTCAAGACCCTCACGAGGGGCCAAGCCTCGTGGGGCGGACGATGCAAGGCATCCTCAGGGGCAGCCTCACTAGGCAGGCTCTTGAGAAGGCGGAGAGATCAAGGCGAGGGGTACCTCGCGAGGTGCTCATGACGCAAGCCATGACGGTCAAGGCCAGGCGGGCGCCAGCCTGCGCAGTGTCCTCGTTTCCTCTTTGGTGCAAAGGGGGCAAGCACAGGCGCGGAGTACCGAGGCATCATGCAAAGGTTTCCATATCGGTGCAATGAGACCGAGACCGGTAGGACGGAGGTGGCCGTGGAGCCCAAGACGGCGTCATCACCAGTGCCTTTTGCAGTCGAAGACCACCTTTAGTCAGGATAGCTTGTACTAGCTGTCCCCTTTCAAAATGGCCGTTGTTGGCTCCCTTTCTGCTAAATATTTGGGAAGAGGACCAGGGCCTCTATAAATAGGGCTAGCCACCACAGTAGAAGGCAATCTGATCGAGAGCCAAGAGAGACGGATCAACTCCTCTCCAAACACACCACCACAAGAACACCTCTCCTTGCAAGGATGTTCTTCCTCTGTACTGTTCATCATCAACCCAAGAGGCAATCCACCACACCACACACTGGATTAGGGTATTACACCACAACGGTGGCCCGAACCAGTATAAACCTCGTGTCTCTTGTGTTGTTCATCGTGCTAGCTTAGAATCGCGGCGAGGTTGTGGGCGTGTTTTGGTAGGGAGAATATCTTCATGCGTACCCCAGAGTTCGAACCTTAAGGGTTTTGCCTGAACCCGATATCCGACATTTTGCGTGCCAGGTAGGGGTGCGCCAAAATCTTTTCTCTATGGATCTGCATCCCATCACTTCGTCAAATCCATGGCAGACGCTCACCGAGCTCGCGCCGAGCACCGAGCTGCTCTCGCCTCCCGCGTCACCCAGACGGCTCCTGTCGGTGGGCCTCCTCATCGCTCTTTGTCGCCTGCCGCCAACGCCGCCACCGGCCCGGGGGGGACGAGCAGCAAGCATCTTCGCTGCACCCCTCGGTGCGGTGGGAAGGCCGCACCGCCACTTCATTGCTGACCCAGCTGGTTCGTCGTCTCACGCTTGTCGCGCCCCCACGGACGCGCAGGCCGCGTTTCTCCTGGCACGTGAGCTCCTGCACTATAGCCCCGTCGACGACCTCTATGGAGAATGGCTCGCTCGCATCACCGAGCTCGTCAGCGCCGCAGGGGGCTCTCCCGCGTTGTCCCTCTCGCTGCCTCGCCCTCCGTCATGCATGGGACACGTGGCTCAGGGAGCGCCTCCGCCACCTCCTCCCCAAGAAGGCACCCTGGCTCCAAGGCGCGCTGCCCCTGGACGTGACCAACCGCGTCCGGTGCCGGCGCGGCAAGAAATAAGCTGCCAACAAATCCCTCGGCCTCAAGAAGGTGCTCACGTGCTCCCTGCACCAGCACGACAAGACCGCATCTCTGCACTAGAACGCCAAGACCCCGTGCTGCTCCTGACGGCGGCGCGTGGGAACCATCAAGAGCAAGCCCCACGTCCGCAAAGGGCTCAGGTGGCCACAGCAGGTGGTCGTGCCTTCAACACCGAGCTGCATAGCGTCGCCTGGCCGGGCAAGTTCAAGCTGAACCTGCCTCCTCGCTACGACGGCACATCCAACCCCGTGGAGTTCCTGCAGCTCAACGAGCTGGGCATCGAGGCGGCCAACGGAGACGAGAAGGTCATGGTGAACTAGTTTCCCATGGCGCTCAAGGATGGCGCCCGCACCTGGCTCCTAAACCTGCCTCCCAGCTCGATATCCTCTTGGGACGAGATGCGCAGCCGTTTCATCGCCAACTGCCAGGGCACTCACGACCGCCCCCGGCCACGGGTGACCTACACTGCATCAAGCAGCAGCCTGGAGAGACCCTGCAGAAGTACATCCAACATTTCAATAGCGCCCGCCGCAAGATCCCCAAGGTGACGGACTAGGACATCATCTCAGCGTTCTCTGATGGCGTCTGCGAAGTCAAGATGAAGGAGGAGCTCACCATCCACGAGGATCTGTGCACATCCCTGGAGCTGTTCAACCTGGCGACCAAGTGCACAAGAGCTGAGGAGGGATGCCTCTCCCTCCTCGAGCTTCCAGTTGTTGACCCAGAAGATAAGAAGGCCAAGGCCAAGGACATGAAGCGCAAAGGAGCAGCCGTGCTCGTAGCAGAGCCAGACACGAAGTGCGGCAGGGACCAACCGGAGTCGTCCAGGGGAAGCCAATTCTGTGCCTACCACAACCTCCACACCCACAACCCAACGAATGCCAAGAGCTCAGGGCCGTTTGATAAGGACGCTTCAGTCGACACCCCGATCGGAACGACCGGGGCTACGGACGAGGAGGAGGACGAGGCGGAGAATGATGGGACGACCGAGGCCCTCGCCAGGAGTGGCGTAACCGACCTCGTGAGGATCGCTGGCAGGACCAGCCTCGCAAGGGAGCCTAGAGGGATCAGCCTCGCGAGGACCGCCCGCAGGGCAACGCAGGCCTTCCTCCTTTGCCGCCACCGCCAAGAGGGAATGACGACCACCACCAGGACGAGGGGGCTGGGGGCTTCTAAGACCCACGTGTTGTCGCTTGCATCTTGGGCGGTGCCCAGTCCCTAGCTTCTCAGTGCATCTTCAAGCAGTTTGCTCGCAAAGTGAATGCAGTCCTCCCCAAGCTCGAGGCCACGCACCCGCTCAGGTGGTCCAAGTGCGCCATCACTTTCAGCTCTACAGATCAACTAAAGTGTGCGGCTACCGCTGGCGTCCTCCGGATGCTTTGTTCCCCAGTCATTAGGAATGTGCAAGTTACCAGGACCCTCATCAATGGCGGCACAGGGCTCAACGTTCTGTCTGTCGAGATGTTCAACAACCTTCAAGTGCCATATGATCAACTTCAGCCTACCAAGCCTTTCTCAGGAGTTACTGACGGCTCCACCACCCCGATAGGGCAGGTCCGCCTCCCTGTCACTTTTGGGCAGCACAACAACTACCACACCGAGCTCATCGACTTCGACGTCGCCCACATTCGCCTACCATACAATGCCACCTCGGGTATCCAGCCCTGGCCAAGTTCATGGCGGTGACCCACCATGGCTACAATGTCCTCAAGATGCCAAGAAGCGGCAGAATCATCACAGTCCCCTGCGACGAGAAAGATACGGTGTGCTCCCTTGAGCACGCCTTCCAAGCTGCATCAATCGAGGACCCGGACAGCAAGGGCGAGAACTCTCCTAAGGCAGTCCCAAAGAAGAAGAAGACATCGCCCAGCTCAAGGCCTCAGGAGGTTGGCATCTCAGGAGGTGTCGCATCAGGATCCACGCCTGTGCAAGGGGCGCCTCCTTCCATCGCATAGGAAGGCGCGCCTGGCGCCCTCCTCGGGCATGTGTCGGGGGCTCTTTTCTGGAGAACCTCAGACTTTGCCAAAATCACGAGGGAGGCACTCGGGCACCACTTGGAGGCGTGCTTTGCGGCACGTTTCCCTCAAGAAGTCTCAGGGTGTGGAAAGCCCAACCCTTAGGAGTTCATCAGCACAACCACTCAGGAGCTTGAGGAAGCAAGAGCCATGTGCGGCGATCACCGTTTGCCTAGAGTTGCTCCCCATCTAGGCGAGGATGGCGGGCTACGCGTTTGCATCGATGTCCCAGGGCTCAACCGAGCGGCATCTCAGGAGCGCCTCTTCACGGCACATCATCAGCTACTCCGACACCCCCGCTACAATGGTACCAGGTGACATCTTCTGAGTTCATTTCAGCTGGGAGCACCCTCAGGGCTACATTATTCCCAGGTCGCATGGGTCTGTCCCTGCGGCATGTATCTCTTTCGCTTATGTCTTTAGTTTACCTTGCTGGGGGCGCCCCTCGGACTGCATCATCCCCAAGCCGCTTGGGCCTGACCCAGTGGCATGTATCCATTCTGCGTTCATCTAAGCTGATTTGCCCTTCATGCTTAACTTGCCTATGACTATCATCTGCCGCCTACCACGGGCCTCCTCCCCCTCATACAAATCGCTTGCGCGTTAAAAGGGGGGCCCTTGTGCATAGCGACTCAGGAGCTCTTACTAGCTCTCCAGCCCACACCCCCTGGCCTTGTCCACGGCATCGCGACCTGGCATACCAGCGGCGGTTGAGCTTGCTCGAGGGCCGGGACCTGAGGACATAGAGCATTTGTATCTAACAATCTCAACAGGAACACACAGCCGTCCAAGCCTCAAGACTAGGCGCAACCCACCTTGAGGTAGGGCCTCGTGAGTCCCGCGCTGGCTAACGAGTGCCCAGATACACCTCGTCTAGCCCTGCCGTGCAAGCCACGTGTTAGGGCGGGGTTGTACATGCCCAGGGGGCTCCTCCCAGAGGGGCCCCCCTCCCACGTACCAGCAGAAGCACCATGCTCCGCGTTGGCTGACGAGACTACCGAGGAGTGGCTATGCCCGTACACATATGGAAGCGCTATGCTCCGCGCTGGTGATAAACAACTGAGGGTGGACCACAGCCGTATCAACCTTAGGGAGCCCAGAGCTCAGTGTCTGGCCTCATCGCAACACCTTCCCTCGGGAGCATCACGCGAGGGGGCTGGACACGGGGGCTGTGCTCGGGTCACGGCCGAGCGCACGCCACCCAGCTAGGTCCCTCGGACCTGGTCGTCACGCGCCCCTCCCCGAGCGGAGCCCAGGTATGAAGACCGTTTGAACGTCAAGGGGTACTCCTGAGCATCGCGACTTAGGAGCCAAAATGGTCATGTAGCCCCTCACTTCTTAGTCCCGTGAGGCTAATGGCGGTTGAGGTATGCATGGGGCCGGGCCCTGCCGACGTAGAATGCCAGATCTACCCCTACATTCCCTCCCTATTTGATGTTTGCGCGTCAAGGGGGACTCTTGAGCATCACGACTCAGGAGCCTAAATTTTCATGTAGCCCCTAACTCCTTTGTCCCGTCCTGGTGATCCGGTCGGGGCTAAGAGTGGTTGAGGTATGCGTGGCGCCGGGCTCTGCCGATGTAGAACATAAATTAAATTGGAAGAAACTGCAAGATTTTGAAGCAAATCCAAAAGCAAATATTACAAACCATAATTGTCTTCGCAATACCAAACGCGAGTTTAAACGCCTCCATGAGGCACGGTGCACATTGTAGGAGTTGAAACAGGAAAGAAAGCACGAGAAGATCACCCTTGGATAACACCATCGTTCGCAGGGGCTCCGTCTCCGTGATGGTGTCGCCCCGGCCAGCTCCACCTCGCAAGGCCACGGGATCAGCAGCGCCTGCCGTGGGCGCAGTGGCAAAGGCGCGGAACTTCGCCAGCAAGGCTTCCACCTGGCCCTTCACAGCTTCAGCAGCAGCGGTGAAGCGCTCGTTGTCGATATTGACGCCAGGGTCGTGAAGGTAGACGTGGCTGAAGACGTGCATCAGTGCCGCGCAAGAAAGGACGCGAGCTTCAACCTCGGCCATGGGGCCGACGCCGGCCACAACTTCCTCAAGCGCCTCGACCAAGAAGGGAAGCAGCTGTGCGGGGCCGTCCTTGGCCCCGACCAGCGGCTTCTCCAAGCCGCTCTCATAGAGCATCTTCAACGCCTTGCGAGACCTCTCCTCAAGGAGCGTGAAGGCCACGCGGTCCTCGGCCAGGACCTTCGCCTTGGCATCCAGCTCGGCCTTCTCCGCCTTCAACTTCTGCTGCAGCGTCCCCAGCCGGCCGAGTTCAGCAACTAGCTTGGCGTCGCGGTCCCCGATGGCGTCCTCCCGAGCCTTCATCTCCTCCTTCGCCTGGCAGTCGCGAGCTTCCTTGGCGAGCTCATCGTGCAAACACTGTAGCTTGGCCTCCAGCACCTTGCAGCGGTCCTCGGCGACTGTGGCATCCTTCAATGCCGCATCATGGGCAGCGGTAGCCTTGGTGGCCGCCTGCTTCTCCTCCTCAGAGGTTTCCGCGGCTAGCCTCAGCGCCGCCCGAACAGAGGTGTCGAAATGAAGCTAGCTGGAAACCAACTCCAGGCGTCCGGCTACCAGGTGGGAGTCGATGCCTTGGAGGTCTTCCCACAGCTGACCCAACTCAGAAAGGGTGCAGTCCAAGATGGCGGACGAGGTAGATGGATCTGGCACTAGTGGTGCAGGAGGAGAAGGCGGCAGCGTAGCCACGGCTCGGGAGACTGGGGGCTCCTGAGTCTTGGCTACCTCAGCAACAGCATCGGGCGCCGGCACCTCCGGAGCCAGCAGGGCCATGGGGGCTGGCACCCCGCCAGAGCGCTCCTCTGGGCCTCGCAAGGACGATCGGGCAGGGGAGGTGCGAACTTCACCGCCTCCCATGGATGAAGGTGCGGCCACGGCGGATGAGTCTGCCCCAGACGGAGCCACCGTGTCCCCCTTCTTCTTCTTCACCGCAAGCGGCGGCCTAACCAATTGATGGAGAACGTCATGCCCCGGCAGCAAAAACAAGAACAAGATGAAGTCCGAGCACTTACTAGTCAATCGCGACATAGGTCACCGACCTCTTGCCGAGCTTAAAGCCCGAGAGCCTCTTGGTCCGGGGTGAATCCTCGAGAGGTCCAGGAGCGGAAGTTGGCACACCAAAAGCGCTGGAGGCGACTTCGGGCGGTGCCTGGGCAGAAGCAGCCCCTCAGGAGATCAACGCCGACATGTCCTTCTTCGGGATCACGGGTGGATCCTCTTCCTCCTGCGTGGTGTCGGCTCGTCATTGTCCGGCAAGGTGCGGAGGATGATGGCCCTGCATCATGGAGAGGTCTCCCCCGACCCCTCTAAGGTCGCCTCTGAGTCGTGCTCCTCCTCTTCTTCATCTTCCTCTCCTTCCCCGCGGGAGTCGCCTGAAGACACTTCCACCGGCGCCGTCGCCCCCTGAGCCATAGGAGGCACTGCTAGCACCAGGTCGCGCCCATCAAAGGTGGGCATGACATCCACCACCTATTTCCAGTCCTGACAGAGGAACAGGGGGCAAGGGCACCCTCCAGACCTTCCAGGTCGTCCCCAACCTAGAGGCGAAAGCTGCGGCCAGATCCTCGTCGGCCAAGGCCGTCGGATTCAGGCGAAGCTCGTCGTCTGCGCCCCCAAGCGTCCACAATGGGCACGAGTGCGCCTAAAGCGGAGCCACCCACTGCGTCAGGAACTCCCTCAGGAGCGTGGCCCCTGTCAGCTTCGCCGCCTTCATGTTGCCCGGCGTGAAGTCGGCGTTCATCTTCTCCAGCACCAACTTTGCCCGGTCATCGGTAAGCTTCGCACGGGACCACCCTTCATCAGACTGGGGTGGCTCCGTTGGCAACGCCAATCGGGAGTGGATACATTTGGCATCCATCATGACCCACTTGCTCCGGAAGTTGTCGACCCTCTTCCCGGTCTTCGAGATCGTGTTGGCCTTGGAGTACGCAATGAAGTTGGTGCACGTCGAGGTATGCTCGGCGTTGATTCGGAGGGAGAAGAAGTGGCGCAGCAAAGCCACAGACGACATCACCCCAACATGCGCCTCGCAGTAGTAGGGGAAAATCGACAAAAGGAGAACGGAGTTGGGATGGAGATGAAGGGCCTGCAACCTGTAATGGAGGAGGACGGCATAGAAGAACTCGGAGAAGGGAGGAACCAGGCCGGTGACGACGGCATTCATGAAGAAGGGGTAGAAGGTGCTCCCCTTAGCTTTCGGATCGGTGGAGCCAGTCCGAAGTTCGGTCTCCCCCATCTAGCTGCCCTCCACCGCCGTCATCGGGCGCGTAGCAACGAGATTCTTCTCCGACATGTTGGGAGCATCCAGGGCCGGTGAATACCAAGCTGGCAGCGCGTCGTCCTTGGCCTTGCGGGGCGGCATTGCTCGCTGAAGGGGAAGGAGTGGAGCAGATCTGGAGATTTCGGAAGCAAAGGAGCAAGGAAGGGGATCTGGAGCAAGACGAAGGAGAGCAATGAAGGCAAGCCTTGCCCAGGCCAGCCTTTTGTCAGTCGGGCAATTGCAGAGGCAGCGTGGGGAAGCGGAGACGCCCACGTCCAATCAATCTCCACGAGGCGACCAAGGGTGCAAGCTGTGGGGGCCCGCGGCGCTCCGCACTTGCCCTTTGGATTTGCTGCTAAGCCAAGTCCGAGCGTGCCTTGGGCCCGGGGGCTACTGTCGGCGTCCTGGGAACGGGGGTCCCCAGACTTGCCTGCCTGCGGCCTGCAGCGTGGCTCAGCCAGTGGCCCAGTACGGCCCGTCTTCATCAATGAACACTTAAGACCCTCGCGAGGGGCCAAGCCTCGCGGGTGGACGATGCAAGGCATCCTCAGGGGCGGCCTCACCAGGCAGGCTCGTGAGGAAGCGGAGATATCAAGGCGGGGGGTACCTCGCGAGGTGCTCATGACGCAAGCCATGACGATTAAGACCAGGAGGGCGCTAGCTTGCACAGTGTCCTCGTTTCCTCTTTGGTGCAAAGGGGGCAAGCACAGGCGCGGAGTACCGAGGCATCAGGCAAAGGTTTCCATATCGGTGCAACGAGACCGAGACCAGCAGGACGGCAGGACGGAGGTCACCATGGAGCCCAAGACAGCGTCATCACCAGTGCCTTTCACAGTCGAAGACCACCTTTAGTCAGGATTGCTTGTACTAGTTGTCCCTATTCAAAATGGCCATTGTTGGCTCCCTTCCCGCTCAATATTTGGGAAGAGGACCAGGGCCTCTATAAATAGGGCTAGTCACCACAGTAGAAGACAATCTGATCGAGAGCCAAGAGAGACGGATCGACTCCTCTCCAAACACACCACCACAAGAACACATCTCCTCGCGAGGCTATTATTCCTCTGTACTGTTCATCATCAGCCCAAGAGGCAATCCACCACAGCACACACTCGATTAGGTTATTACACCACAACGGTGGCCCGAACCTGTATAAACCTCGTGTCTCTTGTGTTGTTCATCGTGCAAGCTTAGAATTGTGGCGAGGTTGCACTACAAAAAAAGACACATCCGTGACATTTTGGGCCGAACGAATTTTTTTCTGTCATACTTATGACACTTCTATGACGATAATTGTGACAAAACCCGGTATCATCATAGATGTGGTGGGATCCTACTTCTATGACAAAAAATCATGACAGAAAATGGGCTTTTCATCCTAGGCGGACCGGATACGCAGCTGCATGACATTCTTTGGGCCGTCCATGACGGAAAAAACCGTGGTAGAAGCGAGGGCGAGGAAAATTTTGGCGAGTTCCTGGTTACGGTGGGTGGTCGGGGGCCGAGCGATGCGCGTTTCTCTCGTACACGTACGCGCGTGTGTGCGAGGTGTTGGCTCTAACTGAACCCGAGCGAGGCGTTGGGCTCTAACTGAACCCGAGTGATTGCACTGCAGGCTATGCGTTACTGACCCGAGCTATCGATCGATGGCTGTTAACTGAACCCGATCAAGCGATTCCTTCACTACTCCTGCTAACTGAAGCCGATCGATGCTGCCTCTGGATGAAAAGTGAGCGTTGCGGGGGGGGGGGGTGGAATAACAGTGAGCGGTGGGGGTGGATGAACATGACCCCGTGGCATTGCCTCTGGATGAACAGGACCCCGATCGATCGACCCGGTTGGTGCTGGATGAACAGGACCCCTAAGAGGGCTGGATGAACAAGACGACCCCGTGGAGGGCTGGATGAATAGTAGAAGGTGGAGGGGTGGATGAACAGTAGTCCGTGGAGGGGTGGTTGAACAGGAGCCCGTGGATAGGGGTGGTTGAACAATAGCCGGTGGAGTAGCGCGCGGTGGAGGCTGGATGAACAGGAGCCCGTGGATGAACAGTCGCAAGTGGAGGCTGGAGGAGGTCGACGGTGGATGAACAGTAGCCCGTGGAGGCTGGAGGAGGTCGACGGTGGAGATGAACAGTATCCCGTGGAGTCCCGTTCTGCGGTACGCCACACCCCTCCCGATGAACAGGACCCCCGTTTTGACCGTGGCACTCCAACACAAGTCCGTTTTGTCCGTTTTGTGGTACGCCACACCCCTCCCGATCAACAGGACCCCGTTTCAACCGTAGGAGGTCCAACACAAGTCCATTTCCTCTATTTTGCGGTACGCCAGACCCCTCCCGATGAACAGGATCTCGTTTCAAATATGGCCGGTCGAACACAAGGTTGTTTCCTCCGTTCTGCGGTATGCCAGGCCTCGTTTCCATCGCCTGTTCCATCCAAGCCGGTTGGCTACCATGCTTTCCATTGCCTCCCGAAGAACACGACGCATTCCATTGCCTCCCGATGAACACGACGCATTCCGTTACCTCAACATGAACACGACACCGACGCAGTTTCTCTGTTCCGACCCAGCCATGTACACGAGCCCTGGCCATACGTATGTGCGAGTAGGCGTTCGAGATCCCCGCCCGTATGTACGTGCATGGCCGTAGTTACTTTCTTGCACCCTGACTGTTGTATGTACGTGTACATTCTACGTGTGCGCCTCTACTACGACACGTGCGCGCCTCTACTAAGACACGTGCGCGCCTCTACATCGACTAGTATGTACATACACATTCGCGACCAGAATGACAACACTACATACGCTTCAACCAGGTGGGTCCCGACTGTCAGGGACTTCCTTGCGTGTGAAGATGTAGATGGTGGGTCCCAGCAGTTAGGGGGTGAATCGTTTTTTTGCCTGGATGCACTTCCTTGTGTGCGAAGATGTAGCTGGTGGGTCCCAGTAGTCAGGGGGGCGAACCGTTTTTTCTCCGGACGCACTTCCTTGCGTGCGAAGATGTAGCTGGTGGGTCCCAACAGTCAGGGGGCGAATCATTTTTTTCGTGAAATACGATGGTCCGTCCGGTGGGTCCCCGCTGTCAGGTGGAGGAATAATTATTTTGCGTGTAATAAGGAGGCACTTCCTTGCGGCTGCCGTGGACCCAGTTGCCAGCCTCTCCACGTACAGTACTCTTTTGATGGAAGTCGGTCGTTCACCACATTGACCACGCCACGCCGAGAGCACCACGGAGGTGGACGATGGCCAGGCCTAGGAAGGGGACGACGCGGAGCTGGGGAAGATGCAGCAGTGGATGCCCACGCGAAGAGGAAGATGAGGGTTCACTGGTTCGGTTGCGGTGTGAGGCTGTCGTTGCCACATAATAACAGGGGGTGTGGGTGAGTAGAGGGATGGCCTGGCCAGCAGTGGGAGTAGTAGGGGCGGTGAGGCCTTCGCGGCATCATAGCCATCCACGGGAGGCAGGAGCATGCGGCACGACTGATGCTGGTTTGGGCGGCTGGAGCAAGAAGACCAGAGGTTGAAGAAGCACTACGGCTGTTGGATGAATATCGTATGGTAGCAGGAGCTAGAATCGTTCATATTGACTAAGTTGACAAAGCCCTCCATCCCTGTCAACTTGGTACGCCCACAAGTCAGCCTCCCACTATGCTGGGTTCCAGCTGGCAGGGGGAGTATTCATTTTTTTTGTGCGTAATAAGCAGGCACTTCCTTGCATGCGAAGAGAGCTGGTGGGTCCGACCTGTCAGCCGGGGGCACGTTTTTTCGCCAAATACAAAGGCCTTTCCGGTGGGTCCTAGATGTCAGGTGGAGGAATCATTATTTTGCGCGTAATAAGGAGGCATTTCCTTGTGTGTGGCCATGGACCCAGCTGTCAGCCTCTCCATGCACAGTCTACTTCCGATGGTGTCGTTCGTTGACCATGTTGACCACGCCGCGCCGAGCGCATCCAAGGTGGTGGACGACGGCGAGGCCCCGGTATTTCCTTGTGTGCGGCCATGGACGACGGCGAGGCCCCGGAGATGGGAAGACCCGGGAGTAGAGTCGCAGACAGAGAGGTGTACGAGGGTTAACTGGTTCTAGTGCGGTGTGCTTCAGCAGTCGGTGGAGAAGAACAAGAGGTGTGGAGGGGTGGAGGGATGGCCTAGCCAACGGTGGAGTAGCGCTTCATAGCGAAGCGTGCTAAGCAGAGCTGCTAGCAGCAGGAGGTGGGAGGTGGTCCCGGCGGCGCTGGAGGAAGAAGACGAGAGATTGAGGATGGATGCCGGTCGTTGGATGTAAATCCAATGGCTAACATGTCAGAATCATTTGTTGACTAAATTGACAACGACTTGCGTTGGCTTCGACCTATTGGCCCACATTTCAGCCTCCAAAAATGTGGCACGTATTAAACCCATTTTTTCAGAATTTACAGTCTTTTTTTGCGCGGTTGAATTTACAGTCAATTTGATCTTTTTTTTGAATTACAGTCCATTAGCTAGGCTGCGTGAACAAATAATGTAGCGTCCATGCGGCCCATTTATTTTATTTCCTAAAAAATTACAGGCCATTTGCACTTTCTCGAAATACACGATTTTGCTGGGCTGATTCTAATTATAATGTTGGGTTGGGCCAGCAATGTTATCAAAAAATAAAAAGGGGCTGAGCATTTTGTTATAAATATATTTAAATAATAAGTGATATTATTACATTCGTCCTTAAATCTTACCAAGCTTTTGTACACAATCACTAGGATTTTCGTGCCAAAACAATCCAGGATTTTATTGTTAAGAAATTATTTTTATAAGTTAATAAGATGTGGGATATTGTTTTCTTACATATGTAAGTATCTGTTAAATATATGATGACAATAAAAATAATATATAATAACATATAAAATAATTTAAATATATATAATATAGTTAGAAGGGAAACATAAGTTGGACCTGGCGTTCCTATTCTTATATAGAAAAATAGAACAGACCTCTGCGTTTTCTTCAAAAAAATACATAAATTGGGCTGCCGATATTCAGGAAAAATAAAACCTCGGATGGGAGGTCCATAGGCCGGTCGATACATGACGGCCCTCAAGAAAATACAAACAGGCCTATGGACCTCCCATCCGAGGTCGTGGGCTGCGCATGTTAAAAATGAAAGCCTAGACGGGGCAGCCCAAAACCCAGCTGATACTTGCTGCCCCAGTGATAATAAATGATACCTGCCAGCTCCCCGGCTTCGTTGTGAATTTATCTCCTATAGTAACTACGTTGAAGCACCTAAAAAATGTAACTATGTTGACAAACCCGTGGGCCCCAATGTCAGTATAGCATTAGGAGGAAGTATTTTTTCGATGAGGCACTTGCTTGCGTACGGCCATAGACCTGGTGGGTCCCGACTGTCCGCCTCTCCACGTACAGTCCTCTCCAGATTCCTCTCGTTTGTTCAGCATGTTCACAATGGCAGACAGCAGCGTCGCGGCGAGCGCACAAAGGCGCAGGAGGGGATCCGACCACCTGAGGAAGTGCCTTATTATTAATGAAACTACTGAACTAGCCTAGTGGCCAAGTGACACTACCCGACAGTTGTTCCGCCCGGGTTCGATTCCACCTGTGCAGGGAAAATATCTCCAAATTTTTTGCCTCTGCCTTTATTGACATGTGGGTCCCCATTGTCATCTACGCACACCACGTCCAACACTTGCCAAAACTTCGTCCCTCGTTTTCTCTATGTTTCGCACACTCGACATTGTGTGGGCATTTTGACTGTGCATCATATGAAGATGTGCTATGCATGAATGTTGATCAGCATGATGTTAACTGGCTGGTAGTTCCATTTTTGACCATGAATAAAACTTCCAACATGATGTTAACCCTGTTTGAAAAGGCCGTGTTAATATAAATGCTCTACCTCTGAAAGTTGCAGTTTCTTATCTGAAATTGAACTTGCAGTTTCTTATCTGAAACTGAAACTTGTAGTTTCTTCTCTGAGAATCACATTGTCTGCACTTTTATACTCCTGTGAAACTACATTTTTTTAAGTGCTAAAAAAAGATCTCTAGAATTCATAAAATACTTCATATGCTCAATACTGCAAATCTGAAATTCAAAAGACATTCATATCTGAAAGTACTCTCAAAATACACAACACAAACACAATTCACAACCTGCAAATACTGACAACCCTAAGCTCCTCCTGACAATTCACAACCTGCCCGACTATTGGGCTCGGGGGGGAGTCCCCTCCTATTCCTGGGCGGCAGACACCCGCCCCGTGAGACGATGTGAATGACGAGGGAGAGGATGGCGGGGAAGCGTCGTCGGGCCAACTGCTTTTCTCCTCTTGCAGTTGGGTTCGGCCGACGAAGACTCCACCGGCTCGGTCTGGCAGGACAACCTCACAAACGACACCCTATAGATGCTCGAACCTTCAATATCTGGTGGATGCTCCATCTGGGATCGATACTCCCACCACCGCTCCCTCACAATCGGATTCGGTCAATCTGTTTGCTCCATGGCCCAGAGGAGCAACTCAATGTACTCCTGCGCTACTCCCTCCAGGAGTATCGCCGCCTTTTCACTCTGTTGCAGATATTTGGCCATGGATGTCGCCGTCGCCGCTAGTTGGTCCTTGTTGTCAAACCAAGACTGTATCTCCAACATCCTAGCTAGCTTCACAGGTCGTTGTCTGCGATCCTCACGTATCGGTTGTACTCCTCCATCGATATACTTCTCCACAGCACCTTCACTCGCCGGCGGTGGTTTTTGAATGGAAGAGGAGAGGAACAGCGCTGGTTTTTGATTAGAACGGGAGAGGAGCAACGCTGGTTTTGGACTGGAACAGGAGAGGAGAGGTAGTGGTTTTGAAATGGAAGAGGAGAGGAGCGGCGCTAGATTTAGATTGGAACATGAGAGGACGGTGGTGGTTTAAGAGGAGAAGAGCGGAAGAGCGGCGCTGGTCTTGGAAGTATTTTTTTGTTGTTTTGCATATTTAGGGTCAAAGTTTGACCACGTATTGTATTTGACAAGCAAAATGTGAATGCATGTCACCAAAAATTGTATCGTTTGGTTCGTATCTGAATGTACTTTGAAATTATATTATTTTTGCAACATATAACATATATTTTATGTGCGAAAATCATGGTCAATTATGACCCAGAATAAAAGGGAGACTAGTTAATGTGGGGTCGCTTTCTTAATTGAAGGGTAAATTGATTTTGATTTTGATCCAGTCACAGCGCGCCGGCCCTCTCGTCCAATCCTAAATCACTGCCGCACGCTCCACTCCCTCTTCGCCATTGCAAAACCACCTCCTCTCCTCTCCATCATCTCCATTCCAAAACCACCGTCTCGCCTCTCCCTCTTCTGATCTTCTCCATTGCAAAACCACCTCCTCTCCTCTCCATCATCTCCGTTCCAAAACCACCATCTCGCCTCTCCCTCTTTTCTATTGCAAGACCACCGTCTCTCCTCCCATCTTCCAAAGCTAGCACCGGACCACTCAGAAGGACATCTATGGAGAGGATGCAACAGCGAATCAGGCAGATTGCCGACGGCGACCAGGCAAAGTTAGCCAGGTTGAAGGAGATCCTTACTTGGTTTGACAATGAGTGGGAGATATTAAGGACAGTGCGGGCCATGTGGCAATGTATGTGAAAGAGCGAGACGTCAGCGATGAGGGCGGCGATGTACATGTACTCCTCGACGGCAGTCACGCCGCAGTCCTCCGAGTTCATCGACTATCTCCTCTAGGCGATGGAGCAGACAGATTCGCCTGAGGCGACAGTCAGGAGGAGGTGGTGGGCGTATAGGTCAAAGGTCGAGCACCCAGAGGATAACGAATCGATCGAGTATGGTGTGCCGTTCGTGAGGGTGCAGAGCCAGCCGGAGCCACAGGAGTATTCGTTCTCCCACCGCAAGAGGAGTCCGGATGGCGCGACGTCGCTTCCTCGCCGTTCTCCATAGTTCCCTCGACGCTCACCTCGTTTCAATGGCGGTGGTAGGGCTTAAGGTAAGCTTCGCACTAACCTAATCTTCCACCTGCTCATGCTTACAATCAGTGTGACAGCTAATGTAAATCATGCTTACAATCAGTCTCCATGTACTACGCCAATCACCCTAAAATAGCTTTGGACCTTTCGGTCAAAGTTGTGACACAGTGTACACATAAAGAAAAATAGATTGGTGCTTCTTTCACAAAAGAGTACTCCCTAGAAAACTGCCAATATAAGCTACTAGTATTTGGTTAGAGATTTTGCTACCGAGAAAGATCCGTCCATAGAGAGGGCCACACATCCCACTGGTGGTGGTGGATGCCAATGCGTGCATGCAACATGGTTGGTGTCGGTAATTTTTACTTGGCACACCTTGCACTCTGCATATATGCCGGTTCCATACGTACATTTGTGCAGTTCCACCAAAATGCAGCTGAATAACCTTGTTTGCAAAGATAATGAAAAAGCGTGATCACATTATAGTGGCACTAATTGATGAAACACACAAAATAAATAGAAGAAAATATTGCGATAGTATCATAGTATGCCATGCTGCAAGGGCAAGATGGGCCCTGCGACGCCTCATACGGTACGCCTCATACTGGAAATCGTCCCAAGTCTCCCAGATACACCTTCTGCCAGTGATGAACATCAGTGTACAGCGGTAGTACAAGGAGGCGCCTTGAGACATTCAAATCTCTATTTTTGTACAGATCAACTAAAATTAAGCACCCCAGTTTGCAGAAACGCTTAAACATTAACAATGGGACTAGTTGATGAAACATACATTAACAAAGAGAAGCACTTTCTTTATCTACATTGGAAATGAAATGATAGAGAGGACACTCGCTCTATTTTAACTGTATTATTACTTCATTTTATCAGTGACACTAGGGTCGAGCAGGTGGCAAACGAGGTGTACCGTGCGTCGCAAGGATGGAGGCCGGGGGTGCTTAGACTGGGATGCTGAAGCTGGCTCTTTCAGTCACCAACATGGATGATTCAATTCATGGGACCTTTTGGTGCAGTTCACCTAAAATGAAGCAATGTCCCGTGAGCTAGCAGCTTCTTCTTCAAAATTTTTAAGAAAAGGGCTCCAGCCCCGGTTCCATTTCCATCAGAAAACGAAACCCACAGAGCTTCTTCTTCATTAGTTGCAATAAAATTGAGCAACATCAAGGTTGGTTGTGAAGCTCCTGGAATGTTCAACTATAATTTGGATATCATTTGTGCAGTTCAACTAAGATCGAGCGTGAAATGTATATCTCTGTTTGCACAAAAAAGGTGGAAAGGAGGGTGACTAACAAGTGATGAAACATGCATCAAATGAAAAGAAGCATGTTCCTTATCTGAATGGCAATCCTACAAGGACAGTAGCAATTTCTAAAGCAGTGGCATTGCTAGATATTAGTGTGGGCATTAGGATTAACTATGACAACCGTTAAATACGACATTACTTTGGGCACGGGAGAGTAGGCGGACCAGGACAGTTGCATTTCTAACAAAAGAACCAACTTATCTTAATGGGAAATTTAGCAGGACATGTAAAAAAGTGCCATTGATTCATATTACTGGAGGCATTACATTGAAAACAACATTGGTTTAACGTGTCCTTACTTTTAACAGTGCGACTGCTACATTTTACCAGTGGCATTACATAAGAGTGGCTCTGGGCAACAAACATCAGAACAGGATATCTGGGTTGGTCCCATTTTTGTTCGGTATAGCCACCTTATACTGTGTGAGGCTAGCAAATCTAGTGCTGGACTTACTCTGTTGACTTGTCCCCCAGTCCCCACTTTCTTTCCTTTTTCAACCAATAGATCGGGTTTATATTGAGTCTGTACCGCGTTTCCCTTTATTTCCCTATTAGACCTAGAGACCTATTGGATAGCCAGTCTCTGCTACTTTTCGCCCCCATTATTTCCTCTTTCGACCAAGTCCTAGATTCAGGTAACAAATCCCCCCACCCCCACCCCCTTTCTTCCTTGTTTGAACCAAGTAGTACTAGATTCGAGTGCATGAACTAGTTTTACCTCTTAAACGTAAAAAAATTAGGTGGTTTTTGAACAGCCGATCGATCCTATCTACGAGGGGGCCTGAGAAATAGTAAAAGATAAAAATGCAGCGACGTCAGGAGCTCGGGAAGTAGAGAAAGGCCGGTTTCGAAGGAAGTTATACCTGATGGTCGCCGGGATGTCGCTAGGTGGGTGGCGGGAAGCCAGATCTGCCCAAACTACGACAGCGTGGAAGAAGGGTTCGGAGGCCCTCCCTTGCCAGCGGTTCTTGGGAGAGAACGGCAAGGCAAACTGATCGGGACGCGCCACCAGTGGGTAAGAGTCGTCGTCAAGGAAGACCGCGTGAACGTTGCACCTTCTCACCTTCCCCGGCGGAGAGGATCCGGCTAGATATGCGACTAGTGGTGAGCAGAGAGAGAGAGAGAGAGAGAGAGAGAGAGAGAGAGTGGCCACCACTGTCGTGTTTAGATCTGGAGAGGACGAGACAGTGTGAAGAGAGCAGCACTAGCAAGCAAGCCCGGAGGCTCCTTCCTATATAGTGGAGTAGTACTAGTTTTCTTTTGTCTACCAGAGCCGGCTTGACCTCGTCAATGACTGTCGAGAAGTCTTCATGCACGTGGCCTGGAGGCGCAGTTGTCGTCATTTTGATCTTAAGCGCCGGATTATAACATGTAACGCAAAAAAATGCCACATGACAAGAAATCATAACCTCACTGCCCAAAGGAGACAACATGAATCCCGACGGACAAACTAGACGAGGAACAAAGCTCAAATTAAAGATAAACTCGTAGAAAAGGGGTCAGTCGATATATGTTCTAATTAACATAGCCGGCTTGACCTAGATGGCAGCCGAGTAGTCTTCGTGCATGTGCCCCCAATGACTAGCCCAACTCAGTTGTCGCTGTTTAACCCTCGCAGTGATCTGAAGCACATGACACCTAATTTTGCGAGATGACAAGAAACCTTTTTTTAGATTTGTCACCACAACTACAGCCATGTACAACACAGCCTGCATGATATGTAGACGATAGCCAATCCAGGCGTGTCTGCTGGAGTTTGGTCACATGCATGGACGAACTCATCATCCGTGTCTTGCAGGGATCGTCCAGGCACCAACGTAGGACAACACTTCTCTAGTACTATCGCTCGTCTCCCTCTTCTATTAAGTCACCCGACTTGCGGGGCTGGGGAGTGTGCCCATGGTCGGTTCTCAATTGCGGTCCCACATGTGTGTGCAAACGCAATATGACGCGCGTTCCATTCAGAGAGCAGCATGCCAGACCGATCGACCGTCTGGGGTGCGATGCGAACGCGACGGGCGTGTTGTATACTCCGTACATGTGTACCGCTGTTTTTTAGAGGCTTTGCTCCATGGCACAATCCATGGATACAAAATTAGTATACTATACTATTTAAAAGTTGAGGGAGGGGCTTTTCCTACGCGGTAGGCGGGGCAGTTCCGCCTAGTCGGTTCGACAGAGACGCGAGAAGATGAGGGAGTAGGCTGCTGCAAACGTAGGGCTGTGTGATTTGACAGCGAGTTACTCCTGGACAGGTGGGGCCCCGTGATTTGACTTGCCATTATCATTTTAACTGCGGCGCTACGACCGGCATGAGTCTCCCGATTCCTGACCACCTCCATATAGGTGCCTCTCCCAATGCTCCACCATGTAGTAGAGGTTGGCTCTAGCATGAGAGCCCACTTCTCCACCTTTTCCTTGCCTCTCTTTCCTCCACATATGCAAAAATGCCATGTAAAGCGCACTATTGTACTTACTTGCTCCTAGAGGTGCTAAGCTCGCCACATAGGCATAAAGTCTAATGTGGCAAGTTAATCAAGAAGAGAGAGACTAGTTTAGTGACCCAAGGAAGAAACAGTGCTAAGCGCGTGTACCTAGGTGAAAAGACAATTTTGAGTCTATAGCTAATTAAATGAAGCAAACTTAGCAACAAAAAACTAATAAGCACACCATTTCATTGGAAGAGGTCACTCCTTGGCAAATGCAATAAATACTACTCCATGTGTCCCATAATATAAGAACCTTTTTGGCACTACACTAGTGTAAAAAACGTTCTTATATTATGGGACGGAGGGAGTATGAAGAAAGAGATAGAGAGAAGTAAAAAAATAAATACACTTATAGCCAACCTTATAGCTAACCTTGTTGTAGTATGAGTGACTAAGTGATGACTATGTATGACATGCCAACATTAGATAGCCTAACGCACTGTGCTAAATCTCCAAGGGCGCGACAGCGCGAGCGACGCGACGGTCGTCGTAGGCGCGACCATGATATGGGCTGCTGGCAGCCCTTGGATCTGAGATCAAACGGTCGCATGCTAAGTTGCTGAAAATTTGCAGAATAACCCTCCAGGATAGGATATTCACCCATAGGTCTAGAATCACGCCATGCAACCATTTGATCGTAGATCCAAGGGCTCTCGGAAGCCCGTATCATGGAAGAATGGAAAGCCACTACCCTGACGTTCGCATGCTGGCCCTTCGCTACTACTCATCCCCACACGTCCTTTAATACTACAGCGGTTCACTCCTAGTCATCATGTCCTTTCACATTACGGCTGTTCCACTAATCTAAACCCTCCTCCAAAATCCATGGCATCCCAAATCTCCATGATCGGCGGTGAGTACAAGGTTAGAACCATCACCCGCGATGAGTTCAACATCATCTACACCCGTTCTTCCGCGACGGTGAAAGGATGCCTTTCTCGCTTCAGACGCATGTTCAAAAACTCAGATGATGAGTGGGTCGCTGGGCTAGATGTTGAGTACACCATAGTCCTGGGACAATAGAAGGATCTAAAGGACGAAGAGAGGAAGAAGCCCATCGTGATCCAGGTTTGCGTGCATGACTTATGCTTGGTCTACCACATATGCCATGCCGACATTGAATGCCTAGATTTTAAGAACTTCCTCGAGAGCAACCTAGTCAAATTCGTTACTGTAGACTTTATGAACAGCGAAGAAGACCTGGGTCGGATATGCCTCATTGTAGGCAACCCCTTCGACCTCCAGAATAATCGGCTGCTGCCCTTTGGTGGCCAGCCTTCAATGCTGACCCTGGCAGGAGCCATGGTTCATCCTTCGTACGGTAAACTGGAGAAACCTCCATACACATTTCATCGTTATGCATGGCAGCGGAATGTACTAGATATAGACCATATCCACTACGCTGCAATGGATGGCTACCTTTCTTTCAATATCTACAAGGGTTGGATGAAGAGCAAGAGCCAAGTGTGCGGTTCAAGCAAAGCAGTATCGGCCAAGAGGAAGAGGGACAAGGACGAAGTCGAGGACGTGGACGAGGACTCTGAGTAAGGTGGCAGTGTCGTTGCTCATGGTGGTTCTAATGCAGTGTCTACCGGAATAGTTGCAAAGTTTAATTTCAGGTGTGCTTAATTTAATTTGAGGGGTGTGTTGTGTTGAGCCCCCAGCAGAACTATGTTATGTTTCTTCTCGTTACTTTAACTCTTCAGTACGTACATACTAGTATTTCTTACATTTCATCTTTTAGTTGGTATAGTACTACCACTCATTTCGTCACATTATATACGTCCAATATATATGGCCAACATTATATAGCCAGCAGTTTAGTTGTCAAAGAATTTCAGGGTGCTTAGTTTTGTCAAAGAATTCTAGGATGCTTAGTTTTATTTGAGGGGTGAATTGTGATGGACACCATTATTGTGACTAGCCTTTTTAATAGTACTATATGCATAATTTGGCAACGAGCGCTCTCTATATGTACCACCTTTTTCTTTATTTCAAGTTTTGCTCCATGGCGCAATCCATCGATACTACTACTGTACAAAAGTATACATTGTTAAAAGGCTAGAGGGTGGGGCAGTCTAGCTTGGTCGGTTTCACGAGAGGCGAGGGCCTTTGTGATTTGACGGCTCATTACTGCTGGAAGGTGGGGCCTTGTGATTTGACTGCTCGTATAAATGCATCGACAACCTGAGGAGGAGCAAAGAACCATGTGTTATACTCAGGTTTTCCACTGGAGTAGTACTACGATGGAGGAGCACGAAACACGGCAGCCCAGTGCCATATGGCGATAAAAATGATCTAATTTGCTAGTCATCTCATTGTTAGCATTGTTCTATTCATTCCCTAAAAAAAGCATTGTTCTATTCATGCCTCACAGAGAACATGACACGTGCGGTGAAACACCTGAAGCAAAAGATGAAACACAGAAGCAAAAGAAGAAGGAAGATTATCACCCCAAATGATCTAATTCACCGAGGAGTCATAACTGCTTCTTCATCGCCTCGACGACCTCCATCTCCTTGCGCGTCTCCTACGCCATCTTCTTCATTCTGTCCATGACGCGGGATTTCTCGATGCGAGCCTTCATCATCTGTTCCACGGTCGCATTACGTACCTTGACAGCAGCCGGGTGCTCGATGCGGAGCTTTGCCAACTCCTCCTTCTGTTCGATGACGAGGGCCTGCAACATCTTCATCGAGGAACTACTATTCTCATGCAGCTTCTTCCAGCCGGCGTTCTTCTCCTTCAACAGGTCGAGCTCGTGGCAGAGCTTCGCCTTGTCCTCCTGAAGTTGCAGGATTTGGCCGGTCACCTTCTTTTCCGAGGCAATGCTCTTCTTCAGCAGCATCACCAAGCCGGCGATCAACTCCCCCTACTTATTGAGCTCAGCGGGCATGTCGTCGAGGCTCAGCTCCACCAAGCCTTGGATGAACTCCTTCTGCTTATTGAGGTGCTCATTGAGCTGATCGGGCATGCCATTGAGGGATAACGACTCCAGTGCTGCCGGCTCGGCATGTTCGCATCCGCGGCTAGGGCGCTCCTGGGAGCCATCGCCTGCCTGTGAGTGATCTTTTGAGGTATCTGCGTGGCGGCGAGCCCTCTTCTTTTTTCCGCAGCCTTGGTTGCCGCTCCCTTGTTACGAGTAGTTCTCGACCTAGAGCTCTGCTCATCGGCCATGGAAAGGACGGACAAAGAAGAATCACTTATGAGGAGGAAAGGTAGAGTAATTTTCGGTTAGGTAGTTCCCCTTTTTATAACCTAAGTACTAGCACTAGTACTAATACCTGCATAGTGGGAACACGTTCAGGTTTGGTACGTACTAGTAGGTGTGAGCAGGCTTTCGAATGGGATGGGAACAAGGTAAAGATTAATTGATGGTTTTGGTTTTGAGGCCCGAAACGGCGCCCGATGAGTTTAGTGGAACATAAATTTCAAGTAGACCACACTGCTCAAATGCGTAAATATTATGTTACTGTCAAAAATTGGCACAAAATATGAAGGAGACCAATGGAGGTACTACTAGCAACCCATGATTTAACTACTCACATGCGCGCAGTGGAGTAGTAATGTCTTTCTTCCGCCCTCACGTCCAATCAATTTGCATGCGCTGTATTAATTGACCATCAATGATGTGAACGACTTTAAACATGTCAAATTATCACATGGGTGGATCTTGGTACAAAATTGCGTCTGCCCGTGACACGCATGTGTGTGAAAGGGAATGAGTGCGTGTGTGGCATGCGTGCATGTACCGACAGTATGACTCAGGGAGGACGAGTACATTCTTCTGGAACCAGCAGCACGTCACTGTGATCAATCCACACAAGGAGGTCGCGACAACGCCTCCACATGTGCCACGTGGCTTCATGAATGTAGCGTGCCATTGGAATTCTAATTTATGTGTTTTGCACATACTCGAAGTACTAGTAAGGTACACGTGCATTGCATGCATCAGATTTTGCAACCAAATTATGAATAAATACCACACTATAGCATGTAAGCTCTGAGTCATATATGCCTGATGTAGACCTTCATTTAATTCTTATAGTTCATCTCATTTAAAATCAATTAGTTTTTATAAAAAAACTAGGGCCTCTTGGATTCATAGGATTTCCAAAAGGCTGGAATAGGGAAAACATGGGACTATAGTGGAATGTCGTCTTGAATCCTATAGGATTGTATGAGTGTTTGATTGTGCATAGAAAAACCGCAGAATTCTTTCAAAGTGGTTTGACTGGATGGGATGTTTCCTATGAAATCTAGTGCAAATGAATCATATGGAAAAATTCCTATGGTTTACAATCCTACGAATCAAACAACCAAGATAAGAAAAATTCCTAAGGATTAGAATCCTCCAAAATTCCTTTGAGAATCCTTTGAATCAAAGAAGCCCTTAATCTATTTTATTATTCATGGAATTGTGCGTTGTAAAGCATGAAGTAAAAAACAAATAATGGCAATTCAACTAGAAAAAAAGTTTGGGCAGTTATGATACGGAAGATTCTAGAACAAAAGAGAACCACTGTTGTTTCGAGGTTTGTGCATTATGCTTTAGTTCAACCATGGAGTCTGCTAGATTGTACATGTGGCAAAATTCGGTGGGGGGCTAGAAGATGGTGCGAGGGGCCGAGTGGAGGGAGACTATGAAGGAATGCACAAGTGCGAGATCGATATTTAGAGAGAGGGGGCGAGAACGTGCGTTGTTGCGTGCAGTGGCGGAGCCATGAAAACTAAATGAGCTAGGGGGGCAAGCATTGCTAATCCTTTACGAGGAGGGTCAATTCATGAACTTAAACCATTTTTAGCAGCAATTGTCTAATGATCACATTCATATTAGCCTCGATATATAGTGATGTTGGGGGGGGGGGGCAGGGCCCTTACTGCCCCCTGTCTTCGCCATTGTGCGCGCGTCTGAGAGATGAAGTGGAAGGCATGAATGATGAGAGGGGAACGTTGGATATATAATTAATGTGGGTGTATTAGCTATATATCTATACCTACTATTAAAGGAAATAGGTATTCTTGGTTTGGTTTAGTCCTTTTCCCTTGGTTTACACACGCTAAGCAATCTGGCCCAGGTACTTGTATGTTGATGGGCCTTTTATGGGCTTTCGCGAAAAATATTTGGGTCAAAATAAATCAACATTGTGGGAATTGAACACGTTACCTCGTGTCTAGCTCTTCGATATAACAACCAACGACCTATGCGCCATTCTATACCTACTATTAAAGGGAATAGGTATTCTTGGTTTGGTTTAGTACTTTTCCCTTGGTTTACGCACGCTAAGCAATCTGGCCCAGGTACTTGTATGTTGATGGGCCTTTTATGGGCTTTCGCAAAAAATATTTGGGTCAAAATAAATCAACATTGTGGGAATTGAACACGTGACCTCATGTCTAGCTCTTCGATATAACCACCAACGACCTATGCGCCATTCATATTTACTAATCCCAACTCGCTCTAAATATACGAGTGGCAGTCATCATATTTAGGCAAGCTAATTAAGCGAATAAGCTAATAAAGGAAGGATTGTGGGCTTAAATAGAATATTTAAACGGATGTGGCTAATTAAAGAAAGGATTGCGGGTAAACCGGTGGAATAACTAAAAGAAAAAGCGTTGTCTTAATAAATTCTACATGAAGGATTCGAGGTAAAAAGGTAGGATAATTAAAAGGAAGGATCTGCAGGCTTCAATGTGTTGGGGCTACTAAATTAGAAAAGGAAGGATTTGATTCCCGACTAAAACGAGTGAGGACGTCATGATAATTAATGAAAGGATTATACTTAAATGCCATTAAAAAAGATTATACTTAAATGGAATCACTGGGAGATTATGCCCGGCAAAGAAAATATGAACACGGCTATATTGCAACGTATTTTTCTATGTTCATTTTGTAGAAGGATGCTTTGCTGCAGCATGTTCTTCATAGTGAATCTGGTGTTGTGAGACACCTTATGCTTGCACAAAATATCAATTTTCCCCGTTGCAACGCACGGGCATATGTGCTAGTGTTAATCCTATATACAGAGGTATAGATTGATCGATGTGGATGTGGGAAAGAGGGTGAGACCTCACTGGATATATCGATTGATCGGTTTGTGTGGAAAACTATGAAAGACCTAGCTATATACACACATACATAGAGGAACATCAATCGTTGCGCATGCACGCCTGAGAGATAAAGAATGCCCAATATGATGGAGAGGGGGATGTGTCTGGGTGTGTGCCTTCATGGGAGACCGGCCTGAAGAAAAAGATTGCATGTGTGTGATGGATAATGCCGACTGGTAGTGTGTGTGCATGCATGCACGAGAGAAAGTTAGTGGTACAATTATAAAGAGAAGACGATTGTGCGGGTGTAAAAGACTAGGTGAGGTCATAATCACTGTAAAGTTGAATTCAAATATTTGAATAAGAGATCTTGATGTTTGAAACCCATGCATGCATGAATATAATGGAGATCTGCACGGTGTGGTTTGGAAACAAGCATGTTGTAATGTATACACATTGAACAAGGTCAGACTGATTTGAATTTGAGATACCGATGGCAGACATCATTTGGCCACGTCGCATCCGTGCATGGACATATTATTCTAATTGGAGATGATGGGTGGCTTTCGCATCACATATCTATATTATACCCCTATATATATATATATATATATATATATATATATATATATATATATATAGGGCTGGACTATTCTATTACCGGTAATAGAATATTATTCTGTTACCCCTCGCCCCTATATACAACGCCCTCGATCAGAACAAAAAGAAAGAAAACCTCTTATCCACTCCCCACCCCGCAGCCTCCCGATTCACCTCCACATTCCACCGCCGGGCACCGTCCCCTGCAACCCTCCCCAGCTCCGGCGGCCTCCTTCCCCCACTCAGGTCGCCTCCCTCCCCGGTTCCGGCGGCCACCTTCCCCCGCTCAGGCCGCCTCCCTTCCCAGCTCCGGCGGCCGCCTTCCCCTGCTCAGGCCGCCTCCCTCACCCGCTCAGGCCGCCTCCCTTCCCAGCTCCGGCCGCCTCCCTCCCCAGCTCCGGCCGCCTCCCTCCCCAACACCGGCCTCCTCCCCAGCACGTCGCCGGCCGGCCTCCCTCCCGGTTCGCCGCAAGCCGGCCTCCTCCCAGCGCGCCTCCGGCCGGCCTCGCCTCAAGCGGGCCGCCGTCCGACCTTCTCCCAAGCGCATCCTCGGCCGGCCATCTCCCAGCGTTACGTCGGCTGGCCCTCCCTCCAGCGCACCGTCGTCGGCCAACTCTCCCAGTGCGCCACCGCCCCGCGCCCTCCCTCAGCGCGCCACCGAGCGCCCCATCTACCACCAGTACCACTGCCGTCCTGTCCCCACTTCGTCATCGCTGCACACCATCATGGTGGAGGCGCAGCACCGCCTTTGAGTTGCTCCACCAGGTTCTCCTCCGGCGCTAACTCGAACTGTCGCGCATCGTCCTTCGAACAGCCGGGCCTCCTGTCCCCGAGCTAGCAGTCCCCTGTTCTCCGGCAGGCCTTCGTCTCTGGCCGTCAGCATGGCGCACAGGTCATTCACCACTGGCACCACTGGTCGTTCACCGTCAACACTCGTGGTCGTTCAACGACTCTCCTTTGCGACATACGTTTTCTGGATTTATAGAAACATGCAGAGGTAAGCAACGTGACAAGTTCAAGAGCATTGAGATTAACATACACTGCTCTTCTAATCCCTACACTGCTTACTTAGTACTAGTTCCAATCATGCCCTGTACAAAAAAGGAAACTTACACTAGGTGTCACAGTTCACTACAGATTTTATCATTAGTTCATGATTAATCATAGAAAAAAGATCAATGTGTGTTACTGCCATGGGAGGCTCCCCTGCTGGATGTCGGTGCCGAAGGGGCATCCCCTTGGCCATAGACTTCTCTTCTCTCCTGCAATTCAAGGTTGATTTCCCTCTTAAACATTCACACAGAAAGAATAGAGCTACTCCGTACACATTGTGCGCCGGCGTCAGAACATGTTATACTAATTAGTAAGTTCAGGAACTATGTTCTAAACTGAAGCATTTGTTCTTTGAGCTTAAATGCATTTATTCCCTGAACATAAACGGGTTGGTTCTCTGAACTTAAGTGTGTGCATTCTGTGTGTATTGGAGTATTACATATATTCAGTTTTGCTGTTGGATTTGGGTCATCGTAGTGACTGTTGAGCTTACTTTTCGGTGCAGGTCATGGCTTAGCTGCGGCACGCCTCACATTGCTTCTCCTCGCTGGACTAGTCGACCTACAAGAGATCAACTCAAACAAAAATACCCAAGGTGAAATTAAACTGAATTAGTGATGCTTGATGAAAGCCTTAAGTCTGATCCCAATACCTGAGGCCGTTCACCTCCGCCACGGACGAGGTCAGTTCAACTTCACTTACTACACCTATTGCCACTGAAAACTGAACTCTGATTATTGCCACTAATTTCTTGTACTACCTTCCATGAAATAACCTGACAAAAGAATACTGAACATTGTGCACTAAGCTGAAGAAGTGTTGTCAGTACATGTTTTTTTTGTAAAATATCGTCAATTCATGAAAAAAGCAAAAACACAAATAGACATTGTTCTCTTGTCCGTTCGGTATGTATTCTATCATCAGTTCAAAGAGAAGAATTTACCTTTTCTTCAATGTGTATTGTATCGTCAGTTCGGTGTGTATTTTTGTTCTTTGTTCTCCGGTACATAGAGAAGAAAATATCGCCAGTGCATGAAAAGAGAATTTCTGTACTAAACTCAGTATTAGTTGGTGTGTATTCTGTTGTCAGTTTGGTGTGTGTTCTGTTGTCAGCACGGCCAACTATAGTTCCCGCTGGTCGCCTTGGCCACCCTTAGTAAGAAATCAAGATTGTAATATGTAGGCACAAGAACATGACTCCCTATTTGAAATGAGTACTCTTTTGTTTCAACCAATACTTCTTACTCTGAATTCCAAAAGTGGATGCATATAAGAACAATTTAGTAGACTACTAGTAGTACATTGGTATGTAAAGGACAATTAATTGGTGTCAACCCCTGCCATCATGCTCCTACACGGCCGGACACCATGCCTCCTTTCCCCCAAGTGAGCACCCCCCATCTCCTTTCCACACCCCGTGGCAAGAGTTAGTTTGGTCAAAAATTATTTGCACTGAACCTGTCCATTGTTGTACCTGAGAGAGTTGAATTTTTGTTTTAAAAGTTTACCATTAGAATAATTTCATGAACCGTGGGAGCTCAATTAGCTGATAGAAAATCGTTTGCTTAGTACCTATATGATACCAGGAGGCATTGTTCTCTGTTAGGTTTGACCAAGATACCACAATTTGGAGCATACATCGTTTGCATGCCTATCTCTCCCATTTTGCACAATTTTCCTAAGTGACCTTAAGTTCAGTCGCATCGGTAGGTGTAGGTGCAGAAAAAACATTTGCATCAGTTCAGAAATGAAATGCAAAACAGTATGATGCGTAGTTTGATGTGTGTGTTAAAAAAACAGTAAGGTTTTGCATTATATTTTGTTCACTAAACAAAAAAAGGTCTATCAGTTAAGCAAAGAAAAACCCTCTCCTCCTATCAGTCCCACTTCAACGGCCGCGTAATTCCATTTCCCCTTCTTTCTATCTAGCCATAACCTCGGCCACCGGCCACCCCGCTCCTGCACCTTGCTGCTTGTTTCTCTGTTGGTGATGCATGCCAATGATGGTAGATGGTAGCTACACTTGATGCACATTATTTCACTACTGGATGTGCCTTCGCATTGGTGTGCTGTAGAGTGATGTGAAACACTCAGTTCAATTTCACATTAACTAGCTCGTCACACACTCAGTTCAATTTCTTGATTTAGTTTTAATTCAAAGACTATGAATGTTTGTTGCCTAGCACCATATGGTTCTGAGCTTCTTTCGTGAGTCTAGACTCGTGTATATTCAAGAAATCAGCTTTCTATTGTTATGTAGTATCTCCAGATTTTCTAAACTAACTTGCTCAATGACAGAACTGTGTATCGCACAGTACATGTATTACTAATGGGAATGTTCAGAAATCAGAACTCAAAAGAAGTATTGATAGCACAACCTTGTATATTCAAGGAGTCGGGTTTTGCTCCTGCATCACCTCATCACCTCCATTCGACAAAAGCCTCAGATAAGTTCACACTATGGTTTCGCTCTTTCGTATAATTCTTGAGTCCAGACTCCTTCAGTTTGTGTTCCATAGAAATTAAAGAAACCTGTAGAAGTTTGCGGTATAAAATTCTATAAGTTCAAAACCGGGAAACTAGTAAGTTCAGACAAAATTAATACTATCAAGAGAACATGAGAGTTTTTGTCAAAGAACCGAGGCTTCCCCACGCCAGTACAAACTTTTTAAATGTGTGGATTTTGTCAAAGCAAACACTGAATGGGTGGCAAGATGAATGTAGTTGTTATTAAAAGTTTCTTTTTGAACTTCTCCTCTTAATATACATGAACTTGATTATCTTTTTAACCGGTTAAATATACAGGGTTGGCAAGACGACTATAGTTGTTATAGCAAAAAAGTACATTTTTCTTAAAAAAGTTTCTATTTGAACTTCTCCAATTAATATACATGAACTCAATTACCTTTTTAACATGTACTCACATGAGCTTGTTTCGATTTTTGTGTTTACTTGTAACACAATCAGTTCAGATCTCGAGAGACCGTAAGTTTAGTTCATCTTTTAATGCTTTTCAGTACATCTACTTAACAATCGTAAGTTCAATTTCCTTTGTGTTTGCATGTTATTTCTATAGCACAACAGGTGTGTGTGGATATGTTAATGAGCGCATGTAACAAAGTTTATTTTGTAAGTTCAAAGAAGCAACAAGGTAAAAGCAAAAACACTAAAACCATGCAATTCTTGTAAAGATATCTGAAAGTTCAACAATAAAATTTATATAAGTTTAGTCTCAAGTGGAGAGAAGTTGTTGCATCTGTCTCTGCCCGTGGATGCTCATGTTCTATAGTTGCTTTCTCCCCTTCCTGTACATGTTGCTACTCACCTTTTAATCTCTCTGATGAGTTGTGTTGCACTACTGCAGCTTGATCCAGGATGTGCTAGCTCATGCTGGCTGGAACTAGGATGCAAAAGGGTTGACGGATCCATGTCGCACAAGCACTGATGCTCTGCTTTCTTCTTACTTTGTGTTGCTTTCTTCTTATTTTCAGTTTGCGAGATACAAAAAGAAGTTAAAAATGTTGTGCCTGGAGTTCATATAATTTGCTACCCCGTGATGTACGTCTATCCATGTGGTTGTATTTTCTGTGTTTCTCCCTCCAAATGTATGCAAGTACAGAAGTTGCACACAAACAGAAGTTTGTTTTAGTGAGAAAAATGCATACTATCTTCCATAACTCATTCACTTCACGGTTTCTTCACTTGTTTGTTGTTTCCTATTTATCCTAATTCGTAAATGTTCTACTCAACTTCAGCACCATGCTCAGTCCAACCCTGTGGCTTCAGGGTGGCCGAGTTTGTCGCGACCATCAGTTCAGAGACCTGCATCGCTGCGCGTGTCGCTACCATGGCCCGTTGTGTCACTGTGTGCTTCGACAGCCTCCTGCACATGGAAAAGCAACAGGAGTAGAGGCGTCTAAGATGCTCTGTCCTAGCGAGGTGGCTAATTATATTTGTCAGTTTGTAATACTTTGGCCGCAGTGTACTTATGTATCTTTTTCTGGCCGGAGCACGACCAGAGCTTATGTCAGTACGAACTTTGATTGTGATGGTACTACAAACTCTATAAAAACACCACCAATCCATTTTTATTGGTACTTGCCTTTTATACAATTCACATGGATTGTGCCCCTATTACCAACTGTGGTACAAAAATGCACTGTGCTCACCATTTTATTTTAGTTCATCAGTTTGTAATACTATAAAAAGAGGAGGTAAAAGGTTTTGTATTATAAAAAGTGTTAATGTGAGAAACTTCAAAACATCTTGTCTAATAAGTTCTGCTTGTTCTGTGTATAGTATTTATTGAGATAAAAATCATATGGTTCATACATTCTGGTCGATTTCGTTGTAATCGTCCTTGTTTCTGTGAGTTTCCTGATACAAGTTTTGTGGTCAGTCCAGATGGGAGAGGGTGATCCGTCCAAAATGTAATTATGTGACGTTGACGTTCAAGTTCTACAACTGATTCATGCAAACAAAAATGGTGGTCTGTTCTACAAAGGAAAAATGATTTAATTAAAAATATTGATTAGTACAAGTTAAAAATGATGGTCCGGTTGGAATAAAAGAAATTACAGAAATTTAAATTGTAAAAGTTCAAGTAAAAAGAAACTCCCATGCAATTCAAATGGTAAAAGTACAAGTCGTAAAATAAGAGAAGTCCAGAACATCGTTGTAAAAAAATGTTTAGTTCAAAAAAAAGTAAAAAAAATATTTTCTTTATGAAAAAAATATCATTCATACAAACTATGCAAGTACAGGAGCGACGATACAGTAAACCATTGAAAACTTACGAGCAAATATATTACCCAAAAACAGAGCAAAGTCTAGTAGTGAAAACACGCTTAGTACAAACCCATGCAAACATCAGTACAAGTACCCTTTTTCGGAACCATTCAAAAATACTTTACAAAAAATAGCTCAGTACAAACACACACATATATCAGTACGACTACTCTGTTTTTCAGACGGGAAAACAGCAGGATCCGTCATGTCGTATTCCAAATTACTCTTAAACGGTTGCGAAGTAGAGTAAACGTTCAACATGACTAAGTTTCGCATTTTTGATAGCTATCCAACGGTATATTATTTGCCCCGTTTCGATAAACTTTTTTAAAAAATCATGTTAAAATCAAATTTTATCGTATTTGAATTCGTTTTTAAACCATAAGGAATTAGAAAAACATTTCAATACGAAAAAGTTGCACATTTTCCATAACTTTCCAACGCCGTATCATTTGCATCAATCCGACAAATAGTTTGTAAAAAATCATGAAAATACGTTTCGCCCAGAATTTCACCTTTTTCCAAATTACTTTTAAGTCGTATAGAATTATAAAAAACATTAGATATATGGAAGATGTGGATTTTCATCAGCTTTCCAACGCCATCTTATTTGCTCAATTCCGACAAACCGTTTGAAAATTGAGTCCAAAATACGATTGGCCTTTTCGGTCTTGAAAAAAATGGTTTTTCAAAACTGCTCTTAAACCATAATCATTTTGCAAAAACGTTCAATATACTTGAAATATAGTTGTCAAGAACTTTCCAAAGATATATTATACGCACCGTTCCGACAAAAAAATTGCAAAAATATTTTGAACTAAAGAAGACGATCTCTTAAACAGAACTGAAAGCATCAGTTCAACCACTCGAAAATCATGAGTACAACCGCCTGAAACCGTCAGTTCAAGTAGGGTAACAGAATAATATTCTGTTACGCGTAACAGAATAGCCCAGATGTATGTATATATATATATATATATATATATATATACAAATGGTCTATTCTGCTAATATTAGCAGAATAACTATTCTGCACACCACTTCCGCACTTCACGCTGAACGCAAGTGCACGTCATTCTTTGAACCAAGTGTGCTGCAGTACTCACACGAGTGAATTTCTCGTCTAAAAAACTGCACGCGTTATTTTTTCGGTACTATTTTCGCTCTAATTTTTTAACCGTTTATCGGAATAAGGCGTGTAATATACCTTTTTAAAAGCTATGGTTTAGGCGCAACTTCGACATGTTGAACACTTTTCGAGATTCCACACGGTTTAAGAGCAGTTTTGAAAATGGTGCGGCCAATGACGAGTGGCAGCAAGCGTTTTTTCGCGATTACTTCTAAACCACTCGTCGGAATGAAGCAAACGATACGCCGTTCAATAGATATCCTCGAGGCGCATCTTTTTCATATATAATGTCTTCTCTAATTCCTTACGGTTTAAGAGCAGTTTCAAATTTACTAAATTGCGGAATTCTGTTTTTCAAATTTTTTCAAATTTTTGGTACTGTTTTCGCTCCAGTTTTTGAAACGTTTGTTGAAACGACGCGCGTGATACGCCGTTGGAAAGCTACGAACGAGGGGCAACTTTCATATGTTGAAATAGTTTTGAAATTCCTTACGGTTTTAAGTTAATTTTGAAAATCGTGCGGCGAATGACGAGTGGCAGCGGCCGTTTTTGGCAAAATTTTGCAAACCGCTGGTCGGAATGATTCAAATGGTACACCGTTGGAAAGATATCGACGATACGCAACTTCTTCATGTAGAACACTCTCTCCAATTCCTTGTGGTTTAGGAGCAATTTTGATTTAATTGAAATGCAGAGACTTTTTTCGTGACACCAAATCGTCGTATGTACCGCATCAGACAGAAAACCACACTGCATCAGACGGTCAAGTGAGATTCATAGTTTCTTTTCTCAGACGAATTTTTTCCCAAACAAGCACTAAAATTGACATGTGCACTTCATCAGACAGAGAACGCACTGCTTCAGACTAAAAACCGCACTACATCAAACGGTCAAGTGAACTTAATGGTTTCTTTTCTTAGACGAATTTTAATCCCAAACAAGCACTAAAATCGACTTGTGCAATTCATTTGACAGAAGAGCGCACTGCTTCAGACTAAAAACCACACTTCATCAGACGGTCAAGTGAACTTCATGGTTTCTTTTTCTCAGACGATTTTTTTCCCAAACAAGCAAGTGAAGTGTGCTTCACATCGGGCATAACTGAACCACAAAACACTTGAAACTAATCCACAACACACTTGAAACCGCACTTCATCAGACGGTTAAGTGAACTCCTTGGTTTCTTTTCTCATATGGTTTTTTTTTCAAACAAGTAAGTGAAGTGTGCTTCACATCAGGCATTAGTAAACCGCAACACACTCGAAACAGAACCACAACACACTTGAAACTAATCCACATTACCGTCAGTAAACAACATTTTTCTGAGATAAATAACAACAAATTAGATACGTAACAAAAAATTCAGCACACGTGACCCAACCGAATTGCATCGCTGCTCGAGCCATGATTTTTTATAACATAAATTTTGCAGTGCACAACGAAGCCACGATTTTTTATAACATAAATTTTGCAGTGCATAATGAAGGGCCACCTCGATTCCGAGCAAAACTGCATGGGCACAACAACTAAACCGCAACTAGATGCCTGCATCAAACTGCATGCCCGCTGGCACGAAGCTGCTCCTTTACGTTTACGAACCTGATGACAACATCGTTTAAATGAAACTGCTGCTCGGTGCTGGATAGGGGCGACTACACCGGTGAATTGCATCACCAGAACCAGTGCACCACACTGCACCGTGCCGGCAAACTGCATGCCCACATAGATGTAGGAGAGGAGGTCAATGGTGTTTGAGGTGCACTGAACCTCATCACGCGCGCCTTCGAGCTGCACTTCCACGATCGCTGAGCTGCACTGAAATGCACGGCAACCCCAGGCGCATGGTTGTAGGTGAGTAAGGGACTGCTGGAAGTGAAGGAGGCCGTGTGGCCATGCCCGCGACGCCCAGCCTGCTCCATCTCGACGGTCAACGGCGGGCGTGGTAGGGCCACGTGCTGCTGGAGTGTGGAAAGGAGGGATTTGCCCGGGGCTGGCCAGATCCGCTGGATGGGCGGCCGGATCCGTTCACAGCAGGGCGCGGCGACATGGCGGTGGCCGCTGGACCGGAGCAGGAGAGGTCGCTCGGATCCGGGGGCGACGTGGCGGCACGATGGGGCGGGCCGCATCGGGAGAAGGTGCGTAGGGGAGGAGCGGGACAAGGAGCCCCGCGTGGTAGAAGTGGCGATCTCCAGGCCCTGGCCGCACTGGCCTCGGCATCCCGGCGCATGGACACGGCCACGATGGAGGCGTTGCTCCACTGCGACGGCGAAGGATGCGTGACTAGCGATGGGGAGGCGCAGCGAACTGCCGACGAAAGCCAGTGAACCTCCCTTTGCTACTTAACCGCACGACCTAGTCAGGAGGTCGATCCCGGTGGACGTCGGCGAGAGTCAGAGCACGGTGGAGAGAGCCAAGGATCCGGGCCGTGGTGGTTGGAGGCGGCCATCTTCGTCGGCACTGGCAAGATCTGGTGCTAATCAGGCCACCAGATGTGGAGGAAGGCGAGGGGCTAGGAGGAAGTTGGTGGAGGGAAGTGGGGGGAGGGGCTCATGTGGAGGAGGCGAGGCCGGATCCAGGCCGTCGCGGCTCCGGTGGTTGGCCGCCGGAGATAGCTAGCTGGGCGGTGGACCATGGCTCTATGTGGCGATGGTGTGTGGGATTAGAAGGCGGAGCAGGTGAAGGCTGGTGGTGCGTGGGGTGGGGTGGGAGAGGGGCGGGGTTCTGGTGGTGGTGGGGTGGGGCGCCGCGGTGGCCGCCGGTTGTGAGAGTGGTGGTGGGAAGCCGGCTTTGGGGTAGGTGGTGGTGGTGTGGGGCACTGATGTGGAAGGGGAGGGAGGTTGTGACCCTCGGGCTTGAGGGGAGTGGTGGATAGTGGGGTAGCCAGTGGTCGTCGGAGTAGAGGTGTTATCAGAATAAGCATCGGTGTTAGCAGAATAAGGTCTTAAGGGGTGTTATCATAATAGACTCACCCTATATATATAATATTTTATATTTTTGTATATTGTGTGCGGGTAACTTTAACTTTGAAAGATGGTCGTTGGATGAGGCGAATCCGATGGTCCAAAGATGGCAAATTTGACACTACTGGCCGTTGGATATCATCTAGATTCCACCAGATTTCGCCACATGTATAATCTAGAAGACTCCATGGTTGCACTTAAGCATAATGCACAAACATCAAAACACAAGCACTTCTTCTTTGTTCTAGAATCTTCCATATCAGAATTGCCCAAATGTTTTTCTACATGATTTGCCATTATTTGTTTTTACTTTATGTCTTACAACGCACAATTCCATGAATCTTAAAATAGATTAGCTTTCTTATAAAAACTAGATGATTTTGAATGAAATAAACTATAAGAATTAGACGAACATCTACATCATGCATATATGACTCAAAGCTTACATGCTATAATGTGGTATTTATTCATAATTTGGTTGCCAAATCTCATGCGTGCAATGCACGTGTACCTTACTCTAGTTTAAATGGTGTTTGTGTGTGTGTTGTGTGTGTTGAGGAGCAAATTGTCTTTTTTTGGCTATACAAAGCTTATTCTCCTGAAATTTCAAGATGCACCTTGTTATGCCAAAAATTCAAGCTAGCGTCTCTGTCTATCATGCTGCGAAACTCCCGCCTCTTCAACCCGCGCCTTGTTAGCCTGAAATATTTAAAATATATCTTTGTCTCATTCATTGATGAGGAAATCGTTAACTGGTAACTGCTCGGTTGGCTAGCGAGTAGGGGATTAATAGGCTAATCGGCAAGTTAATCGGCCATTTATTCAATTAATCGGATGATTTATTGGTTTATCGGCTACTCGGTGACCCTAGGAGTAGGGGTTAATCGGCAAGTTAACTGGTTAATCAGATGAATTCTTGAACAGGGGTCTCATTGTGCTCCGACAACTCCCTCCATCTCAACCCGTGCCTTGCTATTCCGAAATTACAACACGCGCGAGAACTCCCACCTCCTGTGAAATCCCGATACGCGAAATGCACGTGGTACCCCTGAACCGAAAGAACTGCCTCAAATCGGTGGGGGTACTTTCATAACTTACCCCACATTTCGGACAAGCATGTCCCTAAGCCATGGTTCCCCACTGCCATCCCATCCGCCCACCCATTCGTACATCAAGGCCGCAAAAACCCGCGATGAAGCCCCACACCCTGCTCCATCCACCACCCAGTTGGAGCCTCTTCCCCGACGATGTCATCCACAACAACACCTCGACGTCCCTCATCCACCGTACCGGATGAGGATCCGTCGTCGATCTCGTCGTCTCGCGGGTTCAGCCACCCCGTCCTCCACCTCCGAGGAGCTGCCCCGATGTTCCCGTCGTCTTTCGCGCCACCTCCATTCCCACACAGCCGTCTTCACCTGCACCACCGGAAGAGCATCATCATCATCGTTTCCTCGGGTGAAGCAGCGGACTAATCGGCACCACCAAAGAGGTTGTACACTAATTGCCGCATTTCTTCTTGAGTCGATCTCATGATGCTGTCGGCGCTCGGTCACGAGCCGACACGGCGCGGATCCATCCACGGCGGCGTCGCCGGCCACTTCCTCCATGATGTTGCTCCCTCGGCGGTGACGTCCACATCAGTACGATCTGTTGCTGCTTTAGCTCTCACTTGCGCTGCTGCTCTGCTCTTGCTCTCGGTCCCCTGCCTGGTCTGCTCTTGCTATTACTCTTGCTCGCGCTGCTGCTCTTGCTCTTGCTCTTGCTTGCGATGCTACTCCAATTTAGCTACACTTCAGTCGACTGAATCGACTTTTGGGTCAGTCGATGTTTAGGGGGTGGGGGGCTTGCCGGGGTGAAGGAAGAACCAGCCCCAGCGGGGAGAGGGGCTCGCCGGAGAGGTACCCCACTATCTATCTTAGGGTTCAGGGTGGGGGCGATGGTCGCCGACAGTGGCGGGGCGTTGGCGTGGGGATCGTCGGAGAGAAAGCTCGGCATGTGGGGCCTAGAGGGATGGCCGTGGCGGCCGTGGACCGGCGATGGGGACTTTTTTCGGGGCGGGCGGGGCGGCGCACCGCCGGCCGCGGGTGGCAGGGGGCTGCTGTTTGGCCGATGGTGGCTGGCGGCTCAGGTGGGTGGAGGTTGAAGATGAACTGCAGGCCCTTGATTTCATATCCAACGGCTGCAAAATCGACTAACCAGAGATGAAAAAGTCAGTTGACCGACGTGTAGCCTCACCTTGATAGTGCGTTCAGTTTCGACAGCAAAATTCAGTTTCGATAGCAAAATTCGGTTTCGACGGTTAAGTTTAGTTTCGACACTTAAATTCAGTTTCGGCAGTTAAGTTCAGAGATGAGCGGCTAATGTATTTTACATCTAGCACTTTGTGGTTATGTATTTTACGTCATGTATTGGAGATGCTATTAGAATTCCACTCAGGTTAACGTTGTCTCTCTTGTCCTGCTTTAGCCTCGGCGTCGTCCAACTCATCGGAGCTGCTCTAACGACAAAACCCCCCATCACAGCGGAGCAATACCTCGGGCTCCATCTCTAGACACCTAAGATCTTCTTCCCCTCCTCCGACAGCCAAGTCAGCCGGAGCATCCTCACCGGCCAACCCAATCACACTGAGATCGACATGGCTTCGCCAAAGAGGTTGCACACTTGTTGCATCTCTTTTTTACTCTACATGTTATATATATTGTCCACTGAGCACTCGTAGTAATGGGAAATACGATTATTTTATCCTACTATATGACAAGCAGCGAGGTACTAGGCAACTTAGCTATCTGTGATGGACTCTCTTGAACGCCATCATTATTTATCTCCGTGTGTTTGAGCTGTGCATTTGTCGATGGGCCTGGGAGTTGAGCTAGTGTGGCAGTGGCTTGGGTCCAAAGTAATAGAACTAGCACAAAAACATTTTTTTAGTGTAGGATTTTCCTTGCTCAAGCCTGCCTACTAGAATCGCCAGTGCTTGAAAGGAAAAGTGAATGAAAAACATAGGAATTGGAAAGTTTCCTATGGTACTACTTTTCATGAATTTGGTGCAAAGGAATGGAGCAAAGAAAAAATTGTAGGATTTGTTCCTTTAGTGTCTCCTTGAAAGAAAACCGTAGGAATTCTAATTTCCACTTGTCCTCCTTTTCATATTCCTATTCATCAAGCACAAGACTAAGAGATGGTAGCATAATAGCATTATAACCGTACATTTTCTTGTGGTTTGACTTAATCTCACCATGCTTTTTTGCATCCTATGATCTTCCAATTGTTGTGAATCAAACACCTAGATTGGCATAAATCCTGTGTTTTTAAATTCTCTGTTTTGCACATGCATTCCTATCCTATTCCTGACTATTTCCTATCCCTGCATTGTTAGAATCCTCAAGTTCAAACAAGCCCTTACTCAATTACTTCTGTTACAGATATGTGTCAAAGTAAACCTTGTGTGGTTTGCCCTGCTCCTGCAGCACTGTGTTCCAACCCATCTCAGCTATTCCAACGACGGAAGGGTTCACCACAGCAGGGATCTGCTCTCCAGACTGTCTTTCGCCGCCTCAAATATTCTTCCCCGCCGCCGGCAGCCACAATAACAGCATTACCATCATCAACTGAGCAGATGACCTTGAGGACTACACAGGTCCACAAGAGAGGTCGCACTCTTTCGTGTTTGCTTACGTTATGTGTCGCTTAATATGATGACATGCTACATTATCGTCGTGTTCACCTATTAGACTCCGTGTCAGGTCCAAACTAATGCTGAAACTTGAGTTTTTAAATGGTTATGGGGTACATATTGGGGCCGCAATCAGTACTATCTGTCTACTATCTGGTTAATCTCGGGTGTCTACTATGAGTTTCATGTTGGGTGCAAACAAACATTAAAGGAGCCATTATCTATACTTTTTAACTAAAGCTATTATCTGCCTGCTATCATTGGTTTTGGGTCTATCCACAGTTTGCTACCATCACTCTGGATTTGTGCATGCACTCCTTACATAATCACACTATGTTTTATTCCTATGATGCTAGTTATTGTACACAATGGAACTGATCATGTAGAGCAAAAGAGACGAGCCTTGCGTGGCAATAAAATTTCATGCAGACGTTGCTCCATGGTGGGCGCAAAGGCAGCCCCCCTCCACCCATTTCGGATCATAATCAAGAGGAAGATAACTGTTCCGAGGGGGATTCAGAAGGAGAAGAGTACTCCTATTTACCCCATGAGGTCTTCGCTCTAACTTGGCATGTTGATGTTGGTAATATCATGCATATGGTGCCTTGCATTGCTTACTATATACATTAAAGATGTCATCTGCTTAGTTTAGACATGCTTTGTGTCAATGCCATCTGTTTAGTTTCTTTATCGTATATGTGAATCATGCAATGCCATCTTGTTTAGCCAGGCATCATATATGTGAATTTTGCAATGCCACCCTGGTTAGCCAGTCATCTTATATGTGAATTATATCATGCCATCATTTTTTATTACGTGTTAAATTTGTCAACAATTTTAGTACATTCAATTACTCTTCTTGTGCATCAGCCATTCGGCACGGTCATGGAAAAATCTGGAGTGGAAACAAGGTCTTCAGAGCAGACAATACTATCTGACGAAGCGCATGTCTTGCTGGTTACCGATAGCTCCTCAGAGGAGGATTCAGAGACAGATGACCAGTCATATCTCCCCCCCCCCCCGAGGTGCATGCTCTAACTTGGCCGGGTTATGTTGCTCATATCGTGCGTATGGTATCTTGCATTGCTATGTTATTTGCTTAGTTTACACATGCTTTGTGTGAATACCACTTGTTTAGTGTCTAATTACCATATATGTGAATTATGCAATGCCATCTTGTTGCAAGACATTATATATGTGAATTATGCGATGTTATCTTGTTGCAAGCCATTATGTATGTGAATTATCTAATTCCATGTTGTTTAGGCAAGCGTCATATATGTGAATTATATCATGCCGTCCTTTTTTTGTATTTCTCATTGCTCTTATCGACAATGTTTGTATATTCAACTGCTCTTCCTGTGCATTAGCCATTTGAATTGATGATGGAGAAATTTGGAGTGAAAACAAGGTCTTCGGAGCAGACAATGCTACATGCTGAAGTACATATCTTGCTTGTTACAGATAGCTCTTAAGAGGAGGATTCAGAGGCAGATGACCAGTCCTATTACCCCCCTGAGGTGTATGCTTAAACTTGGCAAGGTTATATTACTCATATCATGCATATGTTGTATTGCAATGCTTAGTTTTTACATCATATACACAATATTGAATGCCATCTCCTTAGTTGACACATCATATATGCGATTGCCCTCTGCTGACTTACTTAGTATATAAATCATATATTTGAATTATGTCATGCCATGATGTTTAGATAGACAACATGTATCTGAATTATGGCATGCCAACCCATTTTGTAAAGACATAATATAGTTATATCATCTCATCCTGTTTACATAGTCATCATATTTTAAATTATGTCATTCTATCCTTGAATTATATCAATGCCATCATGTTTCCATCGACGGCATGTTTGTGATTTATGGCATGCCAACCACTTTAATAGACACATCGTATAGTTATATCATGTCATCCTGTTTACATAGTCATCATATGTTGAAGTATGTCATTCTATCCTGTTTAGTTAGCCATCATACATGTGAAATTGTGTCATGCTATCCTGTTTAATTAGCCATCATATATGTGAAATTATGTCCTGCTATTCTATTTGGTTAGACAACATAAATGTGAATTATTTGATGCCCTGTTTTCTTCCCTACTATCGATTGCACCTGTCTATCTTACAATGTTTGTACATTCAATTACTTTTCTTGTTTATCAGCCATTTCAATTGGAGGGAGTGATGGCAGTATCTGTGGGAGTAAAAACATGGTCTTCAAAAAAGATCGTGTTACCCGTCGATGCAGATAGAACCATGGTTGTACTTGCCCAAGAACCAGCCCCACCACACATAACCCACACTCATGCAGATTGTACCCCTACCCAGTTGGACAGAGAACCAACTACACCCCTTCTAACCCCAACCCCATCAGATAGTAACCCAGTTCCCGTTGATACAACACCGTCTCCACCATAGAGCACCCAAACACGAGCAGTTAGTAAGGCAACTGTAGTGCCCAAAGCATGAGGACCACCACTCCGAACCCAAAGTCAACGCTTAAAGCAGAAGAAGAATTGTTCTCCGGTCAGGTTCCGTAGCTATGGTTCATACTACTTTGCTCTTGCATCACTGTATTTACTCATACCAACTAATTTCAAATTTGAAGGATGCAATTGAAACTCCAAAGGCGCAACAGGTATGTTTTAAAACTGTTACTTTAAAGTGTTTGGTTGTTTCCTGTTGTAAATTGCTCTATGTTGATTTCAGTTTCAATTGAATAAACAGTTATGTTCTCATGCCATGCACATTACAAGTGTTGTTATTGTTGTGTAGTTTCCCACACTTATAATCTGTCTATGCTGCTTTGTCTTAAATAGATACGATTCGAATTGTATCTATCTTGATTTGGCAACATAAACTAGAATGATATAGACCATACAGTGACCATACTACATAGATATATGTTTGTTTCGTGCTGTTATCCTGTCCACCTTACTACTGAACTGGTTTACCAAAATGAGTTTCATATACTACATTGTAAACCTGTGATGTGTTTGTTTGTTTCTCTTTTAGAGCGCAGATAAAATATTGGAGAAGAGTACCCCGTTATGCAATGGTAAAGGAAGTAATGCAGACAAGGTTCAAGATAGTGAGACATCCCTGTTGGTCTCCCAGAAAGCTAATAAAAACTATATTGAAGACACTGAGACAACCCCAAAGTCATGTCTTGATGTAATGTTTGAGTTACTGGCTACTATTGCTCGCACCAGCTCTTTGAACTCGTTGCCTGAATCAGTTTGGCTTCTTGAGTCTCAACTTCAAGTTGAAAGACATCGATCAGATGTTATGCGACAGGAAGCCAAAGGACTGAGGAAGTCCCTGCAAAATTCAGATGCATACTTTCTGGTGCAACAGCAAGTGCTGGAGGACTTAAGCGCCAAACAAGAGAAAGTTAATAAGCTTGCTAAGCATCTTGCCAGCATTATGGGTACCCAGGATATTGTTTCTTAAGCTCTTCTGAAGTGGTTTCAGTTCTGGACTTGTTTTGCTACGGCATTTATATGCTCCTGTGTTCCCTATATTTGCACTGGTGGCGAACTTTGATGCCCAGTGGACGTAATATGTGTAATAGTTGTGATAGCCTAGCGTAAGTTGCTTGCTTATTTATTTCCTTATTGTCTTGTTTATTTCTTTGCTTGTAGTCAGTGCAGTTCTTTTTTCGCGGTTTGCTAGTGGCCGCAATAACCTATTTTTTAAAACTAGGCCACAATAACCATGGGCTACATATTTACTATAGTTACCATTTCCCTCCTCCGGCCGTAGAAACAATGGGCCTTCTACATGTCATAGAAACAATGGACCTTATACGGGTGGTAGACACAATGGGCCTTCTACGGGCCGTATCATCAATGGGCCTTATACGGGTCGTATGACCGGTTGGCCAATCATGGGCCAATAACAGACCGCTTTATGGCCGTAAATGGGCTAGAGTTAGAATCGTCTGTTCATGGGCCGACCATAATGGGCCATTGTTAATCGGCCGTATTTGATGACGCTATGAAAACGGCCCAACGTATTAACGGGCCACAAAATGGGCTGACTGTAACCTCGGGCTGAATTTAGCCCACAAGCACAAAATGACAGTAACGGGCCGTAAGTAAACGAATGCTGGAAATGAGCCCAAGAGTAAATGGGCTATGAGAAGGCCGAAAGATAACATGAGCTGGAAATGGCCCAACGGAATAAGGGGCCGTTAATGGATATAAAGTGATACACTGTTCATTACGGGCCAGTTTCATCACGGGCCGTTAATGGGTATAAAGTGATACACTGATCACTGCAGGCCAGTTTCACCACGGGTCGTTAATGGGCCAAGAGTTACAAAGGGACTCATATGGGCCGAAAGACATCATGGGCCAGAAGTGAAAACGGGCTGGAATCATATTGGATGGCCCAGATGACGCTACTGGGCCTAATTCGGATAGGGCGTAACGGGCCTTGGGTTAGCGGGCTATAAATGGGCTATATGCGAACAGGCCGTTAATAGGCTTTCCATGGTCCGGCCCGCCACCTTTTTACCAAGTCAAACGGGCTCGCCTTTTCACAGGAATGGGCCTCTATTGGGCCATGCCACGTGTCGACGTATCATAGGCGCCTTCTGTCCAATGAGTGGATGACATCTGTCCCAACGATGAGCCAACACGTGTTTCCTCCAGCCAATGATGATTTTACACGTGGAAAATCCTCATTGGTCCGGGCTGTTAACGGGTTATCGGATCCAAAACCCAACCCGATACTTAACGGTGTTCCGTTACGGTGGATGCCACGTGTCGATCACCCTTGACGAAAGCACTTCTGTGACGCGCGATTTATCATCATGGAAGTGGACACTTCCGTGATGATAATTTTGCTAATGTCATGGAACACTTCTACGACAACGCAAGTATGACTATCTTGATTTTGTCATCAAATCATCATGGATGTACATGCATGACAAAAAATGCGACCTACTGTGACAAACACGTATCATCACGGAAGTGTATTTTTTTTGTAGTGTTGTGGGCGTGTTTTGGTAGGGAGAAGATCTTTGTGCACACCCCAGAGCTCGAACCTTAAGGGTTTTGCCGGAACCCGATATCCGACAGAAAAAAAAGAAAATTAACCTAAGGACCCATCATGGTTTGGATTTGAGGTAAATATATACAATTCTGAGAGTGTATCCCATTTTGGTTGCCCGGGTTGCGATGCACTTTGCAATATGTGTGATTTTCAAGAGGGTATGTTTATCACCATGGATCTTGGTGATTGACATCAACCAAGACAATTTGTACATTTGGGTCCTTGTTGATACGCTTCCAATTATACCGCTATGTGAGTTTCTCAAACATAGTCACTAACTAATTTATATTGTTTATTTAAAAATAGTTGACAGCTTATTTCCATTGATAGCTTATTTTCATTCTTCAAAGAATGTGTGGAAGATGGTAGACAGAACCTACTACACGATGGATCTGAGTTAACTTATCAGGAGAAAAAACATCTGGTCGCATATTGTGCTGACCTTGAGAATTACAATGCCTATTATCGAACTCCTCCACATTATGGTCAATACGTGCCACTAGTGCATGTGTTGAACCATGATAACTTCCACGGAGATGCCTTGGTAAGATTTTTTTACTATTACGACAACCGTGCATCTTTTGCATACTTCTAAAACTGAACTACATTGCTAACTACGAAGTTATTACTATGTTTTTCAACAGAAAATCCCGATGGATTGTGAGCCTTATTTGATGTATCAGAATGGTCGACTCGATGTTTTGAACATACAGCCTGGTCATCCTACGAATCTCACCTGTCCATACCGAATTTCTAAAACCAGTGAACACATGATAACCAAAGGATGTAAAAATGTATGGATAGTCGTAAGGAGGTTCTTGGAAGCAACATTGTGTGAAAGGCAAGAATTGGACACATAATAATCTCCATTCTCCATAATGGAGAGTCAGGGGCTATCTTGTTTTATGCTACCTAAGACAATATAGTAGGTCCTAAGAGAATGTAGTAGGTCCTATGAGGTACAATATGTTTATGAGAGTTGATGATGAGGAGTAGTTGTGATTATGACTAGTGACCAACTTGCTATGTGATGTATCATTGATGAAAACGATGATCATGAGGAGGTGTTATATGACAATGATGTATTATGATGATAAGTTGTTAATGATATGATGATGATGATGATGATGATGATGATGATGATGATGATATTTATTATATCATTGGGTGAAAGAACCGCAGATAAGTTTCAAGTGGATGTCCATCCACTTGAAACTAGTCCACGGTTCTTTCTCCCAGTGATGTAATAACTCATTATGATGTAAAAACAATCTCTAAATTGCTGCGGTATGAAAACTTGTATAAAGGTGTATGAATACAACATGAAATAAAAAAGAAGTAAACTATGAAATAATAGTAGTAGCGCGTGCTGGGAGAAGCACTACCACTAATTACCAGTAGCGCTCATTGTAGAAAGCGCTACTACTAAGTCGATATAGCTTGGCATGGTCCGACCCACGCTACTACTAACCTTTAGTTATAGCGCCTTACTAGTAGCGCGGCTCCCCGCGCTACTGATAGGCATTAAACCCGCTCTACTGCTAGGGTTTTCCCTAGTAGTGATGATTTGAATATTTTGTGTGATGAAGATGGAGCATAGCCAGACTAAATGATTTTGTAGGGATAAGCTTTCTTTGGCCATGTTATTTTGAGAAGACATAATTGCCTTGTTAGTATGCTTGAAGTATTATTGTTTTTATGTCAATATTAAACTTTTGTTTTGAATCTTATGGATCTGAATATTCATGCGACAATAAAGAAAATTACATGGATAAATATGTTAGGTATTTATCATTTACCTACTCGAGGATGAGCAGGAATTAAGCTTGGGGATGCTTGATACTTCTCCAACGTATCTATAATTTTTGACTGTTCGATGCTATTATATTATTTGTTGGATATTTTATATGCATTAATATGCTATTTTATATTATTTTTGTGACTAACCTATTAATCTAGAGCCCGGTGCCAATTCCTATTTTTTCCTTGTTTTTGAGTTTCACCGAAAAGGAATACCAAACGGAGTCCAAACAGAATAAACCTTCGCAATGATTTTTCTTGGACCAGAAGACAACCAGGAGACTTGGAGATGAAGCCGGAGTTGCCACGAGGCGGCCACAAGGACGGAGGGCGTGCCTAGCAGGGTAGGGTGCGCCCCCACCCTTGTGGGCCCCCCGTGAGCCTCCTGGCCTAATTCTTTTGCCTATATATTACCAAATATTCCCAAACCACCGTAGCCATCCACGAAAACACTTTTCCACCACCGCAACCTTCTGTACCCATGAGATCCCATGTAGGGAACTTTTTTGGCACCCTGCCGGAGGGGGATTTGATCACGGAGGGCTTCTACATCAACTCTATTGCCCTTCCGATGAAGCGTGAGTAGTTTACCATAGACCTATGGGTCCATAGCTAGTAGCTAGATGGCTTCTTCTCTCTTTGATTCTCAATACTATGTTCTCCTCGATATTCCTGGAGATCTATTCGATGTAATACTTTTTTTGCAGTGTGTTTGCCGAGATCTGATGAATTGTTGATTTATGATTAGCTTATCTATGAATATTATTTGAATCTTCTCTAAATTATTTTATGTATGATTTGATATCTCGGTAACTCTCTTCAAATTATTGGTTTGGTTTGGCGAGCTAGATTGGTTTTTCTTGCAATGGGAGAAGTGCTTAGCTTTGGGTTCAATCTTGCGGTGTCCTTTCCCAGTGATAGTAGGGGCAGCAAGGCACGTATTGTATTGTTGCCATCTAGGATAAAAAGATGAGGTTTTCATCATATTGCTTGAGTTAGTTCCTCTACATCATGTCATCTTACTTAATGCGTTACTCTGTTCTTTATGAACTTAATACTCTAGATGCATGCTGGATAGAGGTCGATGTATGGAGTAATAGTAGTAGATGCAAAATCGTTTTGGTCTACTTGACACGGGCGTGATGCCTATCTTCATGATCATTGCCTTAGATATTGTCATAACTTTTCGCTTTTCTATCAATTGCTTGGCAGTAATTTGTTCACCCACCGTATTATTTGCTTTCTTGAGAGAAGCCTCTAATGAAACCTATGGCTCCCAGGTCTATTTTCCATCATATAAATTTCCGATCTACAATTTTGCCATCTTTTACTTTCTGATCTATAAATCAAAAACACCAAAAATATTTACTTTCTCATTTATCCATCTCTATCAGATCTCACTTTTGCAAGTAACCGTGAAGGGATTGACAACCCCTTTATCACATTGGGTGCAAGTTGTTTGATTGTTTGTGCAGGCATTCGGTGATTTGTGCGTTGTCTCCTACTGGATTGATACATTGGTTCTCAAACTGGGAGAAATACTTATCTCATACTTTGTTGCATCACCCTTTCCTCTTCAAGTGAAAAACCAACGCAAGATCAAGAAGTAGCAATACTCGCAGTGACACTGGAGTATCTAGGTGACATTAGAGTTTGTTGATGTGTATCATATGGTGTTATTTTAGTATGAACTCTTGGTTAGATCAATCAGAAAGAATATCTTAGTGTTATTTTAGTACGAACTCTAGGATAGATTGATCGGAAAGAATACTTCAAGGTGGTTTCATACCCTACAAACAATTTCTTCTTGTGTTATCTGGTAGATAAGAACTTTGGAGTGAGTCTTCATCACACGTTGAGGGATGGTTATATGATCCAATTAGATTAGCATTGTTGAGAGACTGCACTAGCGAAAGTACGGACCCTAGGCCTTGTTTTCAAGCATTGCAATACAATTTGTGCTCACTTTTGTTACTTGCTACCTTGCTGTATTTTATTTTTCCTACTACAAAAATCAATATCTACTATCATTACTAAACTTGTATCACCATTTTTTCACCGAAGTAGTGCACCTATACAAATTACCATTGTATTTGGTGTGTTGGGGACACAAGAGACTCTTTGTTATTTTGTTGCAGGGTTGTTTGAGAGAGACCATCTTCATCCTATGCCTCCCACGGATTGATAAACCTTAGGTCACCCAATTGAGGGAAATTTTCTACTGTCCTACAAAACTCTACGCTTGGAGGCCCAACACGAGTCTACAAGAACAAATTGTGTAATAGACATCAAGCTCTTTTCTGGCGCCGTTGCCGGGGAGGTGAGTGCTTGAAGGTATATCTTTCAATCTTGCAATTGAATCTTTTAGTTTCTTATTTTATCGCTAGTTTGGTTTATGAAAAGGAAATTACAATAAAAAATGGAATTGAGCTTGCATCATATTATTCATCTTTATAATGTCTTTCGTGAAAATGATGGAAAGGAAAAATGTGCTCAATTGATAAAAGAATAATTCTACAAAATATTTGGCCAAAAATATTTGAATGATGAGAATGATTGCAATGTTGTTGGTATGAACTCTTTGAATATCTATGATGCTAACGATATGCAAAGTCATAAGCTTGGGGATGTTATATTTGATGAAGATGATATTTTTAGTCCCCCAAGTTTGATGAGAAAATTTATTATGATGATATCATGCCTCCTATTTATGATGATTATATTGATTAAACTGAATTTGGAGAGGTCATGACTTTATTGAGTAATGATTCCACTATTTCAAAAGAGGTTTCAATTGACTATGATGAGAAGAAAGTTGCTACTTATGATGATTATTGTGATGATACTTATGTTATAAAAAGTAGTGATAATTATTATCATAATTTTGAATATCCTGTTACTAAACATTACTCTCTTAATGTGGAAACAATTTTTGGTACTCGAGTTTCAGTTGATACTCCCACTATTGTGAATGAGAATAAAATTGCTTATGTGGAGAGTAATAAATCTTCTATGCTTTTGGATCATGAAAAGAATGCTTTATCTGATGGTTATATTGATGGCTCCATTCATGATGCTACCTAAAATTATTATGAGAGATGAACTTATGATTCATAATGCTCTCGTTATGTTTCATTTCTTTACTTTTATGTGAGCATCATTGAAATCATCATGCCTACTAAAATGGCATTAAAGAAAAGCGCTTGTTGGGAGACAACACAACACTTTTACCTACTGTTTTTGTGTGTTCACATGATTAAGCTACTGTAGTAATCATGTTTTATAGCTTTTGTTTCAATAAAGGGCCAAGTAAAGCCTTTGAGATAGTGTGGATGATAGTTGTCGGTGCAACAGACCCATGGCCTGTTGACCTAACTGTGCACAGGCACAAGGTCAAGATTGAAGCACCAAAGACCAAGAGAGTCGAAGAACCAGCTAACGGATAAAAAGGAACCAAGGCTAATGCAAAGGAGCCAAATATTACCAAGGAAGAGGTATCCTTTGCCAGGCAAGCGAGCTGGCAAGGGGCGAGGCCACCCCCAGAAGAAGAGGACCAAGGTGTCCCGGCAGGGCCTGTCAGGACTCGCGGGGACCAGATCACCCCATCGACTACTCCACCACGACCCACGTCGTGGCCAGTGCGGTGTCAAGATGCAGGATGATTAAGTGGCAGCCATTCTCCACATGGCATCCACTTCCTACCAAGTGAACCCACAAATGACACCCGTCCAGACACGTGTCCAGCGAGTAGGTGTGGAGATGGCAAATTAGCCCGGCAAGCCTTGCCAGGCGACCAACGACATGACACTAAGTGGCGCATTAAATGCACGCTATCAACCTACAGAGTTAGGTACGATAGCACTGTTTTCTATCATATTAGTGTCTAATGACCAATTTGCCACTATGGTAACCCCTTGGACTATAAAAAGAGGACCATGGCAACGATTAGTAAGGTTGGAAGTTTAGATCACTCACACCCTCGTATGTGCGTAATCGCCGCTACCCTGCAGCAACCCTGCCGGGCAAGTGTACTACGCACCACCATCACCTTTTCCCAATCAATCCACCAAAGCAGGAGTAGGGTTTTACGCCTCGCAGCGGCCCAAACCTGGGTAAAACTGCCTGTGTGATCCCCGTTGTGCTGTCTTGCGTTGGTATACTCTTTGTGCAACGCGACTCCCCACTGCCGAACTAGCAAGGGGACGTCCTGGTCCCATAGGTGGTCGTGGTTTCCCGCGACATCTTTGGCATGCCAGTTAGGGGGATCGCATATGTGAACCTGAAGACGTAAGCAGTGCGTCATCTTGACCAACATCTGCGTCGTTGACGACGCCACCGGCTGTGGCGCCTGCGAGAGTGCGGATGCAGAGTGGGGCCATCCGCGCACCACATTGCTGGCCTCCATAGCTCGCCACGGTCACGGTGATGATCCCCGCTAGCAGGAGACCCATCTTTGCGACCCATATGATGCGTCCACCATTAGGGCGCCGCTCGAAGAAAGAACACGGAACCTGCGGACGAAAGCTTCCTCCTCCCCGTCTCTTCCTTTCATCAGCAGTCGAATTGCTTTAGCCCTAGCAACATCGGCATCGATGACTACCACACAATGCTCGGTCCAGCATTCGCACTGGTTAGGGCAATCCTGAGCTAGGCACTAGTACGAGTCCATCGATTTATGCCCCGGCAAGCACATTTTGGTGAGGCTGTCTACGCCGGCACAAATCCACACATTGGCGGCCGCTGGACTAACTCAAAAAGAGAAGAGGAAGAGGGAAGGGGAACATAGAAGCTCGGCATTATGCCTCGATATCTGCTTGCCGCACGATGTGCCCATCGGCCCCTGCAGGGGGCAAAGAAACCACCTGGTTGGCTTCTGCTTTGCTGGGCACCGCGAACACGATTGATGCACACAGCCCGGCAGAAGAAAAGGAAGCCCAAAACAAAAGCTAAGTTCATATTATCATCTCTAATTTGATGCTTTAGAATTCTTTGAAGTCGTTTAGCCCTCAAAACCCGAGCAAGTGTTGTCATCGTGAAAATCCTCATGTAATGGAACCTTGTTCAACTTCTTTGGTTGCTCCATCATCCTCTACACAGCCTTGCTCTCAGGATGAGAGGCTGCACCGACAACTACCTGGGAAAAACCTGCCAGGACGCATCCACACCAAGATGAGGTTAAGGGCCGGACCCGTACGACAATCGCGGCAATATCATACCGGCAGGCATCCAAAACATGCTTGGAAATAGATCATGCGAACGCAAGCATACGGGGAATAAAGGGATAAACGCGTGACTAAGATTTAACCCAAAGTACCAGTTTCACACAAACATCAGAGATAGGATGACTAAACACATAATATGCGACATTCTTTCATTATATGGCAATGGAGGCCCAATACTTGGCTTGGCGATCGGGCGGAAAGGTTCAGACCAGGAGAACCCCGTCGGCCCGTGATGCAGCGTTCACCTTGGCGGCTATGATGTCAGCGCCTGCCGGGGGCTTCTTAAATCCATCGTCAAGGCCGAGATCTGGGTGGCGGCAGGCGATGTTGCTCAGAACCATGAAGAGGGTGTTGCGAGCCAACTATCGGGATTCAGATGCGAAGCGGTGGGCCCTTCCTGCTTCATGCGCCTCCAGCTTCTCGATTAATTCATTCAAGAAGACACCCAGTTTGGCGCTTGGGACCTCGTGTTGGTTGAGCATGAAGACTGGGCTGTCCATGCCCATTTCCACCACATGAGCGCTCAGGCGTTCAGCTAGGCCGGTCAGGCTCTTGATCCAAAGGGTGCTCAGGTCAACCTGTTCTTCAGCTTGTCCTCGCCCTCTTGCTGGAGACGTTTGGCGTCGTCCAAATCCCTGGTCAGCAGCTGCTGGCGGGACTCAAGTGACTCTGCCGAACTCTCCAGTGTACCAATTCTCGCCTTCAGATCTGAGATTTCACGGTCACCAGCTTCGAGGCTCTGAGTTTTGGAGGAGAGTTGTGACCGCACATCAGTCAAGAGGGGCTCCATCTTCCGCACCTCCTCCTTGAGGGCATCCAACTCCTTGACGCTCTTGGCAAGATCTTCCGCCCGCTCAGACACCTGCCTGTCAAGATCAGTTATGGCAGTAGACACAGCAGCCAAGTCATCAGCAAGCTTCTTCAGTCAAGCATCAAAATCAGTGACAACAGCATTCAGAGCCGCCTCCTACTTATCCTCCAAGTCCTTGGTACGTTGGCAGAGGAGAGCCTCCAATTCATCATCCTTGGCGCGGATAGTGGCCGCAATTTTCTCTTCCCGGAGGGAAATCTCTTGCTCTTCGACATCCAGGGAAGCCTTGTGGTCCGCCAGATGCGCCTCACGAGCTATGAAATCCTCTTGCGTCACCTGGAGCATCTGTTGCTACCTCAAAAGCACCTTGAAGTGCTTGTCGTGCCACTTGCGCAACTCCAAGCCCTTGTCCCTTAGCTTCTAGCCCATCTTGTCAACGGATTCACGCTGCTTCTTGAGCTCCACCCACTTTTGGTTGTGTCGGGCCTGCATCTCCTTGACGCCTGCCGCCATGGGTTCCATGAAGGAAAAATCCATGGCAACGGCGATCGAGTCACCAGCCTCCCCAGCCTGTTGGTAAAGTGGAGCCAGGATGCGCTGAAGCTCTTCGGCAAGTTTGGTATCCGTCACCAAGGATGGACCGGGGGCTCCAGCTCTAGGCAGCGAGGGCACCATGGTCAGCACGCTAGAGGAAGACGGCGGGGCCTCAAAGAAGGACCCGGTGGCGTGGAGTGGGCCCATGGTTTGGAGAGGAAACTTCACATCTACGGCCACTCCCTCTATCGAGACGATCCCGAAAGGGTGCTCCATCACCGCCAGGGACCCCTGCGTGTCCCCGACAACCAGATCATGTTCCTCTGTGGCGGCGATGCCCGCAGCCTCCTCCGCGGCAACCTTGCCTATGTCGACCGCCACCCCCAATGGCTCCAGCTCTGCAACTTGGCTGTCTATAGAAAAAGGGGTGGAGACAGGAGACAACAAGGAAGAGGAAGTTAAAGAAAAAGAAAAAGGAAGTGGCGAAGAAAGAGCAAGTGTGGCACCTGGAAAATTTTGTCGGGCGGGAATCTCAGTCTCCCTGACAACTGTTATTGCCGGGTCCCAAGCTGCGTCCTCTGCCGTGGAAATCCTGGCGGCATCCAACACGGCCTCATCCACCAGGGGTTCCACGGAACTATCTCCGACGCGAGTGGTGGGGGAAGTGTGTCCACCGGGGAAGGGATCGCCCTACTCACCTCGCCTCCACCGCCTGCAGGGGTAGGAGGGTTGTGTTCATTGTCTTCGGCAGGTGGAACCAAGTCCTCGCTCCTGGGCAGAGGGCTGGGATGGGGGCTCGAAGCAGGATCCCTTGCCTCGCTCCGCACAAAGGGCGAGCGCTCTGTCCCCTTCGGCAATCCAAGGCACCAGAGCTTCCTCCGGGAGCGATGGATAAGGGATTCGGTCTCCTCCTGCACCCCTCTGCCGAAGACAACAACAAACGCAAGGAGATCAGTAGAAATACCAAGATATGCAAAAGCCGTTCACAACGGGAATTATTCCTTACTCTTCTGTGATGAGCATGGAATCCAAGTTGAACTCCATGGGAGGCGAAGGCTCCCTTCTCCTCTTCAGAGGCGCGGGAGCAGAACTCTCTGGCAGCAGCGGCACCCGCCGCGGGGCCGGAAGGTCAGACAAAGACGAGTCCAAAGAAGGACTCGAGCTCGAGCTGGAGTTAGGGTCGTCCTCCGTTGCTGCTCGCCGGTTGGAAGGGGCCCTGATCTTGGCGAGGCGAGGTGATTGGCGGCATGCCACCTCAGCTTTGGAGGCCTTGGCGGTCGTCTTCTTCACCTTCCTGGCAGCTGGGCCGGCAGCGGCATGTTTGCAGGTACGCTGCTCCAGGTCCGGCTTGGGGGCTTGCAGCCAGGCCACAAGCCACTCTTTCAGCTCCGCAACCTCACCTGCCTCCTCCTCCTCCTCCTCCTTTAGGAGCTCCTTTGGTGCCACGACTAGTGCGTCTAGCCCGACAGAGTTACCCTCAGCAGGCTCATCCCCCGCAGCCCCTTCCGCGGCTTGCGCCTCACCTCCACCTTGGGAAGAGCCCCCATCTCTAGATTTCCCCTTGCTCTTCCCAGCCTTCGCCATCTCCACGAGGTAGGCCGCCTTGGCCTCCTCGACCTTCCTCAAGATATATGCCATCGCCGCAGAAGAGGTGGGCTTATACATCCTAGTTTCAACCTTCGTAGCCACCTCTGGCAAGGTGCTCGACCACTTGAGCTCTTCATCCAGGGTGGGCAACTGCCACGTGCTCACCACCCCTCCAGCATTGCAGTCCAGCATCCACTTCAATACACTACAAAAAACATACACTTCCGTGATGATACGTGTTTGTCATAGTAGGTCGCATTTTTTGTCATGCATGTACATCCATGACGACTTTATGACAGAATCAAGATAGTCATACATGTGTTGTCGTAGAAGTGTTCCATGACATTACCAAAATTATCATCATGGAAGTGTCCACTTCTATGATGATAAATCGCGCGTCACAGAGAAACTTTTGTCAAGGGTGACCCACACGTGGCATCCACCGTAACGGAACGCCGTTAAGCTATCGGCTCAGGTTTTTGATCCGATAACTTGTTAACAGCTCAGACCAATGGGAAATTTCCACGTGTAAAATTCTGATTGGCCGGAGGGAACACCTGTCAGCTCGTCAGTGGGATGTCGCCCGTCCATTGGAGGAGACATGCCTATGATACGTTGACATGTAGCTGGTCCCAACAGAGGCCCATATAGGTTAAAAAGGCCGGCCCAGTCAACGTTCCGTAGTACTTACTTAGGTACTAGTGTGCCAGCCCAATAACGACCTTCGTAATAAAGGCCCATTTATGGCCCGAAGCCAGATATGGCCCGTTAATGGTTCGCCGAATATTTGGGCCCATTCACGGCCCGAAGCCAAATCTAGCCCGTTAATTGTTCATCGAATATTTGGACCCAATTACAGCCCAGTTACTTTCGGCATGTTAGAGGCCTGATGTAGACATGGGCCCATTTCAGCCCGGTGTGACTTTCGGCCTGGGAATGGCCCGTGCTGCCCATGGGCCATATATGGTCCGACGGGACATCGGGCCCACTAACGGCCCATGATAAAGGTGGCAACAGTTCAGCCTAACGTGACTTTTGGCCTGTTAAAGGTCTGTCGCGTAATTCGGCCCGTTGATCCCTGTACTAAGATTTCGGCCTCTTAAAGGTCCATGATATCAGTGGGCCAACTAAGGCCCAAGATATGTTTCGGCCTGGTAATGGCCCGTGACCTAACTGGGCCCAAAAAGGTCTGGTCTACATTTCAGCCTGCTGAAGCCCCGTCGACGACTAGTGAAAATTGAGGCCCAACATGCATTTCGGCCTGCTAAAGGCCCATAGTTTCATCTGGGCCGTAACAGGCCAGTACAATATTCAGCCTATTAATGGCCCAACGCTACCCTGGCCAAACTAAGCGCTGGGTCCACAAAAGGCCCAACTAAAATATAGGCCGGTGTAAGTTGTGGGCCTGGCGCAAAGTGTGAAGGCCCCAATCATTCGGGCCCAAGAAAGATGCAGGCCGGCCCAATTGTGGCCCACTAAAAACCAGGCCCATTAGAGTCAAATGTTTCGGCCCGGTCGACTACATCTGATTTTTTTCCGATAGCGAATGATGGCAGTAACTAGTAGGAATTAAGAACAAACCTACTCTATACAATAAAGAAATTATGGCATAGTAACTAAGAATAAACCTACACTATACAATAAAGGATTTAAGGTATATTACATCCACTAGGCATCAAAGTTCACCACCAGTGATCATAAAGTGCAACGAAGAAGCAGATTACAAAAACTGGGCACCATTGCAGCGTAACAAAATAATACTGAACCGAGACCACTTCCAAGACAGTTCAAGAAAGGTTAGCCTTGCGGGGAACTGCTGCGCAAGCTATTGAGCAAGGCTGTGAGACTGGCCTAGCATGTCGGTCATAGCTTCCAGGTGTAGCTGTTTAGCGATGAGGTTCTCATTGGTGTTCTCTGCAATCTTTCTTAAAGATAGGACTTCATGTCGAAGTTGAGTTGCAGAATGCCTTTCTGCTAGAACTTGGGACTGAAGAAGTTGAACTGATTCAGACAACGAATTCTGTGGGCTTGTCTGACTGCTAGTCTCAGGTAACTTGAACACTGCATCAAGACAAGACTTTGGGGTTGTCTCGCTATCTTCAAGATGTTTTGCCTTCTTTGCTGCAATATATGTTGGTTTTGTCTCACAGCCTTCAGCAGACTTGTGCATGCCATCAGGCATATCACCCTGAAACAAAGCAGACACATGACAGGTTTTGCACGTGTATAAAGAAAGATGATAATTGTGCTATCAATTCCATCCAATTTCAAATTAGAAAATAAAGAGTAAGTTCAAAATATCAATAGCATAATTTGGCATTGTTCATAATGCGGGGAGCTTCACCACACCACTAGATTACCATGTCAACATAACAAGCATAGATGAAGGGCAAAGAAAACCATTGTATCTATTTTGGTTAATGTGCATGGCATGTTGTTCATATCATCAGCCACATGAGTAAGATAAAACAGGAGATGAGAAGGTGCAAAAGTGGGCTACTTCACCACACACTGGATTATAGATCCACAAAAACAAGCATACATATAGGGAGTATTGAGTAATGTGGATGTTATGAATAAGGAATTTGGTTTTACAAGTAAAACTTAGAACTTACAGTTCTTGCGAGCATGCATTTTGGTAGAAACAGCAAACTAAACAGCAGTAAACAATAGGGAGTATGAGAAAATTAAACAGTAGTTGAGGATAAAGGCTTTAGAAGGACTGACTTACATTAACAGTTAACACCGGCTTTGTAATGCCCTTCTCCATATCAAGGGAAGGATAACTGAAGAATTTCAGCACATAATCTTCTTCATAAGCATTGCTTGTACTCTACATTTTGTAGAGAGTAATTATAGATATGATAATACTGGAAGGGATAGAGGATAATGAAGATAAGATGCAGATTGATGCTACATAATCAACTATGAATCCCTGGAAGTACAAGCGTTACAGGACAAAATGTACTGACAAGAGCAATGGGCTACACTTCTGCACTGGCATTGTCTGTGTATTCTACTTGTTGGTAAGATTAAATATAGATCTGATCTTTTTTAGTAAATGGTGGACGAGGGAGATAAGATGCAGAATGCTACACAATGAACCAATCCCTCTTCCCATAATACAAGAGTGTTTTGAACACTGGTGTACTGTACAAAATGTTCTTATATTATGGGACGGAGGGAGTAGCTGTTAATGTAAGTACAGTGATAGACGACGTTCAGTCCTTACAAGAGGGCTACAGAGCTAAACCTCTACAAAAACATTGGGTTGATTCTAAATTTATGTAAGAGTCCATATGGATCTTATAATGACCACCAAATGGATGATTATGAGGCTAACATGTGCAGTGATGCTACATAATCAAACAGTTATGAAAGTAAGTATGGTCATACAGGGCAAGAGGTACTCACAAGAGCAATGCAGTGTGCAGTATAGTTGCGAGATTCTGTGGTCCCTTGAGAACGAATGTTCTTCTGCTAACAGTTTTCGTACAAGTGAGACATTAAGGAAAATGCAGAAATGTAGTTCAATTTGTGATGTGATATCATAGACAGTACCTTACGCTGTAGCCGAGACCAATGTGTAACAAGATTATTCAAGTCACCGTCGGATAAATGTAGCACCGGAGACTTTACAGAAATTTCGTTTAGAGTCTTCACTATCCAGTTTGCTCCTCGCCTATTTAAAAGAATGAAATCTTGTGTCTTCTATCAGCAAAAACATATGCAATAATGACCATGAATAACATTACTACATTACTTACGCGTAAGTTGCGGAGGAAGACTAGAAATTGTTCTTTGTCTACGGTATAATCTTTCCATGAAGGAAAGATGAGCACAAAGTTCCTGACAACAATATAAGATTCGTCTTCTAAACTAGGAATAAATGGAACAGGGGTCCTATTTGCTGCAATTGGGGCTCTCTCTGGTTCAAAAAGGGATTTGGCAACTGGATTTGGTGTACTCTCTGCTGGAATAGGGGTTTTGCGTCGTAGAGCTGGTGCTATGTCAATTGGCATAATCACATTGTTTGCTGCAGTTGGGATCTGCTGAGTTGGGGCATCATAAATGACCTGTGTAGTAGGGCTAGAGTCTGCTAGAGTTGGGGTGTTTTGCGGGTCAGGTGATATTGCAACTACACCTAATGGGCTATTTGATTTATGAGGTGCCACTACCTTTTCCAAATACTTTGCTTGTGCTCCTCCACGGTCATCAATCACCCTCTTCCTTTTGAATGTCTGATACACAAGAACAACATTTGAATGGATAAATATGGTATGATGACAGATGGAATATGTACTAACTACTGAAAATGGATATGCAGGGCGTATTCACATACACGATGTGTAAACTAATCTAATGGCAGTTCAACAAAGTAGAAGCAATGCAAAGCATCAGTTGTAAGATATGTGCGACCAATGTAACCTTGGAAAGTTAGAGCGAGCACCTTGATGGGTGAATAAGATAGGTCATCTTCCTCTGACTCCTCCACTAGGGAGCTACATTAACTTAGGTCTCCCTCTAGCTCAGAATCACTGCTAGGATCATATTCTGAGCATGAATCTGTAGGTGGAGAGCGTTTGCATTGCATTGCATCCAGACTTGATTTCAGTCCCTTAATGCCAAGTTTGACAACCATGACATTGTTTTGCTTTATCCTTTTCATGCGCGCAAGCTCATAATCATTATGATGCTGTTCAGAATCTGAGATTCATGAAAACATAAAAAGTAGTCAGATTATCTATGGAATGCATTGCGGATTCAACTCGAAGAGTGTCTCCCTATAATCCCCTGCATATGCAAAGTTCACCCCCCAACCTTGCTGACCAGACCACACACAGAAATACAACCCACTTATGTCTCTATAACAAGCAGACACACATTTCAAAACTTAAGTAGGAACATTAGAATCATATGAAATTCATATTTGAACAAATAAACTAAGGAATTATGAGTGGCATAATGTTTAGCTTCAAGGGTGGAGTGTTGGTATTGCGACACAAAGCAAGTAGGCAGATTGTATTCCATGTAAAAGATCAAATCCTATGTAAAATCTGGAAATGACACTTTCTTTCTATACAATGCAGTGTTTGTTGCCCACACATGATGGAAGAGATCACATAGAGAAATACTATTCACTCATGTCTACGGTTCCAGTATTTAGAAAAAGGGTGGTCCACCCTAAAAGAATATTGACAACAAATATGACAAGGCAAGCATAGATGTAGTGAATCAATCATTTACTTGTGAGCTTACTAAGACAAGTATGCAGAATTGTAACAGCAGTAAGAGATCGTCCAAAATCTGAATCAAGAAGTTTGTCTAGCACTTATTGTTTGCAACTAATCGACATGAATAATTGGATATTATATCGAATGAGTAAGAAAGACAAGTAAAATTTTTAACAAACCTGGCTTGCAGTAGGAATCTGGGTCAATGTCACTACGACCAACAATCCAAAATGACTAGTGTCTGTTTCGAGGGCCGGAATTTTGAAAACCCTGTGAACTTTAGAGGTACTAAAGATTACTGAAATACATCTGAACCTTTATGTGTAGGTAGCACTGAGCACACAACAAACCCTAATGACAGTCCTGCCTAATGAGTAATGAATCAATTAGAAAATGGGTGATGAGGAGTGGCTGCTGAGTGTTGAGGACGTATCTCAGGATAAATCGGGTTGGCTTGGTGGGTGCTGCACGCCTGAGCCCTGAACGGACTGGTAAGAGTAGGCACGGCGGCGCGCCCGGGCAGCGGTGACGCTGTTGGGCGAGCGACTCCTGACCTCCTGTTAGTCCGGCGTCTCCTCCTAGAGTCATGCCATCCGGGGACGGCAAGTCGCCGGCGAGGCAGGCGGCTGGGGGCGAGTAGAGATCGGAAGCGCGCAGCAGAACAGAGGGGAATCAGGGCCTGGGATGACCCAAAATCCCAGGGTGGGCCGACCCACCGTGGGCACCCTGTAGAGATACACACCCGAGCGGCGAACATGCATTTTCGAAACTAATTTTGGAACATTTAGCTGACCAATTAAACAACTCTGTTTTAATAATATCGTATTCGTATTTGAACAAGTAAGCTTGTTTAGCTTGATGGGTGCAGCAGTGCTATTATGACACGAAGCACGTATTATGATCGTATAATGATCATAAAAGGGGAAAACTCTAAGCATATTTTTTAAGCAAAAGAGGGTTTCCCCTCTGATTTCTATTAAAGAAAGGACCACGGAACCAACATGATCAATTAAACCCTAAGCATGATCAATTAAACCGCATTATGACTGTGCCATGGCAGATTTGAAGCTGCAAACCGGAGAAATGATGTTTAGCATCCATAGTTTGCTTCGAACTAAGAACTAAATTCTAAGAGCTGAAAATAAAGTAGAGTAACCAAGTTAAGATCTGTTTTCTGGTTGAGATCAAAAAGTTGAGGAGATATGAAGTACCACCTCTCCTGCGGCGCCATGTAGGCATCGGGGGTGCGATGGCTGTCGGTGGCGCTGAAGCAGATCTGCGATGATAGACGGGTGCATCGGGGGATAAGTCCTATTGCGGTGTAAGAGAAGGTTGTGTGAGCGGCCCCGACAAAGAGGTCGACGGTGCCGATGAAGCGAGAGGATGCGATGCAAGGCTATTGGTCCATCTCCGTGGATGAGAAACGTCCATCTCTAGCAGTGGACAACGCGGTCTTGGTAGGCACTCCGGCATGGTGGAGGACGGTGGCGATGGATGTGATGGAGGACGGCGGCCATGGATGGGGTGGAGGACGGCGGTGATGGATGGAGTAGCGGACGGAGGCCGGTGTGGGGATGGTGTTCTAGCACGGACGGTGTGTGGATGGGAAAATGGAGGGAGAGGTACGGGGAACCATGTTTTTGGGATGCGCCTGTCTGAAATATGGGAAAGTTACGAACTTAGCCCCCTTTTAAAATTTGGATGTCTCGTCGGTTGGGGATAGGACGGTAATCTCGCATCTCGCCAATATTTTCCCAGAGCGATTTCGGGCGACGAAAGGGTGGTTGGCGCCCATGGTTGGTGCCCATGGTGTATGAACAGGGCTGATAGGTAGGGCGGTTGTGTCACGTGTGAGTGAAGTTACAAACCTGCCCCTATTGAAAATATTTGCCTACATCAATTTCGGCTGAGTCGAGTTTGTTTTGCCGCCCACCGTGTATGAAGGGGGAAATGGAGGGAGAAACAGAGGTCTTTCGGACGAGCTTGAATCAAATGTGTTTTGCCGCCCATGTTTGGCGCCCACCGTGTCGGAATGGGCTCAGAGGCGGTCGTGTCACATCTAATTGAAGTTACTAACCTACCCCTATTTAGAGCTGTGGAAATCGGGCCGATGGATTCTCCGTGTAATGGGTAGATAGTAATTTCCATCTCCCAAACACTTGGCTTCAGGCAGCCAACATGGGAGTCGATATTTGCCACTTCTGTCAAATTTTGGGACAATAAGCATCCACGTTTACCCTGGCAACTAAATTCGAATCCATTTTGTATTCCCATACGAATCTTTATAAATAATTCTATGTGTTTTTATATATCTTCAAAAGGACGACAAAGATGTATTCCACTGTCATATATGAATATGGTTCACAAATGTCGATACCCAAATTCAGAAGCTAGAATCCAGTTTAAGGTGAATTCGAATATTTGGAACACTTCATGTCCAACTCAAATGTCACACGCAGCATAATGTGTACTCCCATTTAGATATGTACACAAGCGCTGTATCAAGATTCAAATACCGAGTCAATCAACCAAGAATGTACAGAACTAACAGACATATAAACACTTATAGAGTATATGTATCAATAATATCAACTAACATACATAAGCCAGGCCACTGTACTTTTTTTGCTACAACAGCATCCTTTTGTAGCCAAGCTACTACAGCATCTTGGCCCTTTCCGATGCGTGCCACTTATGGTCCATCTATAAAATATTATTGTTGAATGCACATTCAGCCCGATTGGCATATTTGTAAGTCTGGCACAGCAATCAAAATGAAATGTCTCCGAGTCTTATCAATTAATATAGACTAGTGCTCTAATAAAATTACAAACCAAAAAACAAAAAACAAAAAATAATTATTACATGATCTCTAAAACAAATGGTTTGAATGATTACATGAACAAACAACACAAAGGTTATTCAATGATGGAAAGAACATTTCACCTATGATTTACCAAGTGGGAATTTAATTTCCTTTTTTCCTCCAGGACCTTAACAATGTGGTCAGTCTCAGCTTGCTTCATTTTGAAATCCACCAAATATTTAATGGTCGTCTTGAGTACTGCTTGTGATTGTGCTGTTTCCTTCCTCAACATGTCAACTTCATCTCTAAGTGCAGAAGCAGAATCTCTTTCTACCACTAGTTTAGCCTCTAGAGCATCAGCAGTTGGCAATTCATAATGCACGATTGGGCTTGTGCCACTGCTGTGGGATGATACAACGTCCATGGGTACTGATACGTCTCCAATGTATCTACAATTTTTGATTGATCCATGCTATTATATTACCCATTTTGGATGTTTATGGGCTTTATTTTACACATTTATATCATTTTTGGGACTAACCTACTAACCGGAGGCCCAGCCCGTATTGCTGTTTTTTTTGCCTATTTCAGTATTTCGAAGAGAAGGAATATCAAACGGAGTCCAAACGGAATGAAACCTTCAGGAGCGTGATTTTTGGAACAAACGTGATCCAGAGGACTTGGAGTGCAAGCCAAGAAGCCGCCGAGGAGGCCACGAGGGTTGAGGGCGCGCCCACCCCTATAGGGCGCGCCCCCTGTCTCGTGGCCCCCTCGGGTGGCCACCGACGTACTTCTTCCTCCAATATATACCCACGTACCCCGAAAACATCCAGGGACCAACGAAAACCTAATTCCACCATCGTAGCCTTCTTTATCCGCGAGATCCCATCTTGGAGCCTTCGCCGGCGCTTCGCCGGAGGGGGAATCGACCACGGAGGGCTTCTACATCAACACCATAGCCCCTCCGATGAGTTGTGAGTAGTTTACCATAGACCTTCGGGTCCATAGTTATTATCTAGATGGATTCTTCTCTCTTTTTGGATCTCAATACCATGTTCTCCCCCTCTCTTGTGGAGATCTATTTGATGTAACTCTTTTTGCGGTGTGTTTGTCGAGATCCGATGAATTGTGGGTTTATGATCAAGTTTATCTATGAGAAAATTTTGAATCTCCTCTGAATTCTTTTATGTATGGTTGAGTTATCTTTGCAAGTCTCTTCGACTTATCAGTTTGGTTTGGCCTACTAGATTGATCTTTCTTGCAATGGGACAAGTGCTTAGCTTTGGGTTCAATCTTGCGGTGTCCTTTCCCAGTGACAACAGGGGCAGCAAGGCACGTATTGTATTGTTGCCATCAAGGATAAAAAGATGGGTTTTATATCATATTGCACGACTTTATCCCTCTACATCATGTCATCTTTCTTAATGCGCTACTCTGTTCTTATGAACTTAATACTCTAGATGCATGCTGGATAGCGGTCGATGTGTGGAGTAATAGTAGTAGATGCAGGCAGGAGTCGGTCTACTTGTCGCAGACGTTATGCCTATATACATGACCATGCCTAGATAATCTCATAAATATTCGCTTTTCTATCAATTGCTCGAGAGTAATTTGTTCACCCACCGTAATACTTATGCTATCTTGAGAGAAGCCACTAGTGAAACCTATGGCCCCTAGGTCTATCTTTTATCATATAAGCTTTCAATCTACTTTTATTTTGCATCTTTACTTTTCCAATCTATATTATAAAATACCAAAAATATATTTATCTTATCATACTATCTCTATCAGATCTCACTTTCGCAAGTGGCCTTGAAGGGATTGACAACCCCTTTATTGCGTTGGTTGTGAGTTCTTTGTTTGTTTGTGTAGGTGCGTGGGACTTTTGAGGAGCCTCCTCCTGGATTGATACATTGGTTCTCAAAAACCGAGGTAAATACTTACACTACTATTGCTGCATCACCTTTTCCTCTTCAAGGAAAACCAACGCAAGCTCAAGACGTAGCAAGAAGGATTTCTGGCGCCATTGCCAGGGAGGTCTTCTCTCAAGTCAAGACATACCAAGTACCCATCACAAACTCATCTCCCTCGCATTTACATTATTTGCCATTTGCCTCTCGTTTTCCTCTCCCCCACTTCACCCTTGCTGTTTTGTTCGCCCTTCTTCTATTTGTCTTTTTGCTCTGATGTCTTACTTGGCTCGTTTGCTCGTTTGGTTGGAATAGTTGTTTATTTATTGCTAAATAGAGAACCTAAGATCTATGGATCCTCATCCACTTGCTAATCTTTTTAAGAGATCCAATTATGATGAACCAATTTCTAGTGAGTTTTGTGCACTAGATTATCTTTATGAAGCTTTGCTCAAAATTTGTGAATCTGAAAATTATGATGAAGAAATTTATGAAGAGATTCACGATAACTCCTTTAATAAAAAGCATGATTGCAATTATTTTCCTATAAATTCTATTGATGTCAATTGTGCTAATAATATGCAAAACCCTAAGCTTGGGGATGCTAGTTTTGCTATGTCTACTACTTGTTTCCATGATCATGATTGGGGTGATTCTTCTTATAACCTTGAAAATTTATTTAAGCTCCATGATGAATATGAAATTGGTGATAGTGTTTGCAATAATATTGAAAGTGGTTTTGGAAGAGTGTCAACTTTAGATCCCACATATTTGGAGTATGTTCAATCTTATGATATTTTTGATAAAAGTGGGTTCGGAAAGGTCATGACTTTAGTTAATGTTAATCCCACTATCTTGGAAGAGTGTCAACTTTGCATGCATGTGGATCATGTTGAGAATATGTTTTTTGATAGCTATTTTGTTGAATTTTCCTATGATCCTACATGTAATTATTATGAGAGAGGAAAGTATGGTCGTAGAAATTTTTATCTTATTAAATTACCTCTCGTCATGTTGAGATTGCTATCATCTCTTTCTTCTTCCTTGCATACACTAGTTTTTGCTTGCCTTGCAAATTTGTTTGCTTATAATATGCCTATGCATAGGAAGTATTTTAGAATTAGATGTGTTTGTCACGTGTTTCATGATGCTTTCTTTGTGCTTCAATTCTTGTCTTTCATGTGAGCATCATTAAAATTATCAATGCCTAGCTAGGGGCGTTAAACGATAGCCCTTGTTGGGAGGCAACCCAATATTTTTCCTTGATGTTCTTCAATAAATTTTGCATCTACCTTATGTTTAGATGTGTTTTTATGTTTTAATTAGTGTTTGTGCCAAGTAGAACCTATAGGATAACCTACGGTGATAGTTAATTTGATTCTGCTGAAAAACAGAAACTTTGCACGCCCGAATTTAGTTTTGTTAAATCACAGAAACGTGCTTTTGCGTTGATTCTTTTTGCTGTATATCATTAGATAAATTATCCAGGACTTCCTATGTTGGTATGATTTTTAGAGTTCCAGAAGTTTGCGTTAGTTACAGATTCCTACAGACTGTTCAGTTTTTGATAGATTCTGTTTTTCGTGTGTTGTTTGCTTACTTTGATGCATCTATGGCTAGTATTAAGTGGTATGAACCATAGAGAACTTGGAATACAGTAGGTTTAACACCAATATAAATAAAGAATGAGTTAATTATAGTACCTTATGTGGTGGTTTTGCTTTCTTTCACTAACAGAGCTTATGAGATTTCCTGTTGAGTTTTGTGTTGTGAAGTTTTCAAGTTTTGGGTAAAGATTTGATGGACTATGGAATAAGGAGTGGCAAAAGCCTAAGCTTCGGGATGCACATGGCACCCCAAGATATTCAAGAGTAGCCAAAATCCTAAGCTTGGGGATGCCCCCGGAAGGCATCCCCTCTTTCGTCTTCGTTCATTGGTAACTTTACTTGGAGCTATATTTTTATTCGCCACATGATATGTGTTTTGCTTGGAGCGTCATTTATGATATTAGTATTTGATTTTTAGTTTTCCACATTCATCCTCGTTGTTCACACCTTTTGGGAGAAGCCCACTTGATTGAAATTTATTAGAATACTCTATGTGCTTCACTTATATCTTTTAGAGCACGGCGGTGGCTTAATTTTGTAGAAATTGCTAGTCTCTCATGCTTCACTTATATTATTTTGAGAGTCTCTTAGAATAGCATGGTATTTGCTATGGTTAAAAAACTGGTCCTAGAATGGTAGGCATCCAAGTTGGGTATAAAAAAACTATCATAGGAAGTGAATTGAATGCTATGATCAATTTGATACTTGATAATTGTTTTGAGATATGGAGGTAGTGATATTAAAGTCATGCTAGTTGGGTGATTATGAATTTAAAGAATACTTGTGTTGAAGTTAGCAAGTCCCGTAGCATGCACGCATGGTTAAAGTTGTCTAACAAATTTGAAACATGAAGTGTCCTTGGATTGTGCATCCTTATGAGTGGCGGTTGGGGACGAGCGATGGTCTTTTCCTACAAATCTATCCCTCTAGGAGCATGCGCGTAGTGCTTGGTTTTTGATGACTTCTAAATTTTTGCAATAAGTATATGAGTTCTTTTGACTAATGTTGAGTCCATGGATTATACGCACTTTTACTTTTCCATCATTCCTAGCCTCTTCGGTACCGTGCATTGCCCTTTCTCACCTTGAGAGTTGGTCCAAACTTCGCCGGTGCATCCAAACCCCGTGATATAATACGCTCTATCAAACATAAACCTCCTAATATATTCCTCAAAACAGCCACCATACCTACCTATTATGGCATTTCCATAGCCATTCCGAGATATATTGCCATGCAACTTTCCACCATTCCGTTTATCATCATGACACGCATTACTTTTGTCATATTGCCATTGCATGATCATGTAGTTGACATCGTATTTGTGGCAAGGCCAGTTTGCATAATTTTTCATACATGTCACTCTTGATTCATTGCCCATCCCGGTACACCGCTGGAGGCATTCATATAGAGTCATATCTTGTTCTAGTTTTGAGTTGTAATTCATGAGTTGTAAATCAATAAAAGTGTGATGATCATCATTATTAGAGCATTGTCCCCAAAAAGAAAAAAAAGAAAAGGCCAAAAAGAAAAAAGGCCAAAAGAAAAAAAGAAAGGCCCAAAAAAGAAATAAAAAATTAAAAAATTAAAAAAGGGGGCAATATTACTATCTCTTTTTCCACACTTGTGCTTCAAAGTAGCACCATGTTCTTCATATATAGAGTCTCATATGTTGTCACTTTCATATACTAGTGGGAATTTTTCATTATAGAACTTGGCTTGTATATTCCTACGATGGGCTTCCTCAAAATGCCCTAGGTTTTTGTGAGCAGGCAAGTTGGATGCACACCCACTTAGTTTCTTTTGTTGAGCTTTCATACATTCATAGCTCTAGTGCATCCGTTGCATGGCAATCCCTACTCCTCATGTTGACATCAATTGATGGGCATCTTCATAGCCCGTTGATTATCCTCGTCAATGTGAGACTTTCTCCTTTTTTTGTCTTCTCCACACAATATCCATCATCATATTCTATTCCACCCATAGTGTTATATCCATGGCTCACGCTCATGTATTGCGTGAAAGTTGAAAAAGTTTGAGATTATTTAACACTACTAGGGAAAAGCCTAGCAGCAGTGCGGGTTTTGGGCCTCTCAGTAGCGCGGCGACCGGTGCTACTAATAAGGCGCTACAGCTAACGTATAGTAGTAGCGCCTGTTGTCCCACGCTGCTGCTATACATGAATAGTTGTAGCGCTCTTTAGAAAAGGGCGCTACTGATATTATCTGCAGCGCTGTTTACAGGGAAGCGCTATTGGTAAGGCGGCGATACTGCTAAATTTTCCCCCCTCGCTACTACTAGTTTTATTAGTTTTTTTCCTGCATATTTGTTTTGTATTTGAATAGGCTTTATACAATAATCTTTAGCATATCATACACATACAAATGTAATCATAGCATATACATACAATTAGTCTCATCAAATCATGTCGTCATCATAATCATCATCCAACACAAAGTGGTCTCTCGTCATCAATCTCGAAAATAGGGATACAAGTCTCGATTACTTGTAAATACATCGTCATCCATCTAAACAATGATATACGCGAGAAGAGCTATCACTTTGAGTACATGAGTTTGTATCCCTATCTCGCATTAGCGTGAACCTAAACTAACTACTGCCTGTCGCTCGGAAACCGGAAACCGGTACACCTGGGCCTGACACTCTGGCCACTTGTCATATATATACTCCTGGCGTAGCACTTCTTTGCCATCTATGATCTATGCACCTGCATCGTCACATGAGTCGACGATATGCAACATATATAGTTGAGCAACAGAAAGAGACAGACTTGGCAAAAATAGAAACAACATATCATAAGCATAAATAACAAAGTTCATCGTACCCAAAATGCCCTAACTAGAGTGATTTTGCTAGTCGAGGAGGAGGATGGTTTAATTACATCACAAATAAAGTTTCACCATGCATAACTCAAAGTTTTGTCATACAGAAAGTATGGACTAAATGGACACATTGTCATATATCGGCAATCACTCCACCATGTCGTGCCATCTATCCATGTCAGGGAGATAGTCCTCGAGCTTAGTGAAAGGCTTCATGTCGAGACGCTGAGAGGCTATCCATGTTCGGACGTCTTCCCGCGACATTTGTCCTTCTCCGTAGAACATCCCTGTTTTTCCGACGACCTCCTTCATGATGATTTGGGCAAGTTCGCGCTGGATGTTATAGAACTCAGCTCAAAGTCGATGATCCTCGATATCTCCTATGTCCTTTGCCCATTGCAGAATATGGGCATCGCCAGATCTAGGTGACATGCGAAGGTTCTGGTGATCCCGTCTGTACTCCAGCATGTGGTGTAGGACATAGAATCCATCATTAAGAGAATCGTTCGGTTGCTGGATGCAGCAGAAGTTGGTCTTATGGCTGAAGGCGACCCTGCCGCCCCTTCTCTTCTTGTCCCTAACCTCTCCACCCCTTGCTTCGTAGTAAAACATAGCACTGTCGAGAACATCTTTGATGTGGGTGTAATACTTTTTGTGAATGTTCTTTGACGAGTCCAAGTAAAGAGCGTGGGAGAATCAGGGGTAGACGATAATGAGGACGGCGCGCCCTCCGCTGCACAAAATAAGTACGCCTCAAATTAATTAGCCTCCACCGTGCAAATGAATTATTGAAATCGAAGGAAGGATAGCAGCGCGGATGACTTACACGGGATGATAAGGCACGAGAATCGCCTCCTTGTCCTTATTGGCGAGCATGAAACTGACGATGTAATCCCTCGCGTATTCACGCTGCTCTGCGCAGACTCCCAAGAAGCCCGCGTGCATGTAGTACGGGTCAGTGACACAGATATGACGTATCTGCTCAACCCCAATGATGTAGTTCATGTGCAAGGCATAAAGGCGGACAAACGTAAAATCCAGCTTCTTCACGTGAAACATGTCGAATATGTAATCGAATCGAAGGAAGAACTTATCCGCAGGGAAGATGTCGACGTACGACATTTGCCGCGGAACGTTAACCACGTAGAGTGGGTATCCTAGATCTTTCGAGGCGATGAGGCCATTCTCTACCCACAGCACATCGTCATGAAGTCTCCTTAGATCACCGAATCTGGCCCGTAGCGCTGTTGCAAGTAGGATTGGTTGACCGGGGATATGCCATTTATCTGCATCGTGGATATCTATACGGTCCTGAAGCCAAGGCCGTTGAGGCGGCTGGATCATAGAATCAGCTTTTTTGCCTTTCCTCGCTCTGTTCCTAGACTTCTTTACTACCGGAAGGTCGTCCATAATACGTTGAGACGGTAATTCAGGCACCGACTCATGACGCTCAAACCCTGAGGAGGCGCCAGTATAGACATACTGTTTAGCGCCATCATCATCCTCATCCTCATCCATGGCGACGTCATCAGCGACTAATGGAGCCTCCTCCTTACCCCGTCCGCTATCACCCAACCCGACACCCGACGCTAATTGGGTAGGTGGGGTGTTGATGTTCATACCTTGCTGAGGCTGCGCGCTCGTGGGTGTGCTCCCGGCCGCCTCCAGACGAAGCAGACTCTTTGGCCACAACAAGACCCACCCATTGCAACAATCACCAAGCCGCCGCGGGGTCTCGTCGTCATCCCCCACTAGTATTAGACGAGGCAAATTCTCGTGGCCCGGTTTGACACTGGCCACGGAAACCTTGAAGACGTTCGGGGGGATCGGCCGGCTGTGGAACAATGGTTCCTTCGGCTCCATTATCGTCGCCTTCCCCACGTCCACCTTTTGTTCGTTGATGGTGTACAATATGGTGCACGGGGTTTCGTCGGCCTGCAAAGAAAAGTCTGCGACATGAGGCATCCGAAAGGCAACGAAAACGGGAAATTATACATTTATATTGAAGGGGGGCGGTGTGACAGATACCGTGAGGGCGTCGAGCTCAGCCAAAGACGAAGCACCACCAAGCACGTCCGGTGTGGGAGTCGGTGCGGGAGCCGGTGCGGGAGCAGGTGCGGGAGCCGGTGTGGGAGCAGGTGCGGGAGCCGGTGCGGGAGCAGGTGCGGGAGCAGATGCGGGAGCAGGTGCGGGAGCAGGTGCTCCCAAGAAGTCAGCAAGGGGAAAGTCCTTTGCATTTTTTTTCAGGATTTTGCCTTGTCCAAGTGAAAACGCCCGTCACCAAGGAAGTAGACAAATCTGCAACCACCTGTTTTGCGGCAGCTACCGCTGTTGTGACTGTCTGAGATGATTTCTTCTCAACCGCAATCTCAACCTTCTTGTTGATGTTTTCTTTAGTTAACCTCCGTCTTTCCTTTCTCTCCTCCGTGGTCTCACGGTAGTACTTCTTCCACGTGGCGCCGTCTCTGACACCGTGCACGCGTCCATACGACGGTCGAGTATCCACCGGTTGTCGTTTCAATATGTTCAACGCCCGGTTGAATGGAGTGTCCCACTTGGGCCTCGGTAGTGCCTCAGACGGCGAGCCGCTTTCAGCCGCAATCCGGTGTTGCTCTCTCTGCAAAAGGCATAAGGATCGTTTACAAATATGACTAACGTGTGCAGTTGAATTGATCAGAAACTAGAATTACCAGCAGTCTCATGAACTCCGTAATGACCGGTGTTGTCTCGTAAACCTTCTTCACTGGGGTCCCAACGGTGTCGGGCCCTCAGGAAATCACGCTCCTGCGGGACGGTGAAATCCTCCAAGGGGTCTAGGATTCCCAGACTCGCGGCTTCCGTGTCCTCCTTGGCCCATTTGGACCTCTTTCTGCCGTAACCACGGCTTCCGAGGTGGTGGCTCCCAATGTTCCTCTCTTGAAGCCCCTTCATGTACTTAGACTTTTTTTGGCAGCTTCGGCCTCGCAAGCCTCCTTGAATATTTGAAACTGCTCTTCCGTGATTGTCGGATTATCCTTTACAATCTCGGAGTAGGGTTCCTTCTTGTCGATGATCCTTGCTTTCACTCGAGTTTTCCAGGCGGCCAACGCGTCGCTAAACTTGGTCATGGCGTGTTTGTTTATCTTCTTCATTGCCGGGTCCTCGTCTGGATCTTCATAATCCTTCTCATTCTGGCCCGGGAACAAGAATATCTGGTGAAACTTCTTTAGGAGGGAGCTCCTCATATTTTCTATCTTCTATAGTTTCTCATCGTTGATGGTGGCGGTTGTCCGTACGATGCAGCCTATTTGATTGCCGTAGCATCGACGCGCTTCCTCGGGCGCCTTTGGCTCAAAAATGCCGTCGTCCACCTCCGTGACCACCAGTCTAGTAGTCCTGAGTTTCTTCGGAACCCGTTGCCTCTTTGCTTTCAGTTCTACACCGGCTCCGCTCCCCGAGGCAGCACCGGTCTCAGTCTCAGCGCTGGTCTCGATGCCGGTCTGAGTCTCAGCGTTGGTCTCAGTCTCAGCACCGGTTTGCGTGTCGGTCTCAGTCCCCGATGCCACCGGTGGGCCCAGCAACAACATTGGTTGATCATCGGTAAGGCTAAAAAATTCGTCTGCCGCCCGGTAGACGTCGTCGCAATCACCAGAACCCCGTCCTTCACATTGCTAGCCATGTTTCCTATGATTAAATCTAGTCAATTAATTCTAGACCTAATAAAATGAATAACGATATAAAAAGGCCTATTGTTTTGCAGGAATGTTGACTCCTTCCTGGTGCGGCAAATCCCGGGCACTCGATATGTCCTAGTTTGTAGCACAAGTCATGCCGAAATTCACGGAAAATTTCGGCATGACCTTTGCTAAAAAGTGGACAAATCGAGAACCTGAAATTTGCCGGAACAGAAATGAATCAACATTCCGGCAAAACATAGGCCACTCAGCATCATTCCCTGGAAACAACAAAGCCACTTGGGCACAATCGAACAACTTCAATGAAAAGATATAACATGACCACTTCAATGAAAAGATATAATCAACAATAAAAGTCTAGGAAGGGATCATCTTTAAAATAAAATTTGCCTAAATTCTTTTCCTTGAAAAATAGTGGTCTTTTCAAAAATCAAAAACCTTTGCAAAATGACCTCACTAAACACTTCTCTGCCTAGGACAAAACCCAAATTATGTTGATCTAGCTATTCCTCTCTCTCACACAAACACACATTATTATCTCTAACCCTTCTCTGCCTAGGACAGAACCCAATTAAATTGCAAAGGAACACCATTTCTCTAACCCTTCTGACCTAATGCTCTAAAATAAAATTTTCCTCTAACCTAGCCAACCTACTTAACCTACCTTGTTAATCCAACGAACCTAATTAACCTACCTATTTAACCTAGTTAGTTAATCTAGTTTACCTAGATAATTAACCCTAATTAAACTAGTTAACACAGCTAGTTCTCTGTCAAAGCCCTAAATAAATTTTTGCACTAATTAACCTAGATAATTAACCTAATGAAACTAGTTAACCTGACTAGTTCTTTATCAAAGCCCTAACTAAATTTTTGCACTAACCTAGATAATTAACCTAATTAAACTAGTTAACCTAACTACTTCTCTGTCAAATCCCTAACTAAATTTTTGCCCTAACCAAGATAATTAACCTAATTAAACTAGCTAAACTATGCATGAGAGAGAGAGGATGGGTGGGGGCTTACAGAGGATGGCTCCGGTGGTGGCGAGGGAGGCAGTGGTGGCGAGGGAGGCAGGGGCGTCTCCGGTGACGGCGAGGGAGGCAGTTGTGGCGAGGAAGGATCCGGTGGCGTCGACGGCGGCTCCGGTGGCGTTGACGAGGCCGTGCGGCTCCATGGCGTTGGGGGCGGCTCTGGTGGCATCGACGGCGCACGGCTCTGGCGGCGTCGATGTCGGCAGGAGACAGCGGCGAAGTGGGGCGATGGCGAATCAGGGAGACGGCAACGCGCGGGGTGGGTTGAGGGATTTGGGGGAGAAGTGATGGCCGGGGGGAAATGGTTTTTTGGTTAAGTCAAACTTAGCGGTAGCGCGTTTGGTAAAACGCGCTATAGCTAAGATAGCTATAGCGTTTTTTTACAAAACGCGCTGCTGCTATAGCTATGTAATTTTCTTCCATTTTTTAATTTCCTTTTCTGTTTCTATAGCGGGGGTCTAGGACACGCGCTGCAGCTACGTTAGCTATAACGCCTCTTACGAACACACGCTACTGCTATGCCTTCCTCCGTTTTTTCGCTTTTTCATTTATTTTGCTTTACATTTTATTTTTTCCTTTCTCCTTTTTCTATTTCTTTCATTTTCATTTACTTTTCTATTTGTTTTTCATCTTATTTTATTTCCGTTAGTAGTAGCGCTCTTCTTAGGAAACGCGCTGCTACTTATGCCCTAGCGGTAGCGCGCTTCTTCCAAGCCCGCTACTGCTATGCGTAGCCTATCATTCTAGCAATGGGAATATTAGTAGTAGCGCTTTTGCCACTACACGCGCTACTGCTAAGGTTGTATCTGTAGCGTGGTTTTTTCTCAAACACTACTGCTATCTAGCACTAGCGCCCTTTTTTGACCCGCGTTGTTGCTAAATTTCTGTGTATAAGGTTTTCCCTAGTAGTGTAAGTACGAAATAATTGCTTGGCTTGTCACCGGGGGTGTAGAATTTGGGAACATTTTTGTGTGATGAAATTGAAGCATAACCTAACTATATGATTTTGTAGGGATGAACTTTCTTTAGCCATGTTATTTTGAGAAGACATGATTGCTTTTATTAGTATGCTTGAAGTATTACTATTTCTTATGTCAATATGAACTTTTGTTTTGAATCATTTGGATCTGAACATTCATGTCACAATAAAGAAAATTACATTGAGAATTATGCTAGGTAGCATTCCACATCAAAAATTCTGTTTTTATCATTTACCTACTCGAGGACGAGCAAGAATTAAGCTTGGGGATGCTTGATACGTCTCCAACGTATCTATAATTTTTGATTGTTCCATGCTATTATATTACCCGTTTTGGATGCTTATGGACTTTATTTTACACATTTATATCATTCTTGGGACTAACCTACTAATCGGAGGCCCAGCCTGTATTGCTGTTTTTTTTTGCCTATTTCAGTATTTCGAAGAAAAGGAATATCAAACGGAGTCCAAACGGAATGAAACCTTCGGGAGCTTGATTTTTGGAACAAACGTGATCCAGAGGACTTGGAGTGCAAGCCAAGAAGCAGCCGAGGCGGCCACGAGAGTGGAGGACGCCCCCTAGTCTCGTGGGCCGCTCGAGCGGCCACCGACGTACTTCTTCCTCCTATATATACCCACGTGCCCCGAAAACATCCAGGGAGCCAACAAAAACCTTATTCCACCGCCGTAACCTTCTGTATCCGCGAGATCCCATCTTGGAGCCTTCGCCGGCGCTCCGCCGGAGGGGGAATCGACCATGGAGGGCTTCTACATTAACACCATAGCCCCTCCGATGAGTTGTGAGTAGTTTACCATAGACCTTTGGGTCCATAGTTATTAGCTAGATGGCTTCTTCTCTCTTTTTGGATCTCAATACCATGTTCTCCCCCTCTCTTGTGGAGATCTATTTGATGTAACTCTTTTTGCGGTGTGTTTGTTGAGATCCGATGAATTGTGGTTTTATGATCAAGTTTATCTATGAGAAATATTTGAATCTCCTCTGAATTCTTTTATGTATGATTGAGTTATCTTTGCAAGTCTCTTCGAATTATCAGTTTGGTTTGTCCTACTAGATTGATCTTTCTTGCAATGGGAGAAGTGCTTAGCTTTGGGTTCAATCTTGCGGTATCCTTTCCCAGAAACAGCAGGGGCAACAAGGCACGTATTGTATTGTTGCCATCGAGGATAAAAAGATGGGGTTTATATCATATTGCATGAGTTTATCCCTCTATATCATGTCATCTTTCTTAATGTGTTACTCTGTTCTTATGAACTTAATACTCTAGATGCATGCTGGATAGCAGTTGATGTGTGGAGTAATAGTAGTAGATGCAGGCAGGAGTCGGTCTACTTGTCACAGACGTGATGCTTATATACATGATCATGCCCAGATAATCTCATAATTATTCTCTTTTCTATCAATTGCTCGACGGTAATTTGTTCACCCACCGTAATACTTACGCTATCCTGAGAGAAGCCACTAGTGAAACCTATGGCCCCCGGGTCTATCTTTTAATATAAGCTTTCAATCTACTTTTATTTTGCATCTTTACTTTTCCAATCTATATTATAAAATACCAAAAATATATTTATCTTATCATACTATCTCTATCAGATCTCACTGTCGCAAGTGGCTGTGAAGGGATTGACAACCCCTATATTGTGTTGGTTGCGAGTTCTTTGTTTGTTTGTGTAGATGCCTGGGACTTTTGAGGAGCCTCCTACTGGATTGATACCTTGGTTCTCAAAAACTGAGGGAAATACTTACGCTACTATTGCTGCATCACCCTTTCCTCTTCAAGGAAAACCAACGCAAGCTCAAGACGTAGCAGGGACCTCGCTCTTTGATCTTGGGCTAACCTGTTTTTCCATTAAAGTTCCGATTGGATTCAGAAAATTTGAAGTTAGCAAAACATCTCAACTGGGAGTTATAATAGCAAACCAGTTAAACAAACAAGGAATTGAAGAGTTTCAATTGGATGCTGAAAGTAGTTATTAACATCATTGTAACCCATAGTTGCAGCAGCAAAGCGGTTAAACAAGCAAGTAGCTATTTAAGTTCAGGCAAACAGTTAATTCTTAACAGTAAGTATCAAACACATAGATAGGCATAGTCTATAATAGGATTAACAGGCTGTGGCATTATGTAATCAGTAGCAAACTAAATTAAGCCAAGCAATGTAATTGAACAATTTTGCAATAAGCGGCTAACTAAAATTCCGAGAAGCAGGTAACTGAACTTACGCTAGTTCTTTGTACAGGCACACTGCAACTTCTTTTTTGCTTACAAGGTTGTACGAAGGAGTCCATGGCATCATTTGCTTGGATACGCTGTCTCAAGACTTCTTTCTTCCCACACTGCATTGGTAAGTCGAATGGTTAATGTGGTAAGATGGTGCGTCCTTGATATGTTATATGAGGACGTGTAATCAGACTAGTTGTAGCCACACACATCACACTGGCTTTTACTATATATTTCATGCGATTACTTTTGTCATATCAAGATCTAAGCAATCTACAATAGGATGAAAAGACTGGCATCCTTCACATTATTGGCGAACTCGGTTCATAGAAAGAAATTCAACCATTCTGTGGGTAAATCAAAAGCACCACTGGAATATTTTTCACTACCCCAATCATACACACAAAAGGGGCGATGCCATCATAGGGGCTGGTACGGGCGGCCGCCTTGGGTGGCTGGAAAGTGTGCACCTAGTTTGAGTCGTCCAGGTTGGCCCAGGCTAGGTTTGTTCGTCCCAACGCACGAGCAGGCAATGTAAAAAATGAAGAAAAATGTTTCAATTTGGATGGGCCAATAACATAAGTGCAAGGCAGGCCCTATAGCAGGCTCGCGGCCCAAACGAGCGCCTCCCATATTGATCAACAGCAGGAAAAATCCCAATTCATTCGCTCCAGCCTCCAGTCTAGTTCGCTCCTAACCTAGCCGCCGCTGGACAGACCAACACATCACTTCCTCGCGCCATTGTTGGAGGGCGGTTGCCGGCCTTGAAGCAAATGGAAGGACAAGAAGATGAAGATCCAACCCTGGGTGTAGCCTGCACAGGAGGCAGCGGCAGCAGCACGTCCATGGCATCAAGCTTGCGCAAACGGACAGTAGCAGCTTGCAAGATTAGCATGTGCAATGAACAGGTACATCACATCTCTGATTATATCTAATTCAACTCTTCAATTTCTGGCCAATAGTTAAACCTGGCGGTGTTGTAAAACTACTTGTATGTAGGGAATCTATAAGAAAATGAAACCAATTTCTACTTATTTTATAACTCCCCCAATCAATACTGAACTGACTGAATCTGATGTATCTAATCAAGTTTCCGGTGCAAACATACAAGCTCATGTTGTTCTTGAGCCTGAAGTGTCTAATGAACAGACTGCTATTGAAGGATTTGATGCAAACATTTTACATGCTCCTGGTGATGAACATATAGTGTCTAATGAGGGATCTAATGCAAGCATTTTGCAAGATCGTTGAAGGATTTAGTGTCTAATGATGATCTGCTATGTTGAGAGAGACATAGAGATTTGCAGGCATTGATGACAAGCAAATTATAGTGCATTTTCATAGCTTGAGGAAACATCAAGGCCATCTACCAGAAAGTCCCCATATCATGACAACATAGCATAAATACTTTTCTAATATGTTGTTTGAAACTATTGGCATACTTGTGCAGGATAGATATATTGATATGCAGTTTGCGCACTGGTTATAGGTGCAATTACACTTCGATATTTTCAGCCAGAGAGCGAATAATTCAAGCAGGTACAGACCATGTTTGTAGTCCTTGTACACCATGTTCCATTTTGTGTTTTTTGGTGCTTGCATCATTTAGTGTTTATAATCTGAACTACTTTGGATCGTTAGCTGGTTTTCAAAGTGCATGTAGCTTCACATTTCTCAAGTTATGTTGATTTCTGAAGTGCAAGTGCCTTCGTAGTTTTTAAGTTAAATGTTCGCCCCTGGTAACTTGAATTCGTGGATCCGCCACTTCACACAAATCATACACGAATGCCATTATGAATTAAATGATATGCAGGGACTTACTCTAGCTCGTTGTACAGGCTCACTGCAGCTCTGCTTGCACTTGGGATGTTCCATGTACAAGTCCATGTTACCACTTGCTTGGATGTGCAGGCCTTGTGCTCCTTGCATCCCCCTCTGCATTTTTGACACGGCGAATGGTTGATCAAATAAGAGGAATCGACCTTGATATTGTACCGGAGGACATATACTTACAAGGTTATATGGGTGTGCAGGATGTATACCAGATCCCATAGCGCCGTCATGCTTCACTAAAAAATGGATTTGCTTGTTTCAGATGATATCTCCAGAAGAAATAAGAGTTAAGGTCAGAGTTGCATAGGCGTGTAAGCTATGAGAGCAGTGAAAGGATATCCAAACATCGTCGGAATAGTGCACAAGGGAGTGATGTGTGGATACCTAGTTCGGGCCGGCGTTTGGGCATGCTCGCCTAGCTAGAGTGCGGGTCACTTCAGAGCCGTTGAGGGTGATGCGCTGGCATTGGCTAGCCGCGCACGGATGCAGATCTTGAGTGGCAGCGGAGCGCTACGATGCGGTGGACTAGACCATTGGTGAAGCCCCAACGGCCTCGGGGGGCGGAGGTGCGACAATGTGCTCGGTGAAGTAGCCCCGGTGAGCTGGGAGACGGTGTCGGTGAAGCGCACCTGATGCGGTGGAAGTTGGTGTCTATGAGGCACGTCGGTTGCGGCGGCCGACGTTGTCGGTGGACCACCCGGTGCGGTGGACGAGGGCGTAGATGAGGTAGCTCCGGTGCGGTGGTGAAGCGCGATCGTCGTCTTCATCGTCGTCGTCCGGCACGGAGGTGGGGAAAGAGACGAGATGAGGGGCGATTCGAACTTTGCTTGGGTTGGTGGCGAATTAGGGATTTGAGCAATCTGGGCGCGGAAGGGGACGGTGGAGAAGGGAGATTTTGCAGGGCTAGAATTGGGGCCGCCAGATATTTCAATCCGAAACGTGGAAGCACGAAATTATTTTGTCATCGTCCTTTTGGGGGGGCGTGGGTGGCTGGGTGCACGCGTCCGTCTGACACACGCGACCACCACGACATGACCCTAGTCTGCCTGGTGCGCCTACATTTGAGAATGCAAACGAATCTTCTTTCATTTGCAAACGATTCTGTATGTATTACCATGCCCGTGTTTTCCTTGCAATAATTAGTCATTCGAAACGAGATACTCCCTCCGTTCACTTTTGTAAGTCATTCCAGACAACTTAAAATGAACTGCTTTGCACATTGTCTGAAATGTCTTCAAGGTCTTATAAAAGTGAATAGAGGGAGTACTATAAAATAATTAATGAGGAGTTATTTGAAAAAAATCAAAATGGTATCCACGGTATCCACGCTAACGTGGATTAGAGTGTGTGTCACATAATTAGTTATTTGAATTAGAGTGTATGTCACATAGCGATCTCCAATTCTAACATGGATTTCGCATTTCACTGTATCTACGCTACTTTTCTAATACAAATTCATATGTATATGATGAATACCATGGTAGTGAGAAAACTTTTGGATGGATTCAAACATATTACCTACAAAATAGCACAACAAATCGAGTCAATGTCAACTTTTCGAAACCTAGTATGGCCCGAATTCAAAATAGTTACCCATATGCATGGTCCTCAGTTCAAATCTTACAATGTACACCGAATTGAAACATCGATATTAAGTCTCGTACTATCTACATTCAAATGTTGTATTTAGCCCCCCCCCCCACGCACACACGCTACATACTTCCTGTATCGGTCAATCTTGCTCTCCTAACCACCTTAGGAAGCTATCGGTTTCCAACACACGTTCATTCTTTCTCTCCATGTTAGATCTCTAACTCTCTCAACTACACAACCCCCCTTTTTCCACTCTGTTACCAAATGTATTTACCTCACACACCCGCCATTGCACCCCATGCCGAGCTCTCTCTCTCTCTCTCCCTCCCTCCCTCTCACCCTCTCGCGCTAATTAATACATGCATTACCTATCTAGCCCCCCAATCTCTCGTGCGCATGCATGCACGTTGTCTATCTAGGTCACTCCCTCGAGACTATCTCAATCTTTCTTCCGCACGGTGGGCCACACTCGCTCAATCTCGCTCTCTTTATCCGAGTCTCGTTTAACCTCATTTTCTTTCAAACACAAATGATATATCTCCCTGTTCGGGCCTCGATCGACACACTCTCTACTCTCTCACGCAGATTGTCTATCTAGGTCAGTCCATCCAAGCCGCCCCCACTCTTTTGACCTCATGGCGGGCCACGCTCGCTCAATCTCTCTCTCTCTCTATCTCTATCTCTCCCTCCCTCTCTCTCTGTATGTATTGATTGACCTTGCTCTTTCTTGGACAAAAATGATATATCACCATGTTTGAGCCCAATTAGACCTATTCCAATTTTATACTCTCTCACGCACATTGTCTATCTAGGTCACTCTCTCCAACCCGTCTCACTCTTTCGATCGCACGGTGACCCTATGTGATCGATTGACCTTGCTTCCTCCCACGCACAAAATATATCTACACATTTGTGACTTGATCATTTCTCAAGCTCTATCTTACAGCCCTCACCCTTGCCAAAAGCTCAATCGGACAATATCTCTCTAGAGCATATATATCTGTTCAGTGAATGTCGGACCACACTCACTTTGTCTCTCTATCTATATGTCTCTCGATTGACCTCGCTTTCTCACACCGTATCTTCCACGCATTGAAGCTACCTATCCATCCCTCGCAAAGCCGGAGCTATTTACATTGCGAGGGGCACTCCAACCTTGGATTAATTTGTGTAGGCATTTATTCTGGTCGGTTTAGATTATATTTTCGTAGCATTCAGCCCACAAATACACCAAACACCGTTGCAACCCCCGCAACTCCCCTAGTTGATTTCCCTCTGGCTTGGTCATCGCTCTCTCGCACGTCCTTTCTTGCCTTCAACGTCGCACCATGGTATTATTGCGAAAAAATTTGTTGTTCTCTTTAATTATTATAAATAAGCTACAAAACTACACACCGATAGTCCACTTGGAACTGAACAAATTTCGACCCACAAATTAAAGTGCTACAAACTACACACCAATGGGCCCACATGTCATGAAAAAAAATTGGACCCATATACAAATTAAAAAATAAAGGACGAGGATCGAACATGCGACCAGGGCCTTCAAGCCACACGTCAATAGGCAACATACGTAGAACAACAATGTTTGTTGTACCCCCCTTTGTTCACATAATGTTTTTATATTACCATAGCCTATTTAATGCATGGATAACCTGTAATATTATTTTTAGTACTATTCGCCTGCACTTATTGGTGGGTTCCATGTGTGCTCTCTCTCTCTCTCTCTTTCCTCCCCTTCTGCGTTTAGATGCACGGGCAAACACGAAGAACTCACGGGCGATGTTACCGTTGACCATATCTGGACGCATTCACAAGTTACGGCACCAGTTTCACGTACTAGCAGCACTAGTCAGTGTGTACGTGCAATGCACGTTAATTTGGAAGTATATTAAGTGCATGCGGATATTAAGTAGGATATTATTTGCGTGTTATTATGTGATTAGCACTATTTTTGGCATGAAGTTAACTGCACGCTAAACGTGTTGAGCGCTCAACATTGAAGAAGTCTAGGTCGTTGGATGACAAGGAATACATGTGGCTTGATGATGTTTTATATTTAATTTGATACAGCTCTAGCAGAACATCCAATCGGTCAAACCATAGATTTCGTTAAGTCTGACTCCGACTTTAAATTATACGTAGATCGATATAAAATAAACAGAAATGATAAGCATGGCAATCCAAATGTTTTTCATGGCAAATTTAGATTACGTGGTGGCGGCGGCGTCTTGCGGTGGGAAGCGGCTCCTGTGTCATGCTCTGTGTGTCGGGGCCACTGAAGACGGCGACGGTGGCGTCTTGCACCGTTGTTGGCGTACTCCTGGACGTTGGCCTAGCTTCAAGGAAGGCCAAAATGTTCTGGACTTCGGAGCGAGTCAACTGGCGGGAGGAGGCGACTGGCGTTGGTGCAAGGAAGCGGTTGACGGCCGCCATCCATGCCGCTGAGGGGACACTGGCACCCGCGCGGGGACAAGCACTATCAACGGCGCGGCGGAGACATTCGTGTGCACGGGCATCGGCACGGGCGCGCACGTCAATGCACGCGCAGGCGCATGCGCTGGCAGGTGCACGGGCACCGGCACGGGCGTGTGCGTCAGTGCACGCGCAGGCGCATGCGCTGGCAGGGTGCACGGACGCGTGAAGGTCGGCGAGGACCTCGTGGAACCCCGTGGCATCAAGCTCGGCGACAATGTGCGGCTCCCAGCCCATCAATGCCACGGGGATGGGCGCTGGCGCAGTCGCGGCGACAGGAGCTGGAACAGGAGCGGGGACAGGCGTAGCGTCTTCCCGCAAGGCCAGTTCAAGCTCGTCCCAAAACACCTTATGTTCTTGAGACTCCGGCTAGGTGTCTTCCTTAGGAAACTGGAAGACTAAGGGCAGACCATTGTGATGCGGCATGGCGTATGTTTAGGTCAGGCCAGTTGGAGGTAGACGATAGGAGAATCAGAGAGGAGATAAGATTGTAACGATACCGGGTAGTGCGGGGTTGATTTTAAACTGCGACTCCGGTGACATTCAAAGTGGGAGCAGTTGGGACGAAGGTGGGTGGCGGAGCCTGGTCAAAGGGCTCGCCTCCCGGTGAGCCTGCACAGCGGTCTGCTCGCACGCCTTCCTGTCAGCCGGCGCAGCGCTCTACTCGCACGCCTCCCGTCAACTCACACGCTTGCTCGAACGGCACCTGCCGATGAGAAGCGGGACTCCTGGCGGCACATAAACGCCCACAATTTCAATAGTGAAAGCGTTTGCCTTAACGTGACAGGTCTTTGTTCCAAAATACCTTGGCTCTTCATTTGTGCAACTTGTCATAAGCAGCTTGTCTCAAATTGAAGAAAAAAATTATGAAGTAATATTTGTGCCATATCATGTGACGATGCTCAGTTTTAAGAATTTATGGTCACTTTTGGATTTTCTGAAATTTAAGATACAGAATTCGAAACAATATCATAACCTGCATCATGCAATAAATTTTCAAGCCATACATCTGTCCTGTTGTATTTCTTAAGAAAGGATTTGTTCAAACATTTTGCTTAGTTAGACATCAGATAAGTTATATATGCAGAGTAAAAGGATAATCCCTCTGTACCAGTGCATTGCCTGATATACTAACTCAAGTACTAGGCACGAACAAATGGGATCAATTCTGTGCTCATCCTGGTGTAGTAGTAGTACTAGGCAATGCAGTTGACGGGTGACCTTGGCAAGCAATGACCGAGGGAATTGAACCGTGCTCGGCACGGTAGGTAATGTTGTCTAGTTACTAAAGCATCCCTCTGTTGTTCATCGGTAGTCATTATGGACAGGGGACATGAGGGGAATTTCCTACGGCTGGAATTCTGGCCGCCAGATATTTCGACTCGAAACGCTGAGGCTTGACTGGTTGGGGTTACCTAATGTGCGTACCATGCATGCCACCAAAAGGACATGAGCCCGGGTTTTTTTAGGATCAACACGAGCCAAGGTCTCGCTGGTACGCCGTTGGGTCCTACCATTCGAGAATACGAAAGGAACCTTTTAAATTGCCGAACGAATCTATGTGTATTACAATGCCTGTATTTTCCTTGCAAATACTAATCTCAACGTGGTAATTGATTTATGACGAGTTGTTGAATTAGAGTGAGTTTGTGATATAGTGATCTTAACGTGGATTTCACATTTCATGGTATCCCTAGTAAGTTTTTCAATGCAAATTCAAATTTAGAAGATGAACAATATAGAGGTGAGAAAACTTTGTATGTATCAAGCATATGACCACACACACACAGAGAGAGACACACACGCACGAACACAACAACAATCCAATAATTATAGTGCATCTATTTTTCCAAACCATGCATGTATGACACGAATTCAAAAATACTCCTTCTATTCCTAAATATTAGTCTTTTAGAGATTTCAACAAGTGACTACATACGGAGCAAAATGAGTGAATCTACACTCTAAAATATGTCTATATACATCCGTTTGTGCCAGTCCATTTGAAATCTCTAAAAAGATTAATATTTAGGAACGAGGGGAGTAAAATGTAAGACATGCATGGTCCTCAGTTCAATATTTAAAATGAACATGAAACTGAAACATGAATATTAAGTCTAGTACTACAGTACATGCAAATGTTGTGTTTAGGTGGAGCTATGATTGTCGGGGGTCAACCCCTCGACCTTAGATAAAACTGTGAAGCTCTGTTTAGGGTTGTCTAGATTATATTTGTCCCCACCCTCCCAACCACCGATTGGTTGTGCACCCCCACCCCTCCTCACAGGGAGAATATCATGTGCCTCCATACCTTAGATGCTATATGCCGATACGAGTTGCTTGGAGCCTGTAGATCTGAGATATAGCAGCTCACATGATGTCTTAATATTTTTATAGGAAACCTTGATGAGTTTGAGAATTGCACAAAGTTTGTACAAAAACTACTCAGATGCCCTTGGATCCCATATCCAACGACCTCGAAGCTCGTATCACCGTAGCATCTAAGATGAAGGAGGACATCATATTCTCATGTATGTAGAATATCATGTGCTACCACACATTAGATGCTTTGGTGATACAAGCTCTTCGGAGCCATTGGATTTGTGACCCAACACCTCCTTGGTGGTTCGAATGGTTTTTTGCAGAAAAGCCCCCAAAGAGTTCGGCCACTGCTTACAAGCACAAAGACTGCTCAGATGCCATTGGATCTCAGATCAAACGACCTCGAAGCTCGTATCACCGTAGCATCCAAGCTGCGATAACACCTTATGTTTTCTCACACGGGAGAATCTGAGGTGCTCCCGCACCGTAGATTCTATGGTGATACGAGTTCACGGAGATCTAACGGCCCACGGTAGGAGGTTTGAATGTTTTTGCAATATACGGCTGATAGAGTTTGGAAAATGCACAGAAAGTACAAGTACTACACATGTGCCATCTGATCACTGATCATACGACCTAGATGCTCATATCACCGTAGCGGGTAGCGGGTAATTAAGCTACGGGGAGCACCTAATATGAGCAACGGGGAGCTGTTGGATCCAAGATACAGCGGCACACACGAGGCCTGAATGTTTTATTTGCAAAAAAACCTTTGGAGAGTTTGGAAATTGCGCATAATTATAAAGACTACTCCCAAGCCATTGGATCTCACTTCCAATGGTGTAAAAACTCGTATCACCAAATCATCTAAGCTACGGGGTGGATGTGATATTCTATGTCGCTGTCAGTTTTGTTCGTAAACTTGCAAAATATGTGTAACTTGTGTCGTTACTTGTCTAACCGCGCAAAGTGTTTGTTCAAAAAAACCATCCTACACTGAAATATCGGAAGAACACACGGGGATCCCACTTGTCATTAATCAAATTTGGACCTAAAACTAACAATCTGAAAGACGAGATTCGAACTGGCAACCTAGACTACAAAGCATAAGTCGATAGCCTGAAACAACAACGGCTTTTGGCTTCGTCCCATAACTTGATTTTATACAGTATTGCGTTGAGTAGAGTAGAGGGAGTGCCTTGTCAACACATGCATGACTGTTGACTCACTTACTGGTGGGTCCCAGGTCTGCGATCTCTCTCTGATCTCCATCGTCTAACCTTTGCACGGGCACACACTAAGAGCGGGGCTAGCTTGCCGTCATGTTATTACAACTAAAAAAGCTTGGAAAATATAAGAATCTCCTAGAACAAGAGACGTTGTGGCTGGTCGAGATGGAGCTAACCACATCTATCCTCCGTGCCACGTTAGCATGATGAAGCTGTGTGGCTAGTGGGGTCTTTTCGACCAACTCGCTGGGTCCCTAGGTCGAACCATAGGTATATTTTTACACGCACATTTTTCCTCCGTGCCGAGACGTGGCACACCCTACCACGCGGTTTCGGGGTCCTCCCGGGTGGTGCACGCACATATTCTTCCTGATGTGGGATGCCCTACCGTGCGTTTTTTGGGTCCTCCTCGATCGTAGCGCCGAAGCAAGTAAATGAGTCGTCAAATCATGAAAGACCACCTTTCCCGCCGAGTACATCATTGAAGCACGGTGGCTAGCTAGTTGGGCTCGTTCGACCGATTAGCTAGGCCGCCGCCACATTTGTTTTTTCGCCCCTTTTTTTATCTACTTGCCGGTAGGTAAATTTAAATATCCACCGCGGCGTTGCTCTGGTGTTTGGGTGCGGCAGGATTTTTAATTTTTTGATTGATGGGAGCAGGCGTGGCAGGATTTTTAACTTTTTGATTGACGGGAGCAGGCGCGGTAGCAATTAGTCACGATGACTCCGCTTGTAAAACCCAAAGCTCCCTGATGTGAGAAGTTGTTGACTGGTGTTTTAGCATGGTGAAAACCAAAATATTCCCCGCTCCTCGGCTGTCTCCCTCCGCCTTCCCGTAGACTGCATTGCCTTTCAGCCGTTTTGCCCCTTTGCTTCCTCTCCCCATTGCTTCTACTTGGTACCATGGCGGCGCAGCAGATCACGGAGTCCGAGGTGAGGCACCTGACACAGGAGCTCCAGGCCAAGGATGCAGAGCTCAGGGACAAGGACGTGGAGCTCTGTGAGCTCAAGGAGGAGAGGAGCACCATGATCCTCCGTTATGTGCGGGAGTTCATAGAGCTTCAAAAGCGGCAGGCGTCCACCACAAAGATGCTCGAGGCATCGGCGGAGTTGCTGCAGAAAGCGGGAGGTACGATAGGCTGTCAGGGGAGCAGGCTGGAGCGTGAACGGGCCGATCATGACGAGGTCTAGGATCGCCTCAGCCACTTGGTGAACCAAGTTGCCACACACGTGTTGCGGCTGCACGATGCCTACCGTCGTGCCAGCGCGATCATGCCGGCCGTCGGGCTAAACCCGTTCGACCACCCGGTCGACTTCAATGAGCTGCGGCTTCCTGACCTGGTCTCCTTCGTCACCTATATCTCCGAGGAGCTGAGCCGTCTCCGCATGATGGTGGAGGCGGAGCTGGACAAGGAGGGGTTGCGGGCTGCCATCGCCATTGCCGGGCGAATCCTTTCAGGGCTCCGTCACCGGAATCCATTCGTGCCATTGGACGCCGTCTTTGATGAGTTGTCTCCCGTCGACCGGGGGTGGGCTCTGTGGGCGGTTGCACCCTGCATCACCAACGTCGTGCGCCTCGAGAAGCAGAGGGAATTCAGTGGTGTTTAGGCGCCTTCTGCATGGGCATGTCCATGTCTCGGCGCAACATGACCGTTGGATCAAATTCAGACTGTGCAGATCAGTCACTGTAGCACAAAGCATGTGGGTGTGTTTGGTTGCATTCTCATCTCAATATAGTTGTTTCCTCTTCGTGTATTTGTGTTAACCTACTAGTGTGGACTCATGCACCCTTCATGCACTCTGGCAAACACCCAAAAGTGGGTCGATGAGGGAACTTTTGCTCCCATCCCGTGCACCCTTCATACACCATGCCTAACACTATTCGTGCTTCATATGGTTCATGTTTCGTGGAGTACTGTAGCACCGTACTCTCCGTGTGCTGTAGACCTAGTTTTGTTAACATTGATCTCACCGTTCATTCTCGACCGGACAGTCGAAAAAGCGGTACTATGTTACTACATTACTGTTCATATAGTTGACATGTGCACAACATCATTTGTTATCGTCATATCTTACTACACTAGCAACAAGATTATGTAGTCTGACATATGAACCACTGCACATGCCTAGTAGTAGGAGCATTGTGTATGTTCAAGTGGATGCCGTGTTTCGCACTCCTCCGTCGTAAGAGTGCAAACGCTTGTTGTAATCATTTTTTTCTTCAGAAAAATAGTGGACATGCTCTACCATGCGGATCCTCCTCTAGCCATGCACTAAATTACTCACTTTCGCCAACTGTGGGATAGCCAGCATCTGGGTCCACCAGCCATGCACTAAATTACTCCGTAGTATTTTGACGGTAGACTACCCCGATCGAAGCGCTGCAGTAATGCCCAATGAGCCGTCAAATCACAAAAACCCCTCCTTTCCAGCAGTAAGTTGGACGGATGAAGCAACCATCATTTCACTCTTCTCTCTCAGCTTCCTCTCTTAAAGAAAACCCCCACTCGCTTCGCTTCTCCCTCATCTCGTTCCTCATTTCACTCTTCTCTCTCAGCTTCCTCTCTTGGATGGACGCTGGAGCACCGGCTGACGTGATGTCTATGGCTCTGGCTAAAACCGTCGAGGCTCATGGTACGAAGAAGCGCAAGCACCCCGCCGATACTACCACAGAGAAGCTCAGAGCCATCGCCCTGTCCAAGCCCCCCTCTCCGGGATCCCGCATTAAGCAAGTCCAGGTAATATCTCTTCTTGACGATCTTTTTCTCAATCTTGATCATGTTTTTTCATCTAGCATGCAGTACTAGTACTAGTAGTACAACTTTCTGGGTGATCTTGCATGTGATTTGTGTGTGCCAAATGACGGTTCTAAATTCCTCTTTTGACCAAAACATGCGAGAGGTTGACACTGATTTCTTATAGATTACTTTCAACTACTCCCTCTGTCCCAAATTTCTTGTCTTAGATTTGTCTAGATACGGATGTAATGTGACTTGATACATCCGTATCTAGACAAATCTAACACAAGAATTTTGGGACGGAGGGAGTACTTTATGAACATCAATGCTACCTTTGAAGAGGGTATATTTGCCTCAGTAACTTGTGTTATGGATATTGCAAGTAATCCCTCTGCTCTCATGCCTTTGAAGACATGTTCTAGTGTCTTTGTTCACTCATTTATGTGCGTATATGTAGTCATATATGGAGTATAATATCGAAAATCATCTTATGTGTCTGACGGAGGTAGTAATAAAATATGGTTTCTGTAATTAGAACCAGGTCTGCGGTGGAGATGAAGTTCTCAAAGTCATGCCGTGTGAACTGGAAGACCTGAGGATGAGTTGTACTGCTAAACTATCCAGCTGTTGTGTCCTTGTCGCCACGTGTCCTGAACTAGTGTTTTCCTGTAGCATTGTTGTCAGGCGTGTTCTTGAGGCTGTACTTGACCACAACAATTTCCTGGTTGTGCCTTCGATTACGAAGGATGTGGTTCTTGTAAATCTTCCCAACAAATCTGATGCGGCATGTCTTCACCATCATATTTATGAGTGGAAAGACCACTCTGTTAGGTTCTCCAAGGTTGCGAGATGGTGATGGTGCATGTATACATCTCTCACGAAGTCCATGGCCTAGTTAGTTATGCGGGGTTCATCCCGTAGGTTGGTGGCAAGAAATAGTCTGCAGAGTTTAATTAGTGCAACTTTGCTTGCCTGTAGTAAGTACTATTGTTCAGTACTTGATTTGTGTTTGTGAACCCTGTATTGTTTATTAGTACTGCCGCTTTTGGTGTGTGGTCAGTCCTGAGAACGGTCTATGTTAATGTCTGTCCACTCAATTCAGTCTGTATATTTTGAAGTATCCAGATCTTCTTTTTTGTGAGGACGGTTTATCAATTATGGTTACACTCCAATATATGTATGCATTGCAGGGTTTATCGCACCCAACAGGATTTCCAGTCCCATGGATGTTCGGCCCATACGATTTTTCACGACCTTTGGACTGTCCTGCTTGTGGGAGTAGGCGGGGCCCCTGCATGCCACCCATAGTTGGACGATCAATCTTCTGTTTAGTACTTCAACATAGTGATTTCCTGGTAAGGATTCACTCGTGTCACATCAAGTAAATCTTATTGATTTATTGTCTAAATCTTATTGATTTAATGTCATGTTTTCTTTCTTTTCCTGCAATTTCATGATGTAGGTTTTGCCATGTGACATTCATCATAGAATAAACCATTTGGTTTGCTCTATGATGGCTATTTTTGCAGGTTTCACTTCTTATGTCATGTCAGTAACGAAGGCATTGTCCATCACTTATATTACTGGAAAAAATTGGATCAGTATGTTGTCTGAGTACAAGCTGAATCCCTATGATGAACTGCAGTTTGGTTTAACAAAAATGCCACAATTAGTCCTTCTCGCGTTTAAAATAAATGAAGAAAAAACTGGATCACGATCACAGAACCTAGTCAAGTTAGAAAGCTGATCACAGCAGACCAGACACGATCGCCGTTGTGTCGCACATCGGTACCACCTTCAGTAACGGATCAAGCACCGGCAGTTGCTCTAGCACTGACAGGTAGCTGCTCAGTCTGATCCAGCATAGGATTGGGCATCGACCGCGTCAGCGGATTAGGCTGATCTACCAGAGGATCGGGCATCGACACCGGCACCCGCTTTGACACCGGCACCTGCACTATAAGGAGCACCATCTCCGGCAGCAGCAGCGGCTTCGACACCTGCACCAACACTTGCACTTGCATCTGCTCCAGCCCGTGCAGCGATAACCGAACGAGCAGTTGCACCAGCAACAGACTGGGCTGCAGTTCGCACTTCATATACCAAAGTCCTTACAAAAACCGACATGTCCACTTTCTTGGTAAGCATTGGCCGCCCAAGTGCTTCGTTCATTTTTCTTTCCACGTTGTTTCACATGATTCACTATGTTGATCTAACTGTTTGGGTATGTCTTCTTGTTTGCAAACAGAGAATTCCTAGAGCAACGAGGGAGTCGTTCAACAATCCGGGCGACCTCGGCCAAGTTTCTCTTACCATGCACAGCCTTTGTGTGAATAAACCTGCTCAATATACCGTAAGTACAAAGGATGGTCGCATGATGATTGATGCTAAAGGATGGTCAAGGTTCAAATCTAAATCATATCTTGCGGTAGGGGATGATGTCAAAATCGAACTTTCTTGGCAAGGAGAGCTGGTCCAAATCAACTTTGAAATTCTTCAGGTGTAGCACGGAACTGCCGAACTGATCTATCCTCCGAGAGATTTTGATGTAATAATCTGGCATGGTGAAACAAGTGTCCTATGTGTATAAGTAGTACGACAGTATTATTTATCACATGGTATATCATTGATAGAATTGCAACTCTCATTGCTGGTTAGGAACTGTCGTTCGATTTCATTCCAACAACTATCGTGCTTTATTCAATTTTGTGTATTCGCCTTGCGACAACATCTAAAACCAGCGCCATATCGATCGCTTGCAATATGAAAAGCGCTGAGGTAGAACACATGGGCCCCCAAACATGCAGGGTGAGCCTGTCTGAGTATTATATTCTCAGCTGAACCCCCATAATGCCCGTGCGTTGCACGGAACATCAAGATGCATTTGTATGAGTATTTTATCTTGTGAGAGAAAAGGATGAATGAGTGGAGGCCTTATTTGCAAATGTCGAGAGGTGTGTGGGTACCTTTTTGAAAAATTGCCATAGTTTCCTTCCAATCCGTCAGATATATATCGGACGGCCTATATTGCAGGATGGCAGGCACACCATCATCACCAACTCGTCTATACTGTGTTAAAAACAACTCTGATTTTTACAATTATATGTGTTATATATATTCCCCTAGATTTTATTTATGTATGAAGTTGTGATATAAAAGATTTGTATATTTCTTTACAGAGGGAGTATCTCTCTGTTAAAAATATATTTATGTGTAACTAGTTACTCATGTCTTTCTACTTCCTTTCGCTGATATGTGGGGCATCCGGCAACGGGGTCCACGTGCCATATGCACAAATTAGAGTGCACAACTGCATGGTAGATACACCCCGGTCGTAGCGCCGCAGTAATGCCCAATGAGCCGTCAAATCACAACCCCCCCCCCTTCCAGCTTTAGCAGTAAGACGAAGCGGCAATATTTCACTAGGCCTGAATCCCCTTCTCCCTCATCTGCTTGTTCAGAGAAAAACCCCTCTCAGCGATTGCATAGGGTTTTCTCATGGAAAACCAGGTACGAATTCTTCATCCATCCCCGATAAATCCAAGTCCCTTGGTCGCAGATAATCCTAGGATGGCAGCCGCCATGTTGATGCATTTTTCTTCCTACTGAATCTAGTGTGTTTCATTTGTAGTGCCCAAAGTGCGAGGACCGTACAGGTTTCTGCGCCCTCGGCAAGACGCCACACTTGTTCCTTCTCATCCTAACACAGTATTTAAAATGTGCACAGTATGTTCCTAGAATCCTCTTTTCTATCCGGGAGGGTGGGTTTTTTCTTTGAACATGTTGTCGACTAATTTGGAAATTTGGATTGCTATATTTGGATAAAAGGTACTACTAGTACGATGGTCAACACTGACATGAAGGAGGAAGTTATTTCTAGATTTGGATAGGGAATACATTGTGTTCTCATATTATTTTTCCTGTAGTGCATTATTTGCTCTGCCAGATCACATGTACTCAAGATGCTCGGCCTTGCCATAACTGAATACACCAGTTTAATGGTCACAGTGAAGACAAGCCATGGATATAAGTTCCAAGTTGGGTTCATGAACCAACAAGATCGCTGCTTTTTATGGCCGAACTTGGATAAACTTTCTCAAGTGTTACTGACTAAAAGTTAGCGCACGAATGTTGATGGAAATAGCAGAACCTGGTCTCATCTTCCCTGCGATCTTCCACCCCGATGTCGTTCCAATTGTTCATTCATGTTAGATTTGTATCTAGTTCTTCCTTGTTGCCTCGATTACTTCTTAATCCACCTATTCTGTCTAACTAATCACAATTTAACTTTAGAAGTAGCAACGAATCTCTCATGAAGATGCTACTTCTAACTAATATTTTCTTATAATTGGTGGCACGTGTAGGTTTTTTCGGAGTTAAGCAGGCTGCTCGTTTGTTATTCTGTAATAACTCGGCTGTTACTGATGGCACTAAAGTTGATTGGGATGACATCCACAAGTTCCTACACTTTATTGATCGTCTTGAGGTCCTTGTGGGGTGTTTCAATGGTGGAAGGGCACGTGGGATATGTGTGCCACTGCTACACTCATTGAACAGGTCCAGCTGTGTCGAGAAACTTATGGTGCGAGCTGTTTTCTGTTATATATGTTGTTCATAAACTATTGCTTATACACAGTTTTACAGCTGTAATCTTCTTGAAATAGAAACTGCCCAGTTCTATTGTTCCCATACTGATGCCTGACCATGGTCGGGTCAGACTTGCGCTTGGTCACAACATGATGTTTATGTCGACCTACTCCATTCCCCTTGGAGGTGAAAAGATACTTATTCATGGGTGGTCTCAAATAATGAAGGCCCGTCCATCATGGAGAATAAGACAGAAGATTATGTTCATGCTTTTCCATGGCTCTAAAGCGAATATCCTGTTTATTGACCACATTGCGAGATGAAGCCACTTTCAGAAGGTTGTGGATGCGCGGGGTGGCGCCTGGGCCTTGTCCTGGGGCTTGGCGGCCTCACCCTTGGTTAACTGTAGGCAAAGTAGCATTGTTTGAGGCGTGCTTTGTACGGTTGAACCTATATAAGTACTCATACTACTTTCAGCTTTGGTTGTTAAGTGCCCCTGCTGGTTTCAGTTAAGGTTGTTAAGTACTCCTGCTGCTTTTACAGTCTGTCGTGTTTCTTTAGTCCTGTCTTCCTCCAGCCGCCAAAACCAAACCAGCACTGGCGGGGCTGCCTGCTTTCACCTCCCACGGCTGGCTGCGCCTCAGCGCACGCATCGCTGCCCCACCGTCTCCTAAATCGTTAACACCGACGTCCGAGGCCTCGCCGTCGTCCTCCGCGCGCTTTGGTGTGCTCGCCGCGGCGCCGCCCTCTCGCGTTGTCAACATGGTCAACAAACAATAGGAACAGGCAGAAGTACGTGGAGAGGATGGCAGTAGGGGCCCACCATGTCAGCGTATGGAAAAATAAAATGCTTCCTCCTAGTGTTTTCCTGACATCTGGGACCCACGACATTGCCAGCGTATATAGTCAATAGACAAGAGAACAGCACAAGATCAGCTCACACCTGGGACATGGCTGCTCGAGTAGTATTTTTTTGTTATTGTTGAGACGGAGTAGGGTTTGAACTGGGCTGTGGCCCGTCTAGCCCAGGCTTATATTTTATGTTCACCATGTGACAAGCCCAGCTATTTTTTCTTTGTGAAAATGAGCCTAGTTTATTTTTTCTGAAGAATACCCAATCCAGGCCTACTTATTTTTCTACGCCCTGATGGGCTGCAACTCTTTCAAGACGCCTGCAAATCGTGAAACTAATATGAAATGGGTTGTAAATAGAAAAACAGATGACAAATTGGCAATTACTTTATAATTTCTGATTTTTTTCACATTTTCAGATTCCTATTTCACTGGGCATTAACCTAATTCAAATATATCTTCAAAGTACTTTAAATCTGGCTCGACATTTCGGTATTAAAAATAGTTTGGAACCCATAGAAATATGCAAAATTGGCCCTGGCCAACCAAAAAAATGGACTGCAATAAACTGCATAAGAAGTTGCAATGAGCTATATATAAATTATTAAAAAAAGAGGGAATGGTCTGACTTGTGGGCCTGTTAAATTGACGCATATGCAAGATTTTTTTAGTAATTATATACGTCAACAAATGATTCTAGCAGACGTAACCGTTGGATGTTAATCCAACGGCCGTCGTGTTTCTTGAATCTCTGATTTTCTTTCTCTAGCCGCCAAAGCAGCGCCAACAGGACCGCCTGCTCCCGCCTCCCATGGCCGGCTGTGCTGCCACGCAGGCCTCACCGCCCCCTACAACTCCCATCGCTAGCCAGGGAATCCCTCTACTCACCCACACCCATGTTATTCTGGGGCGGCGGTAGCCTCACACCGCAGCTGAACCAGTGAACCCTCGTACTCCTCTCCACGCGGGCTTGCACTGTCGCGTCTTCCCCGGCTCCGTGGCGTCCCCTTCCTTGGCCTCACCATCGTCCACCGCCCTGGTGCTCTCGACGTGGCGTGGTCAATGTGGTCAACGACCGACTTCCATTGGAAGAGTAATGTACGTGGAGAGGCTGACAGCTGGGTCCATGGCAGCCGCAAGGAAGTGCCTCCTTATTACGCGGAAAATAATTATTCCTCCACCTGACAGCAGGGACCCACCGGACGGGCCACCGTATTTCATGAAAAAAGTTTCCCCCTGACTGTCGGGACCCACCGGACGGGCCACCGTATTTCACGAAAAAAACGTTCCCCCCGCTGTCAGCTCGGACCCACCGGAAGTGCCTCCTTATTACGCACAAAAAAATGAATACTCCCCCTACTAGCTGGGACCCACCTTGGTGGGAGACTGACTTGTGGGCCTACTAAGTTGACTGGGATGGAGGCCTATGTCAACTTAGTCAATATGAACGATTCTAGCTCCAGTGACCGTACGATGTCCATCCAACGGCCGTAGTGCTTCTTCAACCTCTAGTCTTCTTGCTCCAGCCGCCAAAAGCAGTGCCGGTCGTGCCGCATGCTCCTGCCTCCCGTGACTGGCTATGCTGTCGTGGAGGCCTCACCGCCCCCTACTATTCCCACCGTTGGCCAGGTCCTGCGGCGACGACTGCCTTACACCGCAGCCGAACCAGTGAACCCTCGTACTCCTCTTCGCACGGGCTTCCACTGCCGCGTCTTACCCGGCTCCGCGTCCTCCCCTTCCTAGGCCTCGCCGTCGTCCACCGCCCTGGTGCTCTCGGCACGGCGTGGTTAACATGGTCAAGGAACGACTTCCATCGGACGTGGACTGTACGTGGAGAGGCTGACATCTAGGTCCACGTCTGCGGCAAGGAAGTGCCTCCTTATTACGCGGAAAATAATGATTCCTCCACTTGACAGCAGGGACCCACCGGATGGGCCACTGTATTTCGTGAAAAAAATGTTTCCCCCTGACTGGTGGGACCCACCAGCGACATCTTCGCACGCAAGGAAGTGCGCCCGGGCAAAAAAACGATTCGCCCCCCTGACTGTTGGGACCCACCAGCTACATCTTCGCATGCAAGGAAGTGCATCTGGGCAAAAAAAACAATTCGCCCCCTGACTACTGGGACCCACCAGCTACATCTTCGCATGCAAGGAAGTGCCTGACAGTTCGGACCCACCTGGTCGAAGCGTATGTAGAGTTGTCATTCCGGTCGCGAACGTGTACGTACATACTGGTCGATGTAGAGGCGCGCACGTGTCGTAGTAGAGGCGCGCATGTAGCATGTACACATACACACAGTGGCCAGTGTGCAAGAAAGAAAATACGACCATGTACGTACATACGGGCGGGGTCTCAAACGCCTACTCACGCATACGTACGGCCAGGGCTCGTGTACATGGCTGGGTCAGAATGGAGAAACAGCGTCGTCGTCGTGTTCATGGTGAGCCAACCAGCTTGGTCGAAACAGAATGCGTTGTCGTGTTCATCAGGAGGGCTTGGATGGAACAGACGACGGAAATGAGGCGTTGCATACCGCAGAACGGAGGAAACAGCCTTGTGTTTGACCGACCACATTCGAAATGGGATCATGTTCATCGGGAGCGGTCTGGCGTACCGCAAAACGGAGGAAACAGACTTGTGTTGGACCTCCTATGGTCGAAACAGGGTCCTGTTGATCGGGAGGGGTGTGGCGTACCGCAAAACGGACGAAACGGACTTGTGTTGGAGCGCTATGGTTGAAACGGGGGTCCTGTTCGTCAGGAGGGGTGTGGCGTACAGCAAACTGGGACTCCACGGGATACTGTTCATCTCCACCGTCGACCTCCTCCAGCCCCCATGGGCTACTGTTCATCCACCGTCGACCTCCTCCAGCCTCCACCTACAACTGTTCATCCACAGGCTCCCTTCATCTAGCCTCCATCGCGCGCTACTCCACCAGCTACTGTTCAACCACCCCTCTCCACGGGCTCCTGTTCAACCACCCCACCATGGGATACTGTTCATCCACCCCTCCACCGTCTACTGTTCATCCAGCCCTTCACGGGGTCGTCATGTTCATCCAGCCCTAACAGGCTCGATCGATCGGGGTCCTGTTCATCCAGAGGCAACACCACGGGGTCCTGTTCATCCACCCCCACCGCTCACTGTTCATCCACCCCCCCCCCCTGCAATGCTCACTGTTCATCCAGAGGCAGCATCGATCGGCTTCAGTTAGCAGCAGTAGTGAAGGAATCACTCTATCAAATTCAGTTAACAACCATCGATCGATCGCTCGGGTTCAGTAACGCGTAGCCTGCAGTGCAATCGCTCGGGTTCAGTAACGCATAGCCTGCAGTGCAATCGCTCGGGTTCAGTTAGAGCCCAACGCCTAGCTCGGGTTCAGTTAGACAACGCCTCGCACACACACGTGTACATGTACGAGAGAAATGTGCATCGCTCGGCCCTCGACCACCCACCGTAACCGGAAACTCACCGATATTTTCCTCGCCCTCGCTTCTACCACGGTTTTCCCCCTCATGTACGGCCTAAAGAATGTCATGCAGCTGCGTCTCCGGCCCGCCCAGGACGAAAAGTCCATTTTTTGCCATGATTTTTTGTCATAGAAGTAGGAGCCCACCACATCTACGATGTTACCAAGTTTTGTCACAATTATCATCATAGAAGTGTCATAAGTATGACAGAAAAAAATTTCGTTCGGCCCAAAATGTCACGGATGTTTCTTTTTTTGTAGTGATATCTGGTCCCGGGCGGAGTTGACATTCAGGAGGATGACAGTTGCTGGGAGCTTGAACATGTCGAAGTGACTAAACAGTTGGTCGCATAACCAAGTGTGGCCATACAACGACAGGTTGTTGGCCATCCTGGGGAACAACCTCATCCTATCTCCCACGTCGCCATACAGCCACACAGGTCTGTCCCTTTCCTGCAACAGTGAGATTCAGTGGAGGAGAAAATCCGCCCCCACATGCTCGATAGTTAGCCCGGCAGCCGCCAAATGGGTGATCCTGTTGATTGCCAAGTGCAGTCTATCTTCAGTGAGGCCCTTGGCGCTCCAGTCCCTGCCGTGCTCAACAACATCCCTCCGGGCTTCACAGAACTCAGGGGCCTCTTCGTCCTGAATCCAGCACCGATCACCTCTCCACTCGCCCCACCTTTCCTGCTGATTCCCAGGAAGCTAATCCCAAAGCTTCCTTGCCACGCGTGGTAACCATCTGATATCCCTAGTGTTCCCAAGGAGGTAATCGAGCACCACCTCACTGTCTGCCCACACGCCAGACCGGTTAAGCAGAATGTCCGGAAGCAGGCCTTTGGGAGGCAGCAGTTCATTGTAGAAGAGATCAAGAAGCTTGAAGCAGCTGGTTTGGTCAGAGGAGTGCTACATCCCACTTGGCTAGCAAACCCAGTAGTAGTCCAGAAGGCGAACGGGAAATGGAGGCTATGCATTGACTTCACATACCTTAACAAGGCTTGCCCAAAGGATCCGTTCCCCTTGTCGCGTATTGATCAGATAGTGGATTCCACCTCAGGTTGCGATTTGCTCTCATTCCTGGATGCCTATTCTGGGTTCCACCAGATCTTCATGTCAAAGGAGGACCAGGAGAAGACATCATTCATTACTCCATGTGGTACATATTGGTTTGTCCGCATGTTGTTCGTATTAAATAGCATGGTGTCCACATTTGCAAGGGCGGTCTAGATTGGTTTGAACCTCAGCTGCACAGAAACATTGAGGCTTATATGGATGACACTGTGGTCAAAACCAAAGACAGGGCAACTCTTATTCAGGATTTGGAGGAGATGTTTGCAATTCTGCGCAAGATCAACTTGAAGCTAAACCTAGAGATATGTGTGTTTGGCGTCCCCTCCGGCAAGCTACTAGGATACTTCTTGTACCACAGGGGGGTCGAAGCCAATCCCGACAAGATTAAGGCCATCGAGCAGGTCCGAGCGCCAAGAGCACTCAAAGATGTGAGGCGCCTAATGGGATGCGTTGCTGCGCTTAGCAGATTCATCTCCAAGTCTGTCGAGCATGCCTTGCCGTTCTTCAAAATTTTGAAGAAGGCAGGTCCCATGAAATGGACCCCTGAAGCAGATGTAGCTTTGCAAGAGCTGAAGACCTACCTGTCCTCTGTGCCTACCCTGGTTGCACCCAAGCCTCAGGAGCCGTTGTTGTTGTACTTGGTAGTAACAAATCATCTGTTCAGTGTAGCCTTAGTAGCACAGCGAGAAGTGGATGAGAAAGAGAGTGAGTAGAGGCCACCAGGGCCAGAAAAGGATCAGAGCAGTAGTGAGCACGGCAACGATGACAACCCCAAGGACACGGCATGGAAGAAAGCGGTGCAGCGCCCAGTGTACTTCGTCAGCTCCTTGTTACAGGGGGCTAGATCGAGGTACTCCGGCGTGCAAAATTTGATCTTTGGCCTCATCATGGCCTCAAGGAAACTGTGCTGCTACTTCCAAGCCCATGAGATCACGGTTGTTACTCATTTCCGGTTGTAATGGATAGTCCAAAACCCAGAGGCTACCGGCAGAATAGTGGAGTGGGCTTTGGAGTTATCCAACTTTGGCTTGAGATTTGAGAGCACATCCACTGTCCGGAGGAGGCCATTGCAGAGTTCATTACTGAATGGATGCCAACCCCTGATGAGGAAGAGACAGAGACAGTTGTCCCCGGCAAGGGATCACCCCAAGAATGGATTATGTATTTTGATGGTGCTTTTTCCTTACAAGGTGCGGGGGCTGGCATGCTTCTTGTTGCCCCCACGGGGGAGCACTTGAAGTACATCGTCCATATGTGTTTTGCACGGGAAGAAGTCACCAACAATACAACAGAGTATGAAGGGCTCCTTGCCGGACTCAGGATTGCGGCAGAATTGGGAATTAAGAAGTTGTTCATTCGAGGAGACTCATAGTTGGTGGTGAGGCAAGTTAACAAGGATTATGAAAGTCCATTAATGGAGGCATACGTCAAGGAAGTGAGAAGATTGGTGGAGCACTTTGACGGATTGCAAACAGTGCACGTACCCCATGCAGAAAACAACATCTCTAATCATCTGTCAAAGTGTGTTGCGTAGAAGCTTCCTATGGAACCAGGGACTTTTGTTCTCCGACTTACTCAGCCCTCCGTATCCCCAGCGACAATGGCCTGGAAGAGGAGAAAGTTGGACACCGTAAAGCCTCTGCCGGTAGAGCCGTCCGCTCCAGGCAGAGACCCTGCCGGAAGCAACTCCTCATAGCATGCCGGACCACCCCCTCCTACCAGGTCTATGGACCCTGCGCACGAGGCCAATGCTCCCACAGCAGAGGAGGTGCCGCTAGTCCTCGTTGCCGAGCCATAGGCTCCAACTTGGGCAAGGCACATTGTTCGCTTCCTCCAAACCGGAGAGCTTCTCGAGGATAAAGATGAAGTTGAAAGAGTATCCTGGAGAGCCAGTATGTATTAGTTTGTCAATGACACTCTATACAGAAGGAGGCCTAGCGATGTGAAATTGAAGTGTGTCTGTCGGGAAGAAGGAAAGGAATTGTTGGCTGAGATACACAAAGGAATGTGTGGCTCCCACATTTGGATCAAGGGCATTAGTTGGGAAAGCATTCTGGCAAGGATTCTATTGGCCCACAGCCCTCCAACATGCGGTCGCGCTAGTCACTAAGTGTGGAGCCTGCCAGTTCCATTCCAAGAAAACCCATCTGCCTGCCCAAGCGCTCGAGACAATCCCTCTATTATGGCCATTTTATGTCTGGGGGCTCGATATCCTCGGCCCCTTCCCCTGAGCAATCGGGGGCTTTGAATTCTCGTTCGTTGCCATCGACAAGTTTACAAAGTGGCCGGAAGTGACTGCTGTGAGAAAGGTGATTGCTCAGTCAGCTATCAAGTTCTTGAAAGATCTGGTGTGTCATTTTAGAGTTCTGGCAAGGATCATCACAAACAACGACACCCAGTTCACGATCCGCTCCTTCATGCAATATGTTCATGCCCTCGGATGCAAGATCTCATTCACCTCTGTGGCACACCCCCAGAGCAATGGACAAGATGACAGGGCGAACGCTGAAGTGTTATGCGAACTCAAGACAAGAACCTTTGATCCGCTATAGAAGCATGGCAGGTGGTGGATCGAGGAGCTGCCAGTAGTTCTCTAGTCCCTCAAAATGACACCAAACCAAGCTACCGGGAAGACTCCCTTCTCCCTGGTCTACGGGGCAGAAGCAGTTATCCCCACGAAACTCATTTATGGGTCACCTCAAGTACTTGCTTATGACGAGATCATGCAAGATCAGCACTGGCGTGATGACATTGTTCTACTCGAGGAGAACTGTCTCCGGGCTGTTATGTGTGCTTCATGCTATCGGCAAGCCCTGCATCGCTATCATAGCTACAGGGTTTGCCCAGTGTTTTGAGGAAGGTGACCTTGTCCTTAGGCATGTTCAGTCCGCCAAGGGTACACACAAGTTGTCACCAAAGTGGGAAGGCCCTTACCGGGTAGTACGAATCACTAGACCTGGCACAGTCCATCTAGGAATCGGAGATGGCACTCTATTGCAAAACTCATGGAATATTGAACATCTCCGCAAGTTCTATCCATAAGCCGCAAGGCTGCCGGGCCCTACCCGGTAGCCACCCATTTGTACAGGCCTTGCCTCAGTTGCATGTAACCCCTTGTACAAAGCCGGGGCGATGACCCCGTGCAAGAACAAAGAAGCGCTATAGAGGGGCCCCAACCTAGATTGCATGCATGCATGAGCATTTCAAATTACTACATAAGCATCTCATGAGCATCTGCATATGCATATAGATAGGATTGCATCCTACATTCATTCTCATTTACATGAAGTTACTGATTCTCACTATGGATTTGGCATCAACAAAGGAATGAGGAGATTGCCCAGCACTGCGATACCGGCAAGCCAAACAGATAAATTCTACCTCTTGTCCATTCGTGTTCTATAAGCTATAACTTGTGCATTAGAAAGCCTCACCACTCCTTCTAGACTTGGGTGCTGCCATCCCTGGACTGAATGCTGCTTCAATCAGGGTGGTTTTAGTTGCCTTTGATAAAAGGAAATTGGCAGGGGGCTAGTCCTTCTGTCTGTAACCCGGAAGATAAGGTCCTTCGGCGGACAAAAAGAAGGCCGGCAGGATAGCCTGCCAGGGCAAACTTGTTTATTTACACTAAAGAGGCATCTCGCCTCTGCATGGACAGATAAATGCATGAGTTCTTGGCAAGGTTTATCTTTTTCATTAATATGCTGATACAAGTACAAGCATTACAAAACACAAACATGGACATGAGAGATTACATCATTTGAATTAAAATTTGGCAAATGCCTACAGATGTAAGATTGAAAGAAGATAAGTACCCTGTGATCTCCTCTTTTCGTTTTCCCTCCACCAGGCACTATGGTGGAAGGATGAAAAGACGAGAAAAGCACTCGGTAGGAGCCCATTCGGGAACAGCCAAACGAGACCGGGGCTGGTGAAGGTGTGGAGGAGAAGTGTAGGAACGGGGCGGAGCACCCCTGGCCGCCCCCACCAGCGAGAAGACCCAACTCGAGCCCTAGCGAAGCCATCCTCGAGGGCTTGATCGGGAGATCACTGGAAGAAAGGAGGAGGCGCTGAGGAGACCCCCCCCTCCCCGGCTATAGACCAAAGAGGCTGGTGATGATGGTGTCGGGGAGGGAGTGGAAGGACGGAAGACAAGGCGGCAGGTCATCGGTCGGAGGTGAAGGCATCCACGCCATCATACTCCGACCTGGCTCCCCGCCACTCGCTACCTCTGCCTTCCCTCGTTTTCTCTCCATCACCGACACGCCTGGAAAGTGCCAAGACCGCAGTACAGTGCCCCCTCCGAAGACACGGCGAGCCACCAAGGCGGCTAAGGGGCAAGAGACGCACCACTACCCTTCTTGGCGGGCAGGAAGACGCACCCATTGTCGACATCAACTCCAGCTCTAAGGAGAGGGGTTGTACTGGGATTTCCAATGATCCCTAGCCCCCCCCCCCCTTGGACTTGGACCAAGCTCACTCCCCAAGCTCTAGCAACTTCACTCAGCATCTTCAACTCGAAGCTAAAGCGTGGAGGCCAACCCGAGGCTCCCCTACCCATCATATTCAAGATGGAGCAAGACAGAAGAAGAAGTGGATGTCGTTGGATGCCTCCGTCCTCCCCCGCTCTTCCTTTTATAGGCGGACAAGGTGTTGGGGGCTGGATCCACGGCGAGTGACCACCGCCCTCCTCCACCAGTTCAAGGGAGTTGGGCCCTCGCCATCATGCTCTCCCACGCCACACACCTCCATTACCTACCCCACGCGATGCATGCGGCATATGTGGCTAAGGATAAGGGTGCGGTGGGAAGAGTAAATTGGCAGTTTCTATCCCGTGCATTAAAGTCATTCAAGGGCCATTACTGGAGCGGTCCCACCACCATTGGCCTTGCTCAACGCACGGGAAAACTAGAAACTGGCCCGGAACCAAGACTAATGAAGAAGGAGAGAGGATCTCAACGGACCAGCTTCTTCAATAGCACTGCCTATGTACTTGTTAGGCCCTACACCGACGATGCTCAGTAGCGCGTTCGGGGCAGGCCCGAGGGCTTCTGTTGGTGCCACAGACCCAGGGCCTATTGACCTGACTGTGCACAGGCACAAGATCAAGATTGAAGCACAAGATACCAAGAGACTCGAAGAACCAGCTAACGGATCGAACAGAATGGAGGCTAATGCAAAGGAGCCAAAAATTACAAAGGAAGAGGCCTACCTTGCCAGGCAGGCGAGCCTGGCAAGGGGCGAGGCTACCCCCAGAAGAAGAGGACCAAGGCGTCCCGGCAGGGCCTGCCGGGACTCACGGGGACCAAATCACCCCACCGACTGCTCCACCACGACCCACGTCGTGGATCAGTGCGGTGTCAAGACGCAGGATGATTAAGTGGTAGCCATTCGCCACATGGTGGCCACTTCCTACCGAGAGAACCCACAAATAACACCCGTCCAGAGACATGTCAAGCGAGCAGGAGTGGAGCTGGCGAATTAACCCGGCAAGCCTTGCCAGGCGACCGACAACGTGACACTAAGCGGCACATTATATGCACACTATCAGCCTGCAGAGTTAGGTATGATAGCATTGTTTGCTATCATATCAATGTCTAATGACCAATTTGCCACTTTGGTAACCCCTTGGACTATAAAAGGAGTCCCATGGAAACGATTAGTAAGGTTGGAAGTTTAGATCACTCACACCCCCGGACACGCGTAGTCGCCGCTGCCCCGAAGCAACCCTGCCGGGCAAGTGTACTATGCACTACCACCACCTTTTCCCAATCAATTGACCAAAGCAGGAGTAGGGTTTTACGACTTGCGGTGGCCCGAACCTGGGTAAGACTGCTTGTGTGATCCCTGTCATGCTGTCTTGTGTTGGTCTACTCTTTGTGCTACGCGACTCCCCCCCAGCCGAATCAGCAAGGGCTGTCCTGGTCCCATAGGTAGCTGTGGTTTCCCGCGACAATAATTGACTTGATTCTGTGCAAAAATTGAAACTTTTTCTTCCAGTAATAGAATTTTTTAAATTCAGTAGAATGTGATAAAATTTTGAATTTTTAACAGATGATTGATATACAATTTATCTACGTTGCCTATTTTTTTGAATTTTTGGAGTAGTAGAACTAGGGTAGTTGTCCAGATCATTACAGACTGTTCTGTTTTTGACAGATTCTGTTTTCGATGCATAGTTTGCTTGCTTTCTAGTTACTACGGCTTATATTTCTCAATATAAACTGTGCAAATGATATGGTATAGTAGGAATGATGTGAGAACAATTATGGATCTTGTCTTTGACGGTACCAAAGTGAATGGTTTTCTCTTTATTATACTAACCTATCTCACGAAGTTCCGTTAAGTTTTGTGTGATTGAAGTTTTCGTATCTTGGGTGAGATATCAATATAAGGAGAATAAGGAGTGACAAGACCCAGAGCTTTGGGATTACCAAGGCACCTCCAATGTAATATTCAAGGAAGATCCAAGCAACTAAGCTTGGGGATGCCCCGGAAGGCATCCCCTCTTTCGTCTTCAACATTATCAGTAACCTCACTTGGGACTATATTTTCATTCGTCGCATGATATGAGTTTTGCTTGCAGCATCATTTTATTTTGCTAGGATTTGCTTATTGTTATTTAGAATAATGTTTTGTATCTTTTATTTCAATAAAAGTGTCAAGGATAGCTTTCCACATGCTTATTTTCCAAGTATATGAGTTGCTGTTTCAAAATAGAAAGTGTATCGCTGTTGCAAAAATTCCCGAGAAAAGTCAGAATGTGATAAAATTTTGACTTTTTTTGAACAATGAGTTGTGATAAATTTTCTACAGTGTGGTAAATTTTTTAGAAATTTGGAGTTACAAAGGTATGAATATTCTTGCATTCTTTACAGACTGTACTGTTTTGACAGATTGCTGTTATGTTTGCATTGTTACATATGTTTGCTTGTTTAATGATTATATTTTAGGATAGGAGTATTAAATATGCAGAGGCATTTAGTATGCAATGTTAAATAATAATTTTAGTGATTTGCTACAGTAGAGAATGATAAGGTTTTGCATTGATTTATACTAACTTATCTCATGAGTTCTTGCTGAGTTTTGTGTGGATGAAGTTTTTAAGATTTAGGAAAACCATGATATAAAAGGAATTAAGGAGACATAAAAGCTCAAGCTAGGGGAGACCAAGGCATCCCAAGTTAGTATTTGAAGAAGTCTCAAGCATCTAAGCTTGGGGATGCCCCGGTAGGCATCCCACCTTTCTTCGCCAACAATTATCGGTTAGTATCAATTGAGCCTAAGTTTTTGCTTCTCCACATGAGTTGTGCTATCCTTGGAATGTCATTTTATTTTGTTTTGCTTGCTGTTTTAATAAAATGCTTAGATATTGATGTTTTTAAATAAGAGAGAGTCCTCAATTAGCTACCGATTTACTCAACTACTCGCTTGATCTTCACTTATATCTTTTTGGAGTAGTTTGTCATTTGCTCTAGTGCATCACTTATATCTTTTGAGCATGGCATGCTTTAAATTTTTTGAACAAAAACCCTCATGCTTCACTTAGTTATATTTTATAGTTACTAAACTTTTGAAGAAATTCTCTCATGCATCACTTATATTATTTTGAGAGAAGAAAATTTTATGCTCATGTTCTTCACTTAAATTTGCTTGAGCATGTCAAAGGCAATTGCAACTTATGAAATTAGTCCCGAAGTGATGGATCTTCAAGAGGGATATAATAAAACTTTCATGAAAACCATTGGACAAAATAAACTTGATTCTTTGTAACATTTTTGCAATATGGAGATAATGAGTCATGTTGGTGAGTAATTATGCTTTAGTAAGAATATTGGTGTTAAGGTTTGTGATTCCCTATGCAAGCACAAAACTTAATAGTTATCACTGGTATGTGCTATACAAACGATTTTATACCCCTTTCCGCGATGGCATTTGGAACCGTCGCCAAGTGACTGTGGGCGGTAGGGGGTCCTTCCCACACGACCCAGAAACCGTCGGGGATATGCCCTCCTAGCACACACGCTCAGCAAAATGAGGTCGTGTGCGACCGGCAAGCGAGCAAATACGGTTATATGTACAGTAGTGCTAAAAAAATACAATTATACAGGTGAAATCATTTCCGGTCGTAAGTACATCCCACACAGTCAGCCCCCGCTAAATGTTTTCGTTCGTATGTACATTCCACACAGTCCATCCAAGGAACATGTTTCCGTTAGTATGAACATCACAAACAGTCAATAATTTCGAAGTGTGTGTGATAAGGTGACTATCGCAAACATTTAATAAGAAAGAACTATGTGCGATGTTGTTGTTAATCACACACATTTTTTCTTGGGTGATCGTGTGTGCAGTGGAGATTGATCGCACACGTTTTTTCCTGGCTGATCGTGTGTGCAGTGGAGATTGATCGCACACGTAGTGAATCCTAGAAATGTGTATGATCTCCACGTCTATCGCAGATGTTTTACTTTTGCAAACCGGGTGCAGTGTAATCTCTAATTAATCCCTATTTAATCCCTAATTAATCCCTAGTTAATCCCTAATTTAAAGATCATCCTTTTGAATTTGAAACTAGGAAATCACTTATTTCATATCCAACCAGGTTCATTACAAATATAGGTTCAACCACGAATGCATAATTTGATGCACATGTACATATGCTAAAGAACTACAGAAGCACCAAGTAAAGAATGATGAACCACAATTGTACTGAAGACTGTAGAGAGAGAGGTGAAAGACATTCTGGTTGCTGGAGAAGCTGAAGCGGAATGCCCATATTGTGCCCTCCTCCATGCATAATGCGCGCACAACTCTGGGCCAACCCCTTGTGATGGTTGCCCGTCCATCCTTCACTGTCTTCATTACGACTTCTCGATGCTCATTGTAGTCTGGATGAAATACTTTAAGCTTCATTGCATGTCCACCAATGATGTACTTTGCAAGGTAATCTTGAGTGAAGTACTTCGGGAACCACTGTGAACAAAAAAGATTCAGACATTGTTGTCTAACAACTCAGTATGGGCAGTAAAAAGAGAAGGTTGCAGAGTTTGTAGCTACCATCCTAAAGCTCACTGTTGTGTTGGATAGAGCATAAACAAATAATTTGCTTGCCACCATTCTTATCTTTTTGCTAATAATCCTTATCAGTTTCCTCACTTGATGCTTGTTCATGAATATCTCATTGCCCCATACGCAAAAAGGGTCGATGCGCGGATCCTTGCCAAGGACATATGTACCTACAAGCAACAATTCAATATTAGAAGCTAACAAGTGTCCAGGCCTGGATCTATATGCACTACATTATGGAACGACGGGGGAGTACAAGCCGAGGGATGAATCTAACCTCGGCGGAAAATGGTGGCCACTCCCGTTGTTGTCCTGCATAAGTAGTGGAAAGGCATGATAAGTACGACAACCTTAACATCAAACAAATATAGCAAAGGTAAACAATATCATCTCTAAATGATAGCTTGAATGTGTTGGTTTCAGCATGTTGTTAAAACATATATAAAATGGAAGGCAATGTTACTGAGAGCAGGCTTAGCAGCCATCAAATATTGCAATTCAAACTGGTATTGTTGAAAATGAATAGAACGTAGATAATGCTTAAACATCACTGGATAAATGTGTAGAACTGAAATAAAGGGCATGTGTTAACTACACCAGGCATAACTGGAACCAAATATAGCCGTTCAAACTGGTATTGCTGCAGTCGAGTGGCACAGTTCCGACTTGCACATAATGAACAACACATTGTGAATGACCGGAATAAACAAGGCATAAATTATCAGTATAACAACCAAATATAGCCATTGAAAACTGGACAAAGTCTCACTAGAACCAACCTAACAATCAAATAAAGATAAATAGGGCATATGCTTGAAAACTGGACAAATGCTCACTGCAACCAACATAACAAGTAAATACAGATAAACAAGGCATCTTCTTGAAAACTAGACAAATGCTAAAAAACAACCTAACAACCAAATACAGATAAACAAGGCATCTGCTTTATAACTAGACAAATGCTCACTGCAACCAAACTAAGAAAAAATATATATAAACAAGGCATTGACTCGATAACTGGAAAAAATGCTCACTACAACCAACCTAACAACCTAACATAGATAAACAAGGCATCTAGTCACTATAAAGAACCAAATATAGACATTCGTGAAACTGAAGTGGACAATTCATACTTAAGCATCACATAGCCCTATTGAGCAATACATTTTTGCATAACTGAAATAATTAAACACGACACAGTTATAACACCGCACGACAAATGCTACTACAACAAAGGGTACGGGTTAGCAAGCTAGAAAAGGTAAGATTTGCTGATAGGATGTTGCCTCACATTTCATGGACGGGATCCTTCCAGTTGGAAGAGCATAGACCCATGGTGGAAGAACCTTTGTGGGTGCCCTCCTCGTGGTCGTGGTCGATGAGATCTGACTTGGCAATTGAGGATTCCAAGCCGCTATCGTAGAACGTGTCCTTCAGAAATGACAAAATGTGCTCGATGGCGTATAAGGATCGCAAATCCTTGACCGCTTGTCGGAGAGATAAGTTGCAGGGCTGTCGAAGAGATCGATGGCGGTTGAACTAGAGGGGTTGGGGATGGACCACGTAACCTGTGACATGGCCCGCGTGAAGCCGTCGCTGTCGACGAGCTTGATGTTGTGGCCATCTTTCCTGAGATACAGTAATACACAAGCCTGCTGACATGAAGCCTTCGACCTGGCAACGTAGTCAACGTATTTGCCGGCTTCTGCGGTGACGTGTTGCTCCGGGATCGACAGGTCAGGATGAATGGCGGCCACCTCGCCAATGTCCACCGGAGATGACATGATAAACCACTTCTTGACTGAACGCTCATCGGGCTCCCCGGGATACGTGGTCAAGCTTAGGCTACGACATTCTGGAGCAGGGGATGTGGATCTGGTGGGGAGGGACACCGCAGGCCTCATCTAAAAACTTAGGGGAGTGGGGCGACGGTACGGGAATCGCTGGGTAACCTGAACTTTATTATCTAAGCTAGGAGGAATGGGCAGACCGGCATGGGTTGGCGGCAGCGGCAGCGGCGGCCGCGAGCTAGGGTTATAGGGGGAGGGGCGGGTGGGGGGACTGTGGTGGTGGTGGGGGGATTGTGGTGTTTGAGGATATGTCGCGGGTACTGAGAATTTTAGTAATGGTGGGCAGAGATGGTGGTGGACGAGGGAGGGCGACGGTTCAAATGCCTCGGCTACATCAATATTACTATAAGATCGGTGCTGGAGGAGTGTGGGTGACAGTTGAAGTACGACGGCTACTAAAATTTGGGTAAAGGAATTGATGCGGGGCGGGAGTGCCCAAGATCGCGCACGGTCCAATAAGAATATGCGTGTATGATAATAACGAAAACTGGCGGAACCGCCGATTTTTGCAACGCTCAAGGCGGGTAGTTTGTTTTTGTATTTCTAGCTAGCTGGTCTAATGCACATGGTTCGTCCTAATTTCTAAATAAATCGCCCGCCTTTAGCTTGTGCAGTCATGGTGATTTTATAGCGCACTTGCATCGCACATGGTTAAGCCAGTACCTGCACCATTTTGCTCGCGCTTGCATAGTCGTGGTGATTTTACAGCACACTTGCATCGCACACGGTTAAGCCAGTACCTGCACCATTTTGCTCACGCTTCCGTAGTCATGGTGATTTTACAGCGCACTTGGATCACACATGATTAATCCAGTACCTGCACCACTTTGCTCTCGCACATTCGTTCTTTTAGAAACTGTGTGCGATGGCTGGTGTGTCGCCACCTAGCCTTCAATGAGCACTGACACTGGTAACGGGAAACTGATGGGAGAAGAGGTGGGAAACCGTTGAGAGGAGTGGCAGGAAATGATAGCCTGTTTAGAAAATGTACAAGAGAAGGAAGCGTGAGCTAGCACGACGCATGCACACAGTGCTTACGCATGTACTGCATGTGCTGTCGAAACGGCTGAGGGTTGTCGTTCGATCTGGGAGCATCCAATGGTGCAGGCGTACGATCCGTGGGTTTGGGTTCTGGCCAATCAGAACGCACGACTCAGACCGCCGGCGGCATCGGCCACGGTTTGGTAGGCACATGGCTTTCGTTTGGCCTTTTTATACACTAATTGAGTTTCCTAGGCATTTAATGTCCATAATTCAAATCTGAACTTCAAATACATGCTCCAGTTCACCAAAATGGCTAGAAAAATTATACATATGTCCATGGGTGCATCTTTAGGTCCCATGTCAGGAATGGGAATGAATTACAACCGTACCTGCATCCTGGCTCGTCCTAAAACATTTAGAATCTCGGTTTTTAAATCCCCGTAAATCCTAAACTCACCAGAAAGTCATGAAAGTTGGCATGGTGTCACGTCATGGCGCATATATGTCGTGGTAAAAACATTGTCCACTTTGGGCCAAGCTTTATTACAAACCTCAAATGAACTCTGAAAAGGTTGAAAGTTGGCATGGTATCATCATTTCACCCACATAGCATGTTCTAAAAAGTTGAGAGGGTTGCAGCAAAAACTGGATACACTTCGTGTGTAAAATGGACAATCTCTTTCGAAGTATCAGGGTTTCGAACGAAAACTCATCTGTTACAAAGGGATTTCATTTTTTGAACTTATTTGAACTCTAGACTTTTTGTGTGTTCAAAATGCACCATTCAAAGCCACATCATCAATTTTCAACCCTTTCTGACTTCATTTGGTATTTTTTATGCATTTACTGATTTTTTGAGCTAAATGACCCTGAAATTGAAAAGCACTTCAAATGAACCCTGAAAAGGTTAAAAGTTGGAATGGTATCATCATTTCACCCGCATAGCATGTTGTAAAAAGTTGAGAGGGTTAAGTCAAAAACTGGACGCACTTTGTGTGCAAAATGGACAATCTCTTTCGAAGGCATGGTGTCACGTCATGGCACATATATGTCGTGGTAAAAAAATTATCCAATTTGGGTCAAGCTTTATTACGAACCTCTTACAAACTGGAGCTTCTCTCGATAAGAAGCCTTCTGGTTCCGATAGGGAAACGTGTTCCCCTTGTTGTTGAAACGTAATCACGGCCTCTTTTCACCTTTTATTTTCTTGTACGGGCAACATGGAACTACATGCTATCGATGCTGAAATTTAAACTTATTCAGGGTTTGTTTGGCCTTTTTATACACTAATTGAGTTCGCTAGGCATTTAATGTCCATAATTCAAATCTGAACTACAAATATGTGCTCAAGTTCACCAAAATGGCTAGAAAAATTGTACATGCATGTGTCCTTGTGTGAATGTTTAATTAGATCCCATGCTAGGAATGGGAACGGATTACAACCATACCGGCGTCCTGGGTCGTCCTCAAACATTTGGAATCTCGGGTTTTAAATCCCCATAAAATCGAAAACTCACCAGAAAGTCATCAAAGGTGGCATGGTGTCACATCATGGCACATATATGTCATGGTAAAAACATTGCCAATTTGGGCCAAGATTTATTACAAACCTCTTAGAAACTAGAGCTTCTCCCAACAAGAAGCCTTGTGGTTTCGATAGAGAAACATGTTCCCCTTGTCGAAATGTAATCAAAGCCTCTTTTTGCCTTGTATTTTCTTCGACGGGCAACATGGAACTACATGATATCCATGCTGAAATTTAAACTTATTCAGGGTTTGTTTGGCCTTTTTATACACTAATTGAGTTTCCTAGGCATTTAATGTCCATAATTCAAATCTGAAGTACAAATACATGCTCCAGTTCACCAAAATGGCTAGAAAATTATACGTGGATGTTTCCTTGGGTTCATGTTTAGGTCCCATACAAGGAATGGGAACGAATTACAACCTGATCGGCGTCTTGGCTCGTTCTCAAACATTTGGAATCTTGATTTTTAAATCCCCATAAATCCAAAACTCACCAGAAAGTCATTAAAGGTGGCATGGTGTCACGTCATGGCACATATATGTCGTGGTAAAAACATTGCCAATTTGGGACAAGCTTTATTACAAACCTTTTACAAACTGAAGCCTCTCGCAAGAACCCTCGTGGTTTTGATAGGGAAACGTGTCCCCTTATGGGCCAAACGATAATTGCTCCCTCTTCTAGCCTCATATTTTTTTCTACACGCAACACGTACGGAACAACGGGAGATTCCCGCTGAACTTCGAAATTATTCAGGGTTCGTTTGACCCTTTTTATTCAGCAATTGACTTTTTTAGGCATTTAATGTCCATAATTCAAATCCGAACTACAAATACATGCTACAGTGCACCAAAATGGCTAGAAAAAACATACAGGTGTCCTTGGGGTGCATGTTTAGGGTTCGTTTGGCCATTGTATATATTACTAATTAAGTTTTCTACGTATTAAATGTAGTCCATAATTCAAACTAGAACTACAAGCACAAAATGGGTGGGAAATCGTACATGTGTCATTAGGTGCATGTTTAGGTCTTATTTAAGGAATGGGAAGGAATTATAAACTTATCGTCGTCCTGAAACATTGAGAATCTCGGTTTTTAAATCCTAGTAAATCAAAAACTCACACAGAAAACATGAAACTTGGCATGGCTTCATGACATGGCACATATATGTCGTGGTAAAAAAATCGTCCAGTTCGAGAAGAGGTGCACACATTAGTAGCCAACGAAGTCCTTTTTGAAATTATAAGATGACACGTTAATATCACAAACGGTTGTATTATATGAACCATGTCAATAACCATACTTAGTGGCGTGCGTGCAACTATTTGATTAGACGGGACGAGCGCGAGAAGTCCGCTGTGCAGGCTTGATGGGATGTGTTCGAGCAGTCCACCACGCAGGCTCGATGGGACGCGTGCATCCTGTCCACCTCGCAGGTTTGACGGGACACATGCGAGCAGCAAGGCCGCCCATGCTCATTGGGAAGCGAGCTCTTTGACCTCCATGCACCAGCCGCCGCCTGCCTCGTTCAAAACTTCGCAATTAATGGGTTAACTAAAGCGCCTGGACGGAGGTTTTTTTTAGGGGTGGACGGAGGGTGTTTGGTTGTGATCCCATGGCAGCATTTGCTTCATTTGTGTTTTCACCTCGTATTCCGGCCTAATTTAAATTGCCACATAGGGCAACGAATAATACGACGACAAATAAAATGGCAACGAATAGTACGACGACAAATTTACTATGGCGCAGATAATAATTGTCTTACATATTTCGGATAATTTTAAATGCCACATGCGGCAAAGTTCAGAAGACACGGGGTCAAGAGAAGAAGGAAATCGTAGACAACAAAATAGATCGCTATTGTATCTACTCTTCGATGGATCGCCGGGAGATGACATCCTCCAGCTCCTTCCTCATTTCGTCATGGCTTTGCTTGAAAGCAGCCACGGATTCCTCCACCTCCTGCTCGCGCTCGATCCGGATCTTCCTCAAGTCCCCCATCAGTTCCTCGACGACCGTTGTCAGCATCGTCTCCAAGATACTGCTCTGCTCATGCAGCATCTTCTAGCCGACGGCCTCCTCCTCCTTCTCGGTGAGCGCCTTGAGGAGCTTCACATTGTCACCCATGAGTTGCTTGACGAGGTCGGTCGCCTTTTCAACCGAGGCATCACTGATCTCAAGCAGCTTCATCAAGCCGTCGACCAGCTCCTGCTGCTTAATGAGGCCAGCGGGAATGTCGTCGCCGCTGGCCAAGGACATCAGCAATGCCAGATCGTCACGATCACCAACGCGGCGAGTGCGCTTGTGAGAGCCCTCGCATGCTAGTGAGAGCTCGTTCGAGGGCTCCACGGTGCACCGGGACATCTCTGCTGCGGGTGCCGCTTCACGGCGGGACCTCTCTAGTGCTTTTGCGGCCTTGGTCTTTGCTAGCTGGTTAGATGCCCACCCGAAACTCCTCCTACCGGTATGGCAGAACGGCTTGACAGGAAATACCAGTTTTGTAGGTGATGAGGAGAGGAACTGTGAACTAATTTTTGAGTGGGTAGTCTTTATAGCCCGGTGCTAAGTGTGAACACATTTAGTTTGATCGGTGTGAACACATATTAGTTTGATTTATGTGAACAGATTTGCAATTATTATTGCATTGTAATCTGCAATGTGAGGAGAAACGAAGTCAAAATTTATTGATGGTTCTGGGCCCACAAAGCGTCGTTTTTGTTGCTCCGTCTCATCGCAAACAGTTCTTTTGGATCAATCGTATGCCACGCATCGGAAGCCCGAAACGTGGGCCCTTGTTCTCGGATGTACGTGTACGTGTCTGCCCACTATCACACACGGTCATGATATCACCATCCTATCCTATGGATGCGCCGTCACGTCTTCCACGAGGTCCCAGAAGGTTGACCACGTGGTTGCTCGTCGTGGCGTCCCTGCTTTTTTTTTCTTTTTTTTTTGCGTGTCCGTGGCATCCCTGCGCGTGCTCTACTCGCCTTTGAGGCAAATTTACAATGGCAACAGTTAATAATTGTCTTAAATATTCAGGATAATTTAAAATGCCACATGCGGCAAGGTACAAAACACTCATGGCCTACTTATGCATACAATTATAATAAAATATAGGCTAAAAAGCTGAGCCGGCGGCCTTCCGACGACGGTATTCTCGGACTCCATGATCAACATATCACCCTTGCATGCGTTCATTATGTGTAACTTACTTATCATCGCACACGGGTACTCGCAAACGTATTGTGTGCGATACTCCTAGCCACCGCAAGCAACTAGTTTGCATTTTTCAAAGTTTTTTGTACGAATGGAATCACACACGAACTTACTATAGTAACCATCTATGTTATAATTTCTCATCCCAAACAGTTCATCCGAGTGGGCTGTTTGCTGCGTATCACACACATCTAGTTTACACGAATTGTTTGTGTTCTTTTGGCTGATCGCAAATGCCGCATATCACACACATCTTGTTAAGATGAACCGTTTCCATTCTCTTGCCTAATAGAAAATAGTTTGTCCGAGTGAACCATATGTCGTATATCACACACACCTTGATCTGGCTGACCATTTCTGTTGCATTCCCTGATAGCACATAGTTCATCGGAGGGAACTGTATGCCGTATATCGCACACACATTGATATGGCTGCCCGTTTCTGTTGTTCTTCCTCATCGCAAGTAGTTCTGCAGGATCAACCGTATGCCCTTCATCGCACATGCAACTAAAATCCGAACCGTGTTTGATGCATCCATCATCGCAAACATTTTGCACATTTTAGACGGTTCTCTGACACCATCGTTTGCGATTATTGCATCGCACACAGTTTCTCGAAGGGTCTCTGATCGTAGTGTCACGTTAGCAGCATCCTGAAGTAGTGTATGCAATGAAATTATATCCTACTTATGGTGCATTATTCAGTGTTAGTTATGCTTAATGCTCGTTTATGTGAATTTTCATTTCTTGGTTGGTTGCTTCTCAATATTTTTGCTAGCCTTCACTTGTACTAAGTAGAAATACTACTTGTGCATCCAAAATCTTTAAATCCAGTTTTGTCATATGAGTCCACCATACCTACCTATATGTGGTATTTCCTTGCCGTTCTAAGCAAATTTGTATGTGCCGCCTCTAATTTTCAAAATGAATTTCCTTTTGTGTGCTCGTACCGCTCATGAAGCGGTAGGGGTGGCTAATATTTATTGTGCAAGATGTGTTATTCTCAACATGAGTCTTTATTCACTTGTCATTGCACAAGAGTGCAGCGGTAATTGGGATGTCCAGTCCTGAAATGAAAATGAAATTTACTTTATGTTGTCAAATAACAAATTCCTTAGAAAGTGTTGGTATGGAAGGCACCCGTGCATACGGCTAGCCGTGGATTGTGAAAGAATGGTGGAAAAGGAATAAAATTTATTTTCTGTTTGGGAACCGCCTATGATATATCTAGCATGGAAAGTGTTGGGAATTACTCGGTAATTTTCATTGATGGGAAAAGTATGCCTCTCAAAATATTTTATCTCTCAATTTTTGCTTCGAGCTCTGGCACCTCTACAAATCCCTACTTCGCTCTACGAAGGGCCTATCTATTTACTTTATGGAATTTTTATTTTTATTTGAGTCTCCATCTTTTCTTATAAAGCACCAACTAGGGAGAACTATGATCATAATTGAGCATTGGATGTAGCTAATATGCGAGTGTTTCCATGAATGGATCAATGATTGAGCATGATGGGCTAGGGATAACTTTCTTTAGTGTTGATATTTTGAAAGACATGGTTGCTTGTTGATATTCTTGAGTATTGAAATCTTCATGTCAAAAATAGACTATTGCTCTAAACCACATAAAATTCCAAGTGTCCATGCTACAAAAGAAAAGATTGTGTGATGAACATGTTACGCAACATTCCACATCAAAAATTCTGTTTTTATCATTTACCTACTCCAGGACGAGCAGGAATTAAGCTTGGGAATGCTGATACGTCTCTAACGTATCAATAAATTTTTTTATTGTTCCATGTTGTTATATTATCTTTCTTGGATGTTTTACAATCATTTTATAGAAGCTTTATATCATTTTTTGGGACTAACTATTGACATAGTGCCCAGTGCCAGTTGCTGTTTTTTGCTTGTTTTTTACATTGCAGAAAATCAATACTAAACGGAGTCCAAACACTGTGAAACTTTTTGGAGATTTTTTCTAGACCAGAAGACACCTGTTGGGCCAAAGATGTACCAGAGGGGGGCTCTGAGGGGAGCACAACCCACCAGGTGGTTGTGCCCACCTTGGTGGGCTCCCGCACCGCATCTTCACCCTATAAATTCCCAAATATTCCAAAAACCCTAGGGAGTCAAGAGATCAGAAGTTCCCCGCTGCAAGCCTCTGTAGTCACAAAAAACCAATCTAGACCCTGTTTCGGCACCCTGGTAGAGGGGGAAATCATCACCAGTGGCCATCTTCGTCATCCCGGCGGCCACCATGGTGAGGATGGAGTTGTCCACCCTCGGGGCTGAGGGTTTGTACCAGTAGCTATGTGTTTAATCTCTCTCTCTGTCTCATGTCTTGAGATGTCATGATCTTGATGTATCGCGGGCTTTGTTAATATAGTTGGATCATATGATGATTTCCCCTCTCTATCTTGTGATGAATTGAGTATTCCCTTTGAGATTTCATTTTATTGGATTGAATACTTCTATGGATTTGAGAACACTTGATGTATGTCTTGCTATGAATACCCGTGGTGACAATGGGGTGTCATATTGATTCACTTGCTATGTGTTTTGGCACTCAACTCGCGGATTCCCAAGGTGACATTGGGGTAATCTATGCATAGGGGTTGATGCACGTTCTCATCTTTGTTTCTCCGGTAGAAATGTTGGGGCACTCTTTGAGGTTCCTTGTGTTGAATTGAGTATTATGAATCTGAAATTGTTTGACGCATATCGTATAATAAACTGACAAATACTCGCGGTGACATTGGGGTATCTAGGTGACATTAGAGTTGGTTGATGTGTATCATATGGTGTTATTTTAGTATGAACTCTTGGTTAGATCGGTCGGAAATAATAGCTTGGGGTTATTTTAGTACGAACTCTAGGATAGATTGATCAGAAAGAATAATTTTAAGGTGGTTTCGTACCCTACAAACAATTTCTTCTTATGTTCTCCACAAGATAAGATCTTCGGAGTGATTCTTCATCATAGGTTGAGGGATGGCTATATGATCAAATTAGATTAGCATTGTTGAGAGATTGCACTAGCGAAAGGACAGACCCTAGGCCTTGTTTTCAAGCATTGCAATATCGTTTGTGCTCACTTTTGTTACTTGCTACCTTGCTAATTTTATTGTCACAGCCGAGCCAGAGATGAAGAGCGACTATGATCACCTAGAGTCTTCTTGGGGCAGCCGCCCATTCTACGTCTTCCACAGCATGCATAGCCACAACACCAACGACTGCCAGGAGCTCAGGGTCATCTGCGATGGGCGCCTCCGTCATAGCCCCGAGCGCAACGATCGAGGCTACGGTCGTGGAGGAGGCCGAGGTGGAGGATGCTGGGATGACCATGACCATCGTCAGGAGTGGCATGACCAGCCTTGGGAGGACAGCTAGCAGGGCCAGCCTCGCAAGGGCGCCTGGAGGGATCAACCTCGCGAGGATCAGCCTCAAGGCAATGCTAGTCTTCCCAAGATGCTGCCGCCGCCAAGAAGGAACGAAGATCACCATCAGAACGAGGGGGCTGGGGGCTTCCAAGAGCCTCGTGCCATCACCTGTATCCTGGGCGGCTCCCAGACCCAGCCTCTCATCGCATCTTCAAGCTGTTCACGCGTGAGGTGAACACAACCCTTCCAAAGCTCGAGGCAACGTGCCCGCTCAGGTGGTCCAAGTACACCATCTCCTTCGACTCCTCCGACCAACTCAAGTGCGCGGCCATGGCTGGCGCACTCCCAATGCTCTGCTCGCCCATCATTAGCAACATGCTCCTCACCAAGACGCTCATCAATGGCGGTGCATGGCTCAATGTCCTCTCTGTCCAGACGTTCAACAGGCTCCAAGTGCCGTATCACTAGCTTGAGCCTACCAAGCCCTTCTCAGGAGTGACCGACGGCTCCATGCATCCGATCGGGCAGGTCCGCCTCCCCGTCACCTTTGGCAAGTGCGACAATTACCGCACCGAGCTCATCAGCTTTGACGTCACCGACATTCGCCTGCCATACAATGCCATCCTAGGGTACCCAGCTCTCGCCAAGTTCATGGCGGCAACGCACCACGACTACAAAGTCCTCAAGATGCTAGGGAACTGTGGCATCATCAAGGTCGCTTGGGAAGAAAGGGACGTGGTGTGCTCCCTCGAGCGTGCCTACCAGGCTGCAACGGTCGAGAAACCTGGCGATGAGGACGCCGTCCTCCCTCCTGAGGCCGTTCCCAAGAAGAAGAAGCAGCTGCTCCGCCAGGGACCTCAGGAGGATGGGGTGTCCGGCGGGGACGCCTCCAGCCTGGCTTCTATGGACGGCGTGCCTTCCCCCCCTCGCATAGGAAGGCGCGCCCGGTAGCCCTCTCAGGCTGGGCCCTGGAGCTCAACTCTGGAGGGCCTCTGACCTGGCTAACGTCATGATGGATGTGCTCGGGCACCATGTGGAGGCATGCTTTAGCGCACGCTTCCGCGGAGAGAGCGCTGGGCGCGAGGCGCATGACACTCAATAGTTTGTCGACAAGGAAGCCAAGGAGATTCAGGAGGCAAGGGTCATGCGGGGCGATCGCTGCCCACTGCCAGGCACGGCTCCTCAGCCAGGTGAGAACGAGGAGCTGCGGGTCTATGTCGATATCCCGTGGCTCAACAGGGACGCGTCTCAGGAGCTCTTCTGGTCGTCCCGTGTTGGCCGATGCGAGGGCCCCCTCACAACTATGTTCACATGCCATTCGGTTTGCTGAACGCGGCTGCCACATTCCAGCGCCACATGCGGGGCATCTTGGCAGCTCAGGAGGCCAGGTGCCTGGCGATCCAGGCAGAGATGGCGATGGATCCTCAGGAGCCCCCCACACCTCCAAAGCCTCCCAAGGTTCAGGCCCAGGGCGACTCGTGAGGAGCGGCTTTTGTAGTGCACGCCTTCGGCTACTCCAACACCTCTTTAGCAACAGTGCAGGTGAAATCTTTTAGTTCATTCAGTTGGGGCACCCCTCGGGCTGCACTATCCCCAAGCCGTGTGGGTCCGTCCCTGTAGCATGTATCCATCTTGCATTTATCAGAGCTGGCTAACCATCTCCCATGAGGTGATTTATGATTATCACCCGCTTGCTTCGAGTCCTATACACTTCTCGGCCTCTCTGCATTGTTGACTCGCCCTTTAATCATCCCGCAATGGGGGATACACATGCTGGCACGACGCTTGTTCTCAGGTCTGTCCCAGCAATGCTGACAAACCTGAGAGACCGAGCTCTGGCTCATGCCCCACCTCGCGTATGCCACCTTGCTAGGTCCTCGATGCCTTCATCTTCCTGCGGAAAGATCAATGGATAGGCAGCAAGCGCCATTCAGGGTCATATTCTCCTCCACAGGATAACTCGCAGGTATATCTAAAGCCTAACTACGGGTGGGCCCGACGGCCACCCCCTTATCATGCAAGTCGCGTGCACGTTGAAGGGGGGCTCCTGAGAATCATGTCTCAGGAGCTCCTAATGGCTCTCCAGCCCTCACCCCCTGGCCTTGACCACGGCATCATGACCTGGCATACCAGCACCGACTGAGCCTCGCTCGAGGGCCGGGACCCGAAGACGTAGAGCACCTAGACGAACGAGAAAAGGGAATGGCCATCGCGAGCCCTACCTAGAGGCGCCACCACTAAGGCACGAATGGGTACCACACAATGGAATCACCACGAGCTCGCTAAATATAAGTCAGTCGCATGTCAGCATGGACATCACAACTTAATCTCACGACCTTCACAGTTCCACTCTGGCAATGTCGCTTTCCTTTCCGGCTCTTAGGTAGCTGCTTGCACGCCAAGGGGACCTCGTGAGAATCACGCCTCAGGAGATCTCACCGGACCTCGGGCCCCAAAACTCCTGGCCCTGACCACGACATCGCGACCTGACATATGAGTGACGGCTGAAGCCTGCCGAGGGACCGGGTCCTGTCGGCGTAGAGTGCTGAGCTACCTCGGGAACGGAAAGGGGGGACCATCCCAGAGCGGGATACGCGATTTCAACATAGTGCTAGGTAGAATAACGTTGGAACAAAAGCATCATGGTTTTAACATACCCCAATGGGGCTTTTCATAATTCCGCGCACGGAAACAAAAGAAGGAAGACTTCTAAGGACCGGGCCAAGGGACATCACCGGTGACGCCGTGCGGCTGCCGCTGCTACGCTCCAAGCGCGGCTAGAGCTCGGAGGCACGTAGCTATCGTTGCTGGACTCCAGAGAATCACTGGGCTCGGGGGAGTCGCTAGATTCCCAGGAGTCATCGCTGCCGCTGGAGGGGACGCCGGCGGATTTGGAGGTGGGCTCAGCGCTCGCGACCGTGCCCCGCGGGCTGCTTCCTCTAGGGTAGCACTCCAACCGCCATCCCTCCTTGACAAAGACCTTGAAGAGCAACATGGCGGCTCCGTCATACTCGAAGTGGATGGAGAGAGCCCCTTCTACGCGGCAGGAGCAGGCGACCTCGCCCCATCCATAGGTCATGAAGATATCGTCGGGAGGCACTACCTCGACCTCAGCTCCGGTGGCCTGGCTGTAGCACCTGCCGTGCTACAGCCACAGCTCGAGCGGCCCCCTCGGTGGCATCTCGTCGGTGAAGAACCTCAGGAGACGGATCCACGAGCGAGGCGGCATCACTGCCCACACCACAAACTCATGCGAGCTACCCTTGGCGTGGGTTCGCGGCCCTGCTGGCCGCTCAACTTCGTCTCGCCTGCTGCTGCCCTAAGTTGCTCGGTGGTGGACATTGTTGTCCTACGCGCGGGCGTATAAGGGAAGCGGGAAGCCGGGCGGGGGCCGTTCGTGCCAAGGCCAGGTCACCTCCTGCCTCGCGCCGGCATCATGAGGGTAGCAAAAACCTTTTCTTCGGTGAGAGCAGTTCTGGCTCCTGCCGAGGGGTTTTTCCGTTCTCCGCCGCAAAGAATCTCCTAGTCGACGCCATGGAAGCTATGGCGAGGTGGAGGAGAAGAAGGAACGGGCAGTGAGAAGACGAAGATGGAGATGAGCGAGGGGGGCTCCACCCCTCCCCTCATTTATAGGCGGAGGGAGGCCAACCGCCGGCCTCCATGATCCCGCACAATGATGGTTTCTCTGCATGCAGCATTGACTCGTCAAGTCGGGCAGTTGCTGAGGCAACATGGGGAAGCGGAGACGCCCATGTCCCATCAATCACCACGTGTTGGCCAAGGCCGTAGGAGGTTGGGGCCCGTGGCGCTCCGCACTTGCCCTTCTGCTTTCCCCAGAAGCCAAGCCCGGCCGCACCTTGGGCCAGGGGGCTACTATCGACATTCTGGATATGAGGGTACCCAGACTTGCACTACAAAAAAGACACATCCGTGACATTTTGGGCCGAACGAAATTTTTTTCTGTCATACGTATGACACTTCTATGACGATAATTGTGACAAAACCCGGTATCATCATAGATGTGGTGGGCTCCTGCTTCTGTGACAAAAAATCATGACAGAAAATGGGCTTTTCGTCCTGGGCGGGCTGGAGACGTAGTTGCATGACATTCTTTGGGCCGTCCATGACGGAAAAAACCATGGTAGAAGCGAGGGGGGGATTTTGGGGAGTTGCCGGTTACGGTGGGAGAGCAATGCATGTTTCTCTCGTACAGGTACGCGCATGTGTGCGAGGCGTTGGCTCTAACTGAACCCGAGCGAGTTGTTGGGCTCTAACTGAACCCGAGCAATTGCACTGCAGGCTACGCGTTACTGAACCCGAGGGATCGATCGATGGCTGTTAACTGAACCCGATGGAGCGATTCCTTTGCTACTGCTGCTAACGGAAGCCGATCGATTGGATGAACAGTGAGTGTTGCGGGGGGTTTGGATGAACAGTGAGCGGTGGCGTTGCCTCTGGATGAATAGGAACCCGTGGTGTGGAGGGATGGATGAACAGTAGATGGTGGAGGGGTGGCCGTGGAGGGGTGGTTGAACAGGACCCCGTGGTGTGGAGGGCTGGATGAACAGTAGATGGTGGAGGGGTGCCCGTGGAGGGGTGGTTGAACAGTAGCCGGTGGAGTAGCGCACGGTGGAGGCTGGATGAACAGGAGCCCGTGGAGGCTGGAGGAGGTCGACGGTAGCCCGTGGAGGCTGGAGGAGGTCGACGGTGGAGATGAACAGTATCCCGTGGAGTCCCGTTTTGCGGTACGCCACACCCCTCCCGATGAACAGGGCCCCCATTTCGACTGTAGCGCTCCAAGACAAGTCCGTTTCGTCCGTTTTGCGGTACGCCACACCCCTCCAGATCAACAAGACCCCCATTTCGACCGTAGGAGGTCCGTTTCCTCCGTTTTGCGGTATGCCAGACCCCTCCCGATGAACAGGATCCCGTTTCGAACGTGGCCGGTCGAACACAAGGCTGTTTCCTCCGTTGTGCGGTACGCCAGGCCTCATTTCCATCGCCTGTTCCGTCCAAGCCCTCCCGATGAACACGACCACACATTCTGTTCCGACCCAGCCGGTTGGCTCCCACGCGTTCCGTTGCCTCCCGATGAACACGACGCATTCTGTTGGCTCCCATGAACACGACGATGACGCTATTTCACCGTTCCGACCCAGCCATGTATGTATGCGCGAGTACGCATTGGAGACCCTGCCTGTATGTACGTATGTGGCCGTATTTTCTTTCTTGCACCCTCGCCGCTATACATACGTGTACGTGCACGCCTCTACTACGACCAGTATGTACGTACACGTTCACGACCAGAATGACAACGCTACGTACGCTTCGACCAGGTGGGTCCCGACTGTCAGGCACTTCCTTGCATGCGAAGATGTAGCTGGTGGGTCCCAGCAGTCAGGGGGGTGAATCGTTTTGTTTTGTTTTTTTGCCCGGACGCACTTCCTTGCGTGCGAAGGTGTAGCTGGCGGGTCCCAGCAGTCAGGAGGGAAACATTTTTTCGTGAAATATGGTGGCCCGTCCGATGGGTCCCCGCTGTCAGGTGGAGGAATAATTATTTTGCACGTAATAAGGAGGCACTTCCTTGCTGCGGCCGTGGACCCAGCAGCCTCTCCATGTACAGTCCACGTCCGAGGGAAGCCGTTCCTTGACCACGTTGACCATGCTGCGCCAAGAGAACCAGGGCGGTGGACGACGGCGAGGCCTAGGAAGGGGACGACGCGGAGCCGGGGAAGACGCGGCAGTGGATGCCCACGCGCAGAGGAGTACAAGGGTTCACTGGTTCGCTGCGGTGTGAGGTTGCCATCGCCGCAGAATAACAGGGGTGTGGGTGAGTATAGGGATGGCCTGGCCAACGGTGGGAGTAGTAGGGGGCAGTGAGGCCTCCGCCGCATCGTAGCCGGCCACGGGAGGCAGGAGCACGAGGCACGACCGGCGCTGGTTTGGGCGGCTGGAGCAAGAAGACCAAAGGTAGAAGAAGCACTACGGTCGTTGGATGGACATCGTACGGTCAGTGGAGCTAGAATCGTGCATATTGACTAAGTTGACAAATCCCTCCATCCCCGTCAACTTAGTAGGCCCACAAGTCAGCCTGCCACTATACTGGGTCCCAGCTAACAGGGGGAGTATTCATTTTTTTTGTGCGTAATAAGGAGGCACTTTCTTGCATACGAAGATATAGCTGGTGGGTCCGAGCTGTCAGAGCCGGCCGCGGGGAGGAGGGAGCAGGCAGTCCCGCCGGCGCTTGTTTGAGCGGCTGGAGCAGGAAGAGCAGAGATTGAAGAAGCGCGACGGTCGTTGGATGGCCATCCAACAGTCACTGCTTGTGCGTCAACCTTTTTTTAGGAAAGCCTCAAATCTGTGGAAAACAGCATGCAGCCCATCTGCAATTATTTCTAATAATTTATAGCCCATTTGCTAATTCTTAAGGTTTTTTTTGGAGCCCATATGCTTTTTGTTAGCATTACAGCCCATATTGTGGCCACGGTTAAAAAATTATACGAAATTTTGCATATTTCGGTGCGGTCCGAACTGTTTTTAATATCGAAATTTCGACTCACATTCAAACTGATTTTAAAAATAAATGTATATCAATATAAAATCCAACAAATTCTCCACACATAAAAATTAATGTAATTTAAAATCTCGAAATGAAAAAAAGATATTTGAAACTAATTGTCGGTTTGATGTGTTTTAAAAATGTACAACCCATTTCTCGTTACTGATAGGCCATTTTCTCGGCCAGCCGAATGAAGCTCTCCTCGTCTTGAAAGATTTGCATCCCAACGGGCCTGACAAAGCGACTTACTTGGCAAATCACAAAAAAAACTGGGTTCTGGCCTTGGACCCAGCTGTCAGCCTCTCCACGTACAGTACTCTTCCGATGGAAGTCGGTCGTTGACCACATTGACCATGCCGCGCCGAGAGCACCAAGGCGGTGGACGACGGTGAGGCCTAGGAAGGGGACGACGCGGAGCCGGGGAAGACACGGCAGTGGATGCCCACGCGGAGAGGAGTACGAGGGTTCACTGGTTCGGCTGCGGCGTGAGGCTGATGTCGCCGCAAAATAACAGGGGGTGTGGGTGAGTAGAGGGATACCCTGGGCCAGCGGTGGGTGTAGTAGGGGGCGGTGAGGCCTCCACGGCATCACAGCCGGCCACGAGAGGCAGGAGCACGCGGCACGACCGGCGCTGCTTTGGGCGGCTGGAGCAAGAAGACCTGAGGTTGAAGAAGCACTATGGCCGTTGGATGGACATCGTATGGTAACTCGAGCTAGAATCGTTCATATTGACTAAGTTGACAAAGCCCTCCGTCCTTGTCAACTTAGTAGGCCCACAAGTCAGCCACCCACTATGGTGGGTCCCAGCTAGCAGGGGGTATTCATTTTTTGGTGCGTAATAAGGAGGCACTTCCTTGCGTGCGAAGATATAGCTGGTGGGTCCGACCTGTCAGTGGGGGGGGGGACTTTTTTCGCGAAATACAGAAGCCCTTCCCACGTACAGTGCACGTATAGTGCGTAATAAGGAGGAACTTTCCTTGTGTGCGACCATGGACCTCGTGGGTCCCAGCCGTCAGGCTCTCCATGTACAGTCCTCTTCCGATGACTCTCGTATGTTGACCACGCCGCGCCGAGCGCACCGAGGCGGTGGACGACGGCAAGGCCCTAGACTGGAACGACCCGGAGATGGGGAAGAGGCGGCAGTGGAGTCGCTAACGGAGAGGAGTGGGAAACTTGACTGGTTCGGGTGTGGGATGGGCCTACACTCGGCAGAGAATAATAGGAGGTGCGGAGTGGAGGGATGGCCTGGCCCTCGGCGGGGTAGCGTTTTGTTGAGGAGCGCAAAACAATGTCGCTGGACGCCGAAGGCTGGAGCAGGCGGTTCCAGCAGCGCTAGGGGAAGAAGGCGAGAGACTAAAGAAGAATGCCGGCCGTTGGATGTAAATCCAACGCCTTCTTAGGCTTCGACCTACTGGCCCACATGTCAACCAGTCCATTTGTTTTTTTAGTCCATTTGGTGGGCTGGGTGAAACAATGATGTAGCATCCATGCAGCCCGTTTAAATCCCATTTGCATTTTTCTCGAAATCCGCGGACTTGCTGGGCTGGGTGAAAAATATCATGTTGGGCTAGACGGAGAAATGTTATAAAAACATAAACACATGATTGCACGTCAGTAAAATCTTTGCAAGCTTATATACGCAATCACTAGGAGTTAACTTGGCAAGTTATATATAAACAATTATTATTATTATTTTGTAAGAACTTTCAACTTACGAAATAAAATATCATTTTAATTTGATGAGTTAATAGTACGTGGGGTATTATTTTTTTTTAGGCTAGACGTGGGACAGTTGAGTTGGTTCTAGGGGAAAGTACTGGGAGAAAACTCAGTTTACATCGAAAAAGAAAGTGGGAGAAAATTCAGAGACCTGCTGGGTCCACCTGAGGAGAGGAATATGTTGGGAGGAAGGAGATTCAAAGCACGGCAGCCGAGTGAACTAGTTTTTTTATGGACAAGTGAACTAGTTTACATACATCAGCAAATAGCCACTAAAAAAGCAATCAGGTTAATGGGTTCTTAAAAGAAATATTTCGGACAAAACAGATAATTACGACACATAGGCTAATGCATGAAACACTCAGATGATAAAGGTGCTTATAAACAGATAAAGTACAACATCTAGACCTTCCTAGCACGCTTGATCATGACGCTGCGTCTGTTCGTGTACCCGTCGGTTATGGGAAGCAGACACGCCCTCATGTCCAAGATCTGTCTGTAGATGTCGTAGCATGCGTATGCGTCCTTGGCCGCGTAGGTTATGTAGGCTAGATTCAAAGGTACCTCCCATGTGTTCAGGTCGTCTTCTTTCATGTTGGCGTATCAGGGGTCAATAATGGTCTCAGCGAGGTCAACCATGGAGTCCTTCTCCTGCCCGTTGCTGATGATCTTGTATTGCTTCTGGATGTCAAGAAGCTTGTTGCACCAGATGGCCGAATCATCGCATTCTTCCTTCTCTCCACCGTAGCGAAGGTGCAGTCGGCGCTGCCGATGAAACGGGCGAATGCTCCAGAACCTAGTGCAGCCATAGGACTGAGGCGAGGCAGAGCTTCGCCGAGTCCGTATCGTTGGTGTACATCACATTCAACTTGATGCAGCCATAGGACTGAACGGCGAACTAACTCCTTGCTGAAGTCCATATCCGGCAGGCTTACCCCTCGGATCGCCATTGGAGTCTCTTCGAGTGAATGAGTGTGTAGGCGGCGGCAGCAGTTCGTTTTTCAGCTCTTGGGGAACTGGATTCAACAGTAAGCTGAGTGTGTATAGGTGACAACAGTTACTACCCCTCCCTCGTCCGCTGCACGCCTGGCAGAAGATGCACCCTCGGCGCATTCAAACGCCTCCATTAAGAAACCTACTCCGGCCACACATCGGTTCACGAGCGGGTCTGTATTGGTACTGTAATAACAGGAGTTAGTGGTCACTTTACTTAAATTTAATTAGCTTTAATAGAAATTTATACTTAAAACAAGCAATGCATTGGCTCGTTCTATCAGTGCCACGGGATCAACATGCACAACAATTAGAATTATTATTCTCAGGACGCACACGACCAGCACATTTGTCGCACTTTCACAAAGATAATACTACCAAGTTTGAACCGTTTGTTATGGTTACTGTCCTCTGCATCATCATGCCGTGTTTCCCAGCTTGCAAGATTCATAACCAACAAATAAGATCCAAATAATAAGTACAACAAAGATGCCTACACATCTCATTGATTCCCAGCTTGGAAGATTCAGAACCAACAAATAAGATCCAAATAATAAGTACAACAAAGATGCCTACACGTCTCATTGATTCCCAGCTTGCAAGATTCAGAACCAACAAATAAGATTCAAATAATAAGTACAACAAAGATGCCTACACATCTCACTGATTCCCAGCTTGCAAGATTCAGAACCAACCCATTAGAGCCTTTTGATAAAGTGAATATCGGGATTAAATCCATCTTAGCTAGCCATGTCATACAATCGAAGAACTTGGCGAATGCTCTTGACGGTCACAACATCTGTAGTAGAGTATTCCTGTTTGCACAACATGTTTGCATAGCACAAACAAGGAGACAGGAGAGCATGATTTCGCTTTAGTTGAACCATTTTGTGCAGTTCCACCAAAATTGAGAGATGTTGCTCTTGACCGTCACAACATCTATAGTAGAGTATTCCTGTTTGCACAGCAAGTTTGCATAGCACAAACAAGGAGACAGGAGAGCATGGTTTCACTTTAGTTTAACCATTTTGCACAGCAAGTTTGCATAGCACAAACAAGGAGACAGGAGAGCATGGTTTCACTTTAGTTTAACCATTTTGTGCAGTTCCACCAAAATTGAGAGATGTTGCCCACGTGACATTTTAGTTGAACTGCATAAGACACTCATTCCAAAAAAAAGTGTTTTGTGCAGTTCACCAAAAGGTCACAATAGCAACAAGGTGAAATGGATATCCCTATCTGCACAAAATGATAGAAAGTAAACAGTTGCTGGTCAATAAGAATATACGAAACATATACAAAATGAAAAGAAGCATCTTAATTATGTTCATGGCAATCATGCAAGGACAGTACAAATTTTAAAACGTCAGCAATGCTTCATGTTACCAGAAGCATTACGATCAACAATGAGATTCCTCAGATATGGGATTACTTTAATGGTGGCATTGCTTGTTTACCAGACACAGTAAATCAACAGCAGCTAAAGAGTTGGTTTAAGGGCATGGGACCGTGGGGACACCAAGACACTCAACAGCGTAAAGGAGCAACTTACTTATCATACTGGGGAAACAGTAGGGGTGCCATTTGTAACACAGTTTAATTGCATCTTATCACTGGAGGCATTAGATTAACAATAACACTGGTTAGACATGTCCCTAAGGTAACAGTGTGATCGCTTCATTTTACATGCGCCCTTGCAGCAAAAGGTTGGTTTACCCGCAAAAAAATATCAAAAGGTTGGTATAAGGACATGCGACAGTGGACGCATCAGCACAATGTACCTACAAGGAGGCATAAAGTGGTAATGCCGAGCTTGTTCACGCTATGTGAGGGCCGCAAACCTAATCCTGGAGACCTTTTACTATGTGAGGGCAGCAAATCTAATCCTGGAGGCCTTTTACTATGTGAGGGCAGCAAATCTAATCCTGAGACCTTTTACTATGTGAGGGCAGCAAATCTAATCCTGAGACCTTTTACTATGTGAGGGCAGCAAATATAATCCTGAGACCTTTTACTATGTGAGGGCAGCAAATCTAATCCTGGAGACCTTTTACTATGTGATGGCAGCAAATCTAATCCTGGACATACTCTGTCAACTTGTCCACCAGCCGCCACTTTCTATCCTTTTTTCAACCAATAATAGATTTGTTCCTTATCAAGTTTGTACTGCGTTTTCCCATTATTTCCCTTTTCAACCAAGATACCGGTTGGGTATCCGGTCTCTACTACTTTCACCATATTATTTCCTCTTTGAATCAAGTCCTAGATTCATGCTACAACTTTCCCCCCTTTCTTCGTTGTTTGAACAAAGCCCTAGATTCGAATGCATGAAGTAGCTTTACCTCTAATAATACTAAAAATTTAGGTGGCTTTGGAAGAGCTGATGGGAGTAGAAAAAGATGCACATGCAGACACGTGGGGAGCTGGGGCAGTAGAGCAAGGCCGCTTTCAAAGAACTTATACCTGAGGGTCACCGGGATGTCGGCGGCGGCAGGTCGGATCTGCGGACAATACGGCAGGGAGGAAGAAGGGTCGGAGGACCTCCCGACCCGGCGCTGTGTCGGAGAGAATGGCACGGGCAGAGGATCGGGCCCCTTCGGCAGCTGTGGGTTTCCTCCCTCAGCGGCGATGACCGCGTGAACGATGCACCTTTTAGTCCTCTACACACACCGGACGAAGGGATCCGGCCGGATCTGTGACCAGCGGTGAGCAGAGAGAAAATGTCGCTACCGATGTCTTGTTTACATCTGGAGAGGATGAGAGAATGAAGAGAGCAACCCTAGTAAAGCAAGCGCTCAGGCCCGTGCGTCCATATATAGTGGAGTGATTATTTTTTTCTCTCCACAACAAGCGTTTCAATTTGTGTACGTGGCATTAAAGAAAAGAAACTCTCTATTTAAGGTGACTACTCTACGACTCCTACTTACTACTACAGTACTACCTCCGTCCTGGTTTATAGGTCCCTTTTATAGTTTGTGCCAAATTTTGACAAAAGATTTAACTAACAAAATGTTAATGCATGTCAAGAAAAATTATCTCATTGGATTCATATTTGAACATAGTGTTGAAAAATATAATGTTTGGTGACATGCGTGAACATTTTCTTAGTTTAATCTATGGTCAAATTTTGGCACGAAATACATGGGGACCAATAAACCCGGATAGAGGTAGTATTGTTCACTTGTGCTCCCCGCCCCTCCATTCATTGAACAACCCCACGGGTGAATAAGAGGGTGCTTGGATACGTTTTAGTCCCATGACTAAAAGTAGTGGGACTAAAACTTGCTAGCCTCACCCATGCTTGGATCCAAATACTAAAGAGACTAAAATCAAGTTATTGAGCATTTATTATCCTCCAAACCCTCCAATCCAGAACTCGCATGTGTTAAAGGAGATGAATTAAATGAGGAGAGAGAGAGGGCTAATACATATTTTAGTAGGTTTCCTATGACTAAAAATGTTTAGCCTCAAGACTAGTCCTAGCCTCTCTTTAGTCAGGGATGCTTGGAACTTTAGCCTCTAAAAGAGACTATTTTTAGTCAGACTAAAAATATTCCCTTGGATCCAAGCACCCTCTAAACATACAGTAAGTACTATATTTATATAGAACGAACAAGCTCGAACATTTTTTGCGTAGTTAAAAGTTGTGGGCGGGGATTTTCCCGGGCAGTACGTGCGGAAGTTTTTGGGTAGGCGGTTTGACAGAGAGGCGAGGAGGGTGAGTGAGTGGGGCTGTGCGATTTGACGGCGCGTTACTGCTAGAAAGACTTGTGATATGACCACTCACTATAGTCATGAATTACTGGCGCTCCGACCGGGGTGATGCCCCCCTTCCGTTCCGGGCTCTAATCTGGTGCATGACACGTCGACTCGGATGCTGGCTCTCCCACATGTCGGAGTAGTAAGAAGGAGCAAAGAATGATGCGGTATATACTAGTACTATACTACTCCCTCCGTTCCTAAATATAAGTCTTTGGAGAGATTTCACTATGGACCACATATGGAGAAAAATGAGTGAATCTACACATAAAATGCATCTATATACATCTGTATGTGGTCCACAGTGAAATATCTACGAAGACTTATATTTAGGAACGGAGGGAGTACTACTCAGGTCGGAGGAGTGCGAACCACGGCAGCCCAGTGAACCAGCCGTGTGAACCACGGTAGCCCAGTGAACCAGCAGTAGAAAACAATAATGTGGTGATATGGCCATAAAAAACAATGTGCTACGGTCCACACTGTAGCATGTATAGTAACACTCCTCTTTGTTTGGATCCCTGAGTTAGAGCTAGTTTGGGTTGAAATAGCCTCAAATTATCGAAACAAGAGGGGTTAGTTTGAGCTAGTTTGCTCTAACCCAGCTAAAAAAACTAGCCCGGTGGAGAGGTTCTAATTGGGTTAGTTATCCTGGGCCCACTAAAAGAGAACTAAAAATATCTCACCTGCCCGCACCAGATCGCTCCCCTAAAAAAATCTCACCTGCCCGCACCAGATCACGACTCCTCTCTGTTCCCCATAGGGCCGCCCGCCCAAGCGCCGCTCGCCCTCTCTCTCCTCCGGCCGCCCTCTCCTTCCGGCCTCCGCTGCCCTACTCCGGCCGCCCTCTCCCTCCGACCTTTGAAGGTCGCCCCGCTCCCCCTTCACCAGTCGTTTTTCTCCCTCTGTCGTGCGCGGCAGCGGCCCATCTACCAGGGAGGTCGCGAGAGGGGTGAGTTTGTTCATTCCTTCTCTGTCTCACGGCCATATCATTGATCTTGCTTGCTCTAGCGCTAATTCTGATTTGGAAAAGTAGATCCTGATCAAACTTGCTATAGATTTGTGGTGCACGCATGGAATTGTTTGATGCTGCTTGAGGAGGTAATAAATCTTTCTAGAGGCCCAAAGATTCAGGTCACCTTTCTAGGTATTTCAATTTCAGGCTTGCATTATTTGTAGAGGCCCAAAGATTCAGTTCACCTTTCTTGGTATTTGAATTTCAGGCTTGCATTGTTTCTAGAGGCCCAAAAATTCAGTTCACCTTTCTAGGTATTTGAGTTTCAGGCTTGCATTATTTCTAGAGGCCCAAAGATTCAGTTCACCTTTCTAGGTATTTCAGTTTCAGGCTTGCATTATTTCTAGAGGCCCAAAGATTCAGTTCACCTTTCTAGGTATTTCAGTTTCAGGCTTGCATTATTTCTAGAGGCCCAAAGATTCAGTTCACCTTTCTAGGTATTTAAGTTTCAGGCTTGCATTATTTCTAGAGGCCCAAAGATTTAGTTCACCTTTCTAGGTATTTCAGTTTTAGGCTTGCATTATTTCTAAAGGCCCAAAGATTTAGTTCACCTTTCTAGGTATTTTAGTCATATGCTTGCATTATTTCTAGAGGCCCAAAGATTAAGTTCCCAGTCGGCGGCAAGCGGCCCTGCTACCCATGCCGGTGTCGACCTCAACTCGCAAGGGCCGGTGTCGGAGGGGTTCCCAGGGCTTGGGCTCTACAGAGCCTTCCTCCAGAGCGACGATGGCGAGCTCCTCCCTCAGCGCGTGAGGGGCTCCGGGCTCCCTCCCTATCGTGAACAACTTCCGTGATGAGTTAGCTCATTCTTTGTTTCATGAAGTGTTTTTTTATTTTGTGAAGCTTGATTGACTACTTGTATGTTTAAGTGGGATATCTCATTGGTATGGACAAAGTAAAAATTATCATGTTTTGCATGCTTGATTGTATAGATGGTTCGTTTATGTCAATTGTGAGAGGGAGGAGGCCACTGAAGAGCTGGCCACACCAAGAGGGTGCTTGGATCCAAGGGACTTATTTTAGTCTGACTAAAAATAGGGTCCAAAGTAGTCAAATGATTGAGATAGAGCATTTATTGTCAATCTAACCCTGCCACCCATACACCTCTTTGGTTTAGAGTTAGTTCAAGGTTAGAATCTAACTCTAACCTCTAACTGAGTTAGAGTTCTCCTTGTCTTGGTTCATCGCCATCATACTTTCCCTGTTCCTATGTTTTCAGTATCCTGCGAATCAAAGAGGCCCTTTTTTCGGGAAAAATCAAAGAGGCCCTTAGACTGGTTTAGGTCTGGTCATTTTCTATAAACGTGTTATGTCCAAAATTTAATGAACGTGCTCCAGTTTCCACAAAAATAATCCGGTTTCATGTAGTAATTCATTGATTTATTTATTCTTCTGCGGGGGGTTTGCATGTAATTCGTGAGACCTGAAATGTAAAGTACCCCGGCATATGCTCTGAGTCGTGCATGCACTACGACCCAGATGCTCTATGTCCCACATGTCGGTGAATAGGAGCACGTGGAAATAGCCTAGGAGTACATATAGGAGGATAAATGCGTGAAAAATATGTACTGTGAAGCGTAGCCGCGGTTCAAAAAGTAGACCTAAAGTGATGACCGCTATAGGTCGCACGCACCCAACTAGTGGTACTAGACATACGACTAATTTTTCCCTCAAAAAAAAAGAGGCACGAGTGCTCAGTACTCCTATTCTATAAACATGAGTCCCATCTGACAACAGCGTCCGTGCTACAGCTAGCCCTCCTCCCTTGTTTCTCTCTTCTAACTCTAAACTCGGCCGACGCCCGGTGGGTGGGGTGGGTTTTCTCAACTGCGGCCCCACCTCACAGTGAAAACGTTACGACTGGAATAAAAAATGCCATATACTCCCTCCGTTCATAAATATAAGCCTTTTTAGATACTACTTCAAATGGAATACAGCATACAGATGTATGAAGACATAGTTTAGAGTGTAGATTTACTCATTTTGCTCCGTATGTAGTAGTCACTTGCTAGAATCTTTAGAAAGACTTATATTTGGGAATGGAGGGAGTACTATACTAATAAAACATTAAGGCCACGAGGTGATGCAGTGTTGGTTACAAGAGGCAAGAAGAAGAGATGCATCCATCGACGACGTCCACCTCCTCAACTCAGGGCGCCGGCCCACCGAACGGCGCCTAAGTAGCAGCGGCTTTTGTGGCCAGGTCGACGTGCTTCTGAACAATGGCGTCCAAAGATTCCAGATGTTGGAAGAAGGCCAACGTCTTTCTGTCCTCGCTTGCCTTGTAGTGGCCTACATAGACGATTTCCTCGTAGACGTGGATGTGCAGGTTGACGGTTTCTTGCATGGCGAGGCGCTGCGCGGCAAGCGCGGCCTCGAGGTGCACATTCTTCGTCGCGACCTCCGGCACCTGCAGGGCCACCAGGGCTTGAAAGAGTTCGTCACCATGTAGGCCGATGAGGGTGGCAGGCAATGAGGAGCCTGGGCGCGCGGGCTGGAGCAGTACGGCAAGGTTGTCCGCGCGCTTCTTGACGGCGGTGAACTTGCGGATGGAGTTGACCATCATGTCGTCCATGCGAGAGGCGAAGCCGGCGTCGGTGAGGGCTACGATGCCTGCGGTCGCCAGCACCGTCTGGAAACGCTGCGTGGTGCGGGGCCGCAGGCCGGCGCCTTGGATGATTTGGCACAGCCGACTGCCGCTCGCGTCCATCGCCTCCATAGGTGCTTGTGGCTTCTGGTCACTTGGTCTTGGATTGGAGTGAGTAGTGTTGCGCAGAGACTTGGGAGTAGATGGATTGGAGTGGTGGGCGCCTTTATTATATGAGAGTCCAAACTCTGTTGCATTCACATCGTGCTGGCTCTAGTCTGCTTCTCCAATTAATTCCCTCTACATGTAATTGAGGATGCATCATTGACCATTCAACGTCTCGAGAACCGCTACCCTCTTCCTCCTTGGCATTCAAGCACCTATGGACCCGTCGACGACGAGGTGCCTATGGTGACTTTGTAAATTTCAAGATGATAGTGTTGTGCGTGTGTGCATTCATAGGGGTGAGTGTATGTGCATGTATATGAGCGTTTGCGTATGTACTGTGTCAAAAAAACGTAAATGCGTGTCAAAAAGAGAGTAGTCAGTATACTCAATATTGTGCACCTCGGAGAGGAAAACGATAGAACTAGTACGTATTTATTTATGGTGCAGATTCACTCATTTTGCTCCATATGTACTCCGTCTCGGTGTAGTCTAGTCACTTGTTGAAATCTCTAGAAGGGCAAATACTCCTTTCTGGTTTACAGGGCTATACTAGCAAGTAGTTGTACGTACTAGTACAATAGTGGGCTCACATAGCAATTTTGTCTCATGCAAGAGCCTGGCTATATGCGTGCTCCAATGTTCGCAACTGCAACATTTGGTTTGCGCTTGGCTCTTCGCCTCTTCAAGAAGACGAACAATGATGTTACTACTACTGCTTCTACAGTGTCAAATCCACTGCTGCATGTCCGTCCACCGCGAGCGGGACGGATAGCTTGTTGTAGAACTACTACTACTAAGCAAAAGCATGTCCTCGTTTGCGAGCAACCGCACGCATGGGCGAGGGAGAAGGCGTGTAGTAAAATCAAGCTTCTCCTCATTCTACGAGTTGACGCGACACATCATAGCACTAGCCCCACATGCTTGCCTCTAAACTTGGCTGAAAGACCCGCAATGTACAATATATTTGCTGCAACCTCTAACATTTACCCACCACAAATTAAAATATATGTGGCCGTATGCATTGTTTTGATGCAGAGGCCGGGGAGTCCCCCCTTTTCAAAAAAAACAAATTAAAATATATATTCCTGTCTTGACCAGATGAGCGTGCAAACTACAATCACCAGGGTGACAGGTAGGGCCAGAAGACTATTTTAATTTTTTTTAAAAACTTCGAGACGGCCACATAGCATGGAGCCGACCCCAATGATTTTAAGCTTACAGGCACGGTACACGCTATCTAGACTACTCTACACATGAAACTGCCACACGAGCGTCCGGGCTGCGCTTGGCACTTCGCCTCTTCGGGAAGTCGAACAATGATGGTGTACTACTGCACTGGAGGAGTACTACAGTATGCTTCTGGCCATCTGGCACCGATTGAACTGATGCATGTCCATCGCGTGCGGGAGGGAGAGCGTGTAGCGAAAGCTTCTCCTAGTCTTGCCAGCCACCACGCTCATGGGCGAGGGACGGACGCTCCTGTCTTTGCGTGTATGACAGGTGGGCCCGACACGTGTGTGGCCAACCTGTCATATAGCCAAAGGCAGGTGCAGTTAAGTCTGCGAGGGAGAGGATAATCAAACTTCTCGTTGATGTACGAGTTGATGCGACACATCAAAGCACTGCACTCGATATATTTCAATAATTTGCGTTTACCAATGCATTAATTACAACGCATGCATGCATGCCATGACTCTTCTTTTGGTAGTACTTGCATGTGTTGATTTAATGCACCTTGAAGGATGGTTGTGCACGAGGAGAGCAAGATCATGTAGACTGAACAGGAACAGGACCCGACGATGGAGCTCTCTAAGGTCTCGATGGACCTCACCGTGCTCCACTGCCCCTTGTGCCTCCGCCCCTTGACGCCTCCAGTGTATGAGGTTTGAATACACCTCGTCCGTTTGGCTGATTGAGCAAGGTGCAGGTTTCTTGATTGATGTGTTGTTGGATTGATTTCTGTCGTGCAAGGGAGGGCACCTGGCCTGCGCAGACTGCCGCGTCGAGCGCCCCGGGAACCAGCGGCAGTGCCAGAAGTGCAAGCGCGGCGGTGGCTTCGACGTGCGGAACACAGCGGTGGGCTCCATCCTTTCGTCGGTGAGGGTGGAGTGCCCGCACGAAGGCCGTGGGCTCTACATCACTTACCACAAGCTCGCCGATCACCAGAGCGTGTGTCCACTCGCGCCCTGCAAATGCCCCATGCCCATCTGCGGCTACGAAGGCCCGCCGCCGGTGCTCCACCACCACATCAGCACCGCGCATCCCATGCCGGTGCACAGGATCCAGTACGGCAGGCTGCTCCAGCTGCAAGTGCCACTATCGGAGCCACGGCTCTTGCTGTTCGCGGAGGAGGACCGCCGCGCGTTTTTCTTGGTCGGCGACATGCTCGACATCGGCGCGCCTATTGCCGTGTTGGTCATCTGCATCAGAGCGGGGGCGTCCCCACTGCCGCACTACTTGGCTAAGTTGTGGGCGAATGGCCCGCCGGGGGAGCCCAAAGGCACGACCGACGCCGTCAAGGTGGAAATGGAGGTGACAAGCAGCAAGGATCCTGGCAACATCGACGTGCAGGAGCTGACCTTCTTGACAGTTCTGCCCAAGCTGCTGGCCGGGGCTAAGCTTGTGTCCCTCCACATTCAGATTGACAAGCTCACGTCCTAAATGTTTCGACAGTTCCTTCTGTTTATCTTAGTAATATGCTAATATAGGGATTACCTTGGTCTACTTTAGCTTAAGAAATGGTGGGTTTTGGTGGCGCTGCAGCAATTACTTCGACATCAGATCAGTAATTTCCAACAGTCGAATGGATATTTTGTGTCTGTTGGATATAAAGTTCCTTTGGGTAAGAAGTACTACTTGTCATCAAAATGGATAAAAGGAGATGTATGTAGACGTATTTTAGTTCTAGACACGTCCCTTTTTGTCCATTTTGATGACAAGCACTCCCTCTGTTCCACAATACATGCCTTCCATTTGTCAAAATATAGATGTATCTAGACATGTTTTAGTATATAGGTACATCCATGATAGAGCCAATCGGATGGTTGCGAACACTACAATACGTAGCTACAGATGCGTGTGTGACTCCCAGATGCAGAGGCCGGGGGTCATCATCCTCCTTTTTGAGAAAAAACAGACGCATGTGTGAGAGGACGAGTGCGTGCGTGCACCTCTTCTCTTCCTGTATAACGTACTACTAAACTCAGAGTACAAGTTTTTGTGGGTGGCAGGATGGTGCGTGCGAGAATTCTCGAGAGATAGGTTTAATGTGTCTGAAAAAAGGACTAGCCTAGAGCTCGCCATGCGGCTATTCCTGTCGAACGCCCCATTAACCGTAAGATATGTATAGGACGGTCCAGTTATTGCACGTACACAGCAGTACTCCCTCCTTTCCGGTTTATGGTGAGTGGTTGAATATTTTTTGTAGTTTGCAAAAGCACCTAATTAATGCTCTTGTTTTTCTCAAAAAAATTATGTTTATCAATGCATTAATTGTAATGCATGCACGCATAAAGTACATGCATTGGTCAATTTTCTCTTAATACTTGCATGCAATGATTTAATGCACCTTGGAATCTGAACATGTGTTGGGGAACAACCAAATTGAGCCTTATAAAATGGAAAAACTAAAATTTTGAGATAAGCCCTATAAAACGGAAAGGAGGGAGTAGAAAAAGAAGTACTCCATCCGGGAATAGTGTCGCACTTCGAAACTAGAACCATCAATAAATTTTGAGCTTGCGTCTCGTCACATTCCAAATTACTCCATGCTATATTAAATTGCAAACATGTTCACACCGATCACAATCTAAACGGTTTCCCACTTAGGAGCGTATTAGTACCACGCTAGTATATTGAATTCCAAACCTGTTCACACCGATCACAACCTAAATGGTTTCCCACTTAGGAGCATATTAGTACTCGGTTATAAATACTAGTATGCCAAGATGACTGCACATTCCTCCTCAACTCCTCATCCACAAAAACAAACAAGTCATTCAGCATCCTTCCCTTGCGTCTGCCATGGCCAGCGTGAGTTCTGGGTTGAGAGATTGCTACCAGGGAGAGGCGAGCATGGAAGCGAAAGCACGAGAGATGTCCCGCCTCGCTGCGAGAGCAGCACGGAGGTCCCGCCGCGCCGTCATTGCAGTAGACTGGTCCGGCTGCGCCGCGAAAGCAGCAGGGATGTCCAGCCACGCCACGAATGCAGCAGAGATGTCCCACCGCGCCGCGGCGGCTTGGGAAAATTTCTTGCGGGCAGGCGACAACTGTTACAAGCGCATGCATGCGATCGTCCATAGCCAGATGGATCAGATCTCCGGCTTGGTGAGGTTGCAGGACGACGTGAATGCCTCGTTTGAACAGGCTACCGGCGTCATCCGGCAACTAAGGGAGGGCAATGAGAGGCTCCGGGCCGAGCGCAACCTGCTGAGGGAGAAGATCATCCGAAGTGCAGACCAGCAGGAGGAGACCAGTGCCTTGTTGAAGAGGACCGGCGTCATCGTCAAGAAACTTATGGACGAGAATGACATGCTCCACAACGAGCGCCAAAGGCTGGTGGAGGAATCTGTGGATGTTCTCAAGCAGCGTCTCGAGGACACGAAAGAGCTCATCGCCGCTCGCCGCGGAGACTAGTTCCCCCGGCCTGCAGCAACGCATCAAGAAAGTAGAGATCAGTGAGCCAGATCCTTGTCTTCCTTCTTCTTTTGCCCTTGTGTATTTTGGGCGTAGCCGCATGTGGCTTTTTTAATTATCTTTCTAATTATGTAAGACAATTAATCGTCCTTATCTTTCTGTGGAAGATCAATGTTGCAAGGCTGGAATGAAGAAAACTCTTGTTGTGGCGACCCTGGCGTTGCTGTTCTTCTAGTTGCTGCTAGGCTTCCTTCAGTTTCTTGGTTTCTTTTGATGTAATAATCAGTTTAGGATGTCGATTGTGTCGTCAGTTATGAAATGTTGGGTTCTAGCGCGGATGTTTGGCCTTTGTTGGCCTCTTGGGATGTTGCGATTTCAATCTGGTACTTTTAGTCCTTCGTGTTAGGCTAGAGTTGTGCTGAACTTCTTGTGAATTGTGGTGGTTTTCAATAATGAAAATCGGAAGGGGCAAGCCCTTCTTTGATCAAAAAAAAATCTTCCTTATATATTCATCAGCCTTGCTATAAGTCGTAGTAGATGCTATATAGGTCCGTCGGATCTTACATCGAGATCCGTGATGTCGGATTTTCTTTTTTCTTTCTTAAATCTCAGTCGAGTGAGACATAGCCACGCCATTAAACAGAGGCTCGGGTGCCATTAATGGAGACCTTGGGAGAGAGGTGGACGGCAGATGGAGGTCAAAGGGCTCTCCTCCCGATAAGCACGCGCAGGGGTCTGATCGCACGCCTCTCGTACTCAAATAGCTACCCTGCACGGTGCCTCCTAGCTAATAAAAAATGGGGACGCGTGGCGGCACGTAAATGGTACTAGTAAGTAGAACGCCCACGATTTCAATAATACTTGTGTTTCCGATTGTAACATGACAGCAATTGTTCCAAAATGACTTTGTTGATTGTTATTGTGTGCGCCTTCGCAAATCGGACTGCAAATTTACCACAGCATGTTGGTGCCATGTCATGGCACCAAGCCAAGTTTCATTATTTTCATGCGTGTTTTGGATTTACAGGAATTAAAAAACTAAGTTTCTCAATGTTTCCAACCCAGCCACGACGCCCAGAATTTTGAATTTCATTCCCATTTCTTGCACGGAACCTAGAAATTTACCCGAGGACACACATGCGATTTTTCAACCAACTTTGGTGCACTCGAACATGTGCTTGTATTTCAAATTTGAATTATGCACACAAAGGTGACACGTTCCCTCCCTGAACCATGAGCCTTCTTGAGAGAAGCTCCGATTTGCAAGAAGCTTATACCAAAATTTGTTCCTATTCGGCCAATTTTTTTTATCATGGCATGGTACTACCATGACATGACACCATGCCAAGTTTCATGATTTTAAAACCAAGTTTCTCAATGTTCTTGACCGAACCACGATGCCCAGATGTTTGAATCTTATTCTCATTTTTTGCATGGGAGTACAAATTCACCCGAGGACACAAATGTGATTTTCAACCAACTTTGGTGCATGGGAGCACGTGCTTGTAGTTCAAATTTGAATTATGCACATTAAATGACCAAAAACTCAATTAATGTGTAAATAAGGCCAAACGAAGCCGGAATAATTCCAAAATTTAACAGGGCACTCATGTAGTTCTATGTTGCCTTTGTAAATAAACTCAAGGGGGACAACGTATATCATTTCGCACTCAAAGGTGACACATTCCCTCTCAGAACCACGAGCCTTCTTGAGAGAAGCTTCGGGTTGCAAGAAGCTTATACCAAAATATGTTCCTATTCGGCCATTTTTTACCACAACATGGCAGTACCATGACATGACATCCATGCCAAGTTTTATGATTTTCAGACGTGTTTTGGATTTACAAAAAATTTAAAACCAAGTTTCTCAATGTTCTCGTCCGAGCCACGATGCCCAGATGTTTTAATTTTATTCTCATTTCTTGCATGGGACCTAGAAATTCACCCGAGAACACAAATGTGATTTTCAACCAACTTTGGTGCACGAGAGCATGTGCTTGTAGTTCAAATTTGACTTATACACATTAAATGGCCAGAAACTCAATTAATGTATAAAAACGACAAACGAACCTGGAATAATTCCAAAATTTAACATGGCACTAATGTAGTTCTATGTTGCCTTTGTTAAGAAACTCAAGGGCGGGGGCGGGGGGTGGCACGTTCCCTTTTAGAACCACGAGCTTCCAAATCGGCCCAATTTTTTACCACAACATGTTAGTGCCATGACATGACACCATGCCAAGTTTCATTACATGAATTTAAAATCTAAGTTTCTCGATGTTCTTGGCAGAGTCATGACGCCCAGATGTTTGAATTTCATTCTCATTTCTTCCATGGGACCTAGAAATTCAACCAAGGACACACATGTGATTTTTCAACCCACTTTGGTGCACCGGAGCATGTGCATGCAATTCATATTTAGATTATGCACATTAAAAGTCCAGAAACTCAATTAATGTATAAAAAGGCCAAATGAACCCGAAATAATTCCAAAATTTAACAGGGCACTCATATAGTTCTATGTTGCCTATGTAAATAAAATCAGGGGGGAGGCAGCGTATATCGTTTCGCACACAAAGGTGACACGTTCCCTCTCGAAACCACGAGGCTTGTTGAGAGAATCTCCGGTTTTGCAAGAGGCTTATACCAAAACCTGTCCCAATTCAGCCAAAAATTATACGTATGAAAATAGGGTTTAGATTATCCCGAACATCTCGCTACCTAGACCAATAATGTACTATGATTTGAATTCAACATAAAATGGATACATATATTTGAATTGGAGAGCGTATGGTACATGTAGTTCATAGTGAAATATGATTACTGCTATATGCATGTCTTTTTGTTATCAAGATAATATTTAAATTATTGTATAACTTGACAACAATCGTATTCAAATAAGGAAAATTGATTCAAATTTAGTCCATATGGTAGACGACAATATATATGTTCACATGGTGGAGTAAAATGTTCATATATGTTGGAAGATCAAAATGTATGACTACATCAATTATAAACCGCAAGGTCACCTAATGATATATTCGAATTCAACATAAGTTCAAAAATTGAAATTCAAGATCATGGCATCTGTAATCATATAAAAAGGGACATTACTCTTTCTTTGGTGGGAATTGATTTGTTTTTTGTTGTTGTTGAGGGAAGTGCGAATCGATTTGGTATTGTGCAGGGTAATCATGTTCTCTCGATTTTTTTTACATTTTTCTTGTAGTTTTTTCAATGGCATCTATAGCAAGATAGTAAAAGGGGACATGACTCTCTTGTGTATTGTATGATTTTTTTACACGTTAAGTTTGTTCTGCCGAACAAGGAATCCGCACCTTGTTATCCCGAAATTTTCAGGCTCGAGTATCTTTTGTCTCACCTGCTTTGAAACTCCTGCTTCTTCAACCCGTGCCGCGCCTTGTTATCCCGAAATTTGGACGCGCGCGAAAACTCCCTCCTCATCCGAAATTGCTCCCGCAGCCCAGACACGCGAAATCCCCCTTCTACCCCTCAGCCAGAAAAGAAGCTCCATGTCGCGGTGTCAAAACCGATGGGGGTACGCTGCTAACTTACCCTACATTTCGGACAAGCGCGTCCCTAAGCTTGGCTCCCCCCTCCCCTTCGCCCCCCTCCCCCCCCCCCCATTCGTACACCGAGGCCACCAAAACCCGCGAAACCCCACGCTCCTCCGTCGGCCTCCCGACCGCCGCCCAGCCAGAGACTCTTCCCCGACTATGTCGTCCACCGCAACAGCTCGTTGTCCCTCATCCACCACACCGGATGAGGATCCGTTGTCGATCTCGTCATCCCGCCGGATCAGCCACCCCGTCCTCCACCTCCAAGGAGCTACCCCGATGTTCGCCTCGTCTATCACGCCACCTCAATCCCCACAGCATCGTCTTGACCTGCCCCACCGGAACCGCAGCACCCTCACCAATTCCTCCGATGAAGCCGAGGCCAACTTGGCGCCACCAAGGAGGTTCTGCACTCACCGCTGCATTTTATCTTTTATTCGATCTCACGGGGCTGCCGGTGCTCGATACCGAGCAGACATGGCGTCTCCATCGATGGCGCCGTCGCCGGCCACATCATCCACGGCGTCTCTCCCCCATGTCGTTGCTTCCTCGGTAGCGACTTCCACAACGGCACTAGCTGCAGCTGCTCCGGCTCTCTCTCGTGATGCGGCTCTGTTCTTGCTGTCAGTCGCACTGTTGCACTGCTCCTGCTTTCGTTTGTGTTGCTGCTCTTCTCTTGCTCTCGCTTGCGTTGCTGCTGCTGCTGCACGACCTCTGGTAGCTACAGGAGTTGCTGCTTTAGCACTCGCTCGTGATGCTATTGCATGACTTGCTCTCTGCTAGTGTGTTCCCTGCTCGAGCGTCTGCTGATTTAGATCATTGCTTCTCTGCTACTAGTTCTCGAACTCCCTAAACATCTATTGCAATGCTCTGTTACTAGTTCAATCAGTTTCGACAGTAAAATTCAGTTTCGACTGTGAAGTTCATTTTCTTCAGTTAAGTTCAGAGTGAATAGTACTTACAGCATATGTCGGAGCGGCCGTGGCACGGCTGATGCGTTTTACATCTAGCACTTTTTGGTGATGTATTTTACATCATCTATTGCAGATGATATTAGGGTCCCACTTCAGATTAAAGTTGTCTGTCTTGTCATGCTTCAGCCTCGTTGCTGTACACCTTAGCGGAGCTGCCCCAATGATGGAACCGTCCATCACAGCGGAGCAATACCCTCGGCACCGTTTCCAGAGGCCTCGGATCTTCTTCCCCGCCTCCGATAGTCACACCAGCATCATCACCATCCTCCATGTCCAAGCCAATGATGCTGAGGTCCACAAGGCTATGCCAAAGAGGTTGTACACTCGTCGCATCACTTTGTTTCTCCATTCCTCTGTTCTTCCAATTCATGTGAGCCAAACACCCAGGTTTACTGAAATCCTATGTTTCCAAATGCTCTGTTTTGCACGTGCATTCCTATCCTATTCTTGTGTTTTTCCTGTCCTGCGTTTATAGAATCCTCCAATTCTAAGGAGCCCTTACAGATTTACTTCATTTTCAGATTGGCGTCAAAGAAAACTCTGTGTGTTATGTCTTGCTCCTGCCGTGCCGTCATCCACCCCACCTGAGGTGCACCATCGACAGAAGCATTCACTGCAGCAGAGATCCCCCCTGCAGACTTTCTTTCGCCGCCTCAGATCATATTCCCCGTTGCCGGCAGCCACGCCAACTGCATTACCATCATCGACTGAGCAGATGAACCTGAGGACTAGACAGTTCCGGAAGAGAGGTCGCATTCTTTCGTGTTTGCTTACGTTATACATCGGTTATTATTACCTACTACTTTATCGTTCAATCTTAAGTTTTGAATAGCCCATGGGTCTCATATCGAGCCAGCAACGAATAGTATTTGTCTACTATCTGGTTCATCTGGGGTCTTCTATGTGGTTCATGTTGGGTGGGCAACAAACAATAGATGATCCATTGTCTATCTTTTTAAACTGAAGCTATAATCTACCTGCTATCATTAGTTTTGGATCCATCCACTCGTTTGCTACCATCAGTCTTGATTTTTGCATGCACCCCTTAGGCCTTACAAAATCTAACTATTTTTTTTATTATGCATTTCAGATATTGTACACAATCATACTGAGCATGTAGATAAAAAGAGAAGACCGTTGCGTGCGAATATAATGTCATGCAGACGCTGCTCCATGGTGGGCGAAGTGCCCCCCCCCCCTCTCCTGCATTTCCTGATTGTGTTCTAGAGGAAGATAACTGTTCAGATGGAGATTCAGAAGGAGCCGACCATGCCTGTTTACCACCTGAGGTGTTTGCTCTAACCTGGCATGCTGATGTTAGTCATATCATGCATATGGCGCCTTGCATTGCTTACATTGTACATCTTATATGTCATCAGCTTAGTTTAGATTTGCTTTGTGTGAATGCCACCTGTTTGGTTTCTATATCATACTCCCACCATTCCTAAATATTTGTCTTTTTAGAGATTTGAACAAGTGACTACATACGGAACAAAATGAGTGAATCTACACTCTAAAATATGTCTATATACATCCGTATGTGGTAGTCCATTTGAAATCTCTAAAAAGACAATTATTTAGGAACGGAGGGAGCATATGGGAATTATGCAATGCCATCTTCTTTAGCCAGGCATCATATACGTGAATCATGCAATGCCATCCTGTTTAGCTAGTCATCATATATGTGAATTGTATCGTGCCATATTTTTTTCCATAATGTGTTCCATTTGTCAACAATGTTTATACATTCATCTACTCTTCTTGTGCATCAGCCATTTGAGTCGGTCATGGGAAAATCTGGAGTGAAAACAAGGTCTTCTGAGCAGTCAGTGCTACCTGTCGATGCAGATTTCTTGCTGGTTACAGATAGCTCCTCAGAGGAGGATTCAGAGAGAGATGACTAGTCGTATCCCCCCCCCGAGGTGCATGCTCTAACTTGGCTAGGTTATATTGCTCATATCATGCATATGGTGGCTTGCATTGCCATGGCATCTACTTAGATTAGACATGCTTTGTGTGAATGCCTCCTGTTTGCTTTCTATATCAGATATGTGAATTATGCAATGCCATGTTTTTCAGCCAGTTATCATATATGTGAATTATGCACCGCCATGGAGCCAGGCATCATATATGTAAATTATCTCATGCCATCTTTTTTTTCATTACGTATTCCATTTGTCGACAATCTGTGTATATTAAACTACTCTTCATGTGTATCAGCCATTTGAGCCGGTTATGGAAAAATCTGGAGTGAAAACAAGGTCTTTAGAGCAGGGAATGGTACCTGTTGAAGCATATATCTCGATGGTTACAGGGAGCTCCTCAGAGGAGGATTCAGAGACAGATGACCAGTCCTATATCCCACCTGTGGTGTATGCTCTAAGTTGCAATGTTTATATTTATCATATGATGCATATGGTGTCTTGCATTGCTTAGTTTAGACATCATATGCACAATATTGAATTCTATCTGCTTAGTTTAGAGATCATACATGCGAGTGCCAGCTGCTTACTATATGAATCAATTATGTCAATTATATCATGCCATCCTGTATACTTAGACAACATGTATGTGAATTATTTCATCCCAACCTATTTTAGAAAGACATCATATAGTTTTGTCATGTCATCTTGTTTAGGTACTCATCATATGTTGAATTATGCCATTATATCCTATTAAGTTATCCATCATATATCTGAAACTGTGTCATGCTATCCTGTTTAGTTAGGCATCATATATGTGAAATTGTGTCATGCTGTCCTGTTTGGTTAGACAACATATATGTGAATTACCACATCTGTCTATCATACAATGTCTGTACGTTCAATTTCTTTTCTTGTTTATTAGCCATTTGAATTGGAGGGGGTGATGGCAGTATCTAAGGGAGCAAAAACCCGTTCTTCACAAAAGATAGTGCTACCCGTCGATGCAGATGGAACCATGGTTGTACTGGCCCACAAACTAGCCCCACCACACATAATCGAGACACTTTCAGATTGCACACTTACACCGTTGGGCATAGAACCAGCTACAACCCATCTAACCGCAACCCCAGCGGATAGTAACCCACTTATAGTTGACAAAGCACCATGTCCACCATAGAGTACCCCCACACGAGCAGTTTGTAAAGCTACTGCAGTGCCCAAAGCACGAAGACCACCACAGCTAACCCAAACTCCACGTTTAAAGCAGAAGACCAACTGTTCTCAGGTCAGATTCCGTAGCTATGGTCCATACTCCTTTGCTGTTGCATCACTGTATTTACTCATACCAACTACTTTCGAATTTGAAGGATCCAACTGAAACTCCAATGGCGCAACAGGTATGTTTTAAACCTATTTCTTTAACTGGATTGTTGTTCTAACTTCTTGCTCTATGTTGATTTCAGTTTAAGTTGTATAAACAGTTATGTACTCATGTGATGCACATTACAAGTGCTGCCAATGCTGTGTAGTTTCTCACACTTATATTCTGTCTATGCTGCTGTGTCTTAAAAATATATGAGTTGAATTGTGTCTCTATCTTGATTAGGGAACATAAACTAGAATGATATGGACAATACAGTGACCATAGTACATAGATATATGTTTGTTTCATGCTGTTATCCTGTCCACCTTACTACTGAACCGGTTTACCAAAATGAGTTTGGTATACTACAAGCTAAACCTGTGATGTGTCTGCTTGTTTCTCTTGTAGTATGCAAACAGAATATTGGAGAAGAGCACCCCACTATGCAATGGTAGAGAAAGTAATGCAGATAAGGTTCAAGATAGTGAGACAACCCTGTTGGTCTCCAAGAAAGGTGATAAAAACGATCTTGTAGACAGTGAGAAAACCCCACAGTCCTGCGTTGATGTAGTGTTCGAGTTACTGGCCAGTACCACCGACACAAGCTCTTCGAACTCGCTGCCTGAATCACTTCGGCTTCTTCAGTCTCAGCTACAAGCTGAAAGGCATTAGTCAGCTGTGCTGCAGCAAGAAGCCGAAGGAGTGAGGAAGTCACTGCAGAATTCAGATGCGTACTTTCTTATGCAACAGCAAGCGCTGGAGGATTTAAGCGCCAAACAAGAGAAAGTTAATAAGCTTGCTAAGCATCTTGCCAGCATTATGGGTACCCAAGGTATTGTTTCTTGAACTCTTCTGAAGTGGTTTCAGTTCTGGACTTGTTTTGCTGCGGCGTTTATATGCTGTTGTGTTCCCTATATTTGCACTGGTGGTGAACTTTGATGCCCAGTGGATGTAATATGTGTAATAGCCGTGATAGCCTAGCATAAGTTGCTTGCTTATTTATTTCATTGTTGTCTTGTTTATTTGTTTGCTTGTAGTCAGTGCAGTTCTTTTTCCGTGGTTTGCTGGTGGCTGCAATAACCTATCTTTTAAAACTAGGCCACAATAACCATGGGCTAATATTTACTATAGTGACACTGGGCCTCCTACAGGCCGTAGAAACAGTGGGCCTTCTATGGGACGTAGAAACAGTAGGCCTTCTACGGGCCGTAGAAACATTGGGCCTTCTATAGGCCGTAGAAACAATGGGCCTTCTATGGGTCGTATCATCAATGGGCCTTATACGGGCCGTATGATCAATTGGCCAAACATGGGCCAATAACAGGCCGCATTATGGCTGTAAACGGGCTATAGTTGGAATCGTCCGTTCATGGGCCGACCATAACAGGCCATCGTTAATAGGCTGTATTTGATGATGCTATGAAAACGGCCCAATGTATTAACGGACCACAAACGGTCCGACTGTAACCACGGGCTGAATTGGCCCACAATCAGAAAATGATAGTAACGGGCCGTAAGTAAACGAATGCTCGAAATGAGCCCAAGAATAAATGGGCTCTGAGAAGGCCGAAAGATAACATGGGCTAGAAACGGCCCAACTGAATAACGGGCCATTAATGGGTATAAAGTGATACACTGTTCATTATGGGCCAGTTTCACCACGGGCCTTTAATGGGTCTAAAGTGATACACTGTTCATTGCGGGCCAGTTTCACCACGGGCCGTTAATAGGCCAAGAGTTACATAGGGCCTCATATGGGCCGAAAGACGTCATGGGCCATACATGGGCCAAAAGTGAAAACGGGCTGGAATCATATTGGATGGCCCAGATGACGCTACTGGGCCTAATTCGGGTAGGGCGTAACGGGCCTTGGGTTAGCGGGCTGTAAATGGGCTATATGCGAATAGGCCGTTAACAGGCTTTCCATGGGCTGGCCCATCACCTTTTGACCAAGTCAAACGGGCCGGCCTTTTCACAGGAATGGGCCTCTGTTGGGTCGTGCCACGTGTCGACGTATCATAGGCGCCTTCTGTCCAATGAGTGGATGGCATCTGTCCCAACAATGAGCCGACACGTGTTTCCTCCAGCCAATGACGATTTTACACGTGGAAAATCCCCATTGGTCGGGGCTGTTAACGGGTTATCGGATCCAAAACCTGACCCGATAGCATAACGGCATTCCGTTACGGTGGATGCCACGTGTCGGTCACCCTTGACAAAAGCACTTCTGTGACGCACGATTTATCGTCATGGAAGTGGACACTTCCGTGATGATAATTTTGGTAATGTCATGGAACACTTCTACGATAGCACAGGTATGACTATCTTGATTCTGTCATAAATTTGTCATGGATGTACATGCATGACAAAAAACGCGACCTACTGTGACAAACATGTATCATCACGGAAGTGTATTTTTTTGTAGTGTTGCCTGCCTGCGGCCCACGGTGTGGCTCCATCTACGGCATGGTACAGTCTAGTTTCGACATCGACAACCCAAGACCCTAGTGAGGGAACGAGCCTCGCGAGGTGGATGACACCAAGACCTCCAAGAGGATCAGCCACCTCAGGCTGGCTCCCGAGGAGCGGAGATTTCTATGCAATGCTCACCTCACGAGGTTCGGGTGACGTGAGCCAGACAATCGAGGCCAGGCAGGCGCCAGCGGGTGCAGTGTACCAGTTTCCTCTTTGGTGCAAAGGAGGCAAGTAGCAGGCGTGGAATCTCAAGGAAGAAGCCAAAGGTTTCCATTCCCGTGCAACAAGACGAAGACCGCCAGGATAGCATGATGGAGGTCATCGCCGAGTGAGGCAGTCCTGGATTAGGGGGTATCCGGACAGCCGGACTATATACTTTGGCCGGACTGTTGGACTATGAAGATACAAGATTGAAGACTTCGTCCTATGTCCGGATGGGACTCTCCTTTGCGTGGAAGGCAAGCTTGGCAATTCGGATATGTAGATCTCCTTCTCTGTAATCGACTCTGTGTAACCCTAGCCCCCCTCCAGTGTCTATATAAACCGTAGGGTTTAGTCCGTAGGACAAGAACAATCATAATCATAGGCTAGCTTATAGGGTTTAGCCTCAACGATCTCGTGGTAGATCAACTCTTGTAATACTCATATCATCAAGATCAATCAAGCAGGAAGTAGGGTATTACCTCCATAGAGAGGGCCCGAACCTGGGTAAACATCGTGTCCCCCGCCTCCTGTTACCATTATCCTTAGACGCATAGTTCGGGACCCCCTACCCGAGATCCGCCGGTTTTGACACCGACATTGGTGCTTTCATTGAGAGTTCCACTGTGTCGTCGCGATAAGGCTTCATGGCTCCCTCAACCATCTTCAATGACGTAGTCCAGGGGGGAGGTTTTCCTTCCCGGACAGATCTTCGTATTCGGCGGCTTCGTACTGCGGGCCAACTCGCTTAGCCATTTGGAGCAGATTGATAGCTACGCCCCCGGCCATCAGGTCAGGTTTGGAAGCTTAAACTATAATGCCGACATCCGCGGAGACTTGATCTTCGATGGATTCGAGCCCATGTCAGGTGCGCCGAACGGTCACGACGGGCATGACTTTGATCTGCCATCGGACAGTATTTAGGAGATCGCGCCTGCGGAGGCGCCGGAAATCAATCCGGAGCAGATCGTGTCTTCCGAGGATGGGTGGATGGACCCCGCCATGGAGGCCGCACACTCATCAGCGTCGGAGCCGAACACTGATCCCACCTCCTGTGAGGGTGGAGTCATCGGACCCTCGGACTCGTCTCCGGCTACAAGGTCCAAACCGCGTACGTCTGCGCCTATCGAATCTGATTGGGCACCAGTCATGGAGTTCACCGCCGTGGATATTTTTCAGCACTCGCCCTTGGGCGATGTGCTAAACTCATTAAGGTCTCTTTCCTTGTCGGGAGATTCTTGGCCGAACTATGTCCGGCTCGAGTGGGAAGCGGACGACGAAGAAATTTGTCCCCCACCCACCACCCACTTTATAGCCACTGTCGATGACTTAACTGATGTGTTTGACTTCGACTCCGAAGACATCGATGGTATGGACAACGATGCAGGAGAAGAACAAGAACCACCGCCTATAGGGCGCTGGATAGCCACCTCATCATATGATATTTATATGGTGGACACCCCTAAAGAAAGCAATGTCGATAAGGCAACGGAAGATAACCCCTTGGAGAAGCAATGTAGACATCAATGTCATCGGCGCCGCTCCAAGCCCCAACATAGAAAAAATAGTGATACCGGCACAAGAGATAACAATCTGGAGAACCAGGCTTCGAGCAGGACCAGCAAGAGGATGGACAAGCTAGCCCTAAGGAACAGGCGACAAATAGAGAATCAGAGGATGATAATTACATGCCTCTCTCTGAAGACAAAGTGAGCCTTGGCAATGAAGAATTCATCGTGCCTGAGGATCCCGTCGAGCAGGAGCGCTTCAAACGCAGGCTTATAGCCACTGCAAAAAGCCTGAAGAAAAAGTAGAACAGCTTCAAGCTGATCAAGATCTGCTAATCGACAGATGGACTGAGGTCTTAGCTGCCGAGGAATACGGACTCAAGCGCCCTAGCAAAAGCTACCCAAAGCGCAGATTGCTACCTCACCTCGAGGAGGAGGCTTTAAAACCCACGCTACCAGTTCATGATGCGACTGACCGGCCACCCCGTGGCCGCGGCAAAGCGGCGTACCAGCCCGAAGTCGAGACCACACCCCGCCGCCAATCAAATGATAATACTAAGGCCCGGGGTTACACAAAGGACCTGCGAGACGTATTGGAAGACAAAGCAGGACAATCAAGATCGATCTACGGATCACGGTGGCTCCACAAGACGTGACGATAACCGTCATGCCGGATACAATAAACCAAAGTCTGGCCAGGCCGAATACAACAGACTAGATTCATTTGAACTACGTCAGGATGTAGCCCGGCATAGAGGCGCCACACACCCCCTATGCTTCACTGATGAAGTTATGGATCATGAATTCCCAGAAGGGTTTAAACCCGTGAACATTGAATCATATGATGGTACTACAGACCCCGCGGTATGGATAGAGGATTTCTTCCTCCACATTCACATGGCCCGCGGAGATGATCTACACGCCATCAAGTACCTCCCACTAAAACTCAAAGGGCCCGCTCGGCATTGGCTGAATAGCCTGCCAGCAAACTCCATAGGGAGCTGGGAGAACCTGGCAGACGCATTCCTGGACAACTTCCAGGGCACTTATGTGCAACCACCGGACGCTGATGATCTAAGTCACATAACCCAACAGCCCAGAGAGTTAGCCAGGAAATTTTGGACTCGGTTTCGAACTAAAAAGAATCAAATTGTCGACTGTCCGGATGTCGAAGCCCTAGCGGCCTTCAAGCATAACATCCGCGACGAGCGGCTTGCCCGACATCTTGGCCAAGAAAAGCCAAAGTCCATGGAAGCCCTCACAACACTCATGACCCGCTTCTGCATGGGCGAGGACAGCTGGTTGGCTCGTAGTAACAAGACAACAAGCAATCCAGGCACATTGAAAGCCAAGGATAGCAACGACAAACCACGGCGCAACAAAAACAAGCGCCGCAAAAACGGTGATAGTGCCGAAGACATGTTAGTGAATGCCGGATTCAGTAGTTCCAAGTCCGGTCGGCAGAAGAAGCCATTCAGCAAAAACAATTCAGGCCCGTCCAGTTTGGACCGCATACTCGATCGTCCATGCCAAATTCATGGCACCCCAGGAACACCAGCCAACCACACCAATAGAGAATGTTGGGTCTTCAGACAAGGCAGCAGGTCAGATGTCAAAAACAAGGAGAAGGGGTCTCAAAGCAATGATGACGACAAAGAGCCCCGATCACCGAATACAGGAGGACAGAAGAAATTCCCTTCCTGGGTGAAAACGGTCAATATGATATGCTCAAGCCACACTCCCAAGTGGAAACGTGCACTAAGGGAGGTCTATACGACCGACCCAAAGTTTAACCTATGGTCCTCTTGCCCGATCACTTTCGATCGTAGGGACCACCCTACCAGTACCCGTCATGGCGGTTTGGCCGCACTGGTCCTCGACCCCATCATCAATGGATTCCACCTCACACGAGTCCTTCTGGATGGAGGTAGCAGCCTGAACCTGCTAAACCAGGACACAGTGCGCAAAATGGGCATCAACCCATCAAGGATCAAGCCCTTAAAAACCACCTTCAAAGGTGTCATACCAGGTGAAGAGGCTTGTTGCACGGGCTCAACCACACTGGAAGTGGTCTTCGGATCACCAAATAATTACCGTACCGAAGAGCTACTCTTCGACATCGTCCCCTTTCGCAGTGATTATCAGGCACTGCTCGGACGAACCACGTTTGCTCGATTCAATGCGGTGCCACATTATGCCTACCGTAAACTCAAGATGCCCGGTCCATGTGGCATCATCACGGTTGATGGTAGGGCCGAACCTCTCCTCACTCCCGAAGAGTCTACCGCTGCTTTAACAGCAGAAGCAAATAATGGCACCTTTCAATCGAACCTTGAGTCGACGGCCAAGCTCCCGGACACCGCCAAAGGAGTCCGAACTATTGCGCGGCAGGATAGCCCGGCTCACCCGTAGCTTAATTAAAAACACTCCGGAAAAAGATAATACAAGCCACATACTGCGGCTCAACCGCTCTGTGGCACAAAACAATTTCTTGCGTTTTCTTCACAGGTTCACCTTTACATAGGCTAGGATGGATGGCGTGGGAACAGTTCGAGCGCGTCAGGGAATCTCTAGATATTCCCCTCTAAGATCATCCGACTACACCCCGGATCCGAACACAGCTTCCTCACGTCCGGTATCAGCAGGTTCCGCAATCATACTTCTTTTTATCACATCATCTGTACTCATACGCATTGACGTATTATTCAAATACAACACGTGGATTTATGTGATGCTCATCTACTGCTATTTCTTATTTAAATATATTTTGTTAAAAGGCGGCTGCTTATCGCGATATGCCTTAATATGCCAGGGGCTTCATCATGCCCATACTATGGCAAAAAAGCCCGAACACCTTCATGGCAGTTCGGCACCCCGAACTTATAACATTATATGCATCAGCTCCGAATCATGTCTTGGGTCAATAGTTGGGTTTTCCCGGCTCCTATGTTTTGGTACCTTACGTTCCGCTATATCGGCTAAGGTAGCACTGGGAGAACTACTGCGATTGTGTCCCGGTTCTTCCGGACGAGAACCTCAGTAGAGAAAGCCGAAAACTGACTGTCATGATGTAACGAGAGCTAGTCAGCTGTTTGAGAGGTTCTAAAATCTTTAAGGATTTCTTCCGCATAATGCCATAACCAATGCAACATGCGACGGATCGGCCTTTTCCGATCAGGCGCTTATAGAGCCCCTCGTGCGGTCTTCCGAACACCAGGGGCTGCGACTACCTTCCTTGTAAAAACTCCTATGGTTAAGTGAGAGCGATAAAGCCCTATAGTCCGATTGCCTGGTTCGTTGTGCTGAACACCTCCTTTAGGGACCCAAAACTAGGATAAAGAGTGCTCAGGTTTATCCCGACCACCCCCGTACTTAGTACGTGGGGCGGAAGCCGACGACTGGCCGACTCTCAGGATTAATATATAAAACGGCCGCACAGGAGGAAAATCTTTCAAAGCAATATATGATAAAAATGCTATTGTTCAAATATTACAAAGGACGAACATGACTGTATTCATGGAAATATAATGTCCTTGGTGCATTGTTCCGCCGCAAGGCATGCTCCTTTCAAGACACCTTCATAATATAGCTCGGGCCTGTGGTGCTCCTTGCCCTCTGGCGGTCCCTCAGTCATCAGCTTTTCCACATCCATCTTCCCCCAGTGCACCTTTGCACGGGCGAAGGCCATTCGCGCGCCTTCTATGAAGACCGACCACTTGATGACTTCGAGTCTAGGGCAGGCACTCGCGATCCGCTTCACGAGCCTAAAGTAACTGCTTGGAATCAGCTCGACGGGCCACAGTCGGATAACCAAATCCTTCATGGCTAGCTCGGCCTCCTTCTGCAGTTCGACCAGCTGCTTCAGTTGATCGGAAAACGGCACCGGATAATCTGCCGCCAGATACTGCATCCAGAAGAGCTTATCCGTAGTATTCCTCCCTTCAGCTCGGTAGAATTGGGCAGCGTCAGATATGCTGCGTGGCAGCTCTGCAAATACCCCTGGAGAAAGCAGAATTTAACTTCTCAACTTCATTTTCTCCTTTCAAATACCAGCTTTGTACATAAAAAGCCTTACCAGCCGTGATCTTCCTCGCCTCCTGGATTTCCTTCAGGGAACCTTGGGCTTCCTCCAGGGCATCACTCACGGATTGGCAAGCCTGGGAGAGTTCGGAATCTTTCCCTGATAAACTCTGCCCCAAGATCTCGATTTTCTTCACGGCCTCTTGAAGCTCTTGCTCAGCCTCAATAACTCTGGCCTCGTGCTTCTCACGAAGAACCTGCTGCGCAGTTGCCTTCTTCTTGGCTTCGGCCACAACCTTTTTTAGAGCCTCAATTTCGGCCGAGGCCCCTAGAGCACATTCCAAAAAAAAATTCATCATGCACACTTATTTATTAGTGCTAAATAAATAAGGTTTCTAAATACCTTGGTTATCCTCTAGCTGTTTCTTCACTTGGCCAAGTTCTCCTTCGGCCCACTCCAGACTACGCCTCAGTCTGGATACTTCCATAGCATGAGAGGCGGCAGCCGCCACACACGCATGCTTATTAAACAAAGTGATAAATGTCATCAAGTGAGTCTCCTGCGAACATAATATTTGATCCTCTGTCCGGTGCATTCTTTCACCAAACAGTTTATCAGGGGCTGCTATCTATACCATGACACTCTTCCAAACTTCATAAAACATACCTCAAAGCCTCTTATGAGACTGATGCATGATTCATTTAGTCCACTCTCGGTGGACTGAATCTTCTCAATCACCGCACCCATAAGGGCACGGTGTTCATCAACGATGGAGGCACCCTTCAGCGCCGCCAATAAAGTATCTAACACCCCTTGTTGGACAGAGGTGGCCGGTGGAGCAGACATACCTTCTCCAACTGACGGAGGCCCCCTGTCTGACTCTGGGACCCTAGAATCATGTACCGCTTGGGCTGGATTCAATATGACCCCCGCTGTCGACGTACACGGGAGCTTTCTGTCCCGTGTGTTCGGCCCCTGATGTCCGGCCTCTTGGCGCCGTCTTCACAATCTTTTCTCCCCCTCTATGGCCTGGGTCCTTCTGGGACGAAGCCTCGGTTTCATTCTTATGTTTGGGGGAGGGGGCTTTCGGGGGTGTCCCGCTCTCCATCGCATCCGAACCCAGCAAATCCTCTAGCGAGGATTGTTCGGCGCGGGACCTCGCCGGACTGAAAAGAAAAAGTGCGGCTTAGATTAAAATATCACGTCGTGACAATTCTGGACACATGAGTGTGTTCGGATTTTATACTCACGAGTTCACCAGGGGCTCGGCCCTGGGATCCCACTCCGGGCTGCTATCGGCAGCGGCGGTGGACTCCTCTTGAAGAGGAGTTTTTCCCCTCTTAGGCGAATCGTCCTCCAAGGATGTGGAGGCTGTCCTTTTCTTCTTTCCCCTGCAGGGGATTCGTCTTCCTCCTCCTCCCCATCCTCCTCAGAGGAAGAATGGGCATCGGAGCCTTCGGATTTTGTGTCCGAGGCTCCACGACGTTGGAGGCCGCCCCTGGTCTTCTTGGCCTCCTTTTCGGCCTTCTTCTTTGGTGCCTTATAAGGCGCCGGGACCAGCATCTTCATCAGAAGTGGGCTGGCCAGTTCTTCTGGCAGCGGGGCCGGACAGTAGATCCACCCCGCCTTCTTCGCCCAGCCCTAGGAAAGGGATGGGAGATACGTTAAGTATTTTCCTGAGGATGTACAGATAGAACACATGAATTGTCAAACATTCAATTACTTACCGAACTTGTGGGCGGGACAATTGGTAGCCACGGTCCTCGGTGGAGTCCGGCCACGGTTTTTCGGACTTAAAAAGCACCTTCCAAATGTCCTCATGCGTTGAGCCAAAGAGCTCTAGCAGGGTCCGGTGCTTGGCCGGGTCGAACTCCCATAGATTGCAAGCCCGGTGTTGACATGGCAGAATCCGACGAACCAACATCACCTGGACTACATTGACGAGCTTGATGCTCTCATCTTCCATGTCTGGAGCTCCGATAGCTCGTCCGACGAAGCCTAGTTCAGGCCCTTCTTGTGCCAAGACGTAAGTCGCAGGGAGGCACCGGATCTGAACTCTGGAACGGCGGTCCATTCCTTGCCATGCGGCTCGGTGATGTAAAACCACTGCTGCTACCATTCCTTGACGGAATCATTGAAAGTCCCTATCGGCCATGTGACATTGGGCATCTTACTCACCATGGTGATACGTCTCCAACGTATCTATAATTTTTGATTGCTCCATGCTATATTATCTACTGTTTCGAGCAACATTGGGCTTTATTTTCCACTTTTATATTATTTTTGGGACTAACCTATTAACCGGAGGCCCAGCCCAAAATTGTTGTTTTATGCCTATTTCAGTGTTTTGAGGAAAAGGAATATCAGACGCAGTCAAAATAGAACGAAATCAACTGGAGAAGTTATTTTTGGAAGGAAATCAACCCAGGGAACTTGGAGTGCACGTCAGGGGAGATACGGGCTGCCCATGAGGGTGGGGCGCCCACCCCCCCCCCCCCCGGGGCGCACCCCCCTGCCTCGTGGGGCCCCCGTAGCTCCTCCGACGTACCCCCTGCACCCATATATACTCTCGTACCCTAAAACTTCCAGAACGGAGATTAGATCAGAAGTTCCGCCGCCGCAAGCCTCTGTAGCCACAAAAAACCAATCGGGGCCCTCTCCGGCACCCTGCCGGAGGGGGCCATCATCACCGATAGCTATGGAGGAGTATCCCGGAGGGGTATTCATCACCATGAAGGCCAAGGACCAGAAGGTGGAGGCCATGGAGGAGGAAGCACAAGGGGGGGGGAACCTCTCCTCCTTTCTTCCGGTGGCGCCGGAGTGCCATCGGGAGGGGAATCATCGCCACGGTGATCGTCTTCATCAACATCACCATCATCATCACCATCCTCATCTCTTTTACGCGGTCCACTCTCCCGCACCCTGCTGTAATCCCTACTTGAACATGGTGCTTTATGCCACATATTATGATCCAATGATGTGTTGCCATCCTATGATGTTTTGAGTAGATATCTTTTGTCTTTGGGTTGATTGATGATCTAGATTGGTATGAGTTGTATGTTTTACTTTGGTGCTGTCCTATGGTGCCCTCCGTGTCGCGCAAGCGTGAGGGGTTCCCGCTGTAGGGTGTTGTAATACGTTCATGATTCGCTTATAGTGGGTTGGTGAGTGAACAAAAGCACAAACCCGAGTAAGAAGGATCGTTGCGTATGGGAATAAAGAGGACTTGATGCTTTAATGCTATGGTTGGGTTTTACATTAACGATCTTTAGTAGTTGTGGATGCTTGCTAGAGTTCCAATCATAAGTGCATATTTTCCAAGTAGAGAAAGTATGTTAGCTTATGCCTCTCCCTCATATGAAACTGCAATGACAACTATTGGTCTTATTAACAATTGCCTAGGACAATTCCGCACACCGATCCACCATTATTCCACACTCGCTATTTATATTATTTAGTATTATATTCTAACTGTATGATAACAGCACCTACTTTTATGTATTAGCTCTCCGATATCATACAAAATTATCCTCTTCATGCCCACAACGAAGTTTTATTTCTTGTTGCTAGTTGGAAGCAAACATTCGGTACACGTAGAGTCGTATCAGTGGCAGATAGGGCTTGAGAGAATATTGATCTCACCTTTAGCTCCTTGTGGGTTCGACACTCCATACTTATCACTTCCACCTTTGGAAAGTGCTACGATGATTCCTTGCATTTGGGGATTATCACATGGCGCCTCCGCATTCGGCATGCTCGCCGCTCACTACCTTGGGCTTCACGTTAAAAACCTTCATCCATAAGCCGAAGTGCGACAGGATGCGGAGAAAGGCCTCGCACATGACTATGAATGTCGAGATGTTGAGGAAGGAATTCGGGGATAGATCATGGAAATCAATCCCGTAATAATACATGATGCCACGAACGGGCGGATGAAGGGGAAACCCTAGCCCGTGGACGAAATGAGGGAGGAATACCACCCTCTCGTGGGGTTCCGGAGTGGGGATGATCTGTCCCGCTGTCGGAAGACGGTGGCCAATTCTCTTGGCCAGATACCAGGCCCCCCAAAGCTTTTTGAAATCCTTCTCCCGGACGGTAGAGGCCATCCACTTGCCTCCTGTTCCAGATCCGGACATCTTTGGGAAGCCTTTTGGGGCCGAGAAGAGGAGCGCTTGGCCACTTGGGCTCGAGCGAAAAGGAATGGATGAGAAGAGGAGGGCGTGGGTGAAAAGGAAGTTCTTATCCCCTTATAAAGGCAGCAGAGATCCTGCGCCTCCCCACTTGCCCGCTAAAGACGCTTATTCCCCCAAGCGCCACGTTTGATGGCGCGGTTGGGTTACCCACACCCGTATTTATGAGAATCCCGCAATGAGGGGACACGATCTCTGCTTCGACAAAGACATGCTAATAAAACCGCCTCGCGATATGTGCAATAGCTGGTTGTGAAAAACGGTTTGAATAATGACCGAACTGTGGCGTGATGTCATAAAAAGCTGTCAGCAGATTAGATTTGTGGAAATATTGTACTCTCTACGGTGGCATGTGGAATTTGCTTTACAGAGCTGGACATGATCCTTGTGTTTGAAATCTTCTATGGAGTTTTTCGGAGAAGGAACCCGCCTTGCAATGCCGAAGACAATCTGCGCGCCGGACTCATCATCATTGAAGCCTGGATCAGTGGCTACTGAGGGAGTCCTGGATTAGGGGGTATCCGGATAGCCGGACTATATACTTTGGCCAGACTATTGGACTATGAAGATACAAGATTGAAGACTTCGTCCCGTGTCCGGATGGGACTCTCCTTTGCATGGAAGGCAAGCTTGGCAATTCGGATATGTAGATCTCCTTCTCTGTAACCGACTCTGTGTAACCCTAGACCCCTCCGGTGTCTATATAAACCGGAGGATTTAGTCCGTAGAACAAGAACAATCATAATCATAGGCTAGCTTCTAGGGTTTAGCCTCAACGATCTCGTGGTAGATCAACTCTTGTCATACTCATATCATCAACATCAATCAAGCAGGAAGTAGGGTATACCTCCATAGAGAGGGCCCGAACCTGGGTAAACATCGTGTCCCCCGCCTCCTGTTACCATTAGCCTTAGACGCACAGTTCGGGACCCCCTACCCGAGATCCGCCGATTTTGACACCGACACCGAGCCCACCGCAGCGTCACAACCAGAGGCTTTTGTAGGCGAAGACCACTTTAGTGAGGATAAGATGTACTTGTTGTCTCCCTTCGAATTTGGCCGTTGTTGGATCCCTTCCCGCCTCCATTTTGGAAGAGGACCAAGGCCACTATAAATAGGACCTAGCCACCACCAAGGAGGTTGCTTTCCACTGTACTAGTTCATCCTCAGCCCCTCGAGGCTAATCCACCACAAAGCAAGAGTAGGGTTTTACACCGCAAGGTGGCCCGAACCTGGGTAAATTGTTGTGTTCCATTTCCTTTGAGCTCGACACGCTAGGCTGTGAGATCGGCGAGTTGGAAGGTTGGGGAGAGAGATAGATCTTCGCACGCACCGCAGAGTTCAAACCTCTCAAGGGTTTGCGGAACCCAAATCCAACAAGTCTGGGTACCCCCATTCCCAGAACGCCAATAGGCCGCTTGATCGGAGCGCATGGCCCACCGTTCAGCACGGATTCGTCTAACTCTTGCCATGGCAAGGCGAGGATGGAGCATGGTTGACGAGGAAGCGGGCTTCGACATGCCCCTACCCGGCGTGCCAAATATCGGATGCAGGGCTCCACAGACCCAAGAAGGTTCGAACTCTAGGGCGTGTGCAAAGATCTCAACCTCTTAAGCCTGCAGCTCGTTGCCCTACAGCCTAGCCTCACCGGATTCGCGTGAGCCGGGAAGGAGAAGATGGACATGGCAGTTTACCCAGGTTCGGGCTACCTTGCGGTGTAAAACCACACTCCTGCTTTGTGGTGGATTAACCTCACGAGGAGGTTGAGGATGAACTGGTACAGTGGGTGAGCTGCCTCGCGAGGGCCCTTCTGGGTGACAATGAGTCGACCTTTTCTATGGTAGTGGCTAACCTATATTTATAGTGCCTTGGTCTTCTTCCCCCAAAATGTAGGCGGGTAGGGATCCCACAGTGGCCAATTTAAAAGGGGATAAGTAGTCTTGTCCTGACAAAAGGTGGTCTTCTCCTCCAAAGCTTCTGGTCGTGATGTAGCGGTGGGCTCGGTGACGACATCTATCCTGTCGAGGTCGTGTTCTTGGTTTCGTTGCACTGGAATGGAAACCTTTGGGGGATTGCTTGGGAACTCGCGTATGTGCTTGCTCCCTTAGCACCGAATGGGATACTGCCTCCTTTGCGCCCACTGGCGCCCTCCTGACCTCGATCGTCATGGTTGGCGTCACCATAGCATCGTGAGGCTGGATACCTGCATAGAAAACTCCGCTCTTCAGGAGGCTGCCTGGGAGGCCGCTCCCTCGAGACGTCTTGGTGTCGTCCGCCTCGCGAGGCCAGGGGACCTTATGAGGGTCTTCTCTTGGCAATCTTGTAGATGGACTGTACCAAGCCGTCGAGAGGGCCATGCCGTGGGCCGCAGGCTGGAAAGTCCGGGTACCCTAGTGTTGGAGTAATTGGACACGGGTACCCCGAAGACGGCAAGACCATATTTCAAGACATCGGGGCTAGCAAAGCCCCTCAGTCTGACTGCCCGGCCGCTCCTGCCGGCTCCCTGTCCGACTGCTCTGCCCGGCCGGCTGCCGACTGCCGACTGCGCCAACCAGTCGGCTGCCGACTGCAGCCGCGGCACCAAAAAGACCCCGACGTGGCGGCCATACCGCGGACGAGACGACTGTACCTCGATGCCATCATGTACAGTGACACTTATCCCTGGGCACTATTTATGAAGTGACCCAGGGGACAAGTGTGACATCCCACCATACCTAGCCCATGCCTACATAGCTTACTCTCTAAGCTAGCTCCACACTATATATAAGGCACACATCCATCCATCCATGGGATGGACTAAGGCACACAAGACACTCACGCATGAGCACACAAGCACCACCACGGCCACTCCATTCGGCCACTAGCTAGCCACTCTTTCACTTGTGCTCATATGCATATACGAGGCCAGATGCCTACGGCACTGACCTCAGATACAGCTCTAGGAGCACTCTGTACCATATATACCAGATATACTCAGACATGCAGGAGTAGGGGTGTTATCTCTCCGAAGAGCCCCGAACCTGGGTAAACTAACGCGTGCTACTCGCATACCCGCTCCCGGTCCTATTAGCAGCAGTCTTACCCTCACACTAAGCCCTTGTGGCATATGTCGTCTTGCAACACCCCCCGTGAGAATAACACGACATTTGGCGCCCACCATGGGGCGGTACTATGCTACCGCGCTGCTGCTGGTCTCGCAGTCCGGGCGGGACCATCTTCATCATCTCCGCCGCGGCGTCGCACCGTCTCTCCGGTAGCGCTCGGGGGCTCGACTTCGACCCGCCCCCAGAGCGGCCGCGCGGGACGGCGCGTCCTCGCCGCCTTCATCATCACCACCGTTGTGACGCCGGCTGCCGGTCCGCGCGCGCCACGCGCGGGGCCTCGCTTCGTCGGCTGCGTCCGTCCACGCGCCGCTCGCGTCAACTCCCCTCCATGCTGCGCCTTGCTCTGGCTGAAACACGTCATTCGCCACTCCATATGCCATCTATGCAAGATAGCTAGATGCAAGTCAACCCATGGTCAAACCATTAGCCAAATACGGCATCAGACAATGACCATGCATTATTCAGATAACATCCAGACTATGGCGTTGCTTGCTGCTCCAGCCATCCCGCGCGCCTGGCCTGTCGTCCTCGCGCGTGCCGGCTCTCTCCTCGCGCGGCTTCGGCCGCCTCCGCACTTGGCCTGCCCGGACCACGCTGTGCCCTGCTCCCGGCTCCACGCCTCCCGCGCGCTCGCTCCAGTACCCGCGTCAGCCGCGCGGCCCCCTGCCTGGCAAAGGGCTCACTCCCGCCGGCGCCAGCGCTCCAGCCGGCCGCGGCTCCGGGCCGGCTCCCGCCCCGCACGCGCGCGGTGCCTCCTCCCGCCGGCGTCCGCGCTCCCCTCCGCCTGATGGCTCAGCGCTGACTTCTCCCTGCCATGGGCCGACTGCCCCGCGTCCGCCCACACCAACGTCGCCGCGCCCGGCCTCCTCCTCGCGCCCCGCGCCGGCTCCGCCTCTGCTCACCTGTCGGGTTGCCGCGCCTCGCGCCTGGTCCGGCTCCTCCGCCTGCAGAGCCGGGTCCGGCCTCCCTCGCCTCCGCGTAACCTGCTCTTGCCGCGACCGGCCCTCGCTGGCTCCGCCTTCCCAGCCTTCGGCTTGCTGCGCCGGGCCGCCTCCGCTTCCCGGGCGCCGGCTGCTCCGCCCCGGCTCCCCATGGCCGCCTCCGCGCGACGCCCGTTCCGGCCGCCTGCCGGCTTCGCGCAGGCCGGCTGCCCACAACCCGGATGGCCGACTCCGCTCCGCCCTCACCCCGCAGTCGGCCCGGCTTCGGCCGCCTGTGACCCGGTCCGGATGGCCCCTGGGCGGCGCGGCGCCCGCGCTCCTCCAGATGTGCCGCGGCGGCCCTGCATCGCGACGCCCGGCCGGTCAGCGCTGGGTCCGGCTCCTCTGCGCCGCCTCCACCGCCCGCGGCCGGGTGGTCCGCACCCGCCGACTCCGCCCTGCCGCGCGCCGGCCTCCCGCGGGCTCCGCCCCGCCCTGGCCACTATGCCGGCTTCTCCCACAAGCCCGTGGCCGCCTGCACAACCCCCGCCGCCTGCGCCAGGTCACCGCCCCGCGATGGCCGCCTTCCGCAGCGCCCCGCGTTGGCCCTGGCCGGCTCCCGCGCGCCCTCCGGCTTGCCGTCCTGCGTCAGCCGGCGCCCGCTGCCTAGTCCGGCTCCCGCGCGTTCTGCTGCCGACTGAAGAACGAGGCAGCCCGGCTAGAGAAACAGAAAAGAAAAGTGGCCGGGTGAAAGAGAAAAGTCAGCAACCGGGTGCCACGGCCGACTGGAAAATAAAAAGAGGGGCCGGGTGGAGATGTGAAGAAGCAAAAGAAAGAAAGAGAAGAGGTCGGCTAGAAAAGAAGTGGCCAAGTGCCCACAGCCGGCAAAAAGAAGAAAAAAGAGAGAGATAGGACGCGAGCCGGCTGCTCGTTTCCAGAAGTCCGACCACCCAGCCGGATGGAAGAGAAATATGCGTCCGGCTGCCCGCAGCTGGACAAAGAGAAGGAGAAAAAAAACAAAGTAATTGCCGAGAGATCCGGCCCGACTGCTCAGCAGTCGGCCCAGATCTCGAGGGCTACACCCAGTGGGTGCGCTGACGCGCCCCCGCGAAGAAGAAGACAAAGTAGTCGCCGGAAGATCCGGCCAGACTGCTCAGCAGTCGGCCCGAATCTCGGGGGCTACACCCAGCGGGTGCGCTGGCGCGCCCCCGTGAAGATCGCAGACAAGAGAAGAGTTTTGTCTGGCTGCCAGCAGCCGCCAGAAGAGAAAAAGAAGAAGAAGGGCGTTGCAAGACGCCTCGCCGCCTGGCCGGTCGAGCCTGACCGGCCGGGGCCCCGCTTCGAGCACCCGGGGGCTCGAAGGCCACACCCAGCGGGTGCGCCGGCGCGCTCCGCGAGCGCCGAGCCGCGCCGGCTGTCTTAGGCAAACTCCACTTCGGCTACACGAAAATCAATGTGATCTCCTCACCTGCATACTTTTGCATCACGCAAGCACGGATATCCCCGAGCGATGCTCGAGGAACTATCTTCGTATTTCATTACAGTTGCATCACTGTTCGCCCCGGCGCCAGCCAGAGTTGGCCCGGGGGCTGGCCGCTTGGCCTGAGACGTTAGTTTCCGCAGACGGCTTAGTAGCGTGCGTGGTACCAAAGGCCCACTCTCAGTCACATACCGCAGAGCGGCTGTCCGACTGGCAAGAGTGAACGCTGGAGGCCACCCACGCGAAAAACGTCCGGAAAGAAAAACGCTTCGGGCGACCCGACCGTTTCCTTTACAAATATCTACTCGGTTGAATCTGCTCCCAGACTTTGAGTACTGTGCAGTCCACTTCGCGGCCCACTCTCAGCCACAGACCGCAGAGCGGCTGTCCGGCGAGCGAGAGCACAAGCCAAAAAGCGGAGGGAACACGAAAAAGATTTAGGGGGCTCGGACGAAACCGAGTCGGCACCCTCCGCATAAAACTTGCAATGCTAAAAGCAATCATTTGATATATCTGCGTGGACTAACTTTGTCTTTTTTCATGATCATTTCCATGAACACTCACCAAAAAACCTCTGCCCAACTTTGCCAAGTTGCCCGGAGGCTTGGGGGCTACTGTCGGAGTAATTGGACACGGGTACCCCAAAGACGGCAAGACCATATTTCAAGACATCGGGGCTAGCAAAGCCCCTCAGTCTGACTGCCCGGCCGCTCCTGCCGGCTCCCCGTCCGACTGCTCTGCCCGGCCAGCTGCCGGCTGCCGACTGCGCCAACCAGTCGGCTGCCGACTGCAGCCGCGGCACCGAAAAGACCCCGACGTGGCGGCCATACCGCGGACGAGACGATTGTACCTCGATGCCATCATGTACAGTGACACTTGTCCCTGGGCACTATTTATGAAGTGACCCAGGGGACAAGTGTGACATCCCACCATGCCTAGCCCATGCCTACATAGCTTACTCTCTAAGCTAGCTCCACACTATATATAAGGCACACATCCATCCATCCATGGGATGGACTAAGGCACACAAGACACTCACGCATGAGCACACAAGCACCACCACGGCCACTCCATTCGGCCACTAGCTAGCCACTCTCTCACTTGTGCTCATATGCATATACAAGGCCAGATGCCTACGGCACTGACCTCAGATACAGCTCTAGGAGCACTCTGTATCATATATACCAGATATACTCAGACATGCAGGAGTAGGGGTGTTATCTCTCCGGAGAGCCCCGAAAATGGGTAAACTAGCGCGTGCTACTCGCATACCCGCTCCCGGTCCTATCAGCAGCAGTCTTACCCTCACACTAAGCCCTTGTGGCATATGTCGTCTTGCAACACCCCCCGTGAGAATACCACGACACCTGGTTCCCAGAACGCCGACAACTTTGCTAATTACATTGTTGCTAAATACTTACCACCTAGTTTAACATACTAACAAACTATAAGAAATTCTTCTATGATTTAAGACATTACTTTTGGGACGACCCACATCTTTATAAAGAAGGATTAGATGGTATTATAGATATTGTGTACCTGAGCATGAACAGGAGCAAATCCTACGGAAATGTCACTCTGAAGCCTATGGAGGGCATCATGCGGGTGATAGAACTGCTCACAAGGTATTGCAATCTGGTTTTTATTGGCCTATTGTCTTCAAAGATGCATGTAAGTTTGTTTTATCTTGTGATGAATGTTAAAGAATTGGTAATATCGGTAAGCATCAAGGGATGCCTCTCAATTATTCACTTGTTGTTGAACCATTTGATGTTTGGGTTTTGATTATATGGGACCTTTTCCTTCCTCGAAGGGGTATACACATATTTTGGTTGCTGTTGATTATGTTACTAAGTGGGTAGAAGCTATTCCAACTAGTAGTGCTGATCATAACACTTCCATTAAAATGCTTAAAGAAGTTATTTTCCTGAGGTTTGGAGTCCCTAGATATTTAATGACTGATGGTGGTTCACAATTTATTCATGGTGCTTTCCGTAAAATGCTTGCTAAATATGATGTTAACCATAGAATTGTATCACCCTATCATCCTCAATCTACTGGTCAAGTTGAACTTAACAATAGGGAAATAAAATTAATATTACAAAAAATTGTTAATAGGTCCCAAAAGAATTGGTGTAAGAAATTGGATGATGCACTTTGGGCCTACAGAACAACATATAAAACTCCTATGGGTATGTCTCCCTATAAAATGGTTTACGGTAAGCTTGTCATTTTCCTCTAGAGTTAGAACATAAAGCTTATTGAGCAATTAAAGAACTCAATTATTGACGGATTAAGGGCTCCGCAGACCCAAGAAAGGTTCGAACTCTGTGGCACGTATGAAGAACTCAACATATCCAGCCTACCAGCCCGTCGCCCCACGGCCTAGCTCGATTCACACGAACAAGGAAGAAGATGAACATGACAGTTTGCCCAGGTTCGGGCCACCTTGCGGTTTAAGACCCTACTCCTGCTTTGTGGTGGATTGACCTCACGAGGGGCTGAAGATGAACTAGTACAACGGATGAACAACCTCGCGAGGTTCTAGGGTGAGGGAATGAGTCGACCCCTTCTATTGTGGTGGCTAACCTATACTTATAGTGGCCTCGGTCCTCTTCCCCAAGAACATAGGTGGGAAGGGATCCCAAAGTGGCCAATTTGAAAGGGGACAAGTAGCACATGTTATCCTCATGAAAGGTGGTCTTTGCCTGCAAAGCTTTTGGCCGTGATGCAACGGTGGGCTCGGCGATGACATTCGTCCTGCCGCACTGACGGTCTTGGTCTCATTGCACCGGAATGGAAACCTTTGCTAGATTCCTCGGGAACCCTCGCCTGTCCTTGCTTCCTTAGCACCAAAGAGGAAACTGCCTCCTCTGCGCCCACTAGCGCCCGCCTTTCGTGGTTGTCATGGCTTGCATCATGGTAGCCTCATCAGGTTGGGTACCTGCATAGAAATGTCCGCTCCTTGGGAGGCGGCATGGGGAAGCTATCCCCCTCAGGAGGTCTTGGTGTTGTCCACCTCCCGAGGCTTGGACTCTTGCGAGGGTCTTGACTTGGTAGTCCTGTAGATAGGACATACCAGGTCGTCGATGGAGCCATGCCATGGGTCGTAGGTAGGCAAGTCTGGGCACCCTGGTTCCCAAAACACCGACAGTAGCCCCCGGGCCCAAGGCGTGCTCGGACATGCCTTCGAGGCGAAGTCAAGGGGCAAGTACAAAGCACTACAGACCCCAATCGCCTGTGGGCCAGGTTGGCACATGGCGCTTGACGGGACGTGGGTGTCTCCACTTCGCCATGCCGCCTCAGGAACTTGCCGACTTGACAACTGCATGGTGCTTGTAAAGGGGCCAACATTGCTTGGAATGCGAGAGGCCAGCAGTTAGCCTTCCTTCGGCTATAAATGGGGGAAGGGGGAGGAGCCCCTATCCCATCTTCATCTTCCTGCTGCTTGCTCCTTCTTCTTCTTCGCCGTGCTGCCATCTTGCCAGAGCATCCATGACGCCAGTGAGGAGGTTCTTTGTAACGCCCCAGATTCGATGCGCCAGGTGTCTGCCAGTTATTCACCGTCGTTGCCATGTCATTTGCTTGCGTGTTGCATATTGCCATGTCATCATGTGCATTTCATTTTGCATACGTGTTTGTTTCATGCATCCGAGCATTTCCCCCGTTGTCCGTTTTGCAATCCGGCACCCCTATGTCCTCCGGCGTCCCCCTTTTGTCTCTTGTTGTGAGCGGGTGTTAAACATTCTCGGAATGGACCATGATTTGCCAAGCGGCCTTGGTACACCACCGGTAGACCGCCTGTCAAGTTTCGTGCCATTTGGAGTCCGTTTGATACTCCAACGGTTAACCGCGTAGCCCAAAACCCCTCTCTCTTTGCAGCCCAGTCCCTCTTTACCACAGCCCATGAGCCCATCCAAACCCCATCCATGCTCTCGGTCATTCGATCACGATCGTGTGGGCGAAAACTGCACCTCATTTGGATTCACCTAGCTCCCTCTACCTATATATATATATATATATATATATATATATATATATATATATGTGTGATCCTCCCCAAAATCCCGCAGTCCAAACCCTAGCCTCCACCTACCTCCGCCGTAGGACATGTCCGTTTCCCACCGGACGAAATCGCGCCGCCGCCCGTAGCCAACCGGAGCTCGCCACGTGTCCCCGCCGGACTCTCTCTCTCCTCCGTGCCGCCGGGCCCGCGGAGCCCACGGCCGGCCCACCCGAGCCGCGCCGGGCCCGAGCGACCGCGTCCCGCCGCCCACGCTCGGCCTCTCGCGCGCCTGCGCATCCGTCGCCCGCTGGTGACCGCCCCACCGCCTTCACCCGCGCCAGCCCCGTTGCCCCGTCGGTCGTCGCTCGCCGCCGCCCGACGTCGGCCTCTCCCTTGCTAGACCCCGCCTCCGCCGGCCTCCGCGTCCGCCGCCACCGCTCCTCGCCGGTGGCTCCGGCCTGATCCGGGCCGGTGCCGCCCGGATCCGGCACCGCCGCCCCGACTCCGGCCCTCCCTCGTCCTCTCCGACACCGTCTCCAGCGAGCCGCCGCCTGCCTCGGTTCGCGCCCGAACCCTAGATCTGGGATTTCAGAGGTGAAAATCCCAGTCCTTTTTCTGTCATGTTATGTTGCCTACTTTGACCAGTCATAAATTCATGCTCGGTGATCCTATTTGTGCATATTATATATCAAAATGTTCATCATGATGTGCTCTTCATTTTGTTCCATGGTGCCATGCTTGTTTGAGTCTATCTTGATGCTCTAATCATCGTTGCAAGAGTGATATATGATGTTAACTGGTCTGTTAGCAGAACTTGGTGATTTGTCTTTTTCATTGTATTTTGTGTGTGCATCCTATGAGTTTTATGTCTACATGAGTTTTGAGCTAAATCACGCCATATTTACATTGGTGCAATCCGTGTATTTTTGTGTGTCTTGTAGTGAGCGCATCGAGCTCGTGAAGTAGGGTACATGCTGTTGCTATTTTCCTAGGCTAAATCTGCTATATCATGATGCTATGCAAACCTACTGCTACAAGTCATTCTATGCATAATCTAGAGATGTTCACTAAGGATGCTTTGTTATACCTGTCATACTATATGCATCCATGTCCCTAGTTGCATTTATAGCCTGTTGTAGCTTGTTGTAATCTTGCTCTCAAACTGCTAAATAATGTTGTTGTCAGCCTGTTAACATTAAGTTCAGTTTTGCCATGTGTTTTGCTAGTGATCCATGCACCCTATTAACTTTCTATTGCCATTCCTAGCTTTAAAAACATGTATTCTTACTGTTGGTCACCTTGTAATGCCATGTATTGCTCTTTGGTGAGTGGTACAAGCTCACCAACATGACTACTTATCGTTGTTCCTGCCATGTCTGAATCTGTCATATCATTTGCCATGTTTGCATGGATGCTACCATCTTTTCTGTTGATCTTTGGAATAAGTTCAGTAAGGGGGTTTTGTTCTTTGTCTTTAGTATTATCATGCCATGCCTTTGGTTGCCATGATAAGTTCCTGTAGCATGTTGTTTGATAACTCTAAACATTGCAACCTGATGTTATTTCTGCCAAGTCTGTAAACTGTTACTATTTGCAATCTTGCCATGTGCTTTTGAGCATGTTCTCGTGTTTTCTGGAGATAGCTCAGTGTTCATGTTTTGTCATGCTTTACCTGTACTTCAGGCCCATGACTTTTGTTTTCACGTTGAGATGCTGCAGCATACCGTTTTGATGCTTGCCAGATGTCTAGTTGCTGTTTTGGACAACTTGTCCTTTAAACTTGATTCATGTGTATGTGTTGCACCGTTGCTCCGTTTTGAGTGTGCTCTATATGAAACTTGCTTGATTTTGGATGAAGTTTCATATTATCATGTTGCATCCATGTTTGGAGAGTGTTTGCTTGATGTTTGACTGTTTTTTGCATCAATGCCATGTTTAACTTGTTTTGCTCATATCTTCTTGGTCGTAGCCCCGAACTAAATGAACTTTATATGTAACTTGAGTAGAATTTCGTGTAGATCCTCTTGGTGCTCTTTAACTTGCTGTTTAACAACTTGAACATAAGGTTTATTCAGTTCTGGATCAATTTCTTAATTTGCATATGAGGACTTACCGGGATTGTTATATGTTGTTTCCAGCCTCATTTAACCTTGCTTTGACGTGTTGCTCTTGGATGCATCATCTCTTGCCATGAGTAGCTTCATGTAGTCTTGTCTTGCATCATACTTGGTTGAGCATCATGTCATGTATATGTGTGGTGTGTTTACCATGTTGTGTGCTTCTTCTCGATAGTTCCTGTTTCGTTGCGATCGTGAGGATTCGTTCGTCTATGCTTGGTTCGGCTTCATCCGTTCGTCTTCTTTATGGACTCGTTCTTCTTCCTTGCGGGATTCCAGGCAAGATGACCGTCACCCTGGATCTCACTACTATCATTTCTATGCTAGTTGCCTCGTTCTATCGCTTTGCTGCGCTACCTATCACTTGCTCTTCGAGCCTCCTAATTTGCCATGTCAGCCTCTAACCTTTTCACCCTTCCCAGCAAACCGTTGTTTGGCTATGTTACCGCTTTGCTCAGCCCCTCTTATAGCGTTGTTAGTTGCAGGTGAAGTTGAAGATTGCTCCATGGTGGACAGGATTATGGTTGGGATATCACAATATCTCTTATTTAATTAATGCATCTATATACTTGGTAAAGGGTGGAAGGCTCGGCCTTATGCCTAGTGTTTTGTTCCACTCTTGCCGCCCTAGTTTCCGTCATGCCGGTGTTATATTCCTTGATTTTGCGTTCCTTACGCGGTTGGGTGATTTATGGGACCCCCTTGACAGTTTGCTTTGAATAAAACTCCTCTAGCAAGGCCCAACCTTGGTTTTACCATTTGCCTCCCACCACCTATACCCTTCCCTTGGGTCGGCCAACCCGAGGGTCGTCTTTATTTTAGCCCCCCCCCCCCTGGCCAGTGCTTCTCTAAGTGTTGGTCCGAACCGAGCAGCCTGCGGGGCCACCTCGGGGAAACTCGAGGGCTGGTTTTACTCGTAGCTTGACTTATCCGGTGTTGCCCTGAGAATGAGATATGTGCAGCTCCTATCGGGATTGTCGGCACATCGGGCGGCTTTGCTGGTCTTGTTTTACCATTGTCGAAATGTCTTGTAAACCGGGATTCCGAGACTGATCGGGTCTTCCTGGGAGAAGGAATATCCTTCGTTGACCATGAGAGCTTGTGATGGGCTAAATTGGGACTCCCCTGCAGGGTATATACTTTCGAGAGCCGTGCCCGCGGTTATGTGGCAGATGGGAATTTTTTAATGTCCGGTTGTAGATAACTTGACACCAGATTCGAATTAAAATGCATCAACCACATGTGTAGCCGTGATGGTCTCTTTTCGGCGGAGTCCGGGAAGTGAACACGGTTTTGGGTTATGGTTGACGTAAGTAGGAGTTCAGGATCACTTCTTGATCATTGCTAGCATCACCTCCGTTCCGTTGCTTCTCTTCTCGCTCTTATTTGCGTATGTTAGCCACCATATCATGCTTAGTCGTTGTTGCAACCTCACCACTTATCCTTTCCATACCTATTAAGCTTTGCTAGTCTTGATACCCATGGTAATGGGATTGCTGAGTCCTCATGGCTCACAGATTACTACAACAACAGTTGCAGGTACAGGTTATACGATGATCTTCACGTGAGAGCGATGTTTGTCTGTTTTGGAGTTCTTCTTCTGCTTCTTCTTTGATCAGGGGATAGGTTCCACGTCGGCAGCCTGGGCTAGCAGGGTGGATGTCACTTGAGTTTCTGTTTGTGTTTCATCCATAGTCGGATGATGCTCTTATGTATGATGTTGTTGTATTCTTGCGGCATGTGTATGCCTTGTATGTATCCCCATCTATTATGTAATGTTGATGTAATGATATCCACCTTGCAAAAGCATTTCAATATGCGGGTCTATCCTTGGTGGGACCTTCGAGTTCCTCTTGGATAGGGTCGCATATTGGGCGTGACAAGTTGGTATCAGAGCATCGACCGACCATAGGAGCCCCCTTGATTGATCGTGTAGTTTGGCCGTTGTTGAGTCTAGAGGAAGACCGTTTTCGAAGTTTAGTTATATCGGAGAGTAGGAATTCTTTTTACTCCTCAGCCCCTTCATCGCTCTGGTGAGGAATCTTTACGTAGGTGTTTTGAATTACTCCTCTTCCCTTCAAACTTTCTTTAGGATCATGCAGTTGGTTTTCCGATCGTTGGTTCTCAGCTCTTTTATCCGGTGCATTTCTCGTCAAGTTGACTCAAGCCTCTTCATATTTGCCAAGTTAAATCCTCGGTTGTTTTCTTTTCCCACCCACCCACCTTTTTTTTTCTTCTCGGAGCCGGAGTCCGTAATTGAGTATCCATCCTACTCATGCGAAGCCTTTGCTTTCTTTCAACCGGTGTTTTCTCTTCAAGATATTCGTTGGTTCCCCCTTCCAAGTTGGCTTTGTTTTTCCCGCCCTCCCACCCTCTTCTTCCCGGAGCCTGAGTCTCTTTCGAGCATCAATTTCATTCGTGCGGAACCTATTCAGTCTTTCGTAAATTACCTCAACCGGTGAATTCTCGTCTCGTTTGACATTCTTCATCTCTTTTTCTTCTCCGGTGGATTCAAGTGTAATTTTCGGTAGTGATTATATTCTTCCCCTCGGCTCAAGTGTTTTCCCTGCTCGTTCGTCTCTCGCCAGTTTATCCTTCCGGAGTGTTCAAGACATCTCAGAAGATTCGTCTGTGTTCCAATTAATTCGAGGTTGTCACCTCATTCAAATACTTCAATCATTCCGGTGCATCATCTACCTCTTTAACAACCCTTTCCAACGGTGTTTTCTTTTAATGGGCCCTAACCCACAAGTATTTTCCCAGGACCTTACCTGACTCTTCTAATTCTCCCGGAGTTATTCTCAAATTCTTTTCAACTGTGGCGTAAGAATGGATCCCATCAGTCAGATCTTTTCCAAGATCAATTTCAAATCATTTTCATTGTTGCCTCAACCTCTTCGCTTTTTTCGTTCCTCCGGAGTGCCTTAATAAATTTTGGTGGTGTTTCTCGTCGTCATTTGAAGACCGAAGAAGAGGTTTTCCTTTAAATCTTGCTCGTTCTCTTTAAGATTCGTGGTTCTAGTTTCATGTTATCCTCGAGAATTATTCCATTTGTCAGATATTCTTTTCTTAACCATCCGGAGTATGTCAGGAGTTGTTTTTCCATTTCTTTTCACCGGAGGCCATTGTTCCAGAAGAATTTTTCATCCTCACATTTCAGCTACCGTTTTCCAATTATCCCGGTGCTTCGTTCAAGTGCTCTTCATTCAATTCGAATTCTTCCCATTCCTTTGTATCTAAATCCCCTCAAGCATATTTGTTCTTCTAAGTCTTCCCTGTGATTCATTCTCTTTTAACAGTCATTTTCGAATTCTTACGGGGGTTCGTTCAAAGATTCTTTTCCTTGATTATCATTTTAATTCATTCGTTCTTTCCAAATCCCAACGGTGGTTCATTGAAGACCTTCCTAAAGGTGGCGCTATGTCACTTCTCAATCCTTTTTAAGAAGAATAAGTAGTATGCAAAATCCATTGCTTGTCATCAATTTAATTTGATGAAGGATAAGCATACAATAAATCTTATACTTATTTCATCCAAGTGAGTAATCCCTTTCTTCGGAGTTTGTTCTTGATGAATAAATTCTAGTTCCAAGTGTTTTCAACTTTTCTTTTCTGGAGTTCAATTTCCTCGGCCATTTCGTTGGAACCTCCATCTAAATCACTGCAAGGCTTTAATCTTATTCTTTTCATCCTTCAATTCTATCTCATTGTCCTTTTGTTTACTGGAGTTCTTCATGGTGGTTCTTCAGGATTTAATTCATTCTTTCAAGTGTTCATCAAGATTCTTGTTGGTGGAGTTCAAGTATCTTTTCTTCTCGCGTCTCGAAGTGCATTTAATTTTCTGTATTCTTCTAAAGTGGAGTTTTGCATTCTCTTTGTTCCGCTCAGCTATTCAGACTTTTGGTTGTGGTATAATTTCACCTCAAGTTTTGAGTTGTTTTGATAAGTCCACAACAAGCTTGTTCTTTCGTTGTTGATTTTCTCAACAACTCCGTTCAACCCTTCCTTCTAAACTCTTTTCATTCAATTCTTTCAATTCTTTCGGAGGCATTGCATTGTTCATCTCGTCAAGTGCCAACTCATTGGGTGAAGTTCATGTTCTATTCCTTTCAGTTTTAGCCGGAGTGCTGCCTAAATCCTTTCAGTCTTATTCGTTTCTTATCTCGTTCTAACCGAAGTGGTTTCATAGTCTATCTGATTCCGTGAGCTTTCGATTCTCGCCATTCTCGTCATTCCTCTCTTCTTCTCGAGTGTTCTCGATTCTTTGCTTCTTCTCTTGTGTTCTTACTTCACCTCTTTCTCTTCCGTCTCGTTCCTAAGATCTCGGGACGAGATCTCTTGTTAGTGGAGGAGAGTTGTAACGCCCCTGATTTGATGTGCCAGGTGTCTGCCAGTTATTCGCCGTCGTTGCCATGTCATTTGCTTGCGTGTTGCATATTGCCATGTCATCATGTGCATTTCATTTTGCATACGTGTTCGTTTCATGCATCCGAGCATTTCCCCCGTTGTCCATTTTGCAATCCGGCACTCCTATGTCCTCTGGTGTCCCCCTTTTGTCTCTTGTTGTGAGAGGGTGTTAAACATTCTCGGAATGGACCGTGATTTGCCAAGTGGCCTTGGTACACCACCGGTAGACCGCCTGTCAAGTTTCGTGCCATTTGGAGTCCGTTTGATACTCCAACGATTAACCGCGTAGCCTGAAACCCCTCTCTCTTTTCAGCCCAGACCCTCTTCACCACAGCCCATGAGCCCATCCAAACCCCCTCCATGCTCTCGGTCATTCGATCATGATCGTGTGGGCGAAAACTGCACCTCATTTGGACTCTCCTAGCTCCCTCTACCTATATATATGTGATCCTCACCGAAATCCTGCAGTCCAAACCCTAGCCTCCACCTACCTCCGCCGTCGGACATGTCTGTTTCCCACCGGACGAAATCGCGCTGCCGCCTGCAGCCAACTGGAGCTCGCCACATGTCCCCGCTGGACTCTCTCTCTCCTCTGCGCCGCCAGGCCCGCGGAGCCCACGGCCGGCCAGCCCGAGCCGCGGTGGGCCCGAGTGGCAGCGTCCCCGCCGCCCGCGCTCGGCCTCTCGCGCGCCCGCGCGTCCGTTGTCCGCCGGCGACCGCCCCGCCGCCTTCACCCGCTCCGGCCCCGTCTCCCCGCCGGCCGTCGCTCGCCGCCGCCCAACGCCCGCCTCTCCCTCGCCTGACCCCGCCTCCGCCGGCCTTCGCGTCCGCCGCCGCCTCTCCTCGCCAGTGGCTCCGGCCAGATCCGGGCAAGCGCTGCCCGGATCCGGCACCGCCGCCCCAACTCTGGCACTCCCTCGTCCTCTCCGGCACCGTCTCCGGTGAGCCGCTGCCTGCCTCGGTTCACGCGCCCAAACCCTAGATCTGGGATTTCGGAGGTGAAAATCCCACCAAGTCCTTTTTCTGTCATGTTATGTTGCCTCCTTTGACCAGTCATATATTCATGCTCGGTGATCTGATTTGTGCATATTATATATCAAAATTTTCATCATGATGTGCTCTTCATTTTGTTCCATGGTGTCATGCTTGTTTGAGTCCGTCTTGATGCTCTAATCATCGTTGCAGAACTTGGTGATTTGTCTATTTCATTGCATTTTGTGTGTGCATCCTATGAGTTTGATGTCTACATGAGTTTTGAGCTACATCATGTCATCTTTATAGTGGTGCAATCCATGTATTTTTGTGAGTCTTGTAGTGAGTTCATCGAGCTCGTGAAGTAGGGTACTTGTTGTTGTTGTTTTGCTAGGCTGAATCTGCTATATCATGATGCTATGTAAACCTGCTGCTACAAGTCATTCTATGCATAATCTGGAGATGTTCACTATGGATGCTTTGTTATACATTTCAATCTTTATCCATCCATGCCCCTGGTTGCATTTATAGCCTGCTTTAGCTTGTTCTAATCTTGCTCTCAAACTGCTAAATAATGTTGTTGTCAGCCTGTTAACATTAAGTTCAGTTTTGCCATGTGTTTTGCTAGTGATCCATGCACCCTATGAACTTGCTATTGCCATGCTTAGCTTCATAAACATGTATTCTTACTGTTGGTCACCTTGTCATGCCATGTATTGCTCTGTGGTGAGTGGTACAAGCTCACCAACATGACTACTTATCGGTGTTCCTGCCATGTCTGAATCTGTCATATCATTTGCCATGTTTGCATGGATGCTACCATCTTTTCTGTTGATCTTTGGAATAAGTTCAGTAAGGGAGTTTTGTTCTTTGTCTTTAGTATTAGCATGCCATGCCTTTGGTTGCCATGATAAGTTCCTGTAGCATGTTGTTTGATAACTCTAAACATTGCAACCTGATGTTATTTCTGCTAAGTCTGTAAACTGTTACTATTTGCAATCTTGCCATGTGCTTTTGAGCATGTTCTATTGTTTTATGGAGATAGCTTAGTGTTCATGTTTTGTCATGCTTTACCTGTACTTCATGCCCATGACTTTTGTTGTCACGTTGAGATGCCGTAGCATACTGTTTTGATGCTTGCTAGATGCCTAGTTGTTGTTTTGGACAGCTTGTCCAACTTGTTTCATGTGTATGTGTTGCACCGTTGATCCGTTTTGAGTGTGCTCTATATGAAACTTGCTTGATTTTGCATGAAGTATCATATTATCATGTTGCATCCATGTTTTGAGAGTTTTTGCTTGATGTTTGAATGCTTTTTGCATTAGTGCCATGTTTAACTTGTTTTCCTCATATCTTCTAGGCCGTAGCCCCGAACTAAATGAACTTCATATGTAACTTGACAAGAATTTTGTGTAGATCCTCTTCGTACTCTTTAACTTGCTGTTTAACAACTTGAACATAAGGTTTATTCAGTTCTGGATCAATTTCTTAATTTTCATATGAGGACTTACCGGAATTGTTACATGTTGTTTTCGGCCTCATTTAACCTTGCTTTGATGTGTTGCTATTGTATGCATCATCTCTTGCCATGAGTAGCTTCATGTAGTCTTGTCTTGCATCATACTTGGTTGAGCATCATGTCATGTATATGTGTGGTGTGTTTACCATGTTGTGTGCTTCTTCTCGATAGTTCCTGTTTCGATTCGTTCGTCTACGATTGGTTCAGCTTCATCCGTTCGTCTTCTTCATGGACTCATTCTTCTTCCTTGCGGGATTTCAGGCAAGATGACCGTCACCCTGGATCTCACTACTATCATTGCTATGCTAGTTGCTTCGTTCTACCGCTTTGCTGCGCTACCTATCACTTGCTCTTCGAGCCTCCCAATTTGCCATGTCAGCCTCTAACCTTTTCACCCTTCCCAGCAAACCGTTGTTTGGCTATGCTACCGCTTTGCTCAGCCCCTCTTATAGCGTTGTTAGTTGCAGGTGAAGTTGAAGATTGCTCCATGGTGGACAGGATTATGGTTGGGATATCACAATATCTCTTATTTAATTAATGCATCTATATACTTGGTAAAGGGTGGAAGGCTCGGCCTTATGCCTAGTGTTTTATCCCACTCTTGCCGCCCTAGTTCCCGTCATACCGGTGTTATGTTCCTTGATTTTGCGTTCCTTACGCGGTTGGGTGATTTATGGGATCCCCTTGATAGTTTGCTTTGAATAAAACTCCTCCAGCAAGGCCCAACCTTGGTTTTACCATTTGCCTCACCACCACCTATACCCTTCCCTTGGGTCGGCCAACCCGAGGGTCATCTTTATTTTAGCCCCCTCGGGCTAGTGCTTCTCTAAGTGCTAGTCCAAACTGAGCAGCCTGCGGGGCCACCTCGGGGAAACTCGAGGGCTGGTTTTACTTGTAGCTTGACTTATCCGGTGTTGCCCTGAGAACAAGATATGTGCAGCTCCTATCAGGATTGTCGGCACATCGGGCAGCTTTGCTGGTCTTGTTTTACCATTGTCGAAATGTCTTAAACCGGGATTCCGAGACTGACCGGGTCTTCCTGGGAGAAAGAATATCCTTCGTTGACCGTGAGAGCTTGTGATGGGCTAAGTTGGGACACCCCTGCAGGGTATAAACTTTCGAGAACTGTGCCCGCGGTTATGTGGCAGATGGGAATTTGCTAATGTCTGGTTGTAGATAACTTGACACCAGATTCGAATTAAAACGCATCAACCGCGTGTGTAGCCGTGATGGTCTCTTTTCGGCGGAGTCCGGGAAGTGAACACGGTTTGGGGTTATGGTTGACGTAAGTAGGAGTTCAGGATCACTTCTTGATCATTGCTAGCTTCACGACCGTTCCGTTGCTTCTCTTCTCGCTCTTATTTGCGTATGTTAGCCACCATATCATGCTTAGTCGTTGTTGCAACCTCACCACTTATCCTTTCCATACCCATTAAGCTTTGCTGGTCTTGATACCCATGGTAATGGATTGCTGAGTCCTCGTGGCTCACAGATTACTACAACAACAGTTGTAGGTACAGGTTATGCGATGATCTTGACGTGAGAGCAATGTTTGCTTGTTTTGGAGTTCTTCTTCTGCTTCTTCTTCGATCAGGGGATAGGTTCCATGTCGGCAGCCTGGGCTAGCAGGGTGGATGTCGTTTGAGTTTCTGTTTGTGTTTCATCCGTAGTCGGATGATGCTCTTATGTATGATGTTGTTGTATTCTTGCGGCATGTGTATGCCTTGTATGTATCCCCATCTATTATGTAATGTTGATGTAATGATATCCACCTTGCAAAAGCATTTCAATATGCGGGTCTATCCTTGGTGGGACCTTCGAGTTCTTCTTGGATAGGGTCGCATATTGGGCGTGACATTCTTGGCCGCCGAGAAGGGAAAGGCCCCCAAGGAGGGACCAGACTCGCCACCGCCCAAGAGGGGCCGCAGCCGTCCCCGCAAGTATGCCACAACACTGGCGGTAGCCCCCCTAGGGCGTGGGCACACCTCCTAGAAGGCTGGCACCACCTCTGGTAGTCGTGGTTATGCTCCCTCCCATGCCGGCCATGTGGCAGCCATTCGGCCACCGCGCTTGTGATCCCATTCGACCTACGTGTCCTCAAAGTTCGTGTTGTGGGTGGAGAGACCTGTAGGCATCCGGTTCCAGGTCCCAAGCTTCTTCGCGGGCGCGCTGCCCACTGGCAGACCTGGCGGCCTCTGGCTACAGGTCGATGGTTGCTGCAGCAAGGCCTCGTGGTTGGTGGTAGAGGTCTAACCCGCCGGCAACCTGTCCCTGAACCGCAGGTGGCAGCCGTTCGTCCGCGCACGCGATCTGCAGGGGGTGTACTCTCCACTTCACGCACGAGGGCGCCGTGACCGTCTACGTCAAGGTCTTTGGGGAGGATGGCGGGCGTCGGGGGTGTTGCCCCGAGGGCGATGACGACGTCTGTTCCTCCTTTGACGATGGTTGGTGTCCGCCGACATCCTCGAGGGTGAGATCGCCCTTGGCGATGGTAGCGACGCCTCCAACAGCGGCAGCACCTCCTTTGAGGAGAATATGAGCGACAGTAACTCCGACGTGCCGCCACGCCGTCGAGCTTAGACCATGGTGGGCGACAAGCCGCCTTGCCATCGCGCTCCGGTGAAGCAGGAGGACTCCAACTAAGCGTGGGCGCCGGTGGAGCTGGGCCTTGGGAGCTGTGGTGGTCGTGAGGCTACTTTTTTTCTTGGGACATTTACATCTGTGCCCCTAACTCGAACCCACTACTCATATTTGCCCCTAATTTTGAAGCATGCTCAAATTTGCCCCTCCGCCGTTAAGTCACTACTCAGAAATGCCCTTCCATACAATACTGTAGCACTTCCGTCCAATACTGTAGCACTTTCCATCTGCTACAGTACACATGGGCCTTTGACGGTCAAAGGCCTTTGACTGGACAGAAGGGCATTTCTGAGTAGTGACTTAACGACAGAGGGGCAAATTTGAGCATGCTTTGGAATTAGGGGCAAATCTGAGTAGGTGGTTTGAGTTAGGGGCAGAAATGCAAATGGCCCTTTTTTCTTTTCCTTGCATCAAGAAGTAGAAAGCCCTCCCGGGGCATTTAATGGACCATGGTGCTTGTGCCATTATATTAACGTTTTTATATCGCATCCTGGCATTCGTGTCGCTATTACTTAACGGGTTCTTGCTCATCGTGATTAGGATAACTTAGCTTAGTGTGCTTGCGGTAGACTCCCATGCCGTGAGGGCGTGCTTCTCTCAAGCTTGGACCTCCTGCGCGCCCCTCATTATAGAGAGATCCTATCAGGAGTTTCCTTCTTGAGGATTCAAAGGTTCTCAGGCCTCGGGAGGCACCCGGTAGCCGCGAGATTTCTAGTGAGCCATAGGGCCTCTAGAGATGTTCCACGGGGTACCGCGCCTCGCGAGGACCGATCGCCACTGGTACGCCAGGTCATGATGCCTAGCAAGGACAAGTGATGAGGGCTCATGGGGAACGCACACGCCTGTTGGCTTGTTCACGAGCATCGCGTGAGGATTAAGACTCCAAAGTCTAGGGCACCAAGGCTTTGGCAAGTGTGTTTGTGGGCAAACCCAAACATACACACCGTGCCCAGCCACCGCTCGTGAGACGCGTGGGGAAGAGTGACGGGCAGTTGCCGCTCTCCGAAAGCAAGGTTGAACGCTGCATGGAGAAAAATCCCATCCCTTTCAAATAAAGATGCGAGAACTTCGAATTTCATTCCAAGAAGTGGCAAACTAGCTACATAAAGCAAGCAAAAAAATAGTCGTGTCCGGCACCTACACTAGTCTTCTGGTCTTCCCGCCAGCGCGGAGCATGGGGCTTCCACTAAGACGTGGGTGCAGCCCCCGTGAGGCTTAGGGGCAGCACTCAGGAGACTCTGGTGCATGTACAGCCCCACTCATTATTACGTGAGAGTGCCACGAGCGGAGACTTAAGAGTAGCATGGCGCTCGCCTGTTATGGGTAGACCTTCCGGAGGTGCTGGATGTTCCAGGCATTCTGGATGGGGCCCCCGTCCTGTGTCTCCAGGCACGCAGCGCCAGGCCTAAAGACACGAGCGATCCTGAACGGGCTCTCCCACATAGGAGAGAGCTTGTGAAGCCCCTCCCTGGAGAGCACCCGCCTCAGGATGAGGTCACCCACCTCGAGGGTCCTGGAGCGGACATTGCGGCAGTGATACGGCCGCAGCGCTTGCTTGTACCTCGCGGCATGGAGCGAGGCTTGGCGGCGGGCATGCCCCCCGAGCACGAGATTTGTCCCCTGCGAGACGTCCTGACGTGCCACGTCAAACGCCAAGACCCTCGGGGAGCGATGTTTGACCTCATGTGGGAGGACCGCCTCAGCCCCGTAGATGAGGAAGAATGGGGTCTCGCCGGTGGGCTTAGTTGCGGTGGTGCGGATGGACCATAGCACGGGCTGAAGCTCGTCGAGCCAACCCCTGCCGGAGGCCTCGAGTTTCTCCTTGAAGCTCCTCATCTTGACGCCCCTCAGGACCTCCACGTTGGCATGTTCGGCTTGGTCATTACTCCGTGAGTGCGCCACTGAAGCGTAGCATATATACATTCCAAGGTTAGCACAATATGTTTTGAAGAGGTTGCTCGTGATCTGAGAGCCATTGTAAGTGATTATACGGTTGGGGACCCCGAAGTGGCTCACGAGGCCCTTGATGAACTTGACGTTCAAGCCAGCTGGCATGGTGTGCACGGGCTCCACATCTGCCCACTTAGTGAATTTGTCGATGGCGACGTAGAGGTAGTAGTATTCCCCGGCTGCTCAGGGAAATGGGCCCAGCATATCCAGCCCCCAGACAATGAACAGCCATGAGAGCAAGATGGTTTGGAGGCCCTGAGCAGGCTGGTGGATCTGTTTGGCATGGAATTGGCAGGCCTCACAGGATCCCACCAGCTCGGTGGCATCGTTGAGCGCCGTGGGCCAATAGAAACCGTTGCAGAACACCTTGCCAATAAGGGTGCGCAATGAAGAATGGTGCCCGCAATCATCGCCTTGCCCACGAGGGTGCGCAATGAAGAATTCGGGAGGGACGGCCCATGTGGCGTCACGGGGTTCCGTGATATAGAACCGCTCCTGCTGGCATCCCTTGACGGTCTCCATGAAGGCCCCCTTGGGCCAGGTGACGTTGGGAAGCTTGCTCACCATGGCACTGCCGCACTCTACATGTTGACCATCAACCACCACTACAAAAAATACACTTCCGTGATGATACGTGTTTGTCACAGTAGGTCGCGTTTTTTGTCATGCATGTACATCCATGACGATTTTATGACAGAATCAAGATAGTCATACTTGTGGTGTCGTAGAAGTGTTCCATGACATTACCAAAATTATCATCACAGAAGTGTCCACTTCCATGATGATAAATCGCGCGTCACAGAAGTGCTTTCGTCAAGGGTGACCGACATGTGGCATCCACCATAATGGAACGTCGTTAAGCTATCGGGTCCGGTTTTGGATCCGATAACCCGTTAACAGCCCCGACCAATGGGGATTTTCCACGTGTAAAATCATCATTGGCTGGAGGAAACACGTGTTGGCTCACCGTTGGGACAGATATCATCCACTCATTGGACCGAAGGCATCTATGATATGGCGACACGTGGCACGGCCCAACAGAGGCCCATTCCCGTGAAAAGGCCGGCCCATTTGACTTGGTCAAAAGGTGGTGGGCCGGCCCACAGAAAGCCTGTTAACGGCCTATTCGCATATAGCCCATTTACAGCCCGCTAACCCAGGGACCGTTACGACCTCTCCGAATTAGGCCCAGCAGCGTCATCTGGGCCGTCCAATATGATTCCAACCCGTTTTAACTTCCGGCCCATGTGTAGCCCATGACTTCTTTCGGCCAATATGAGGCCCTTTGTAACTCTTGGCCCATTAATGGCCCGTGGTGAAACTGGCCCGTAATGAATAGTGTATCACTTTATACCCATTAAGGGCCCTTTATTCCATTGGCCCGTTTCCAGCCCAAGTTATCTTTCGGCCTTCTGAGGGCCCATTGATTCTTGGGCTCATTTGCAGCATTCGGTTACATACGGCCCGTTACTGTCATTTTCTGCTTGTGGGCCAAACTCAGTCTGTCGTTACAGTCGGCCCGTTTGTGGACCGTTAATACGTTGGGACGTTTTCATGTAAAAAAAACGTTGGGCTGTTTTCACAGAGTTATCAAATATGGCCTATTAACGGCCCGTTATGGTCCACAAATAGTACGGCCCATGATTGGCGAAATAATGATACGCCCCTTAGAAGGCCCATGGATCGTATGGCCCATATGAGGCCCATGGATCGTACGACCCATAGAAGGCCCATGGACCCTACGGCCCATAGAAGGCCCATGAATCCTAAGGCCCGTATAGAAGGCCAATGGATCCTACGGCCTACAGGAGGCCCATGGTTACAATAGTCCGTGTGTTGCCATGATTATTTTGGCCTAGTTACCAAAAATAGGCTATTGTGGCCACTAGAAAAACACAGAAAAAGAATTGCAGTGACTACAAGCAAACAACTAAACAAGACAATAAGGAAATAAATAAGAAAGCAATTAACGCTAGTCTATTACCGCCATTACACATATTACATCCATTGGGCATCAAAGTTCGCCACGAGTGCAAATATAGGGAACAAAGCAGCATATTACATACACTGGCAGTCAAAATTGGCCACCAGTGCAAATAAACGCGGCAGCAAAACAAGAGCATAACTGAAACAACTTCAGAAGAGCTCAAGAAACGTTATCCTGGGTATCCACCATGCTGGCAATAAGCTTAGCAAGCTTATTAGCTTTGTCCTGTTTGGTGCTAAAATCCTCCAACGCTTGCTGTTGCACCAGAAAGTATGCATCTGAATGCTCCAGGGACTTCCGCAGTCCTTCCGCTTCTTGTCGCAGCACGGCTGATCGATGTCTTTCAGCTTGTAGTTGAGACTCAAGAAACCAAACTGATTCAGACAGTGAGTTTGAATAGCTTGTGCAAGCGGTAGTGGCCAGTAACTCGAACACTAAACCAAGACAGGACTTTGGGGTTGTCTCACTATCTTCAAGATAGTCTTCCTTAGCTGTTTTATCAGCTTTGTTGGAGACCAACAAGGATGTGTCACTATCCCAAACCTTATCTGCATTACTTCCTTTACCATTGATTAATAATGCACTCTTCCGCAATATTCTGTCAGCATTCTAAAAGAAGAAACAAGAAGACACATAACAAGTTTAGCATGTACTAGTATATGAAACTCATTTTGATGAACCAGTTCATTAGTAAGGTGTACAGGATTTAACTACCAAGTATTCTATTGCCAAGTACTAGTACATAATAAAAGCATCAAACAAACATATATCTATGTCCTTTGGTCACTGCATTGTCTTGCCAAATCAAAATAGAGACATGGTTCAAATCATATCAGTTCAAGACAAAGCAGCAGTGATAGAATACAAAGCATGGGAAACTACAAGGCACAACAAGATTTCAGATGGGTACCACGGGTCTACATGTACAACAACACTATTGGCTCTGTTGTGATGCTAGTAATGTGCATGATATGAAAGTCAACTGTATACATAATTGAAATTGAAATCAACAGAGCTATTGATAAGAGCAAACCTATTAAAGAAACATGCGTGAACATACCTGCTGTGCCATTGGATTTTTGATTGGATCCTTCAATTTAAAAATAAGTTTGTATGAGTAAATACAGTGATACAAGAGCAATCATAGTTAAAAAGGCGCGCCTAAGCAAGTGCTTAAGCGCGCCTAGGATCTAGGCATTGGCAAAATGCATTGCGCATAACTACGCTTAAAGAAACGCATTGGTCAGTAAAGTGCAAGGCGGTGGCAAAACGCACAATTAACGCCTAGCACTTAGCAATGGAATCTTAAATTAGAACAGTTGTTCTTCAGGTTTAGGCACTTGTTCTACATGAACAGAGTACAGTGAGAGGCAATAATATAATACTTAAAAATAGAAAATGAGCTCATAGACCTTACCACATTCTTGGTTCGGGACCAGTACAGAACAAGGCATTCCCAGTCATCGTCCAGTAAATGTGTCTCGGGAGAACGTAAGGGAATTTGATGAGTTTCTTTGCCGGTGAAGTACGTTTTCTTCAGGTAATTCCGATACTGCCACCAAGCATTCTTGAAGATTGCAGAGGTATTAGCAGCACAGGTTACCTCATCCTGAGTTTCCAAATTGGTCCTTCTCTATAGAGAAAAATGGGAAAATTTGCTATATTATAACCATCATGGAGGTAGGATGTATGGGACGAAGCAAAGTAATTGCCATGAATAACATTACTTACACATAACTCCTGGATAACACCTGCAACTGGCATTTTCCTTCATCTTCAGTATAATATTTCCAAGATGGGAAGATACGCACATACGATTTAACCACAGGAATAGGCGTACTAACTGGTGGAGTTGGGGTTCGCCGTGATAATACTGACCCTTTGGGCACTGGAGCTTCCTTACTAACTGCTCTTGTTTGGGAGCTCTGTGGTGGAGATGGTGCTGTGTCAACATGAATTGGGTTACTATCGGCTGGGGTTGGGGTTAGATTGGGTGAAGCTGGTTCTCTGTCCATCGCAGTAGGGGTAAAATCCGTGAGAGTTTGGGTTATGTGTGGTAGGGCTGGTTCTTGTGCATGTACAACCGGGGTGCTATCTCCACCAAGAGGTGGCACTGTTTTATTTGAAGACCGTATTTTTAGTCCGCTAGATACTGGCATCACCCGCTGCAATTCAAATGGCTGATAAACAGGAAAATAGTTTAATGTACAGACATTGTATGAGAGACAGATTCAATAGATATTGTGGAAAAAAGAGAGCATGAAATAGTTGACATGTATATTGTTTAACTAAAACGGATAGCATGACATAATTTCACATATATGATGTCTATCTAAACTGGATAGCATAGCATAACATAATTCAAAGATATGATGAATAACTAAACAGGATCGCATGACATAATTCACCTACACATTTTCTAAGTAATCAGGATCGCATCATTTAATTCACATATGTGATTTATATGATAAACAGAGGGAATTCGATATGATGTCTGAACTAAGAACATGGTATTGAATATTGTGTATATGATGTCTAAACTATGCAATGCAAGACACCATATGCATTATATGAGCAGTATAACCGTGCCAAGTTAGAGCATACACCTTAGTGGGGGAATAGGACTGGTCATCTGTCTCTGAATCCATCTATGAGGAGCTATCGGGACCCAATAAGAGATCTGCTTCGACGGGTAGCACTGTCTGCTCTGAAGGCCTTGTTTTCAGTCCAGATTTTTCCATCTCCCACCCAAATGGATGATTCACAGGAAGAGTAGTTTAATTTACAAACATTGTCGACAAATGGAAATGTAATGAAGAAAAGGATGGGCAAGATATCATTCAAATATATGATGCCTGGTTAAACAGGATGGCATTGCACATTTCACATATATTATGGCTGGCTAAAAGACATGAGACTGCATAATTCCCATATATGATATAGAAACTAAATATGTGGCATTACAGAACATGTCTAAACTAAGCAGATGACATGTATGATGTCAAAAGTAGGCACTGCAAGGCAACATATGCATGATATGACTAACATCATCATGCCAAGGTGGAGCAAACACCTTGGGGATAAATAGGAGTGGTCAGTGGCGTCTGGATCCGCCTTAGAACAGATATCTTCCTCTAGATTACAATCTGGAGAGGGGAGGGGAGGGTTTTCCATTGAACCCACCATGGAGCGATGTCTGCATGACATTGTATTGCCGCACAAAACTCTTCTCTTCTTCTCTACATGTTCAGCATGACTGTGTACAATATCTAACATGCATACGAAAAAAATATGGTGAGATTATGTTAGGAGACACTACAAGAAATATGTCAACTAGTAACCTTCTGTCAGTGACCCTGGAAGAATTGGTCATAGATCTATGACCATTTGAGACCAATTGGTCAAAAGCTGTTCGGGGGGCACCAAAGGCTGAACAATAACGACCAATTTGGTCAGAAAGGTCATAATTTCCTTACACGAAATGGTCATAAAGCAGATAGCACTGGTCCGCTGCCTTATTTCTAGCTGATCATGACCAATATAGATGGTCATAACCTTGTAAATTGTGGTGGGTTGCTATGACTAGGCGCCACCTCATCAGTTTTGCCTATGTGTCATGTCCATGTGTCAATTTTTGCCCTAGGTTGTGAAGCAACCTACATTTCTGTCATTCCCACAATTTCCAAAAAAATCTCATAAATTCTTTGAGTCATATCTTCGTCAAATATGTAAAAAACCTTATGAGGGAGTCCTGGACTAGGGGGTGTCCGGATAGCCGAACTATCATCATTGGCCGGACTCCAAGACTATGAAGATACAAGATTGAAGAGTTCGTCCTGTGTCCAGATGGGACTTTCCTTGGCGTGGAAGGCAAGCTTGGCGATACGGATATGTAGATCTCCTACCATTGTAACCGACTCTGTGTAACCCTAGCCCTCTCCGGTGTCTATATAAACCGGATGGTTTAAGTCCATAGGACGAACAACAATCATACCATAGGCTAGCTTCTAGGGTTTAGCCTCCTTGATCTCATGGTAGATCTACTCTTGTAATACCCACATCATCAATATCAATCAAGCAGGATGTAGGGTTTTACCTCCATCAAGAGGGCCCGAACCTGGGTAAAACATCGTGTCCCTTGTCTCCTGTTACCATCCGCCTAGACGCACAGTTCGGGACCCCCTACCCGAGATCCGCCGGTTTTGACACCGACATTGGTGCTTTCATTGAGACAAGGAGATCCGAACTTCGTATTCGGCGGCTTTGCACTGCGGGCCAATTCGCTTGGCCATCTGGAGCAGATCGAAAGCTACGCCCCTGGCCGTCAGGTCAGATTTGGAAGTCTGAACTACACGGCTGACATCCGGGGAGACTTGATCTTCGATGGATTCGAGCCACAGCCGAGCGTGCCGCGCTGTCACAATGGGCATGATTTAGCTCTGCAGCCGAATAGTGCCCTGGAGGCCGCACATGAACCTGCTCCGACCCTCGATTCGGAGCCGGCTGCGCAGATCGAGGACGGGTGGCTAGACACCGCCTCGGGGGCTGCAACCTCTATGGCGATGGAGCCGAACACTGACCTTGTCCCTTGTGAAGCCCGTGACTCCGAGGTGCCGGACTCCAAACCTCCCGCGCCCCCTTTAATCGAATCCGATTGGGCACTGATCATGGAGTTCACTGCTGCGGACATCTTTCAACACTCACCCTTCGGCGACATCCTGAGTTTGCTGAAGTATCTCTCATTATCAGGAGAGCCCTGGCCGAACTACGGTCAGGATGGTTGGGATGCGGACGACGAAGAAATTCAAGGCCCACCCACCACCCACCTAGTAGCCACTGTCAATGATCTAACCGACATGCTAGACTTCGACTCCGAGGACATCGACGATATGGACGACGATGCCGGAGACGACCAAGAACCAGCACCTACTGGGCACTAGAAAGCCACCTCGTCATATGACATATACATGGTGGATATCCCAAAGGATGGGAAGGGTGAGGAAACAGCGGAGGACGACCCCTCCAAGAAACAGACCAAGCGCCGACGTCAGCGGCACCGCTCTAAATCCCGCCACAGCAAGAATGGAGATTCCGGCACCGGAGATAATAATACCCCAGACAGTGCCGAAGACAACCCCCTCCAGCAAGATTCAGCACAGGAGGATGGAGAAGCCAGCCCTCATGAGAGAGCGGCAAACGAAGAGGTAGAGGATGATAATTACATGCCTCCCTCCGGAGACGAGGAGAGCCTCGACGACGACGAATTTGTCGTGCCTGAGGATCCCGTCGAACAAGAGCGTTTCAAACGCAGGCTTATGGCCACAGCAAATAGCCTCAAGAAAAAGCAGCAACAGCTTAGAGCTGATCAAGATCTGCTAGCCGACAGATGGACCGAAGTCCTTGCGGCCGAAGAGCATGAACTCGAACGCCCCTCCAAAAGCTACCCCAAACGCAAGCTGCTCCCCTGATTAGAGGAGGAGGCATATAAACCTGCATCACCAGAGCACAATACGGCTGACCGACCACCTCGTGGCCGCGACAGAGAAGCCTCTAGGCCCTCCGCTAGAACCGTACCCCGGCATCGCTCGAAAAGCACAAAGCCATAGGGGGACGCTCCGGACTTGTGAGATATATTGGAGGATAAGGCAAGACAATCAAGATCGATCTACGGATCGCATGGGCGCCCCATGATACGTGACGACAACAGTCGCGCCGGACACAGCAAGTCCGGCCGGGCCGAACACAGTAGACAGAACTCGTTTGAGCTCCGTTGTGATATAGCCCAATACAGAGGCGCCGCACACCCACTATGCTTCACAGATGAAGTAATGGATCATCAAATCCCCGAAGGGTTTAAACCCGTGAATATTGAATCCTATGATGGCACAACAGACCCCGCGGTTTGGATCGAAGACTATCTCCTTCATATCCACACGGCCCACGGTGATGATCTTCACGCCATCAAATACCTCCCACTCAAGCTTAAAGGACCAGCTCGGCATTGGCTTAACAGCTTGCCAGCAGAATCAATTGGGTGTTGGGAGGACCTGGAAGCCGCATTCCTTGATAACTTCTAGGGCACGTATGTGCGACCACCAGACGCTGACGACCTAAGCCATATAATTCACCAGCCAGACGAATCGGCCAGACAATTCTGGACACGGTTCTTAACTAAGAAAAATCAAATCGTCGACTGTCCAGATGCGGAGGCCCTCGCGGCCTTCAAACATAACATCCATGATGAGTGGCTGGCCCGGCACCTGGGACAGGAAAAGCCGAAATCTATAGCAGCCCTCACATCACTCATGACCCGCTTCTGCGCGGGAGAGGACAGCTGGCTAGCACGCAGCAACAACCTCAGCAAAAATTCTGGCAGTCTGGATACCAAGGACCGCAGTGGCAGGTCGCGTCGCAACAAGAACAAACGACGCGGCAACGGCGACAATACTGATGATACGACAGTCAATGCCGGATTCAGAGGCTCCAAGCCCGGTCAGCGGAAGAAGCCATTCAAAAGAACTACTCCGATCTGTCCAATTTGGACCGAATACTCGACCGCTCGTGCCAGATACATGGCACCCCCGAAAAGCCAGCCAATCACACCAACAGGGATTGTTGGGTATTCAAGCAGGCAGGCAAGTTAATTGCCGAAAACAATGACAAGGGGCTGCATAGTGATGACGAGGAAGAGACGCGGCCGCTGAACAATAGAGGACAAAAGGGTTTCCCCCCACAAGTGCGGACGGTGAACATGATATACGCAACCCACATACCCAAGAGGGAGCGGAAGCATGCACTCAGGGACATATACGCGATGGAGCCAGTCGCCCCGAAGTTCAACCCATGGTCCTCCTGCCCGATCACCTTTGATCGAAGGGACCACCCCACCAGCATCCGCCACGGCGGATTCACCGCATTGGTTTTAGACCCAATCGTCGATGGATTTCACCTCACCAGAGTCCTGATGGACGGCCGCAACAGTCTGAACCTGCTTTATCAGGATAAAGTGCGCAAGATGGGCATAGACCCCTCAAGGATCAAACCCACAAAGACAACCTTCAAGGGCATCATACCAGGTGTAGAGGCCAATTGTACAGGCTCAGTTACACTGGAAGTGGTCTTCGGATCCCCGGATAACTTCCGAAGCGAGGAGTTAATCTTCGACATAGTTCCGTTCCGTAGCGGCTATCATGCTCTGCTCGGATGGACCGCGTTTGCAAAGTTCAATGCGGTGCCGCACTATGCATACCTCAAGCTCAAGATGCCAGGCCCTTGAGGAGTCATCGCGGTCAACGGAAACACTGAACGCTCTCTCCGAACGGAGGAGCATACAGCGGCTCTCGCGGCAGAAGTACAGTGCAGCCTCTTAAGGCAATTCTCGAGTCCGGCCGTTAAGCGACCGGACACAGCTAAACGCGCCTGGAGTAACCTATAACAAGACCACCTGGCACGTTCCGAGCACGCGTAGCAATGCGGCCCCAACCCCAGCCCCTGCAAAATTGCAAGACTGGTCCTTCGCGCACATCATTACGCTCTGGAGATACCATGGGCATAGGGGGAGGGGCACGACCATGATAGGCCCAGAATGCGGCTTAACCACACCAGGGGCTCTCAAGTGCATCATTCTTCTTTTCCTCTTTTTTTACCTACAGGACTCCGTTCATCAGAGGCCCTGTCCGGCAGTAGACTTGCCGAACTCACGATGCAACAGCCAGGGAAGGAGAAAGGCTACGACGAATATCCAGGTGGTCTCCATTACGAGCATTAAATCTGTTTTATACACCATTCCGCAGCCTACCCCTGGAGGGGGACATGTTTAATAGTCCCATCCATTGCTTACCGCACTATTTGTATCGTTCTGCACTCATAGCAGTATTTCTTGAATACAACAATGCAGCACCTTTTTGCTTATAATTGCATTCCTTTCTTATACATATGTTCCTTTACGACATGTTGCATCCGTACACTTTGGTACGACTAAATACACCAGGGGCTTAAGTTCCCCACATTATGGTGTGATAAGTCCGAACACTTTCACAAGTGCGGCACCCCGAACTTATAGCATTATATGCATCGGCTCCGAATCATGTCTTGGGTCAATAGTTGGGTTTGCCCGGCTCCCATGTTTTGGTACCTTACATTCCGTTGTATCGGCTAAGGTAGCACTGGGAGAACCACTGCGATTGCGCCCCAGTTGAGCTGGGCGAGCGCCTCAGTGGAGAAAGCTAAAACTGACCGTCATGATGAGGCGAGAGCCGGTCACTGTTCGAGAGGTTTTTTTTTTTTGAGTCCCTAAAGACTTATGCCGCTTAGAGCGAGGAACCGGCTTTGTCCGGCCCAGGCGTGGATAGCGCCCCGAATTCGGCCTTCCGAACACTAGGGGCTTCACCGAAATTTAAAATTATAGAATTCTATGGCTAAGTGAGAGTGTTCAAGCATTATAAGTCCGGTTGCCTCGTTCGTTGTGTTGAGCGCCTCCCTAGATGGACCCAAAAATGGGAACAAGAGTGCTCAAATTTATCCCGAACACCCCAGCACTCGTGGCATGGGGGCTGAAGCCGACGACTTGCCAACTCTCAAATTTGATAAACGGCCGCACAAAAGGTAATATTTTAAATTAATAAATGTTGCTTAGCGCATATGAACAAAGTTTTCAGCGCACAGGATAACAAAACGCGAGTCTACTCAAATATTACATCTTTGGAGCACTCACCTGCAATAATGCGAGCACCCTTCAGGACACTCTTATAATACATCTCGGGCGTGCGATACTCCTTGCCCGGCAGCGGCGGGTCCGTCACAAGCTTCTCAGCATCCATCTTGCCCCATTGCACCTTTGCACGGGCAAGGGCCCGACGGGCACCTTCAACACAGGCGGAGTGCTTGATGACTTCAACCCATGGACAAGCATCCACCAGCCGCCGCACCAGGCCGAAATAGCTCCCAGGCATGGCCTCCTTGGGCCACAGCCGAACTATGAGGCCCTTCATGGCCTATTCGGCCACCTTGTGGAGCTCGACCAGCTGCTTCAGCCGGTCGCTAAGGGGCACCGGATGTCCGGCCTCAGCATACTGAGACCAGAAGACCTTCTCCGTCGAGCTCCCCTCCTCGGGCCTGTAGAAAGCGGCAGCATCGGACACGCTGCGGGGCAGATCTGCGAACGCTCCTGGAGAGCTCCGAATTCGGGTAAGTAATAGGTAATTCACATTCACATGCTTGCTTTGCATGAAAAATGCCTTACCCGCCGCTATTTTCTTCAACTCCTTGATTTCCTGGAGGGCCTTGTGGGCTTCGGCCTTAGCGGCTTTGGCACTCTCAAGAGCCGATGCAAGCTCGGACTCTCGAGTCTTAGAGTCGCGCTCCAAACTCTCATGTTTTTCCACGAGAACCTGGAGCTCTTGCTGTACCTCCGCCACCCGCGCCTCCTGCCTTTCTCGCTCGGTGCGCTCCGTGGCCGCATTATGTTCGGCTGCGGACACCGCCTCCTTCAGGGTCGCCACCTCGTTCGTGGCCCCTGCAATACCCACGTTATTCTTGTCATTTTTTGCAACCAAATCCTTTTCTGTAAGGTAACTATTTAATAAGGTATTACCCACCTTCCTTGTCCTCGAGCTGCTTCTTGGCACGGCCGAGCTCGTTCTCGGACCGCTTGAGGCTTTGCTTCAAAGCATCGACCTCCGCAGTCAGTGCAGCAGAGGTCAGTAGCGCAGCCTGCAATCCCATATTGACATATTTTTTAAGACTCCTGCGTATATCTTTCTAGATCCTCAGTCCGGCTTTTCTTTTCGAACACCGAACCGAGCATCAGGGGTTACTGTCTATGCGGTACTATTTTACATATATTAAAATTCTCACCTCAAAGCCTGTTAGAAGGCTGCTGCAGGCTTCAGTCAGCCCGCTCTTGGCGAGCTGAACCTTCTGAATCACCGCACTCATAACAGTGCGGTGTTCTTCTTCGATGGAAGCACCGTTGAGCGCCTCCAGTAAGTTATCCGGCGCCTCCGGTTGGATGGAGGCCGCCGGTGTCACAGTCTTGCCCTTCTTACGAAGGGGCTGCCTGCCGGACTTCGGAACCACTGCAGGTTCCGGTGCGGAGTCCGGTGCAAAGTCCGGGAGGTTGCCCTGCGGCACCTCCGGGGCCTCCTCCTCCTGGCGGGTCCTTTCCCGGGATCCCACCTCGCCATCATCGGCATCGCGGGGGGTGGAGGCGGTCGGAAGGGAATCCATATCCGACGCACCCAAGGACCCGCTCGACGAAGCGGGAAGATCATCCTTGGGCGGACTGTAGGGTTGCGTGCGGCATTAGAAAGACACCATGTGGCGAAAAGAAAAATCATGAAGTTATTCGGGAGTTCAGATAGTTACGATCTCGCTAGGGGCTTGGCCCTTGAAGGCCAATCCTCGTCGTCGTCGCCGGTGTTGGTAGAATAGTCCGGGGGAAGAGTCCTTCCCTTCTTGGACCCTTCGGCCTCCCTCGTTGGGGAGGCCTTCCTTTTCTTCCCTCCCCCCACTGGGGGAGAGGCCTCTTTCTTCTCCTCCTCCTCGCCTTCGTGGGAGGAGTCCGCCTCGGAGTCATCGAACGATGAGTCCGATGACACCTAAAAACGGGAACTTTTTCGAGTGCCCGTGGCCTTCTTCTTGGCCTTCTTCTCCGGTACCACGTGGGGTGCCGGAACCAGCAGCCCCGTTAAGCGGGCGTCCGCTGGGTCTCTGGCAAAGGAGCCGGACAGTTAGTCTGCTCGGCCTTCTTCAGCCAGTCCTGTCAAAGGAGAGGGAGTTTAGATCCCACGTAGAGTCAAACTATGGAAAACAAGTGTCCCGTAAAGGGTAAAATCGTTTACCTCGTCAGCCTGACGCTGCGAGCGGAATCCGCGATCTTCGGTAGCGGATGCGGGAGCCTCGGTGCCCTTGAACAGCACCCTCCAGGCCTCTTCGTACGTAGTGTCAAAGAGCCTGCTCAAGGTCTGGTGCTTTGCCGGATCAAACTCCCACATATTGAAGTCCCGTTGCTGGCACGGGAGAATCCGGCGGATGAGCATGACCTGGACTACATTGACAAGCTTGAGCTTCTTGTTCACTAGCTTTTGGACGCGGGCTTGGAGTCCGGTCAGCTCCTCCGAATCACCCATGTCAGGCCACTCTCTTTCCAGGAGGTGAGCCGTATGGGGATGCCAGATCTGAATTCGGGGGCCGCTGCCCATTTAGGGTCACGCGGCTCGGTGATGTAGAACCACCCCGATTGCCACCCCTTAATGGTTTCCACGAAGGTGCCCTCGAGCCAAGTAACGTTGGGCATCTTGCCCACCATGGCGCCTCCGCACTCCGCTTGGTTGCCCTTCACAACCTTCGGCTTGACACTGAAGGTCTTGAGCCACAAGCCGAAGTGGGGCTGGATGCAGAGGAAAGCCTCGCACACGACGATAAGCGTCGAGATGTTGAGGATGAAATTCGGGGCCAGATCATGGAAATCCAGGCCGTAGTAGAACATGAGCCCCCGGATAAAAGGATGGAGCGGGAAGCCCAGTCCGCGGGGGAAATGGGGAAGGAATACTACCCTATCATGGGGCCCGGGGTGGGGATGAGCTGCCCCTTGTCGGGGAGCCGGTGCGCGATGTCGCTGGATAGATATCCGGCATCGCGCAGCTTCTTGATGTGCCCCTCCGTAACGGAGGAGGTCGTCCACTTGCCTCCCGCTTCGGACATGGCTGGAGAAGGTCGAGGTGAGATATGCGGACTTGGGCGCTGGAGCTCGAGTGCGCGAAGATGGGTAAGCAAAGGAGGAAGAAGGTGTAGGTAAAAAAGGTGGATCCTTATCCCCTTATATATGGGCGGACGAACCTATGCGTCCCCACCGGCCTAGTAAAACTCGCTTATCTCCCAAGCGCCGCAATCAATGGCGCGGTTGGGTTACCCATGTCCGTATTGAAGGGAATCCCGGAATAAGGGGAACACGATCTCTGCTTCGACAAGACGTGCCAAGGAAACCGCTTCGCTAAACGCACTGAGGTGGTATAATAAAGACGATTTGAGTAAAAGCTTGGTTGTGGTGTGACGTCACGCCACGAAATACGTCAGCAGATTGAACTTGTGTAAACATTATTCTCTCTACGGTGGTATGTGGAATTTATTTTGCAGAGCCGGACACTATCCTGGTGTTCACAATCTTCTATAAATTATTCGGAGGAGGAACCCGCCTTGCAATGCCGAAGACAATATGCGCGCCAGACTCGTCGTCATTGAATCCTGGTTCAGGGGCTACTAAGGGAGTCCTGGACTAGGGGGTGTCCGGATAGCCGAACTATCATCATCGGCCGGACTCCAAGACTATGAAGATGCAAGATTGAAGACTTCGTCCCGTGTCTAGATGGGACTTTCCTTGGCGTGGAAGGCAAGCTTGGCGATACGGATATGTAGATCTCCTACCATTGTAACCGACTCTGTGTAACCCTAGCCCTCTCCGGTGTCTATATAAACCGAATGGTTTAAGTCCATAGGACGAACAACAACCATACCATAGGCTAGCTTCTAGGGTTTAGCCTCCTTGATCTCGTGGTAGATCTACTCTTGTAATACCCACATCATCAATATCAATCAAGCAGGACGTAGGGTTTTACCTCCATCAAGAGGGCCCGACCCTGGGTAAAACATCGTGTCCCTTGTCTCCTGTTACCATCCGCCTAGACGCACAGTTCGGGACCCCCTACCCGAGATCCGCCGGTTTTGACACTGACACCTTACTTGCCTAGTTTAAAAATAATTCAACAATATTCATTTTTCTATTCTGTTCAGAACAACACTTTGTGAAGGAAGTGCTATTTATATATTATTGATTGCCCTTAAAAATTTTGGGCACTATTTCCTATCCAAATCATTACCCATGACAAAATTCAACTCCATTTGCCTAGTAAATCTTCCTCGGCAAATTTCCAAAGTTTTTTTCCACCTAGAACCTTTGTGAAAGAAGTACTAGCTATCTTTTGCATACTTTTAAAACTAGTACATCATTGCTAACTACGAAGTTATTACTATGTTTTTGAACAGAAACTCCCGATGGATTGTGTGCCTCATATGATGTATCTGAATGGCTGCCTTACAGTTCTGAACATATTGCCAGGTAAATCTAGGGAGCTCACTTGTGCATATCGGATTTCTAAAACCGGTGAACACATGTTCATCAAAGAATGGAAGAAATGTATGGACATTCGCAAGGAGGTTCTTGGAAGTAACATTCAGCGAAAGGCAAGAATTGGAGACAGGCTAATCTCCATTCTCCATAATGGAGAGTCAGGCGCTATCTTGTTTTTTGCTATTTTACCTTAGAAAATGTAGTAGGTCTTAATCGAATGTAGTAGGTCCTATGAGGTACAATATGTTTATTATGTGGTAATGTGTTAGAGTTGATAATGAGGAGTACTTGTGAATACGACTAGTGACCAATTTGCTATGTGATGTCATTGATGAAAACGATGATCTTGAGGAGGTGTTATATGACAGTATTATGATGATAAGTTGTTAATGATATGATGATGATGATATTATTATATCATTGGGTGAAAGAACCACAGATTAGTTTCAAGTGGATGGACATCCACTTGAAACTAATCCGCGGTTCTTTCACCCCGTGATGTAATAACTCATTATGATGTAAAAACAATCTCTAAATTCCTGTTATATGAAAACTTGTGTAAAGGTGTATGAATACAACATGAAATAAAAAATAAATAAAATACTAAATAATAGTAGTAGCGCGGGCAAGGAGAAGCGCTACTACTAATTACCAGTAGCGCTCCTCTAGAGAAGCGCTACTACTAAGTCAATTTAGCAGTAGTGTGGGTCTAGGCACGCTACTGCTAAGCTTTAGTTGTAGCGCCTTATCAGTAGCGCTCCTGCCCGCGCTACTGATAGGCCTAAAACCCGCGCTGCTGCTAGACTTTTCCCTAGTAGTGAACCTTTGTGAAAGAAGTACTAAATATGCATATCCGAATGAGTTGAATTTTTTCCACATATTATATATGCCTATGTAACTTACCTACACCAAATTTGAGCTCATTTCATTTAGCCAATTTCTCTCACTAATTTTCCGAAGTTTCTGTCCAGAGAAGAGCATTGTGAAGGAAGTATCACTTTGGCATGTCCAAATGGTATCCATTTTCTACACTCCTTTCCTCTACCCAAATAACCATCCTCCACCAAATTTCAGCTCAATCCATTCATTATTTTGAGCCCGGCTTCAACATTCGTATTTATGTCCAGTGTGGTACTTTGGAAAGCAAGTACCACCTAGGCTCCTCCTATTAAGTTGAAAATTTGTGAAGACACTCTTCTTAGTAACTGATCATCGTCAGCCAAAACTCACGCCCATTACACATGTGCATTTCTCGTACCGCTAATGAAACACTTGGCTGTTAATTCATGTTTGAGCATAGATCGGTCTCCTCGTGAGAATCTTATGTTGTAATTTTCTTCCTAGCACCTACCTGGGGAGTGCCCAACCCACTAGACATGCCTAGGCCACCTAGAACGCATGGTAACGCCACGGTCACGCGGTGATCACGCGGCGGGCATGCGAGTTTACGCGCTCTAGAGTTGGGGCCCCCGACCACCGTCCAAACCTCGATGTATCGCCACCAAACCATGTATTTCTGATTAAATAGGTACTTATGTAACTAGAAATGATTTTTGGAAAAAATAAATAGCAAACTATAAGGCAGTTGCAGTTTAAATTTGACCCGCTTCCAACTAAATCGGCGGAAATTTGTCTTTTTCACGAGAGGTGGATCAAGACTTTTGACACCCAACCATTTTTTCAATTGTGCATTAAATATGTCCTAGAAATGATTTTTTAGGAATGGCAAACAATCTTGGAATGACACCCAACTATTTTTATGATTAAATAGATACTTATGTACCTAGAAATGATTTTTGAAAAAAATAAAGAGCAAACTACAAGGCAGCTGTAGTTCAAATTTGACCCGTTTCCAACCGGATCGGCGAAAATTTGTCTTTTTCACCAAAGGTGGATAAAAGCTTTGGACACCCAACATTTTGTTAATTGTGCATTAAATATTGCCTAGTATTTTATAAAAATGATTTGGTCCAATTTAGCAACAAATATATGGTAGGTCCTTTACAAAAAAACTCATTACGGGCACTCAAAAAAATGAAAAATGAATTTTTCGTCCAAAGAAAATGAAAACCTCCTTAGGCAACATTGTTTGCCATTCCAAGATGCACCTATGTGCACAATATTCATTCATTTTAACAAACTATACATGGTTAATATGTTGAATGTTTGCCCTAAATAAGAGGATAAAAACTATAAGAGAAACATAAGATGAATTCTGATTGGTGGAATCCATTGTGGCATGGATCGATGACGTGGCAAACATCCGTCCATCCGTCCATCCATACATTCATCCATCCGTCCATCCAACCCACTGCACCCTCTCTCTTACACGCGCGTGAAACCTAGCCAATCCAGATCTCTCACACGCACAGCAAACCCTAGCTCCTCTCTCCCCCGCACACTGCTCCTCCCTCCAGCGGAGCTCCCTGCCGTCCATGGCCTCCCCCATACCCTCCTCCCCTCTCCCCTCCCCGCCATCCACGGCTTCCCCCATGCCCTCCACCTCTCTCCGCCTCGACACCTCCCGATTTGAATCCGCAGCCCCACAGAAATACAGAGATAGAGGGGAACCAAATCCTGGAGGCGGGCGGAGCTCTTCTGCTTCCATGGCCAACGACCACTACAACTCTTCCTCCGCCTCCGCGCCGTCGCCGGCGGCGGCGGCGACCGAGGCCGCGGCAGTGGTGGGCTCCTCGGTGATCCCTATCATCAACAAGCTGCAGGACATCTTCGCGCAGCTGGGGAGCAGCTCCACCATCGACCTATCGTAGGTGGCCGTCGCCGGCAGCCAGAGCAGCGGCAAGTCGAGCGTCCTCGAGGCGCTCGTTGGCCGCGACTTCCTCCCACGCGGCTCCGACATCTGCACGCGCCGCCCGCTCATGCTCCAGCTCGTGCACCAGCTGCGCCGCCCCGCCGACGCCAAGAGGGATGAGTGGGCCGAGTTCCTGCACCACCCCGGCTGCCGCTTCTATGAGTTCCCCGACATCCGACGCGAGATCCAGGTCCACGCCCCCTCCTGTTAATATGTCCGTCTCCGCAGGTGGAACAGGGGCCCGATGGTAGCTAGATTGATTTGGTCATGCGGTTGGCATGCTCGCGGGCATGGTAGCTCTAGTACTGCATTGCGGCCAGTTAATTACCGGGGTTGCAGACGATTGTGTAGTTGCGGTGCTGGTGGTTGTTTGGACGAATAGTATGATATGGCGTAGTTGTTGCTGCCATACCAGACTTTTTGGGTAGGCATTGTGGTAATTCCAGTTATTTGGCACCGTAGCATTATTTGGTTGTGCTGATGCTAGGTCCATGCTGCTTTCTGGGGCGATTTTAGTTTAAGTGGTTGTGGTTGTTTTACAGCCTATGATTTGCCCTCTTTTGGATTCATGTTGCTGAAATCAACACTTAGTTATATTTTTTGCCTCAGTAAATTCAAATCGTGTGATCGCTGCTTTGATAGGGTTGTTCATGATGTAATGTCCGAGCATGCTTGTTGTTCTGGCAAAAGGTTAAGTGCTTTTCATTCAGTATAGTATGGTTTTCCTGTGCCAGCAGACCTGATAGAAAATGACATCACAGAGGCACAAGAATGTGAATAGGGTAGCACCAGATTACTACTATTTGCACTTGGAGTATATTGTTTTGGTTGTTAGTAGCCTGCTTGTCCTTGTTCGCTCATAGCAATCTAGCGCCCTTGTTTGTATACTTGCATCTGGCCGAAATTGGCACAGGCCTATTCTATCTGGGGTGTCATGTGTAGATTGCTAGTAGGACATGCATCGGCTTCTGATGCTGATGCTACTACCATGTAATAACTGTTGTTTTGCCGTGGTCAATCGTTTCCGCTCCATTTCGCTAGTTGTAGATTGACCTTAGTCTGTTGTCTCAGTGGCACGGAGTAGTTCAAGTGATTTCTCTGCATTCCTGGTCTCTGTAAAATACAGGTTAACTGCAAATCATTGATGGATGTTAACTGCATTCTTGTTAATTTGATAGGTGCTGGAGCAGTTGAGAGGACAGTGACCGGTGTTCTCCAAGGGTGAGTGTCTTAAATCCGACATGGTCCTGGTGGACATGTCAATTGTGGTCAATATTGGTGGTCCTAATAGGAACGATATTGTGTTATTGCAGCGAGGTACACTGTCAGGTCGTTCGGTATCAGGCTATGTTTATAAAGCGGTAAAGCGAAGCGAGGCGCTAGGGGGGCGCCTCACTGCTTAAGCGATAAAGCGTAAAGCGAGGCGACGCTTTACACAGACTCTGAACCTGATGGGCAGTATAATAGAGCACCATTTAGTGAGACATATATATGTTGATTCTAATCCACCAGTGAGCCCATATATTCTGATCCATCCACTAAGCAGTAAGCAACTAGCCAATTGCTATAAGAGAGGCAGTAGCACCTAACAGCAGAGGAGTTGTGCATAGCATAACACACAACAGAGCAGAAAAGGCTGGTGCAGATCTGAGGAAGCTGCTGCCAGAGGAGAGAGGAAAGAGCTGAAAGCCTGGATATTTGCACGCTCTGGTTTTGGTTCTCTCTCTTTCTTTCCCCTCCTGTAACTGTTTCACATGTGAGCCCAGCCCTGTTTCCCTGCCAGGAATCTCTGTACCCTGCCTGGCAAGTCTAAGGCGTCCTCTCTGCCTTAAAGCGCCAATCAGGACGCCTAAGCAGGCGCTTCAGACGCTTTAGTGTCTAAGGCGGACGCCTTAGACACATGTCTAAAGCGAGTTGGACGCTTTGAGCCTGGAGGGCGCTCTAACGCTTAAGCGTCGCTTAAGCGACGCTTTAGGGACGCTTTACAAACAGAGGTATCAGGCGTAATGAGAAGATTGTGTGCTACATGACTATAAGGGTTGAGAAGGCGATGCAGCTGCTGGAGAGTGGCCTGAAGGTGAAGGAGTACGAGCTGCTCAGGAGGAACTTCAGCGACACCGGATGCTTTGGCTTCAGTATCCAGAGCACATCGATCTCGGTGTGAAGTAAGTTGAATTGGTGGCAACCCTTGTGTCAGTGAGGTGCTTGTTTGGACTGGTTAATACTTATTATTCTGTTTCATTAGTAAATAGCTGAAACCAAAATCATAGAGCAGAAATATATTTGGTTGAACTGCTCTTTCATTGTACCACCAAATACTGAAGTTTGGGGTGGGTGAAATCTTAGGCTTTATCCTTCAGGTTTAGCTTGTTATGAAAATTTATTTACTTGTCATGTATTGTACGCCTGCCTTTCTTTGGCTTCCTGAAATCACATTTTGTTTGGCAGGGGCCAACTTTAATTTGCTCATCACAAACAATTCAAAAAATTGTACGTATGTGCAGCTTGCTGAAACTTTGACTGAATCTAGTTGGATCTTCAGTTTCTTGTATCTATGAACAAATATGCATCACTTTTTTTTCTTTTTGGTTCGAGCAAACTCAAGAGTCCTTTCTAAAACTGTAGCCAAGTTGTACCGCCTGCTACTTGAAAAATAAAGATGAATGAATTGTTTCTCCTGCTCAACTCTTTCCTCTCTGTCTGTGTACGACAGTAGCATTCATGCACCAAGCCCAGAACCTGAATATTTTGTTTGGCTGCTAGTAAACCAGGATGTACTCTTTCCAAGTGCAAGTTGGATAGAACCTGCAATTTAGTGCAGAGGCATATATGGATTCTGGTTCAATTCGTATGTATGTTTGTATGTGCATGCTTATGTCTTTGACTAAAACTAGTTAATTCATTGGTCTACCTTGAAGGTGACCAGTCCCTAGCTGCGCGCTTTGGTCGGTCCTGCTAATTTCAGTTCCTATGATTTTTAATCTCCATTTTCTGTTTCCCCAGCTACCAAGACTCTTGAGTTTGTGGTGATGGCAGCTAACACGGAGCCGATCGGAATCTCCCCCACCCCCTGTTGCTCCCTGATAATAACAAGGTAGAAATACTGTTTGTATGATGCATCATATATAGTACTGCTAATTAGTTTGTACTAGTCGCCAACCCGTGCATTCGCACGGGCTAGTTTGATAAGCTATATTATAAAATATGGGATGCAATTGTGGAGAGTATTTTTATTTGCCTGGGGTAATGAAATTGAAGAGTCACGCAATTTCCATTGGAAAAGTAACATCTTGTCTTACCATTGATAATGGTATATGAAATGAAGCATATATTAAATTCTCTCCCTTTAGATAAGAAGTCAAACTACTTAAAGAACTTGATAACGGTATATAATGCCTTCATATTATTGAAAATTTTAGAATAATGAAAATAAATTTTTCTTCTTATTATCCTTTCACATATCACCTATTCTGACCAGTCTCTAGAGAAACTAAGCAATTTATTTTAGATAGATAATGAGACATCCTCACAAAATCAACCAACAAAAACAGTTTGATGTTGAAATTTTACTTTTCAAAAGAGAATAGTTTCGATGCAAACATTAGATACCATTTACTACGTTAGCTACTTTTCTTGTTCCTCCTTTTGTCACATAAAATACATAAGCCTAATCTCCAACGGATATATCACAAACTACAAAAATCGTGCATAGAGGAAATAGTCATGTCATCGAGTGGTTGCACTTTAGTGCATCCCTTTGGTTCCGTATTGCCCTAAACATGTCCTATATTAGTCATTTCGTAAAATTAAAATGCCAAACTGTATTATTTTAAGATACGTTCAAAAGTAAAATGGTGTTGGCTCTTTCTTGAATTCAGGTCAATTTTGGTTAATTGCATATACGGAATTAAAATAGATATTATTTGGTGCGTACCGAGTCCAAACCAAAATTTGAATCAATAGGATATTTACCGAAATAAGTCCAAACCAAAATTTGAATCAATAGGATATTTACCGAAATACCAATTCGATATTACAAAAACAATAATTTCTGGCATGCACACGCCTCATATCCATTATCTGTCACCCTATATATTCTAAATATACTAAACCTAGCTAGGTTTGATTTACCCTGTTTTTTTGACTTTTTCTTATCAGTGAAAACTTGACCAATGAGAGGCTGACACGTCAATTACTGGGGGAAATTGTGGGGTAAGCCTTGGGTGCACTTAGCGATTTGTGTCGATGGCGATTGCGGATTGGTTTTCTCTTCTCCTCTCAGTTCCCTCCGCGTGTCGATGCGTCTCTCGAAGACTCGCGTGGGCTCTCTGCCTCCGCCGCCCACCGCTCAACCGCCGATGCACCACCGCTCAACCGCTGTATCTCCTTATAAAATGGCTCCCGCCCCTCAAGCTTGCTCCAACGCCCATGCCCATCACGCAGCGCCCACACGCTCCAGCAGATCCAGACGATGTGATGCTGGCGGTCGGCGAGGCCTCCTCGGCGCGCGGTTTGGTTCGCAGCGAACAGTGAAGCAGAGCTGCGCGGCGATGGCGACGACCAGCGCAGGGCACGGGCGACACCGCGACAACAAGCACAAGGCCATGGAGGGGCTCACGCAGCGCGCGGCGGTGCGCGGCTAGGCGGACCTCACGCTGCGGCGGCGGCAGGTGCGTGCTAGCCGTGGCCATGAGAGGGGGCTTGCGGCGTGACTGTGGCATGCGGCAGTGGGGATCTCCCCAACCTCTCCTACCCCCCTTCTGATGTGGGGAACCATGGATTGCCGATTTTTTGCTGAATCTTTAGTCGTGTGGAAATGGCGTTTTGGCTGGGACGTGACGGTGCGGCCACCGGCGCCCTGCGTCCTCCACCGGTGTCGCATGCTCATGCCCCTGCCCCCTTCCTTCGGCCGTCCAGACTGCCTCCGTCTCAGCCGGTGGATGTCCATATGCCGGATAACGAGTGTAGCGGCGATCACGGTCTGTCCTGCTCCGACAGTCCTCTGTCACTTCTTCCGCTGGCTTACTACTAATGCAGGTGGAGTTCAACATGGAAGAGCATGGCCCAAGCATCATTCTGGGCGTAGCTGCCCACCTCTATGTGACGACTGCTCCAAGGCAGACCAAGTGTTCGTCGTAATGTCAGAGCGGCCACAGGTAAAAACAAATCAGTCCAGTCCATACATTGTGTTGCTATACTTATGAAAACAGTTCCTGAATCCAGGCACCATAGATTATTGCCCTTATGATGCATTTAGCTACTACTTCTGAACTCTGGATTTGATGGAGGTTTGCATGTTTGTAGTGATGATCTTCGAGGTCTGTGTAGTGCCGGAAGACAGCGACCAGTAGCGGGCGCTCGCGCACTGCTTCTGGGATGACACAGTCAGGACTAATAAGGATGAGGATCATGTTCATATTTCCAGTGGGTTCGTTCCAGTGGTATGGACGCGGCGAGGCAATTTATAAAGTTTGCCAGAGCAGTCACTGCGTACTATCCCACACTCTATCGACGGACCACCTTCTTCCACGCCGACGCCGGTCGCCGGGGTATGGTCATCCATCGCCATGCAAGAGCGCTCTAATCCCCTAGACAGTACTGCTCACAGCAGTTGCAGGCGCGAACGCATTGCCCTCAGCCGTGGATGCCACTGTCCCGAACCAAGGATGTGCAGGCATGTTTTAGATTATGATTGTGCAAAGGAATATGTTAGAAAATGACGGTCTGCAATGGTGTACCAAAATATTGAACATCTTCTGATTTTACTGGAAGATTGATGTGGACATTGAAGTTATTGCACTGGCAGCTGATTTTTTTCCCTTCACATTTTTGAAGACTGAATTTTCAGCAGCACTGCACCATTAATTGGCTTTCTGCATGTGACTTGTGATTGCAGCTGATGAAGCCGTCAACCGTTGGAGGCATGGAATTGTCGAGCCCAAGGTTCGTCACCCTTGTTTTCTAAAGGGAAGCTAAAGTTGGGGTTGCCAATCTCCGAGGATTTTCTCAACGGTGAGCACTTCCCTTTTGTTTCTCTTGTTCTGATCTTTACCACAAGTCGGCAATAGTCCCTATTGCACTTCTTGGATTGATCTCTCATTTTAGTCACTACTGTTATTTAATATAATAATAAGCCTCTATTTTTTATTCCGCATGCAGTATTGTTTGCTTACACGAACAAGATTTCTAAGTTGTTATATATTAATGTGGTGATAGGTTGAAAAGTTTGATCACTGAGGAATGGGGATTACAGTCACAGATTATTATTCGGTTATTCCTCTTGCTGGTGCCTCCGCTGAAAGTTATGCATCTATATACAACCATATATATAAGTTTGCCTCTTCAATCAGAAGATTGTATTAGCTATTCAATTCATAGTTCAACCTTTGAATATACAGTTTTGGCTGAGTAGTTTGAGCCTCCGTTGTGCAACTGGATCATGGTACACATCCAGACCTGCAGCTGTGTTTTATTTTATTATCCTTTTTAGAAACTGACACGCTGCCTTCGTTGCCTAAACCCGTGCTTTAATTAAATGATAAATTTACTATAAAGATTTTTTTCTTTGACTCTTATATGAAAAAATTGTACGAACATGTGATTGCTATCCAGATTAGTCAGGTCATCCTGCAAATAACTGTGGGATACATTACTGATACTTACTCAATCATTGTAGTGAAATAATACAAGATGGTGAACACCTCGGATGCAGCTCAAAGGTCAAATATCATGATATAGAGTAGGCATTAAACCTATCTTATCTACTTAATTTTTTGTTGCAGACTAATCGTCTATCTTATCCGTACATGGCTGATTAGGAAGTAGTACAGTACCCGCATGTTTAATAGTTATCAGATTATTTCTGTACATAGTTGATTTGTGTATTGAGACGGGAGGCCAAGTTGTTCAATTTGTGGATTTGATTTATTCAGACTGGTGGCATTCCTTAATTTCTGATTCCTGTTTATGTTTGGTTTTGAGCTGTAAATTATTTATTCTGGCACATCTAACGGCTGCTTCTTTTGTCTAGCCTTCTTTCAATGAAATATTTCCAGTCAGTAGACTATACTTGCTATTCCAATCACATACAGGCCTAGGGTTGTCCACTAAGAGAAGGTGCAACAAATTCACTTGGTTTGTGAATATCCTTAATATAAGCTAGCAACTTTTCATATATATGCCAGGTTGTCTTCAAGCCATAGAAGCACTATCGAGCCCTGGAGCTGTGGCGACAGTGCCGTCCCAGCCACCGGCGTCCTCTTCCATGCCATGGCCATCCAGGAGGAGTGCCACGGCTATCGCAGTTCTCCCCATGCCATCCTCCTGGATGTTGATCGTGTCCTTGCACCGGCGGCAGCTGGAGCCTGGTACGTCCAGAGAGGCATGGCCTTGGATTGGAGCATTGCAGTCATCGATCCACTTCGTGGTAGTCATGGGGTAGGGTGGCGTAGAACTCAGCCCCGTGAGCTGCAGTTCACCAGTTCATTCCTCAGCTGTAAGCCCAGCAAGAAGGAAAATGGTTTGTGCTATATATACGACTGAACTGGACAATCACATAGAAGGTAGATATTTGCACATCTGATTTCTTTTGTGTAGTCTGGGTACTCTTTCCCATGGTGTTAAAAAATATATATGTTTGTGAAGTTGTATGACTTAGTGATTTTGTAGCACACTAAGTTGACCCAAACTGGCTTGAATTTGTTGGTTATTTGGCCTTGCCTGAACACGGTTGGTGAAAGCAGCAGTGCTTGCTTTGATTTTTTTTTGTTCAGTTAAATCATTCACATGAGTATCTCAATTTAATTAACAGTGTAAGTTGATTGTGAGGCTGTGTATTTTTTGTTGAAGAAGAAAGTACCACCACATGTAACTCATTTGCACTTAGTGAATTTCAGTTGGCATCTTAATATTGGCCCTACTTTACAATATAAAGCATTGCTCTGTTTGTAGGTTGCAGCAAGATATGCAAAATACCCGTGCTTCTTACTAATGATGATCCTAATGTTAATTCAATGGGGAAATGAATATCGAGTGCGGACATAGTGTTGTTCTTTTAGGGCAAGAAAGAGAAAAATGTTAATTTTGGTTCCTTCCTTTTTATGTATATGGATGCAATGTGTGCTTTCTGTCTATTTGTAATCTGTCTTATAGGTATACTCATGAAGTATACGACCATTACTCCCTACAGTACATAGTTCGGATTTCTCATTTGTATAGTTCAATGCTTTCGGTTTGGATAGTTCACTCTTCCTATTTGGTACCAATTTCAAACTGAAGGACCGATTCTTGATCTTCTTCTATATTGGGTATTGTTTAGTTTTGTGGGTAATTTTAGTTCATTTATTTTGCATATTCCCAATTTTTGTACAACTTCTCCGTAAGAAATAGACACACTAGATTCATACACCTACCTTTGAAAAATATCAATTTTTTGGCCATAGGTGCTGAGTCCAATGCGTAGAATCTTCTAGAACCATCTATGACTTCAGCACCAAGGGAAAGGAGGGGCAGAGGAAGAGGCACAATAATGTAAGTTAGGTGGTCAATTGCATGGTCCGCTGGGAGAGATCTGGCTGCCTATGAACTGATTTGTGGTGGGTGCGTTGATAATGATCAATATTTGTTCATCACCATTCTGTGGTGTTGATCCTCTATTATTACTCATTGTTGGAATACTAACTGTTAAAGTTTGTAGTTGTAGCGTTGTTGCATGAACATCCTTAGGCATTTGTTTACCAGAGACCATGCTTTCTGATTTTCTTGATGACTTGACAAACAAATAAAATTGCAATATGCATGGATAAACTGGTCATAAACTCTTGATTTCCTCTGCTCGGCATAGTGACTAATTTAGTGGTGAGCGGGTAGTTACCCAGTGTTTGTCTTATTGTTTGTAGGTGGTCCTTCCTGTAGGTCTGTTGGGCAGGGCGATTTGCGTGTTCCCTGTTCCTCCGTTCTGGTTGCGTCTTTTGGTATTTTTTGCATCTATTTCTTTGCTTGATTTCTTGCTTGCCGTAGGGTGTCATTAACTTTTACTTCTTTTTTTTGGTAGGCCCAACTATGGATGTGGGAGGAGACCTTTATGAACTCTAGGTCTGATGTGTAGTCTTGGCAGAAAGAAACCACAATGCATATACTTTTCATCTTGCAAGATGTAGCACTCATGATCATAATAATGTATCCTTTTGAAATTATTTCCGTGCATATATAGCTTGCTTCCTTGTGACTACGGAGTTATAAAAATAAGCTTATGCACATGAAGCCCTTATTTTCCATCTCATGAGTCAAGAGTAGCATATACACACACACGTACCGTATCGCGGTCTTATTTTCTATCGTCTCATAAGTCAAAAGTAGCATATACGCATACGTACCATATCGATGGGGTGTGGCGTGCCGCCGCACGGGTATAGCTAGTGTGGTTACTACAAATTAACATGCATATTACTATAAAAAACGTTGAAACTTCTAATACCAAAATACACCGATACATATGTACAGGAACTGAGAAAAGAAAAGCGACTCAGATTATTACACTATATTTAACTTGGGCTCCATTGCATCAAGGAATTTATGTTCCGATAGACTGACTCCGGCTCATTAAGACTTGACAAGCTGATCCCGTCAAATAGTGCGAGCGAGAAGAGGCTGAGAAGGATGGTAGTATTTACAAATATGGAGACAACACATAATGATACCATTAAGACAATTTATTTCTCTGAATACCACGGTGTAGTAAGTTATCCTAATAAAAAAAGGAAGCAACACATACCATATATATCTGCACCGCTACCATGATACGTCGACAAATCTTGCTCATGTCGCCTAGGCTGATCTCCTTGCGCATGGCCTCTAGGACAAACAGTACTGCCGTCTCCCGGAACGTCTCAGCCGCATCTCTGCCCACCGAGCCAACCACGCCTATTGTTCTCCGTGTGGACATAGCTACCAACGCAACCATGCATGGGGTCCAACCGTCAGCTTTTGTACCATCTTGGATAGTGGACACGGTCGCTGGTCTCTGACAGACCACATCACATGTAAGTGTAGTTTCAAGGATTGAGGTTCCAACAACGAACAGAAAAATATAGTTTGATGCTAGAAGCTGACAGAAGCTGACAGATATGGTAAGAAAAGTCTAGCTTCAGACTTCAAAGTGCTAAGCTGTACCATACCAGGCTGCGCGCAAAGGTGAAGGCTGCAATCTCTCGAGCAATTAGATTCTAAACTGGGCGGCAGATGATGTGCATGCCGTGGAGGCCTGATCAACCTCCCATAGGTACCTAGGAGAACTCAACAGTGCTGGCACGCAAGTGAAGAGAAGCTGGGAAGTCCTTAACCTTTGTGGAATACGGAAAAGATTAGCAACTACTATGTTAAATTATTCACTCTAAAATTTACCAAAGATTAAGGTTGCGTGTGTTGGACCTGTCACGACAGGTCTAAAATTGCATGATTACAGTGCTATTTCCCATGAAATCAGCAATATATCCTGCGATTCAGTAAGGGGAAAATGGCATCGAGGTACAACCAAAATAGCAGCGATAGAGGTCATACCATGCACGATTTAAAGCTGTTGTATAAACTGATCAGTTATAATTGAACTTCAAACTGTAGTCGGTATGTCCCACAGACACGGCGACCATGTGGTCAGAGTAGCCATTTGTAGCTGCTCCGACAGATGATTATTAGCAAAGGCATTGCATATTGGCTAGCTACAGTGTTTACACCATGCTATGGTCCTCCGTTCTCAATAAGATTCCATCAGGAAATCAATTGAATACCAATGTTACAATCTGATGAGTGTGGGTACTCAGTTTCTTACCAAAGCTGAACACAAACATTATCTTAGCACACACTCCAAACATCTTCCATCTACTATTTTCATTCATGCAGGATGTAGCATCAAGGTTCAAGAAACACATACTTGGGATTAGGTTGGAAGAAGAGAAACCTAGGAATTGCTAGGAGTACGATCGGAAACAAAAACAAAACAACACATCCATTAAGAAATATGGTCTCTAGGTAAACAATTTCATTTTTCTTGGTGTTGATGCATGCTGATATAGTATCAAAAGAGTAATTAGTCTGATCTTTATTTTCTATAAGCATGAACCCCATGGTTAATTGTATTAAATACATCTAGGGACTTTAGTTTCCTCTTCAGTATTGTGGGAAAAAATACAAAAAATTGGGACTTCAATACAAACGAAAGAAGACGCAACTTAAATGGTGACCTTCAATTATATTTTTATATAAATAATGTCTACTGCATATTGTATCGCTCTAGTTTTTGAAACTCTTGGATAAAAATCTGTCAAAATGTAAAGGTCCCTAGATCAAACTTGGCGTAGACAATTGGACAGGCGCCCACCAGACTCTAAACCATGACTCGATGCACTTGGACCTCTCTAGAGGTGCAGATCAAGATGCTAGAAACAACTGCTTGGGCGTCTTGCCATAAAACTTTGTCTCCAATCTCCATGTATGTCAAGGTCAAATCTGATTAGGTAATGATCATGGTACAAAATCTATTGTCTTTCTTCTTCAATATTATGCAAAAAATACAAAAAAAGTGGGACTTCAATGCAAACAAAAGAACACGCAACTTAAATGACGACCTTCAGTTTAATTTGTATATATAAGTAATGTGTATTGTATATTGTATCCCTTTGGTTTTTGAAACTCTAGGAGAAAAATCTGTCGAAATGTAAAGGTCCCCACCAGATCAAACCTGGCGTAGGCAATTGGACCAACGCTCACCAGACTCTGAACCATGACTCTGATGCACCTGGACTACGCCAGAGATACAGATCAACATGCTAGAAACAACTGCTTATGCGTCTTGCTGTACAACTTTGTCTCCAATCTTCATGTACGTCAAGGTAAAATCTGATTAGGTAATGAACATGGTACAAAATCTATTGTATAGGTTAGTAACTATAGAGGAAAACTACAGAAGGTTAGTATAGAGGAAAACTACATGAAGAACGAATATCAGAAGAAGAAATAGCCGGAGCTTCATCGAAGACCAGAAAATCCGATCAAATTGTGACGGAGAACTCATCATGCAAACATACATTTTTTATGATGCATATGCGCTAACACAAATATCTCCTAAACATCTTACTTAATACCTGAAAATCCGATCAAATTGTGAAGGAGAACTCATCATGTAAGCATTCATTATTTATGATGCATATCCACTAACCCAGATATCTCCTAAACATCTTACTTAATTCAGCACCAACATCCCCAATATTTTTTACATCGATTCCAGTTCCATCTGGTGCAGAATAAAAGATAAATGTGGAAGTGGAAGGAATATAGATTAGTTGAAAGATATGATTGCGCTTATCAATTCTATTTAAACCGTCTGACATCCTGGCTCGCTGATCACGTTTCACCCCTGTACATATCTATGCATGCATCCATGACATGCTTGGTTCTTATGCTATGGCCGCGAATGTATTTGAGCCAGTCATCTACAACCGAACCTGCTTCTAGGCTGCCATACATCCCATGCACTGTCGGCGATGGGGTTATTGCGGCCCGAACTCCCAGCAGCTACCACAACGTAGAGAACGAAGATCTGAGAAATTACATGGTTAAAGCATGAACAAATGAGATGTGCAAACAGATTGGGGATTAAGGGCATGGAAATTCAATCCAGCATGCAAACCTAGCCATGGATCAAGACTTGGAGGAGCCCCAAATCAAGCCTGAAGACGAATATCAATGAAAAATAAAAAATCAGATAAAATTTGCAGGCAACCACAAACTCTCTTTCAGCAGGCTGACATGATACCTAGAAGTAGGCAGAAAACCAACAACACCATACTCCATCACTGCACCTTGAAACCGAACATGGCGCGCTCAAGCACGCTGACTCGCACAACGGCCGCCACAACACAAAGAGAAACGAAGATCCGTGGAAATCGCACGGATAAAGTTTGAATGCATTAGGGGATTAAGCGCTTGGAAAGTTTGAACGCATGAGGGGATTAAGCATGTGGAAAGATTGCTATGATCGACCAGCTGTATACAGCGAGGCGAACACGGCAGCTGCGTGTGTGAGAGGGTTTTTTATTTTTTGAGATGAAGCGATGGGGAGTTTGTTTTTTAGGGTAAGGAGATGGGCAGTTTTTTTAGGGGAAGGAGATGGGCAGTTCGTGACCTACACGATACGATCTGGATTAGGATCGTGTCTTCCATGTATTCTACATTTACAACCGTCAAAGATTGTGGGCTTTAGAAAGGAAAAAAAACTTTTGAAGGAGATGGGGAGTTCGTGACCTACACTATACGATCTAGACGCCTCTTAGAAACAGAATTGGGACAAAGATTAACATAGATTGCATTGCGCATTTTATTAAAGGGCTTAAAATAGACTGGTTAATCTACACCGTTATAATTCGGTCCCACCAGATTGACGGCTCCTAATTACTGATTAATGTGGTAATTTCTTAGGAGTCGCTAATTAGTAGAGGTATAGATAGATGTTGTTGTTTGTGTGATATGGTTAAACCGATGACTGTCAAGCTCATAATTTTGTATGTGTTAAAAATTAATAGAATATATTTCTTTGGCCTTCTATTTTTATTTATCAAATGAAAGGACATTCTGTTTGGAAGTGGACAATTTTGCTCAAAAATAAGTAAATAAATTGTATGTGCATGCTGAAACATAAGATGTCTGTTGGTTGCTGTATATGGGCAAGATGAATTGAATCCTACCGTGTACTTGTCAATTCTAGCTTATATTGCTGAAACGTAATAAGTGAATTTTGTCTATGTGAGATTAGAATCTGAGTGCTTTCATTCATATTATGGTATCATGTTCTCTGTGATAACTGTTAAGTTGCAAGATGAATGCATTCTTCTATCCAGCTTTAGTTGTTTTTCATTGTTTTGTATTGGCATTCAGCCCCTCACCCAACTCGCTCATGATGCACGACAGCAATAACGGGAAGATCATGCTAGTCTGCATCATCATGCACACCATGGAGATCACCCACCTCCTCAACAACGACAACTCCATCCAGATCATCGTCGACGCCATCATTAACTGGTACTAGCCTATCGATTCCCTTATCTCCCTCCTTGAAATAGCTAGTATTATATGCTGTCAGTTGAATGGATGAGAGTGGCATCGCACTAACATTTCCTCTGTTTGAATAAATTGTAGGAGAAGGCTCCCTACGTTGCTCCGGAAACTTGCTGTGTGCTGGGCAACTAGTGATGTGGCACACCAAGCAGCAGCACTAATTGATGAAGGATGGTTGTTGTTAGTTTAGCTCCTTGCAAGTGTCTACTGCTGCTAGTAGAAATAGAAATGCTGCTAGTAGAAATAGAAATGGTAGAAATAGAAATGTTGCTTCATTTCCATGTTAATTCAGTCAATGTCCAGTGTATCTACTATCTACTGTCGTGACTGTTTAAAGAGTTCTTTTGTGTTGAAAGAAATAAAATGGTTTGAATTCATGTGTACATGCTGAGATGTCAAGCTGGAATAACCATGTCTGTTGTGGAGGCCCAAAATAGATTGCACTGTAAAAGGGCCGAGGCCCAAAAAAGAAATGAATTATAGAAGGCCATGTCCTAGAAAATAAAAAGAAAAGGCACAACTAGATATATAAAAAGGCTGAATTCTTGGGCCAGGCCCATGAAGCTTACCAGAATTAACAAGGAAAAAATACAATAAATGGGCTGAATTATTGGGCTTGGCCCATATAGACACCGAACTGGACCGGGCTGAATCTTATCAACGACCTTTTCAATTGGTCGTAATTATGCCATATCAGGTTGCCACGTCGGATCCGACGTGGCCTGGGCAGACAACCAGTGACCAAAACAAAAGGTCATGGGTTCAACGACATTTTGTTTTGGTCGTAAAAGTCTACGACCTTATCCCGAAGAAGGTCGTTAATTTCACTTTACGACTGTCAGCTTTTGACCATCTATTTTTGGTCACAAAATGGTCACAAATGAAAAACAATGACCATTCAGTGACCAATAGTCAAGGTCACAAATTGACATTTTTCTTATAGTGAGAGCATGCAAAAATTTAGAGTGATGCTAACAACCAGTGGGTGGATCCAAAAATAATGATAGCAGGCTGATGATTGCTTTAATTTAATAAAAAGACAGATGATGATTGCTTTACTATTTGTTTCCCACCCAAGATGAACAACATAGGCATACCCTAGGTGAACCAGATATTAGACAGACATACTATTCATTGCTGCCTCGATATGTGCCCCACAACTAATTTAGAACTCAAGTTTGAACATTAATTTGGACCTGATTTGGGAGTCCAAGAGCTGAACAGGACGATAAAGTAGCAGGTAATTTTAAGCAATGCATAACATAAGCAGAAACAAAAGAGTGCGACCTCTCTTGTGGATCCATGTACTCCTCAGGTTCATCTTCTAAGTCGATGATGGTGATGTCGTTGCGGTGGGTGCCGGCGGCAGGGAAGGAGATTTGAGGCGGCGAAAGACGGCCAGGAGTCGTGATGTCTAGTTTGGTGGATGCTTATGTCGATGGAGCAGCTCAGGTGAGGTGGACGACGTCATGGCAGGAGCAGGACAAACCACACAAAGTTCCCTTCGACACCTACCTATAACTGAAGTAATTCTGTAAGGGCTCATTTGGCTTGCATGATTCTAAAAACGCAGGGATAGGAAAAACACCAGAATAGGATAGGAATGCACATGGTAAATAGAGCATTTGTAAACACATGATTTCTGTCAACTTGGGTGTTTGGTTTACAGGAATTGGAAGAGCAAAGGAATGCAAAGAAACATGGCCAAAATAAAGTGAAACCATATGAAAGCGTGTACAGTTAGAATGTTATTCTGCCACTAATGCACTTGGTCTTGTTTTCATGCATAGGATTTTGAAAAGTAGGTCCAGGTGGATGTTTTGCTTCATTCCTTTCAACCAAATGCATGAATAATTGAATAGTAGAGTGCCACTCGAAAATTCCCTATTGCTATGTTTTTCCGTTGAACCAAAATAGCCCTAATGGATCGACGTGAATGTATAGTAATAAGTGATGCAACAAGTGTACAACCTCTTTGCCATAGCCGTCTAGACCTCAGCATCATTGGGTTGGTCGCTGAAGCAGTTGAGGCAGAGGTGGCTGTCGGAGGTGTGGAGGAAGGTCTGAGGAATCTGTAGACAGCGTCCAGGGCATTGCTCTACTGTGATGGATCGTTCTGTCATTGGAGCAGCTCCGGTGAGCCGTAAGACGTCAAGGCTGAAGCAGCACAAGACAGACATCGTCAATCAGGGGGGATTCTAATAGCATGTCCAATAGATGATGTAAAATAGACGTAAAATTTACATCACCAAAAACCACCTGACTACAACAGATGAGGTAAAAACTGTTGACTCTGAACTTAACTGTCGAAACTGAAATTTACTGTGGAATCTGAATGATACTGTCAAAACTGAACGCAATGGTAGCAGAGAGGCACTTGATATGTAGTTTAGGGAGGGCCTGCAATTCATCTTCAACCTGCACCCTCCTGAGCTGCCAGCCACCACCGGCCAAACCGCCGGCCCCAGCGCCGCCTCGCCGCCCCGAAACAACTCGCCACCGCCACCCAGGCCAGCCCTCTAGGCCCCCCGACCAAACCTGAACCCTAAGATAGATAGTGGGGTACTTCTCCGACGAGCCCCCGTCCCTGCTGCCAGTGGTTCTTTCTTAACTCCTGCGAGCCCCCCAACCCCTGAAAATCGACTGACCCAAAAGTCGATTCAGTCGACTAATGTGTGGCTAAATCGGAGTAGAGCAGCAGCACGAGCAAGGGGGAGAGCAACATCAACAACTGGGCGAGCGAGCGAGAGCCAGAGCAGCAGCAGCAACTAGGCGAGCGAGCGAGAGCTGGAGCAGTAGCAACAACGCGGGCAAGCGAGCGAGAGCTGGAGCAGCAGCAACACATCCGGCTGGTATGGACGCCGCCGCCGAAGGGGCCTCGCACTAGGGGAGAGCCGCCATGGAGATGTCGCCCGCGGCGCCGGGGTAGCCGCTCCATGGGGGTGCGGGATGGAGCACCGTCGGTGCCGGGAGGTTGAGTTAAGGAGAAGGTGCGATGCGATGAGTGTACAACCTCTTTGGTGGCGCTGAGTAGGCCTCGGCTTCGTCCGAGGAGTCGATGAGGATGCTGCAGTTCCGGTGGAGCAGGTTAAGGCGGCGCTGTGGGGATGGAGCAGCTGCGATAGACGAGGCGATCATCGGAGCAGCTCCTTGGAGGTGGAGGACGGGGTGGCTGAACCGGCGGGACGACGAGATGAACGACGAATCCTCATCTGGGGAGGTAGACGAGGGACGTCGAGCTGTTGCGGTGGACGACATCGTCAGGGAAGAGGCTCCGGCTGGGCAGCGGTGAGGTGGCGGACGGAGGAGGATGGGGTTCTGCGGCTGGAGCAGAGAGGTTATGGCGGCCTGGGATTTCGAATGGAGAAAAGGGGGCGATGGGAGGAGGTGAAGCATGACTTAGGGACGCGCTTGTCCAAAATGTAGGGTGTGTTACAAAAGTACCCCCACCGATTTGAACTAGCGGCCCTTTCAGCTCAGGGTTAGAGTGGGGATCTCGCGTGTCGGGATTTGGCAGCTGGAGGGAGTTTTCGTGCGCGTTGTAATTTCGGGATAACAAGGCGCGGGTTGTGAAGGCGCCAATTTTGGGAGCACGATATCTGAATTTTCCGGATATAACAAGCCGCATGTTGATTTTTAGGGACAAGCCTAACGTGTAGTAATATTGTACTTGTACGTACCAAATCAATTCGCACTTTCCTCAACCAAAAATAAAACGAAAAAAATAAAACTATTCACACCACACAAAGAGAGAGTCTTGCCCCGTTTTACTATAAAAATGCTATTCAAAGCTACTCCCTCCTTCCATCTATATAGGGCCTAATGCGTTTTTCGATGCTAACTTTGACCAAATATTAGAGCAATAATATATGACATGCAACTTACACGAAGCACACCGTTAAATTCGTTTGTGAAAGGTTCTTTCAATGATATAATTTTCACATTGTGCATGTCATGTACTATTAATCTTGTCAATAGTCAAAGGCGGTCTTAAAAATCTCATTACGCCATATATAGATGGAAGGAGGGAGTATGAATCCATGTTATGTCCAATTAATTTTTTTTCGCTTGCTGTATAATGCATGTAACGACCTACTCATACCAACATTTTAGTGCATTCCAAATGTCTATACTACCATTGCAATTCGAATCAAATTTGAATTCGTTTCTCTATTTCAATAAGAATCTACAATCATGATCGTTGCCAAGTTCAACCATCATTCGTGTATTACCTTAATAACACACCACATGATTACTATAGAGATAGATATGAACTATGTGTACTACATGAACTCGAATTCTATTTTTTGAATACACTTGATGTTGATTCCAAATAATAGTATATTTGATATACTAACTATATATTCATAATCTAAACAATGTTCCATACATACACCGTGTTTATCACACAAAGTATAGTGCCCCGCCCCCTACATTATGACAACTATTTAGACCTGAGTTGCAAAAGCCACACATTAGCCCAAATTATAATCAATGTTCTACATTATGATATCTTCTTCAAGTATCCGTATCCACTCTTTTATAATGAATTATGATCTTTGTTCGTCTTTTACACCTTCACGATCCTCTTCTATTTGTAGCTAGGTAGCGCTAACTTTCTATCATGCATGCACACGCCCGCCCCCCTCTCACCCACCCTTAGCGTCCCCTGCATCACGCACGTTCATTATTTCTCTTTAGGTCGTCCACCCGCGTGTGTGTAGGCCACCGGCTCCTTATTTCCGGCACACATCGGTCGATATACCTCTCTAGCCAAGTGTGCCTACAACAAACACATATATACTTCCCCTCTTCTCTTCTCACCGTCCATGCCCCCCTATGTCCAATACGGTTCCACGTAGGTGCACACTCCCGCCCCTCTTTTCATTGATCACATACTCGCAAAATCCTCCCCCATGACATGGTAGGCCTCTCGCACCACCTCCTAGCCGCACCCTCTCCCCTTGTCTGTCTCTTCGGACCTTATTAGCTTCTAACACATGTAGGCGTGTATATGAACTGATCTCCCTACATATAGCCAGGTCGACTATAATTCGTTTTCACCAAGCACTGCTACACTTACCTCGCTAGTCATGTCTCTCCCTTTCTCGGACACATGATGATTGATCTTCCTATGTAGTTACTTATGCTTACCACAACCATATCTTCTCCCCTCATCATCCTTGAATACCTCCCGACCCGTCTCTCACACGCACGTGCATAGACAGACAGACACCCCCCGCCCTCTCTTATTGATATTGCACTCATACCCTCCATTTGTCTAACAGGCCTCTCCCACTATTTGTGAGACGCCACTCCACCACCAACCCTCCCATGCTCTACCTTTGTCTTTTTCCCAACCTTATTCCTCTTCTATACATATCCATGGATGTCGATCGATCTCCCTCAATACATAGCTAGGTCTCTCTCCTTCCCCACACATATACTAGTTGATCGGTCTCCCCCCCTCCCCCCACACACCGATAGTCGAACGTTGTAGGTAGGTATCCATGCCACGGAGAAAAACTACACCTCTGCCCTCTCAAATTCCAGTAGGCCAGCCGCCCTGTATCTTTGATGTGGGCAAACACAAATTCGATGGCACTCTTTATCGATCGCGCAGCCACACACTTCATCCCTGTTTTCAATTCTATCGATATCTCACGTCCATGACTCCGTTTCACACACATTGCATATGTTACGTTTTTCTGTTTGAGATATCATTAACCCATTGCCTCTGTTTCGCACAAACCATCTCTCTGACACCCACCCACGTACGTACCTGCACCTAAATAGGAAGTGCACGCAGGACGCACGTACTCCTGTCCCATTCCCGGCCACACCCGCGCGGGTACATGGTGGAGTTCGTTTCTGTACGAGAAGGCAGCCCACATGATAATTTGACGCGTGTAGCGGTTGTTTACTCGAAGGAGGGTCGGGTACCACGCCTAGACGGAACAAAGTTCGACTTGACGCGCTAGCATTAAATGAAGTTATATAGTCCTCAATGGCACGTATGGAATATAAAACGATTGCCGTGGGGAAAATGGAAAAATGGGTTTGTCTCTCGTCACACCATCTCACACAAGGCGGCCGTGGCCTCTCTCTCTTAGCGTTGGTCAGTGATCCGGCCGCATCCCGTCCACGGCGGAAAGGGAGGATGTGCATCGTCTCTCCGTTCGACGGCGTTGAGGCAGCACATCCCGATCTGCGGTACCCGCCGTTCTCTCTGACCAAGCTCCGGCGCGGTAGGGCCTTCGCCACTTGCTCCCTACCGCAGTATGGACAGATCTCGGCCGCCGGCGCCCTCCTAGTAACATCCTAATGACCCTCAGGTACAGCTTCCTCCGGCCTTGCTCCACTGCCCATCTTCCCACGTTGCTGCATGTGGATCTTCTTTAGTTGTTTGCTTAAATCGTATCTCGGCCGGTGTACTTTCCATCTTGCAATCTCGTCCTCAAACCATTTTTGATAAACCACCATGTGCTATCTTTCCCTTACTACATGGAACATGCTTCTTTTTGTCGGTGTATGTGTCTTCAACTCGTGTTTGGGCAGTAATTGTTTCCTTTCGACCTCCTTTTGCAAACAGGGCTATCCATTTTCACCTCGTTGCTATTGCGACCTTTTAGTAAACTGCACAAATCACTTTTTTCTAAAGAGTGTTTTGTGCAGTTCCGCCAAAATGTCACACGGGCAACGTTTTTACATTTCTATGGGACTGTGGAAAGGGAGATTGGTTTTGCTATCCTCCTCATCCAACTCCGTGCCTAATCTTCTCCAACAAGAAGTTAGTCCTAAAGAGAGATCGTAGAGGTGATCGACTTCTATTTATGTGTGTTATGTTTCATCATCTAGTTCCACTATTATTGTAATCACACTGACTGTATATCTTTGCAAACAGGGATGGTCCGCTCGATTTTAGTGGAGCTGCACAAAATGATCGGATTGTGGTGTCCTTCATACACCTCTTTTTTGGCTACAGAGCTGGGTGAAACTAGCTGCCATGCAATGAACACTATGCCAAGGAAATGGAGCCATGCCTACGAACAACATTGATCAATTATATTTTTTTCTTTATTTGTACACCTTCTCCCAACTTTGTCTTCAGTTGTGATGTGAATATTGGCGCTGATCTGCGAACCATTGAGATGCATTAGCCATGGTAGTTTCATTTGTATTTGATGGAATATTGTAACGAGATAATCTCGAGGCAAGACACATGAATCCTAAGCTGAAACCTTTTTTTTCCTGCGGGAACCAAAGTTGAAACCTTCATAGCATCACAGTACAATTTCACTAAAATTATGCGTACATATAAACAAATCCTGAAGGATTAATAGCAATGCCAAAAACAATTCAACTTCGTTTCACCGACATGTTGGACATCCTTCATCCGGCTCCACCTACCATGCAACAATATTGAGTGCACAACACAACTTCAGGGAAAGATTCACCCCGGTCGTTGCACTGCAGTAGTAATGACCAGTGAGCAGTCAAATCACAGAGCCCCACCTTCGCCACAGTAAGTTGCTCGGACGAAGCAACCATCATTTCTCTGTTCCTTGAATCCGCTGGTACTCCCATATTCCCACAGTAATAAGTTGCTCGGGCGAATCAACCATCACTATATCCGCTCACGTGTAATGACCAGAGGAGATATCCATTCAGATTGTATGTTAAAAAAAATAAAGGTCGATAACTAATGCGGCAAACTTTCAAAAAAAAAAACTAATGCGGCACCTCGGGCCAATGCGGCCAGATCGCATTTTGCACGAGAAATTACACACCATGTTTTGTTGACATGTGGTCCTGTTCCAACATATCAGTGAGACAAGTCCTTTTCTACTAGTATTTCCGAACAGACGTGTAGGCCGGGGCGCCTCCTCGTGAACCGTGGCAAACTGTCAACCGTCCACCGACTCTTTGCCTTCCCCTCTCGATTTGGAACTGCTGTCGCACGCTCTTCCTCTCCCTCCTCAATTTTCCTTCAGCCCTTCATCCTTCCTTCTGCCATTGTTCGATCGTCTTCTCCATGGAGGGAACATGCCGGAAACGACCCCGTTATTCTTGCGCCGATCTGAAAGATGACGTGGTGGAGGAACTCATTGATCGGTGCGACGTCATCACCTCGGCTAGCATGGAAGGTTCGTTCAAGACCATTCTCAACTCAACTAATAACATCATTACAAGGAACCCAAGGGTCAAGGAGCGGTTTGATCTCCCCTATCTTCGTCGCCATGACCCTGATGACTACTGGCGCGGGGACGACAGAGGCCTCACCTTGTGCAAGTTGATGCCGCTTGATAATGATACGTATGATGTTAAGATGCCATCACTTGAGGGCAAGGATTGGGCAGGCGCAAATGGAGATTTGGTTGTTTATATTGGGTACAACTGCGAGTGGGAACTTGTGAATGTGTACACTCGTCACCGGGTTCCACTTCGAAAAATCTCAGCAGACTGCCCAGAGGTTGAGCACACCAGTATTGTACACAAGTTCAAATATGATCATGGTGACTTTCTTCTACGGAAGATAGCAATTTGTCGAGTTCCCAACCGCTCTTGGAATTACAAGAACTATGAAGTTGTTGCTGTCTTCGACAAGCTTGTTGCCATCCTTTGTGGTTCGACTCGATGGATATTGCTTAAAAATTAGTTTCTATACACGGATGTGTATTGTAATGCAATTCAATACGAGGGTCCTGTGTTTGCTTCCACCGCTCATGGCACTGTTTTTGCATGGGATCCTCGTAGTTTCGGTACGTTTGTCTTCCACCGTAATTATAATTGTTTCATCCACATGCATGCGGGTTAGCAAGTTTCCCTTTACTAATTAACCTTCTTTTTGTGTTTCCAAGGTCCTATGAACATTCCACCACCTATACTTGAAAATTTTTATAACTAAGGGGGAGATGACGATGGTGATGATCACGAGCATGAGGACGAGCAGAACGTATATACTCAGTGGCGCTTGGCAACTAATTCCGATGGATCACCTCTTGTTGTCTGTATACAGTGCACTGAGTTTGTTACTACTGAGGGAGCACGTGTTGTCTCCCATGGTCGCACTCTCCGGACCTATTCCAACACTCGTTGCATGGTATTCGGGAAGGATACTAGTGTGCTAGCGCCAACACCTTCTCCCTGGTACAGAATTGATAGTCTTGGAGAAAACTCGCTCTTCCTTGGACAAAACTATCCGATGATGGTGAAAGGCAATCCAAGTGCTGTTGACACAATGTTACTAGTACCATTTATGAGAAGCAACTGTGTCTATACCTCGGACATTTGGGTGGTTCCCTACCCTGGTACTGATATAGTAGGCCGCTTCATCCTGGATAATCAGTCCTGTGTTGGTCTCGAGATTGACAATAGATGGCCCGTCCCAGAGAATCACTTGTGGTTCAAAGCAAGCGTTTCCAACGCCGAGGATTCGTTGAGGTGAAGTTCATTTCATTGCTTGTTATTTGTTGTGTGATGAAAACTTTAGTATTTATAATGTATCCTCGTTGTCGATGTGGGTTGATGACATGTTGTATGTCATAAAATGATATGTCTGTGATAAACTTACTAAATTTATGAATGGCTTTCGAGTCGCTTCTCTGAGTGAGTGGTGCAATGAGGCAAAAAATATTTTCCGAATACGTAATTGTACGTGCATTGCAACAGGTTATCGGATGAGGCCAATTAACAATAGTAGTACACTATTTGTACTAGCTTCACATGCTTCGTGCGTCGGGCGGGTGTTTTTACTGTAGCCATATGTTGATGTGTTCGCTGTACGTAATCAGCACCTCGAATCCTCGATACTACTAGTAGGAGTACTATATAAGTAGTAGGAGTAGTAGGGTGGCATGGGCCAGAACAAGCATTCACGTCTAGGAGTACGACACACGCCACCACCACGACATCCATCTGACACCATATTTCTTGGAGTCCGTGCTAGAGCAATCTCTTCAACCTCGTCGTTTCTCTAACTTCAGCCATCGCGCGGTGGGTGAGGTGGGGGTTTGCCGATAGTCGGTTCCCTCAACTGCGGTCACACTTGTAAGGCCAACTCGAACGCACGACCCTAAACGGACCTCCATTTTGCACGAACTCGAACGATAATTTTGACTAGAAAAGCAAGACAAAGAAAACAAGAACCACAAGAATACGTTTTAGAAGATACCCAACTTCCATAACTGCTCCTGTAAATTGGATTAGTGCCTTCTCGATGCATTCATTGTTGATCTACGGAGGCTCGATCTTGCGTGTGATACGTCTCCAACGTATCTATAATTTTTGATTGCTCCATGCTACTTTATCTACTGTTTTAGGCAATATTGGGCTTTATTATCCACTTTTATATTATTTTTGGGACTAACCTATTAACCGGAGGCCCAGCCCAGATTTGCTGTTTTATGCCTATTTCAGTGTTTCGAGGAAAAGGAATATCAGACGGAGTCAAAACAGAACGAAATCAACTGGAGAAGTTATTTTTGGAAGGAAACCCACCTGATGGACTTGGACCTCACGTTAGAAGATACGGGAGGTGCTCACAAGGGTGGGGGTGCGCCCACCCCCCGGGCGCGCCCCCTGCCTCGTGGGGCCCCCGTAGCTCCACCGACATACTTCTTTCACCCATATATACCTACGTACCCTAAAACTTCCAGAACAGAAGATAGATCAGGAGTTTCGCCACCGCAAGCCTCTGTAGCCACCAAAAACCTCTCGGGAGCCCTTTCCGGTGCCCTGCCGGAGGGGGAACCCATCACCGGTGGCCATCTTCATCATCCCGGCGCTATCCATGACGAGGAGGGAGTAGTTCACCCTCGGGGCTGAGGGTATGTACCAGTAGCTATGTGTTTGATCTCTCTCTCTCTCTCTCTCGTGTTCCCTCTATGGCACGATCTTGATGTATACCGAGCTTTGCTATTGTAGTTGGATCTTATGATGTTTCTCCCCCTCTACTCTCTTGTGATGAATTGAGTTTCCCCTTTGAAGTTATCTTATCGGATTGAGTCTTTTATGAGAACACTTGATGTATGTCTTGCCGTGATTATCTGTGGTGACAATGGGATATCATGTGCCACTTGATGTATGTTTTGGTGATCAACTTGCGGGTTTCGTGACATTGGGAACCTATGATTAGGGGTTGGCACACGTTCTTGACTCTCCGATAGAAACTTTGGGGCACTCTTTGAATTACTTTGTGTTGGTTGGATGAATCTGAGATTGTGTGATGCATATCGTATAACCATGCCCACGGATACTTGAGGTGACAATGGAGTATCTAGGTGACATTAGGGTTTTGGTTGATTTGTATCTTAAGGTGTTATTCTAGTACGAACTCTTTTATAGATTGATCCGAAAGAATAACTTTGAGGTGGTTTCGTACCCTACCATAATCTCTACGTTTGTTCTCCGCTATTAGTGGCTTTGGAGTTACTCTTTGTTGCATGTTGAGGGCTTGTTATATTATCTATCTATGTTATTATTGTTGAGAGAACTTGCACTAGTGAAAGTATGAACCCTAGGCCTTGTCTCCTATCATTGCAATACCGTTTACGCTCACTTTTACCACTTGTTACCTTGCTGTTTTTGTTATTTCAGATTACAAAAACCTATATCTACTATCTATTTTGCACTTGTATCACCATCTCTTCGCCGAACTAGTGCACCTATACAATTTACCATTGTATTGGGTGTGTTGGGGACACAAGAGACTTTTTGTTATTTGGTTGCAGGGTTGTTTGAGAGAGACCATCTTCATCCTACGCCTCCTACGGATTGATAAACCTTAGGTCATCCACTTGAGGGAAATTTGCTACTGTCCTACAAACCTGTGCACTTGCAGGCCCAACAACGTCTACAAGAAGAAGGTTGTGTAGTAGACATCAAGCTCTTTTCTGGCGCTATTGCCGGGGAGGTTAGCGCTTGAAGGTATATCTTTAGATCTTGCAATCGAATCTTTTTGTTTCTTGTTTTAGCACTAGTTAGTCTATAAAAGAAAACTACAAAAAAATGGAGTTGAGTTTGTCTCATACGCTTCGTCTTTTTAATATCTTTCGTGAGTATGATGGAAAGGAAAATTGTGCCAAAGTGCTAGAAGAAGAATTACATAGAATGCTTGACATGAAATATGTGAATGATGAGCATGATTGCAATGTTGTTAGTATGAATTCCTTGAATATCCATGATGCTAATGATATGCAAAGCCACAAGCTTGGGGAAGCTATGTTTGATGAAGATGATACTTTTTGTCCCCCAAGCTTTGATGAGCAAATTTACTATGATAAAAGCATGCCTCCTATCTATTTTGATTATTGTGATGACACGTATGCTTTAAAGAATAATTATAACCATGAAACTTGTCATCTTGATCTTAATTTTCAATCATATGATAGTTATTTTGTTGAGTTTGCTCCCACTACTATTCATGAGAAGAATTTTGCTTATGAGGAGAGTAGTAAATTTTCTATGCTTGTAGATCATGAAAAGAATGCTTTAGGTGCTGGTTATATTGTTGAATTCATTCATGATGCTACTGAAAATTATTATGAGGAAGGAACATATGCTTGTAGGAATTGCAATAATGTCAAGTTTCCTCTCTATGTGCTTAAATTCTTGAAGCTATGCTTGTGTTACCTTCCTATGCTAGTTGATTATTGTTCTCATAAGTTGTTTGCTCACAAAATCCCTATGCATAGGAAGTGGGTTAGGCTTAAAAGTGCTAGTCATATGCTTCATGATGCTCCCGTTATGTTTCAATTCTTATCTTTTATGTGAGCATCATTATCATCATCATGCCTAGCTAGAAAGGCATTAAAGAAAAGCGCTTGTTGGGAGACAATCAAATATTTATCCTTACTATTTTTGTGTCTCCACATGATTATGCTACTGTATTAATCATGTTTTATATCTTTTGTTTCAAAAAAGTGCCAAGCAAGACCTTTAGGATGGCTTACGGTGGTAGTTGTGTTGATCCTGCTGAAAATCAGAAACTTTTTCACCCAGTAAATTAGTTTTGTTAATTCACAGAAAAGTGCTTATGATCTGATTCTTTTTGCTCTGGATTTGTACACGAGTTTCTTAGGACTTCCTAATTTGGTAGGATTTTTGGAGTTCCAGAAGTATATGTTTGATACAGATTACTACAGACTATTCTGTTTTTGACAGATTCTGTTTTCTATGTGTTGTTTGCTTATTTTGATGAATCTATGAGTAGTATCAGAGTGTATGAACCATAGATAAGTTGAAGTACAGTAGATACTACACGAATAGGAATTTACAATGAGTTCATTACAGTACCTAAGTGGTGGTTTTATTGTCTTATACTAACGGAGCTTACGAGTTTTCTGTTGAGTTTTGTGTTGTGGAGTTTTCAAGTTTTGGGTAAAGATAGACGTAAAATTTACATCACCAAAAACCACCTGACTACAACAGATGAGGTAAAAACTGTTGACTCTGAACTTAACTGTCGAAACTGAAATTTACTGTGGAATCTGAATGCTACTGTCAAAACTGAACGCAATGGTAGCAGAGAGGCACTTGATATGTAGTTTAGGGAGGGCCTGCAATTCATCTTCAACCTGCACCCTCCTGAGCTGCCAGCCACCACCGGCCAAACCGCCGGCCCCAGCGCCGCCTCGCCGCCCCGAAACAACTCGCCACCGCCACCCAGGCCAGCCCTCTAGGCCCCCCGACCAAACCTGAACCCTAAGATAGATAGTGGGGTACTTCTCCGACGAGCCCCCGTCCCTGCTGCCGGTGGTTCTTTCTTAACTCCTGCGAGCCCCCCAACCCCTGAAAATCGACTGACCCAAAAGTCGATTCAGTCGACTAATGTGTGGCTAAATCGGAGTAGAGCAGCAGCACGAGCAAGGGGGAGAGCAACATCAACAACTGGGCGAGCGAGCGAGAGCCAGAGCAGCAGCAGCAACTAGGCGAGCGAGCGAGAGCTGGAGCAGTAGCAACAGCGCGGGCAAGCGAGCGAGAGCTGGAGCAGCAGCAACACATCCGGCTGGTATGGACGCCGCCGCCGAAGGGGCCTCGCACTAGGGGAGAGCCGCCATGGAGATGTCGCCCGCGGCGCCGGGGTAGCCGCTCCATGGGGGTGCGGGATGGAGCACCGTCGGTGCCGGGAGGTTGAGTTAAGGAGAAGGTGCGATGCGATGAGTGTACAACCTCTTTGGTGGCGCCGAGTAGGCCTCGGCTTCGTCCGAGGAGTCGATGAGGATGCTGCAGTTCCGGTGGAGCAGGTTAAGGCGGCGCTGTGGGGATGGAGCAGCTGCGATAGACGAGGCGATCATCGGAGCAGCTCCTTGGAGGTGGAGGACGGGGTGGCTGAACCGGCGGGACGACGAGATGAACGACGAATCCTCATCTGGGGAGGTAGACGAGGGACGTCGAGCTGTTGCAGTGGACGACATCGTCAGGGAAGAGGCTCCGGCTGGGCAGCGGTGAGGTGGCGGACGGAGGAGGATGGGGTTCTGCGGCTGGAGCAGAGAGGTTATGGCGGCCTGGGATTTCGAATGGAGAAAAGGGGGCGATGGGAGGAGGTGAAGCATGACTTAGGGACGCGCTTGTCCAAAATGTAGGGTGTGTTACAAAAGTACCCCCACCGATTTGAACTAGCGGCCCTTTCAGCTCAGGGATAGAGTGGGGATCTCGCGTGTCGGGATTTGGCAGCTGGAGGGAGTTTTCGTGCGCGTTGTAATTTCGGGATAGCAAGGCGCGGGTTGTGAAGGCGCCAATTTTGGGAGCACGATATCTGAATTTTCGGGATATAACAAGCCGCATGTTGATTTTTAGGGACAAGCCTAACGTGTAGTAATATTGTACTTGTACGTACCAAATCAATTCGCACTTTCCTCAACCAAAAATAAAACGAAAAAAATAAAACTATTCACACCACACAAAGAGAGAGTCTTGCCCCGTTTTACTATAAAAATGCTATTCAAAGCTACTCCCTCCTTCCATCTATATAGGGCCTAATGCGTTTTTCGATGCTAACTTTGACCTTGCAATCGAATCTTTTTGTTTCTTGTTTTAGCACTAGTTAGTCTATAAAAGAAAACTACAAAAAAATGGAGTTGAGTTTGTCTCATACGCTTCGTCTTTTTAATATCTTTCGTGAGTATGATGGAAAGGAAAATTGTGCCAAAGTGCTAGAAGAAGAATTACATAGAATGCTTGACATGAAATATGTGAATGATGAGCATGATTGCAATGTTGTTAGTATGAATTCCTTGAATATCCATGATGCTAATGATATGCAAAGCCACAAGCTTGGGGAAGCTATGTTTGATGAAGATGATACTTTTTGTCCCCCAAGCTTTGATGAGCAAATTTACTATGATGAAAGCATGCCTCCTATCTATGATGATTATTGTGATGACACGTATGCTTTAAAGAATAATTATAACCATGAAACTTGTCATCTTGATCTTAATTTTCAATCATATGATAGTTATTTTGTTGAGTTTGCTCCCACTACTATTCATGAGAAGAATTTTGCTTATGAGGAGAGTAGTAAATTTTCTATGCTTGTAGATCATGAAAAGAATGCTTTAGGTGCTGGTTATATTGTTGAATTCATTCATGATGCTACTGAAAATTATTATGAGGAAGGAACATATGCTTGTAGGAATTGCAATAATGTCAAGTTTCCTCTCTATGTGCTTAAATTCTTGAAGCTATGCTTGTGTTACCTTCCTATGCTAGTTGATTATTGTTCTCATAAGTTGTTTGCTCACAAAATCCCTATGCATAGGAAGTGGGTTAGGCTTAAAAGTGCTAGTCATATGCTTCATGATGCTCCCGTTATGTTTCAATTCTTATCTTTTATGTGAGCATCATTATCATCATCATGCATAGCTAGAAAGGCATTAAAGAAAAGCGCTTGTTGGGAGACAATCAAATATTTATCCTTACTATTTTTGTGTGTCCACATGATTATGCTACTGTATTAATCATGTTTTATATCTTTTGTTTCAAAAAAGTGCCAAGCAAGACCTTTAGGATGGCTTACGGTGGTAGTTGTGTTGATCCTGCTGAAAATCAGAAACTTTTTCACCCAGTAAATTAGTTTTGTTAATTCACAGAAAAGTGCTTATGATCTGATTCTTTTTGCTCTGGATTTGTACACGAGTTTCTTAGGACTTCCTAATTTGGTAGGATTTTTGGAGTTCCAGAAGTATATGTTTGATACAGATTACTACAGACTATTCTGTTTTTGACAGATTCTGTTTTCTATGTGTTGTTTGCTTATTTTGATGAATCTATGAGTAGTATCAGAGTGTATGAACCATAGATAAGTTGAAGTACAGTAGATACTACACGAATAGGAATTTACAATGAGTTCATTACAGTACCTAAGTGGTGGTTTTATTGTCTTATACTAACGGAGCTTACGAGTTTTCTGTTGAGTTTTGTGTTGTGGAGTTTTCAAGTTTTGGGTAAAGATTCGATGGACTATGGAATAAGGAGTGTCGGTGTCAAAACCGGCGGATCTCGGGTAGGGGGTCCCGAACTGTACGTCTAGGCGGATGGTAACAGGAGACAAGGGACACGATGTTTTACCCAGGTTTGGGCCCTCTTGATGGAGGTAAAACCCTACGTCCTGCTTGATTGATATTGATGATGTGGGTATTACAAGAGTAGATCTACCACGAGATCAAGGAGGCTAAACCCTAGAAGCTAGCCTATGGTATGATTGTTGTTCGTCCTATGGACTTAAACCATCCGGTTTATATAGACACTGGAGAGGGCTAGGGTTACACAGAGTCGGTTACAATGGTAGGAGATCTACATATCCGTATCGCCAAGCTTGCCTTCCACGCCAAGGAAAGTCTCATCCGGACACGGGACAAAGTCTTCAATCTTGTATCTTCATAGTCTTGGAGTCCGGCCGATGATGATAGTTCGGCTATCCGGACACCCCCTAGTCCAGGACTCCCTCAGTAGCCCCTAAACCAGGCTTCAATGACGACGAGTCCGGCGCGCATATTGTCTTCGGCATTGCAAGGCGGGTTCCTCCTCCGAATAATTTATAGAAGATTGTGAACACCAGGATAGTGTCCGGCTCTGCAAAATAAATTCCACATACCACCGTAGAGAGAATAATGTTTACACAAGTTCAATCTGCTGACGTATTTCATGGCATGACGTCACACCACAACCAAGCTTTTACTCAAATCGTCTTTATTATACCACCTCAGTGCGTTTAGCGAAGCGGTTTCCTTGGCACGCCTTGTCGAAGCAGAGATCGTGTTCCCCTTATTCCGGGATTCCCTTCAATACGGACGTGGGTAACCCAACCGCGCCATTGATTGCGGCGCTTGGGAGATAAGTGAGTTTTACTAGGCCGGTGGGGACGCATAGCTTCGTCCGCCCATATATAAGGGGATAAGGATCCACCTTTTTTACCTACGCCTTCTTCCTCCTTTGCTTACCCATCTCCGCGCACTCGAGCTCCAGCGCCCAAGTCCGCACATCTCACCTCGACCTTCTCCAGCCATGTCCGGAGTGGGAGGCAAGTGGATGACCTCCTCCGTTATGGAGGGGCACATCAAGAAGCTGCGCGACGCCGGATATCTATCCAACGACATCGCGCACTGGCTCCCCGACGAGGGGAAGCTCATCCCCACCCCCGGGCCCCATGAGAGGGTGGTATTCCTTCCCCGTTTCCTCCGTGGACTGGGCTTCCCACTCCATCATTTTGTCCGGGGGCTCATGTTCTACTACGGCCTGGATTTCCATGATTTGGCCCCGAATTTCATCCTCAACATCTCGACGTTTATCATCGTGTGCGAGGCTTTCCTCTGCATCCAGCCCCACTTCGGCTTGTGGCTCAAGACCTTCAGTGTCAAGCCGAAGGTTGTGAAGGGCAACCAAGCAGAGTGCGGAGGCGCCATGGTGAGCAAGATGCCCAACGTTACTTGGCTCGAGGGCACCTTCGTGGAAACCATTAAGGGGTGACAATCGGGGTGGTTCTACATCACCGAGCCGCGTGACCATAAATGGGCAGCGGCCCCCGAATTCAGATCTGGCATCCCCATATGTCTCACCTCCTAGAAAGAGAGTGGCCTGACATGGGGTGATTTGGAGGAGCTGACCGGACTCCAAGCCTGCGTCCAAAAGCTAGTGAACAAAAAGCTCAAGCTTGTCAACGTAGTCCAGGTCATGCTCATCCGCCGGATTCTCCCGTGCCAGCAACGGGACTTCAATATGTGGGAGTTTGATCTGGCAAAGCACCAGACCTTGAGCAGGCTCTTCGACACTACGTACGAAGAGGCCTGGAGGGTGCTGTTCAAGGGCACCGAGGCTCTCGCATCCGCTACCGAAGATCGCGGATTCCGCTCGCAGCGTCAGACTGACGAGGTAAACGATTTTACCCTTTACGGGACACTTGTTTTCCATAGTTTGACTCCCCGCGGGATCTAAACTCCCTCTCCTTTGACAGGACTGGCTGAAGAAGGCCGAGCAGACTAACTGTCCGGCTCCTTTGCCAGAAGACCCAGCGGATGCCCGCTTAACGGGGCTGCTGGTTCCGGCACCCCATGTGGTGCCGGAGAAGAAGGCTAAGAAGAAGGCCACGGGCACTCGAAAGAGTTCCTGTTTTTAGGTGTCATCGGACTCATCGTCCGATGACTCCGAGGCGGACTCCTCCCATGAAGGCGAGGAGGAGGAGAAGAAAGAGGCCTCTCCCCCAGCGGGGGGAGGGAAGAAAAGGAAGGCCTCCCCAATGAGGGAGGCCGAAGGGTCCAAGAAGGGAAGGACTCTTCCCCCGGACTGTTCTGCCAACGCCGGCGACGACGACGAGGATTGGCCTTCAAGGGCCAAGCCCCTGGCGAGATCGTAAGTATCCGAACTCCCGAATAACTTCATGATTTTTCTTTTCGCCACATGGTGTCTTTCTAATGCCGCATGCAACCCTGCAGTCCACCCAAGGATGATCTTCCCGCTTCGTCGAGCGGGTCCTTGGGTGCGTCGGATATGGATTCCCTTCTGACCGCCTCCACCCCCCGCGATGCCGACGATGGCGAGGTGGGATCCCGGGAAAGGACCCGCCAGGAGGAGGAGGCCCCGGAGGTGCCGCAGGGCAACCTACCGGACTTTGCACCGGACTCCGCACCGGAACCTGCAGGGGTTCCGAAGTCCGGCGGGCGGCCCCTTCGTAAGAAGGGCAAGACCGTGACACCGGTGGCCTTCGTCCAACCGGAGGCACCGGATAACTTACTGGAGGCGCTCAACGGCGCTTCCATCAAAGAAGAACACCGCACTGTTATGAGTGCGGTGATTCAGAAGGTTCAGCTCGCCAAGAGCGGGCTGACCGAAGCCTACAGCAGCCTTCTAACAGGCTTTGAGGTGAGAATTTTAATATATGTAAAATAGTACCGCATAGACAATAGCCCCTGATGCTCGGTTCGGTGTTCAGAAAGAAAAGCCGGACTGAGGATCTAAAAAGATATACGCAGGAGTCTTAAAAAATATTCAATATGGGATTGCAGGCTGCGCTGCTGACCTCTGCCGCACTGACTGCGGAGGTTGATGCTTTGAAGCGAAGCCTCGAGCGGTCCAAGAACGAGCTCGGCCGTGCCAAGAAGCAGCTCGAGGACAAGGAAGGTGGGTAATACCTTATTAAATAGTTACCTTACAGAAAAGGATTTGGTTGCAAAAAATGACAAGAATAACATGGGTATTGCAGGGGCCACGAACGAGGTGGCGACCCTGAAGGAGGCGGTGTCCGCGGCCGAACGTAATGCGGCCATGGAGCACACCGAGCGAGAAAGGCAGGAGGCGCGGGTGGCGGAGGTACAGCAAGAGCTCCAGGTTCTCGTGGAAAAACATGAGAGTTTGGAGCGCAACTCTAAGACTCGAGAGTCCGAGCTTGCATCGGCTCTTGAGAGTGCCAAAGCCGCTAAGGCCGAAGCCCACAAGGCCCTCCAGGAAATTGAGGCGTTGAAGAAAATAGCGGCAGGTAAGGCATTTTTCATGCAAAGCAAGCATGTGAATGTGAATTACCTATTAGTTACCCGAATTTGGAGCGCTCGCAGATCTGCCCCACAACGTGTCCCATGCTGCCGCTTTCTATAGGGCCGAGGAGGGGAGCTCGACGGAGAAGGTCTTCTGGTCTCAGTATGCTGAGGCCAGACATCCGGTGCCCCTTAGCGACCGGCTGAAGCAGCTGGTCGAGCTCCACAAGGTGGCCGAACAGGCCATGAAGGGCCTCGTAGTTCGGCTGTGGCCCAAGGAGGCCATGCCTGGGAGCTATTTCAGTCTGGTGCGGCGGCTGGAGGATGCTTGTCCATGGGTTGAAGTCATCAAGCACTCTGCCTGCATTGAAGGTGCCCGTTGGGCCCTTGCCCATGCAAAGGTGCAATGGGGCAAGATAGATGCTGAGAAGCTTGTGACGGACCCGCCACCGCCGGGCAAGGAGTATCGCATGCCCGAGATGTATTATAAGAGTGTCCTGAAGGGTGCCCGCATTATTGCGGGTGAGTGCTCCAAAGATGTAATATTTGAGTAGACTCGCGTTTTGTTATCCTGTGCGCTGAAAACTTTGTTCATATGCGCTAAGCAACATTTATTAATTTAAAATATTACCTTCTGTGCGGCCGTTTATCAAATTTGAGAGTTGGCAAGTCGTCAGCTTCAGCCCCCATGCCACGAGTGCTGGGGTGTTCGAGATAAATTTGAGCACTCTTGTTCCCATTTTTGGGTCCATCTAGGGAGGCGCTCAACACAACGAACGAGGCAACCGGACTTATAATGCTTGAACACTCTCACTTAGCCATAGAATTCTATAATTTTAAATTTCGGCGAAGCCCCTAGTGTTCGGAAGGCCGAATTCGGGGCGCTATCCATGCCTGGGCCGGACAAAGCCAGTTCCTCGCTCTAAGCGGCATAAGTATTTAGGGACTCGAAATAAACCCTCTCGAACAGCGACCGGCTCTCGCCTCATCATGACGGTCAGTTTTAGCTTTCTCCACTGAGGCGCTCGCCCAGCTCAACTGGGGCGCAATCGCAGTGGTTCTCCCAGTGCTACCTTAGCCGATACAACGGAACGTAAGGTACCAAAACATGGGAGCCGGGCAAACCCAACTATTGACCCAAGACATGATTCGGAGCCGATGCATATAATGCTATAAGTTTGGGGTGCCGCACTTGTGAAAGTGTTCGGACTTATCACACCATAATGTGGGGAACTTAATCCCCTGGTGTATTTAGCCGTACCAAAGTGTACGGATGCAACATGTCGTAAATGAACATATGTATAAGAAAGGAATGCAATTATAAGCAAAAAGGTGCTGCATTGTTTTATTCAAGAAATACTGCTATGAATGCAGAACGATACAAATAGTGCGGTAAGCAATGGATGGGACTATTAAACATGTCCCCCTCCAGGGGTAGGCTGTAGAATGGTGTATAAAATAGATTTAATGCTCGTAATGGAGACCACCTGGATATTCATCGTAGCCTTTCTCCTTCCCTGGCTTTTGCATCGTGAGTTCGGAAAGTCTACTGCCGGACAGGGCCTCTGATGAACGGAGTCCTGTAGGTAAAAAAAAGGAAAAGAAGAATGACGCACTTGAGAGCCCCTGGTGTGGTTAAGCCGCATTCTGGGCCTATCATGGTTGTGCCCCTCCCCCTATGCCCATGGTATCTCCAGAGCATAATGATGTACGCGAAGGACCAGTCTTGCAATTTTGCAGGGGCTGGGGTTGGGGCCGCATTGCTATGCGTGCTCGGAACGTGCCAGGTGGTCTTGTTGTAGGTTACTCTGGGCACGTTTAGCTGTGTCCGGTCGCTTAACGGCCGGACTCAAGAATTGCCTTAAGAGGCTGCACTGTACTTCTACCGCGAGAGCCGCTGTATGCTCCTCCATTCGGAGAGAGTGTTCAGTGTTTCCGTTGACCGTGATGACTCCTCGAGGGCCTGACATCTTGAGCTTGAGGTATGCATAGTGCGGCACCATGTTGAACTTTGCAAACGCGGTCCGTCCGAGCAGAGCATGATAGCCGCTACGGAAGGAACTATGTCGAAGATTAACTCCTCGCTTCGGAAGTTATCCGGGGATCCGAAGACCACTTCCAGTGTAACTGAGCCTGTACAATTGGCCTCTACACCTAGTATGACGCCCTTGAAGGTTGTCTTCGTGGGTTTGATCCTTGAGGGGTCTATGCCCATCTTGCGCACTGTATCCTAATAAAGCAGGTTCAGGCTGCTGCGGCCGTCCATCAGGACTCTGGTGAGGTGAAATCCATCGACGATTGGGTCTAAAACCAATGCGGCGAATCCACCGTGGCGGATGCTGGTGGGGTGGTCCCTTCGATCAAAGGTGATCGGGCAGGAGGAGCATGGGTTGAACTTCGGGGCGACTGGCTCCATCGCGTATACGTCCCTGAGTGCACGCTTCCGCTCCCTCTTGGGTATGTGGGTTGCGTATATCATGTTCACCGTCCGCACTTGTGGGGGGAAACCCTTTTGTACTCTATTGTTCAGCGGCCGGGTCTCTTCCTCGTCATCGCTATGCAGCCCCTTGTCATTGTTTTCGGCAATTAACTTGCCTGCCTGCTTGAATACCCAACAATCCCTGTTGGTGTGATTGGCTGGCTTTTCGGGGGTGCCATGTATCTGGCACGAGCGGTTGAGTATTCGGTCCAAATTGGACGGACCCGGAGTAGTTCTTTTGAATGGCTTCTTCCGCTGACCGGGCTTGGAGCCTCTGAATCCGGCATTGACTGCCGTATCATCAGTATTGTCACCGTTGACACGGCATTTGTTCTTGTTGCGACGCGACCTGCCACTGCGGTCCTTGGTATCCGGACTGCCAGAATTTTTGCTGAGGTTGTTGCTGCGTGCTAGCCAGCTGTCCTCTCCTGTGCAGAAGCGGGTCATGAGTGATGTGAGGGCTGCCATAGATTTCGGCTTTTCCTGTCACAGGTGCCGGGCCAGCCACTCGTCGCGGATGTTATGTTTGAAGGCCGCGAGGGCCTCCGCATCCGGACAGTCGACGATTTGATTTTTCTTAGACAGTCGACGATTTGATTTTTCTTAGTTAAGAACCGTGTCTAGAATTGTCTGGCCGATTCGTCTGGCTGCTGAATTATATGGCTTAGGTCGTCAGCGTCTGGTGGTCGCACATACGTGCCCTGGAAGTTATCAAGGAATGCGGCCTCCAGGTCCTCCCAACACCCAATTGATTATGCTGGCAAGCTGTTAAGCCAATGCCGAGCTGGTCCTTTAAGCTTGAGTGGGAGGTATTTGATGGCGTGAAGATCATCACCGCGGGCCATGTGGATATGAAGGAGATAGTCTTAAATCCAAACCGCGGGGTCTGTTGTGCCATCATAGGATTCAATATTCACGGGTTTAAACCCTTCGGGGATTTGATGATCCATTACTTCATCTGTGAAGCATAGTGGGTGTGCGGCGCCTCTGTATTGGGCTATATCACGACGGAGCTCAAACGAGTTCTGTCTACTGTGTTCGGCCCGGCCGGACTTGCTGTGTCCGACACGATGGTTGTCGTCACGTATCATGGGGCGCCCACGCGATCCTTAGATCGATCTTGATTGTCTTGCCTTATCCTCCAATATATCTCGCAAGTCCGGAGCGTTCCCGTGTGGCTTTGTGCTTTTCGAGCGATGCCGGGGTACGGTTCTAGCGGAGGGCCTAGAGGCTTCTCTATCGCGACCACGAGGTGGTCAGTCAGCCATATTGTGCTCTGGTGATGCAGGTTTATATGCCTCCTCTAATTGGGGGAGCAACTTGCGTTTGGGGTAGCTTTTGGAGGGGCGTTCGAGTTCATGCTCTTCAGCCGCAAGGACTTCGGTCCATCTGTCGGCTAGCAGATCTTGATCAGCTCTAAGCTGTTGCTGCTTTTTCTTGAGGCTATTTGCCGTGGCCATAAGCCTGCGTTTGAAACACTCTTGTTCGACGGGATCCTCAGGCACGACAAATTCGTCGTCGTCGAGGCTTGCCTCGTTTCCAGAGGGAGGCATGTAATTATCATCCTCTACCTCTTCGTCTGCCGCTCTCTCATGAGGGCTGGCTTCTTCGTCCTCCTGTGCTGAATCTTGCTGGAGGGGGTTGTCTTCGGCACTGTCTGGGGTATTATTATCTCCGGTGCCGGAATCTCCATTCTTGTTGTGGCGGGATTTAGAGCGGTGCCGCTGACGTCGGCGCTTGGTCTGTTTCTTGGAGGGGTCGTCCTCTGCTGTTTCCTCGCCCTTCCCATCCTTTGGGATATCCACCATGTATATGTCATATGACGAGGTGGCTTTCCAGTGCCCAGTAGGTGCTGGTTCTTGGTCGTCTCCGGCATCGTCGTCCATACTGTCGATGTCCTCGGAGTCGAAGTCTAGCATGTCGGTTAGATCATCGACAGTGGCTACTAGGTGGGTGGTGGATGGGCCTTGAATTTCTTTGTCGTCCGCATCCCAACCGTCCTGACCGTAGTCCGGCCAGGGCTCTCCTGATAACGAGAGATACTTCAGCGAACTCAGGATGTCGCCGAAGGGTGAGTGTTGAAAGATGTCCGCAGCAGTGAACTCCATGATCGGCGCCCAATCGGATTCGGTTAAAGGGGGCGCGGGAGGTTCAGAGTCCGGCAGGAGTCCGGCACCTCGGAGTCACGGGCTTCACAAGGGACAAGGTCAGTGTTCGGCTCCATCGCCGTAGAGGTTGCAGCCCCCGAGGCGGTGTCTAGCCACCCATCCTCGATCTGCGCAGCCGGCTCCGAATCGAGGGTCGGAGCGGGCTCGTGTGCAGCCTCCAGGGCACTGTCCGGCTGCAGAGCTAAATTATGCCCATCGTGACAGCACGACGCGCTCGGCTGTGGCTCGAATCCATCGAAGATCAAGTCTCCGCGGATGTCAGCCGTGAAGTTCAGACTTCCAAATCTGACCTGACGGCCAGTGGCGTAGCTTTCGATCTGCTCCAGACGGCCAAGCGAATTGGCCCGCAGTGCAAAGCCGCCGAATACGAAGATCTGTCCAGGGAGAAAAGTCTCACCCTGGACTGCGTCGTTGTTGATGATCGAAGGAGCCATCGGGCCTATCGGTGATGACACAGAGGAACTCTCAATGAAAGCACCAATGTCGGTGTCAAAACCGGTGGATCTCGGGTAGGGGGTCCCGAACTGTGCGTCTAGGCGGATGGTAACAGGAGACAAGGGACATGATGTTTTACCCAGGTTCGGGCCCTCTTGATGGAGGTAAAACCCTACGTCCTGCTTGATTGATATTGATGATGTGGGTATTACAAGAGTAGATCTACCACGAGATCAAGGAGGCTAAACCCTAGAAGCTAGCCTATGGTATGATTGTTGTTCGTCCTATGGACTTAAACCATCCAGTTTATATAGACACCGGAGAGGGCTAGGGTTACACAGAGTCGGTTACAATGGTAGGAGATATACATATCCGTATCGCCAATCTTGCCTTCCACGCCAAGGAAAGGCCCATCCGGACACGGGACGAAGTCTTCAATCTTGTATCTTCATAGTCTTGGAGTCCGGCCGATGATGATAGTTCGGCTATCCGGACACCCCCTAGTCCAGGACTCCCTCAAGGAGTGACAAGAGCCTAAGCTTGGGGATGCCTAAGGCACCCCAAGGTAATATTCAAGGACAACCAAGATCCTAAGCTTGGGGATGCCCCGGATGGCATCCCCTCCTTCGTCTTTGTTCAGCGGTAACTTTACTTGGAGCTATATTTTTATTCACCACATGATATGTGTTTTGCTTGGAGCGTCATTTTCTTTTGCTAGTAGTTACTTGCTATTAGTTAGAATAATGTTTTGCATCTTTAGTTTCAATAAAGAAGTCAAGGATAGCCTTTATCATGCTTATTTTGGTAGTATACATGTTGCTGTTTGAAAACATAATGTTTACCGCTGTTGCAAAAATTCCTTAGAAAAGTCAGAGAGTGGTATAATGTTGAATCCTTTTGCATAATGAGCTAGGGTAAATTTATTACAGTGGGGATTTTAGTTCATAATTTTTGGAGTTAGGGAAGTATGATGAATCTTACATTCTTTGCAGACTGTACTGTTTTGGCAGATTGCTGTTATGGTTGCATTGTTTGCATATGTTTGCTTGTTTAATGATTTTATTTGAAGATAGGAGTATTAAATATGCAGAGGCATTTAGTATTAAATATTGAATAATAATTTTAGTGATTTGTTACAGTAGAAAATGATAAGGTTTTGCATTGGTTTATACTAACCTATCTCACGAGTTCTTGTTGAGTTTGTTGTGAATGAAGCTTTTGATAAAAAGAGAAACCATGATATGAGAGGAATTAAGGAGACACAAAAGTTCAAGCTTGGGGATGCCCAAGGCACCCCAAGATAATATTTCAAGAAGTCTCAAGCACCTAAGCTTGGGGATGCCCCGGTAGGCATCCCACCTTTCTTCTTCAACAACTATCGGTTAGTATCGGTTGAGCCTAAGTTTTTGCTTCTTCACATGAGTTGTGCTATCCTTGCATTGTCATTTTATATTGTTTTTCTTGCTGTTTGAATAAGATACCAAGATCTGAAATTATTAAATGAGAGAGAGTCTTCGCATAGTTGCATAATTATTTAGCTACTCATTGATCTTCACTTATATCTTTCGGAGTAGTTTGTTTTTGCTCTAGTGCTTCACTTATACCTTTTAGAGCATGGTGGTAGTTTTATTTTGAAGAAATAGATGAACTCTCATACTTCACTTAGATTATTTTGAGAGTCGTTAATAGCATGGTAATTTGCTTAATATTAATATACTTGGTATTCAAGATATGTGAAACTTTCTTATGAGTATGTTGAATACTAAGAAAAGTTTGATGCTTCATAATTGTTTTGAGATATGAAGATGGTGATATTAGAGTCATGCTAGTTGAGTAGTTGTGAATTTAAAGAATACTTGTGTTGAAGTTTGTGATTCCCGTAGCATGCACGTATGGTGAACCACTATGTGATGAACTCGGAGCATGATTTATTTATTGATTGTCTTCCTTATGAGTGGTGGTCGGGGACGAGCGATGGTCTTTTCCTACCAATCTATCCCCCTAGGAGCATGCGCATAATACTTTGCTTTGATAACTTCTAGATTTTTGCAATAAGTATATGAGTTCTTTATGACTAATCACTACAAAAAAAAGACACATCCATGACATTTTGAGCCGAACGATTTTTTTTTCTGTCATACATATGACACTTCTATGACGATAATTGTGACAAAACCCGGTATCATCATAGATGTGGTGGGCCCCTACTTCTATGATAAAAAATCATGACAGAAAATGGGCTTTTCGTCCTGGGCGGGCCGGAGACGCAGCTACATGACATTCTTTGGGCCATCCATGACAGAAAAAACCATGGTAGAAGCGAGGGGGAGGAAAATTTCGGGGAGTTGCCGGTTACGGTGGGAGGTCGGGGGCCGAGCGATGCGCGTTTCTCTCATATGTACGCGCGTGTGTGTGTGAGGCATTGGCTCTAACTGAAGCCGAGCGAGGCGTTGGGCTCTAACTGAACCCGAGCGATTGCACTGTATGCTACGCGTTACTGAACCCGAGCAATCGATCGATGGCTGTTAACTAAACCCGATGGAGCGATTCCTTCGCTACTGCTGCTAACTGAAGCCAATCGATGATGCCTCTGGGATGAACAGTGAGCG